>NW_027491902.1:0-680616 GCF_021521415.1 Bidens hawaiensis | reverse complement strand
AATTAAATGAATTGGAATATATGGTTATGATTAAATCTGGCAAAAAAGTCAAAGTATGAGAGAGGATAAATATGTAACTGATTACACTAACTTTTACGTCCGTTACACATGTGTAAAATGTTGACTCGGTGCGTAAAAAATTATGTAATTTTTTTATGTATAAGTAACATACATATATTACGCATGTGTAAAAAAAATTCGAAAAAAAATCGTTACACTGAGTTCTTTCGAGTTCTTAAAACTCAAAGGGGTTCTCATTTGAAATCTCTCCTATATATATATAGGGCATGGATCATGCGAGAAGTGCGAGAATTAGATCTTGGTCATTCAATATATTAATCAATGGTTTATAATACAAGTGGCAAACTTGTAATTAATATGAAAGATAAATTCAAAGAATTTTAATAAAAAGGGTAATATGGTCTTCAATGTTAGTCATTTAATACGAAACGTTTATTCATTAATAACCATATCCTATTTTACATCAAATTTTATCTTAATATTTCCTTAACTAGAAACTTTCAATAACTAACTTTTGACTTCCATGATCTTCATCATTTGAGAACTATTGATTTATTCATATATTGGTTTAATACATACACATGGTACTTAAAAACATACACCAGGTCTTGAGTGATTACACAACATTAGTTATGCTCATACAAAATTAAATATGTCTACACTACGTTTGTTATAACAACACATCATTTGAAAGTATGTCTACACTACATTAGTTTTACCTATACTACATTAGACATATCTACACTACATTAGCTTTGGCTACACACCATTGAAAGTGTACTTACACTACACTACATTAGTTTTGACTACACAACATTTGAAAGTATACCTACACTACATTAGTTATGCCTACACAACATTTGAAAGTATGTATACACTACACTAAATTAGTTTTACCTACACTAAATTAGATATGTCTACACTTCATTAATTATGACTACACAACGTTTTAAAGTGTGCTTACACCACATTACATAGCTATATCTGCATTACATAAGATAAGCTTACACTACATTAGTTGATTAAAATCAAAGGAAAAAAACACTTTACATTTGAGATCAGATAATAATAATAATAATAATAATAATAATATAATTAACCATGTTTTAGAATAAAATGATTTTAGATTAAATAGATTCTATTGGTTCAAATTTTAGATGAAATAAAAAATAATAATAATAATTTAAACTTACCATTTGCTAGTAACTTATCATTAATCATTATACCATTAATGAGCATGAGTTACAAAAAAAACAATTTATATTTTACTAATATAACCTTGCATATAAATAATCATAATATAAAAAAGAAATCATGTGATTGGTCAGAATCTCTTCTCGCACTTATCGCAATAAGAAACACTTCTGAAATAAACCTAATCTTATATATATATATATAGGGTAAGGTTAAAATGAAAAACCCATTTGAGTTGTGAAAACCCGCGAAAACCCTATGTAACATCGTTTTTTTTTTGTTACATGTAATATATGTTGTAATATTTAATACAAAACATTTTTTTTGCTATTTTTTAACATTTTTTTACTAATTTTTATATATGTTTTCAGGAGAGAGAAAAAATTATATTTATATTTATATTTTTTATTCACTTTAATTGTAGACCACAAGATTTAAATATTAATTAAAAACATGTGATTGAGAATGGGTTTCTAGAGTTTTCACAACTCAAGTGGGTTTTCATTTTATACTTACCCTATATATATGTGGAGTGGTTATATTGAAAACCCTATTAAGTTAAGAAAACCTTAGAAACTCTGGTATAGCCATTGATCAAGTTTCATCTATGGTTGAGATTAAAAAGGTTGGTTTAGTACTTGCAAATATAATATTTTAATATGTATTAGTACATTAAGGGGTAATTGGGCATGTAAAGTGGTTTCTCTCTCCTATTTCTCTTGAAACTATCAATGCACATGGAGCTTTCAAATAAAAACATACCGTTAAAATATTTGTTTTATATTTTCATTTGTAAGAAATCAAATGTTACTTTACCAAAAAAACGTCATCATCTTCAGAGACTTATTTTTATATATGTTTTGACTTGTTTTTTAAATATAAAGTTTAACACTAATTGACCATATAATAATAATAATAATAATAATAATAATAATAATAATTTAACTTAAGTTTTCTTATTAGTAGCAATTTTTACTCTTCGTATTCTACATATATTGGTTAAATAAAAGTAGTATTTTAAATTAAATATAGAAGATAATTCAATAATCAATAAAAGGTTTATCCCTTCCTATTTGTTATTAAATTAAAGTATAGTTATCATAGTGTTTGTATTCTAACATGAGTAAAAAGCGATAATCTTTTATATAAATAAAAATAATTGTATTTGGCTCAATTTTAAAGTCTTATATACTATTAGTCTTTATTTAGAAATTACCGCAACGCACTGGCTTCGTCACCTAGTTATTTTTATTTTGTCATCCCTATATGTAACAAGCATTTTACACATACACAAATAGTAAGTTTACACATTTTAAATACACAACATGTTGTAACTTTTTGTTGTTACATCATATTAAAAAAATACATGTTGCAACCTTTTGTTATTAAATATAACTTTTTGAACTTTATAAGGAAAATTAAAGTTTTGTATTTGTATCAATGCTGTAACAATTGAAGCAAAAAAAAAAAATACACATTTTAAAGTTTGTGAATTTATTATAATTTACATAAAATATGTTATTTTACATATTTAATATAAGTTACATATTTGATTAAAATTTACATATTTTAAAGTTCAAAAATTTATTTAAATTTACATATTTAATATAATTTACATATTTTAATAAAATTTACATGTTTTAAAGATTAAAATTTTATGTTAATTTACATATGTGGCACAATTTAATGTATGTTAATTCACATGTTTAACATAATTCACATATTTTAATAAAATTTACATATTTAAACGATTAAAAATTTGTGTTAATTTATATATTTAATGTATTTTACATATTATGAGAAAATATATGTATTTTAAAGCTTAAAAATTTACGTGAATTTAAATATCTAACACAACTTTCTTTTTAATGAAATTTACATATTTTAAAGTTTAAAAATTTATGTTAATTTACATATTTAACATAATTTACATATTTTAATTAAATTTACGTATTTTAAATATTAAAAATTTATGTAATTTACATATATAACATAATTTACATAAACACACTTGAAATTTCATTATATGATTTGCAGATCAATCAATGTTTATGTTATGAGACGATAAATAACTCATGGCAATTTAGATATCTATATACATACTCTTTTTACAAACTAAACAGTTATTTAGTGTTTTCAATAAAATTCGAGATTTAAGAGATTAAATGTTATTTAGTGTAAAGGTGTAATTAAAACCAATTCAAAATGGTCACAAATTCAGGTATTGCATCCAAGTTGACAAATAAAAAAGTATATAAAAAAAGGAAAAACCAAAAGCTAGTTTATGGTAAAAAAAATTGAAAAAATAAAAGAAAAATTCAAAAGCTATTTTATTATAAAAGAAATAGGAAAAATAAAACCAACCTTAATACATCAAAGTAGTAAAAGTTGAAAAGAAAAATTAAGAAATTAAATGGTGGTGGAAGACAACACATAAGATTCTAGCAGAAACATGAAATTAACAATTAAACTTAATAAAAATCATACGATTAAATTCATGTTACAAAGGAAAAAGATACAAAAGAGAGAGGTTAAAATTAATGGCAAAACTAATATAATTGATTAAATATTTACTTTAAACGTTTTTAATAAAGAAGTCAAATAATTGATTAAAGAAAGATGTGAATACATATTGTTTGGTATTTTAAAATTTTTTAAAATGAAAGTATTATCTCTCTCCTAAAAAAGACAATTTATAAAGAAAGAAGCAATTGTGATTCTTAACTCCTATTTTCAGATCCTTTTATTTATTTTTTTAATCTTGTACCATTTAAAATATTAAAAACCATATATTCAGAATAATATAAATATGTTGTGAACCACCGACACTATTTATGAATGACACATTTCAATTTTGTCAAAAGACATTGGCCACAAGAACACTCAAGATGTAATTAATGGTCATGTTCGTCTCCTGTACATTTACCTTTTGTGTAACATAAATACTACAACGATGGAAATGAAATATCATCCCAGTAGAATTAACAACTCATATATCTCTTCACTCTCTTGTCTATTAGATATAATAAAGATCAATTATCATTTCAAAAATCTTGTTATAATTAGAGCTAATATTATAACACGTTATCAGCACGAGCCGCTTATATCCTAACCAAGAAAGGTAATAGACACAAAGGTATCTACATAAGCATCATAAACACTTCTTTAATTATGTACATTAGATATATATCTATGCATATACATATACTAACTAATATACTGAGTAATAGCAATAATGTGTATAAACATTGTTATTAAAATTTGAGAACTATTCTAACTTTTATTTATATATGCACACTAATATCTCATTTAGAAGTTAGATTTATTTACACTAATAATTCTATTCTTATTATTGTGCATACTAATTATATATATTTTATAAAATAAACTGTATTTAATATCTTATTTATTATCTTACTTTAAAATAATTAATATTATATATTATATATATACACACACACAAACGGTAATGTTACCGTTATAAACGGTAATATAACCGTTATAAATGGGTTATAAACTTTCACTATAAATAACCAATCATTAACCCCATTTCATTTACAACAAACATTCTTCTTATTAAGTTTATCCAAGATAAAATTCTCAAAATGATTCACCCGGTTTTGATGTTGGTCACTATAATGCTTATACTACTTCTCATTCTAATTTTTAATCTCCCATCTGAAGATTTCGGCATTTTCTTTTTCTTTTATATGTTTATAGCTCTACCAATGTATTGTATCTCATTGTTGATTGATATATATGGATTCTAATATTTATCTTATTATTTGCTCTATTATGTTTAGCAACAAAATGTCAAATATAGCAAAACTCGAATTCCCTGCACTCAACATTTCTGGAGAAAATTATATGTCTTGGACAGCAAATGTCAAAAGACATTTAAAATATATGGATTTGTTAGACGCAATCCAAGAATACAATGATTTCTCTGACCAGGATAAAGCAAGAGCTGATGTTTTCATCCATAAACATATTGATGAATTACTACAGCATGAGTATTTTAATTATGATAACCCATATATGATATGGGAATATTTGAAAAGCAGATTCGGTCATCTAAAGGAAGTTTTACTTCCTACTTCTAGAGATGAATGGAACAGTCTTAGGTTCCAAGATTTTAAGAGGGTAAATGATTACACCTCTGCTTTATACCGAATTTGTTCAAAGCTAGAATTTTGTGGGTATCCCGTAACAGAGGAAGAAAAGTTAGAGAAAACTTTCTCCACGTTTCATGCATCAAATATAAACTTGCAAACACATTATCGTTTGCAGAATTTTAAGAGATACTCTGATCTAAATGCATTACTCCTTGTAGCAGAGAAAAATAATGAATTATTGATGAAAAATCATCAATCTCGTCCCACGGGTTCATTAGCAATACCAGAAGCACATGTTGCTCACAAAAGTTCTCATAAAAATTCTGATCATAAATGGGAACAAAGTCGAGGACGAGGCCGTGGACGTGGACGTGGTCATTTTGACAAAAGGCATTTTAATGATCGTAAGCATCCATTCAAATGGAACAATAACTCTTACGGTCGTGGTCGTGGCCGTGGTCGTGGTCGTAACCAGAGAGCCAATAATTATCATGTCCCACACAATACCAATTCCAACCACCAAAATAAATGGAATGAAGCTGGTAGGTCCGAAAACAATGACACTTCATGTTTTAGATGTGGAAGTACAAACCACTGGCAAAGGCTTGTCGCACAGCTCCACATCTGTGTGAACTGTACCAAGCCTCTCTAAAAGGAAAAGAGAAAGAAGTGAACCATGTTGATAATTTTAATAATATCAATGCTGAGCTGAGCGTTGAAGACTTTGGGGTAGAACTTTGAAACAAAGTTGCTTGACCACTATAATTAGATGCAGTTATTAAGTGTGTTCTCATTATCTTTAATTATGTAGTTCTTCTTTCATGTACTACTTGTGTTTCAATTAAATAAAGTTCTTATTAAAATATCATATGTCATCGTTATACACTTATTTTTTTTCTTAATATTTTTCAAGATTTAAAATGAAAATCACCGGAGCACAAGATCAAACAAATGAAGAAGATATATGTATAGCGGATAGTGGAGCCACGCATACTATACTTAGATCTAAAAAATATTTTTATAAACTGAAACCAACAAAAGGGATCATCAATACAATATCAGGTCCTACAAACTTGATAGAAGGAGTGGGAAAAGCTAATTTAGCATTACCAAATGGTACAAAGCTCAAAATAGAAAATGCTTTATTTTCCCCAAAATCAACAAGAAATTTGTTGAGTTTCAGAAACATATATCATAATGGATATGATACTCAGTCAAGGACTGTTAGTAATGAAACATATTTGCATATCATAAGCAAAGATCAAATATTGGAAAAATTGCCAATGCTCCATTCTGGTTTGCATTATACATATATAAATGTGCCTCAAGCACATATGGCAGTCAAAGAAAATTGTTGCGATTCTGGTATCATAAACTTATGGCATGACAGATTAGGCCATCCAGGATCCACAATGATGAAAAGGATCATTGAAAATACACATGGGCATCCACTGAAAGGTCAAAAGATCCACAAAATAGATAAAATGCCTCAATGTACATCTTGTTCTCTTGGAAAATTAATTACAAGGCCTTCGCCATTAAAAGTCGATAAAGAAACACCAATGTTTCTTGAAAGAATTCAAGGTGACATATGTGGACCAATTCATCCACCATGTGGACCATTTAGATACTTCATGGTCTTAATAGACGCATCCAGCAGATGGTCTAACATCTCTTTATTATCGACTCGTAATGTTGCTTTTGCAAAATTTCTTGCTCAAATTATCAAATTACGTGCACATTTTCCGGATTATACCTTTAAAAGAGTAAGGCTTGATAATGCGGGAGAATTTACATCACATGCTTTTGATGATTATTGCATGTCTGTGGGGATTGTTGTAGAACACCCTGTTGCTCATGTACACACACAAAATGGCTTAGCCGAGTCGTTGATCAAACGCCTACAGCTAATAGCTAGACTATTAATAATGAGGACAAAACTCCCTGTTTCTATTTGGGGTCATGCAATTATGCATGCTGGATCATTAATCCGCGTGAGACCAAGTGCAAATCATAAATACTCTCCCACACAACTTGTTTCTGTAAATGAGCCAAATATCTCTCATCTTAGAATTTTTGGTTGTGCTGTATATGTTCCTATTGCATCACCACAACGCACAAAAATGGGTCTCCAAAGAAGGTTGGGAATATATGTTGGATATGAAACATCTTCCATCATAAGATACCTTGAACCTTTAACAGGTGATGTATTTACAGCACGTTTTGCTGATTGTCATTTTAACGAGACAATGTTCCCAGCATTAGGGGGAGAAATGAAAAAGCAAGAAAGAGATATATTATGGTGTGTACCATCATTGTTACACTTAGACCCAAGATCAAAACAAAGTGAGACAGAGGTTCAAAAAATAATACATCTACAAGAAATTGCAAATCAGTTACCTGATGCATTTACTGATATAAACAGGGTCACTAAATCTCATATACCAGCCGCTAATGCTCCAGCTCGAGTTGAGATTCCAAGCAAGCAAAATAATAATAATGCACCTCATGAATCTCAAAAGCGTTTAAAACGTGGAAGGCCAATCGGTTCAAAGGATAAAAATCCTCGAAAAAGAAAGGGTTCTGAGAAGGATACTGACCCTAAGGAAGGAATGATTGACAAAACCTTCCCTCAGGAAAGAATAAATGATATAACATTTCCTCTGGAAGAAATAAATGATTCCAATAAAGAATTGTCAATAAACTATGGTAAATCACATATAATGTGGGATCGAGATGAAATGGAAAATATTGATGATATATTTTCTTATTCTGTGGCAAGCGATATCATGGAAGAAAATGATGACCCTGAACCAAAATCTGTAGATGATTGTAAAAATCGACAAGATTGGAACAAATGGAAAGATGCTATGCAAGCTGAATTAAACTCACTAAACAATCGAAAGGTTTTTGGACCTATTGTCATTACACTAAAGTCAATGAAACCTGTAGGATATAAATGGGTTTTTGTGAGAAACGAAATGAGAAAAATGAAGTTACAAGATATAAAGCAAGACTTGTAGCTCAAGGTTTTTCTCAGAGGCCAGGAATTGACTATGAAGAAACGTATTCTCCTGTCATGGATGCTATTACGTTTAGATATTTAATCAGCTTAGCAGTCTCTAAAAATTTAGAGATGCGCCTTATGGATGTTGTCACAGCTTACTTGTATGGATCACTAGATAGTGACATCTATATGAAAATTCCCGAAGGATTTAAACTCCCCGATGCAATAAGCTCAAAGCCTAAGGAAATGTATTCCATCAAATTACAAAGATCCTTGTATGGACTGAAACAATCTGGAAGGATGTGGTACAATCGTTTGAGTGATTATTTGATAAGCAAAGGATACATAAATAATCTTATTTGTCCATGTGTCTTCATCAAGAAGACAACATCAGGATATGTGATCATAGCTGTGTATGTTGACGATCTAAATTTAATTGGGACACAAAAAGAAATTAATGAAGCAATTGCTCTTTTAAATAAAGAATTCGAAATGAAAGATCTTGGAAAAACCAAATATTGTTTTGGTTTACAAATTGAGCATATGCATAATGGGATACTTGTGCATCAGTCAACTTATACTGAGAAACTCTTAAAACGTTTCAATATGGACAAAGCAAATCCTTTAAGCACACCGATGGTTGTTAGATCACTCAATGTTGACAATGATCCATTTCGTCCTTGCGAAGATAATGAAGAGATTCTTGGTCCCGAAGTACCATACCTCAGTGCAATTGGAGCACTTATGTATCTTACTAACTGTACAAGACATGACATTTCTTTTGCAATTAATTTATTGGCAATATTCAGTTCATCCCCTACTAAAAGACATTGGAATGGCATTAAACATATTTTTCGGTATTTAAAAGGAACTGTGGATTTAGGTTTATTTTATCCTAACGATTCAAAAGAAGGGTTAGTTGGTTATGCAGATGCAGGTTATTTATCTGATCCCCATAAAGCAAAATCTCAAACTGGATATGCATTTAAGAATGGAGGAACTGCGATTTCATGGCGTTCTTAGAAACAAACACTCATTGCAACATCTTCAAATCATGCTGAAGTCATTGCATTGCATGAAGCTTCAAGAGAATGTGTATGGTTAAGATCTATGTCACGACACATATTGATTTCTTGTGGACTAGAGAAAGATCGAATTCCAACTCCAATCTATGAAGATAATGCAGCTTGTGTCTCGCAAATGAAGGAAGGATATATCAAAAGTGACAGAACAAAGCATATACCACCAAGATACTTTGAGTATACTCGAGACCTTATTAAAGACAATCAGGTTGAAATGAGATATGTCCAGTCCAGCAACAACTCAGCTGATCTTTTCACAAAAGCACTTCCCACAGCAACATTCAGGAAATATGTTCATGATATTGGCATGCGCCATGTACGAACAATGTAACGACCTGCAATTTGAGGGGGAGCTATATACTGCACTCTTTTTCCCTTAGCTAAAGCTTTTTCCCGTTGGGTTTTTTTTCTTTAGCAAGGTTTTTAATGAGGCAGTACTTCAAGACCTCGAAGTTTTGAAAATGTGTCATCCAAGGGGGAGTGTTGTGAACCACCGACACTATTTATGAATGACGCATTTCAATTTTGTCAAAAGACATTGGCCACAAGAACACTCAAGATGTAATTAATGGTCATGTTCGTCTCCTGTACATTTACCTTTTGTGTAGTATAAATACTACAACGATGGAAATGAAATATCATCTCAGTAGAATTAACAACTCATATATCTCTTCACTCTCTTGTCTATTAGATATAATAAAAATCAATTATCATTTCAATAATCTTGTTATAATTAGAGTTAATATTATAACAAAATATAATAAATTTGATTGAAATGTTTGTAGAATGGAAATATAGAGACATGTGAAAATGTCAAATTAATAGATGGATAAGACTCTTAGGAGAGAGAATAAGATAGTAAAAGACATAAATGCCCTTTAGTTTATAAAATAAAGAATATTTAAGATAAAGTTTTGGATGCTTTAAGACAATTCATTGAGTTTGCAAAGTTTTCATAGCTTACTTGGGTTTTTATTATATATATATATATATATATATATATATAATTTGAAAATTTATGAGTACCTGGTTAGTGGGTCATGTGCGTCAACACACGCAATATAGGGTATGGGCCGACCATGATTACAACTAACTGTGATATATTGATTTCAATGTAATACTGAATGAATCAAGTGTAACCATGGCCACATGCCGGGGTAGTATCAACGGTGATTTAGGATATATTTGGCAAAACTAACCGGTTGTTGTTGACTAGAAATTGGTAGTGGTTAGAGCATTCACATCCTATCCATAAAAAATCGTGAGTGGGGTTTTTATAACGTAGCGAGTGGTTTAGGGTGCTATGAGATGAGGAAAGAGAAAATGCAGTTATTTTTCTGGATATTTGAAAAGTTTTTGGTCATGCCTTATAATTTTTTTTAATACTTTTTGAAAGTGTTTGTGTGTGAAGGAGAAGAAAAGGTAATGGTAAATGCATCAAAAAAATATTATTTGATTAAAAAAGAGAGAAAAAATGTAGTGATTTTTAGGCTATCCGCTATGGTGGGGGGTATCGAAGCCCCTCCTCCATTCCACGTCATCGTCACGTTAATGCCACGGAGCTTCGAAGCCCGCCCCGTTATGATTTAAAGCCTCTTGGGCGTCCTAATACACACACACACACATCTATATGCATGTGTGTGAGAGATGGAGAAAGAGGGGGTCCACCACACCCTCCTCCGCGCCGGCCGTCCAGAAAGCTCGCCCCCCTCCTTCACGCCCCCCGGCGGTGTTCCCCCCCTCCTTCGGCGCCCTTTCCCCCTTCTTCGACGCCCATAACGGGCAGTCTTAATGTAATTTTAAATTTGAAGATATGGAAAAGGATGTGAATGCTCTTAAAGCATTCTCAACCGATTGCTTATCCCCATCTCTTTAATTACACTAAAAAACACTACATTTCTCTCTATTGTTTAATTAAATAATATTTTTTGTACTTTAACCATTACAGTTTTCTCTCTCAACCCTATAATTTACAAAAAATCAATACATTTTCCCCAAAATTTTCAATAAAATCACTACCTTTTCTCTCGTCGCACTATAATTTATACTCACAACTACTCAAAACTCCACCCTATAATTTACAAACTTCCCTCACAAAATTTTGGGGGATCGGATGCGAATGCTCTTAGTTGTAGCTTTTAATAAAATTAGTTGGGTGCCCGCGTGGTGCGGTTGGGTGGGCGCGCAACCTGACATCAACCACATAATCAGTGTCGCTACATGATTTACCTGATGACAGTGCACACATAACCTGAATGTTGACGTGTAATTCGTGCAAAGGCAGTACGCGTGTAACCGTTGGCGAAAATCAAGAAGCAAAGCTGAAATATACAGTAATTTCAAATAGATGATTTTTAAACCAACTTGTTTTGACGTTCCGACCCGATACTTTCTAATCTGAAACCTGTTCCGACTTGACCCCTTTCGACTTAAAACTGTACCGACACGAACCGAACTAAATTGTCCTTTTTTGTATCGACTCGCTCTGACCCTAATTTGGTCTTACACATGACCCAAGCTCGCCTGACTCGACTTGTTGCCGATCCTAGCCGGTAATCACGTAATATTTGAATTTTTTAAAGTTAAAGAAGTATAGCAATGTCATATTCAAATTGAAGAGAATAAAATGGTCGTTTTTGTGATGTAACTTTAAAAAAAAAATATTAACGTGTGAAAAAGTTACGGCCTCTTAAAAAGTCGTGAGGTAGGGGTTTTGAATAAGGGTAAATGAGTAGCAATTATATAAATTATCAAAAGCTGATGGAAGTTTAGCAAAAAAAAACTAAAGCTGATAGAAGTTCAAGTACCAAACTTGTAAAATTTTAATTACTAAGAGTTGTGGCTTTTGACAAAGGCTATTAGTAGGAGTGTTCAAATATAAAGTTTTTTCTTCTAATATAAAAGCCTTAAACTTGTTCAATCACAAAAAGTTTTTTTTGTTAAGTATGAGCTTTTTTACCCTTGTATCATGTTGAATCATTGAGTTAACTATTAAAAGCAAAGTTTGGAGCATATAAATGTAAAGACAATTACAAAAACTATTTAAAGCCTTTCATCATACTAGTAAACATGGCAACCCTATAAACACAAAGATGGTGTTCGATCCCATTCATTGAAATACTACTAGCCGGTAACCAAAAGTGCCGATTTTGTAGGAATGCGATCTAATAATAGTCTCCAAATGAAACAATTCACTTTCGCTGGTAACCGACTGGCAAGATAAATTATGTTGCTATAAAACCACTCAATTCACTTGAGATACCCAAGCTTTATTACGTTGCTATATATTCATTATACTAATGAGAGACTCGTTTAAGCTCGTGTCAAACTCGGCATATAAAGTTTACGATTGAGCTCATTTAAGTTCAGTTTGATTTAGCTTTTAGCGAGTTGATTTCAAGTAGCTCACAAAACACTCGGCTTGCTTACACTAGTCAGGTTCGAAGTACCAAACGCAAAGAATAGTTCACGCAAATCAAGCAGGTTTATTCCAATTGCAACTTTGTAGTAAATCTAGTGCACACAAACAAAGGAATCAGGAACAGAACACCTGATTCCTGATGACATGACATTCATATTCAGTATCCCAAGCAAAACATTGTTATGCAAAACAACGAATACTTAACAAACACACAATAGAAATACAAAATCCGATTAACCCAATTGTCGATAGCAGTTATGCGCAACCGCAACTGAGACAGCAGCGCCAATAAGAGCCAGAGCCGCATACACATCTTGACTCTCCCATGTCTCGAGCCATGTTGATGTTGGCACGGCGCAAACCTTTTGTGGTCCAGGTGCACCATCATTACCAATATTAATAGAAATCTTATTCTTGACTCCCCTTTTCTTTCCACCATTAACCTTCCTTTCAAGGTTAAACTTCACAGCATTTTCAGGCGGGTTTGAAACCCGACAACAACCGCCATCTGCCGCCTGTGATCCATCCTCTTGAGCTTTCATTTGGTTATCTTTTGATAAATCCATTTGTTCCTGAAGGAAAAAAAATAGTGGAATATTCATGGTTTTAAACATTGAAAAGGTTGATAAACATCGAGAGTCTCGTATTGAATACACATCAGTTTGTCGATCCATCGGTACCCAACTTAAGAAAGTTTGCAAACAACAATCCAAATATGTCCAGCTCCACATGGTCATCACATTTTCTTTGTCCATTTGGCCATGTTCATATCATATGTATACCAACAATATCAATAATGTAATTACCTTCTAAGCCACTTCACAACTTCCACCTTTTTCAGTATGTTGATCAAGTAACATGAGTACATCTTCAAGCATAACACTAATGGCCCATATAGGTCGCGTTGAGGCGTACAAAAGCGAGGCATTCAGAGAGCCCATTTGGATTATAAACCCCACATTTGTTGCCAATACAACTGATATGAAACAAGTTTCAGACGTCGCAATGGTTTCAGTCTATAACAAACTAGCCAAATTATATTCATAATCGTATAAAATACTCAAAACAATCGTTCATAATTCAAAAGTCGAAACTTATCATAATCTACGATCAAACATTCAAGCGTTCGATTCACCCAAAACCACTAGATCTCACCTCAAATTTGGTTAAACATATACACACCAACCAACCCACCACACAAAAACACAGAAATACTATAATTTACACAGCTTTCTCGCCGGGCAAATATGAAGGCGACGTCCCGCCATCGATATGTGATTTCTTCCGCTGAAATATCCCACTGAAATTGCTAACAAGCACCTTTTTCGTCTTCGGTTTCTGTGGTGGACTCTGCTTGTAATTAGGTGTCGAAGGCAACGATGGAGTCTGCTGCTGCATTTGTGTTTCTTGAAGTATCAATGCTGCCGCCTCTGCCGCCTTCTTCTGCTCCTTCTCCCGCCACCTCTTCAGCTCTCCCTCCACCGCCCTCTTGGCGGCCTCGGCCGACTCAGCCCGCTTCAACGCCGCCTCGGTTGCCGCCTTCAACTCATCGATCTCCTTCTGTGTTGCTTCTAGCTTCTTCATAGCTTCTTTCTCACTGGCTATCACCGCCTCCACCTTCATCTCCGCCAGCTTCTCCGACTCCTCTACTTTCCTGCTCATTGCCTCGAACTCTTCCTGGGAAACCGTGATTTTGGACCCCGATTCAGATGTAGACGCGCGTGCAGCATCAGTTCTTTCTGAAATTATCTTTATATCTTCTAAAGCTTTTGATTCGGCTTTTTTAGCTTCTTCAGCTTCCATTAACACAACTTTAAGTTTACTTTCGGCTTCTTCTAAAGAAACCTCCAAAGCTTCTGCTTCCTTCTTCAATTCTTCCGCTTTTGCCCTCATCTGTTCGGTTTCCAGTTTCGCACTTTCACTTTCGGAAACCAACTGTTGAACAGTCTGCACCATTTCATCAGAAGCAGATGTAGCTTTAGCTTCTTCACCACGCGAGTTTTCAAGCTCAGTTTTGCTCTTATTCAGCTCCAAATTCAGATTCCCGACAACAGCTTCGGTTTCAACTTCCTTCTGTTTCAATTCCTCGTGCTCTTTCTTAACATCCTCGAGCTCGATCTTTAAACTCTCCAACAAGTTCTTCAACAAGTTTTGTTCATCGACTGTTTTCTGTAACGATTCTTTAGCTTCATCGAGCTCTAATGTAACTTTCTTCAAAGAATCAAGATCCGAAGCTTTCACATTCTCCATTTCCGTTTGGAGTCGTTTGATCTCAGATGTCGTTTGTTCATATTGGGCTTCGAGATCTTTAAATGTTTGTGGGTCGAACCGTTCGCGTAAAGCAACTAACTTTTTTGCAGACTCTTCAAGCGCCGCTTTATGTGCTAACTTGTCAACATTTTTCTCGGTGTACACATTTTCTTGTTGTTGATGAGCTTCCATTACTGCAAGCTTCACCTGCTCGATGGCCTTTTGAACGGTTAAAATCTCCTTAGATATCTCACCAGCTCGATCCAAAGTAACTTTCTTTATAAGCTCGGATTCAGTTTCTTGTTTAATAGCAGCATTTTGTTCTTCAATTGCCGCCTCACGATCAAGGCGGATTCTGTTTAATTCTTGTTTGGCAGCATCGAGTTCGGTAAACACAGTAGCATATTGTTGTTTTGTGTTCTCTAAATCTTGTTTCAAACCGCCATTAGCGTTTGTTTCTCCGGTTTCAAATTGTTTTGCTTGGCTCTTTGCTGCCTCTGCGGCCTTAATTGCCGCCTCTTTTGCCTCGTTAACGGTTTCAAGCTTTTTCTTAAGGTCATCGACTGTTCGTTTGGCCTGTTCAAGCTCGGTTAGTGCACCGGTTTTTGTAGTTTCAGCACTCTTTAACTTTTCTTTTAATTTATAGAGCTCTTTTTGGGCCATATGGAGCTTTGTTTCTTTCACCAGCACCCTCTACAAAAAAGTTGATAATTTATTATGTGTTTGAAAAGTAATCATAACCAGATAATTAGTTCTAAAACACTAATAAAAATATAACCAAGAAAAAGGAAACTATTAGCCGTGTAACAAACCGAACCGTTCAGCTGAAAGTTCGTTTATGTTCTTTATTTAATAATGAACAAACATGGAAAAAAAATTTGTACAATTTGTTAAACAAACAAACATGAAGAGATGTCACGCTCATTTATTTATCTTCCTGAACATTTGTTTACGCTGGTTCATTTAAAATTAGTTTATGTTCAGTCGAATACGTTCACTTGTGTTTGTCAGTTTACGTGTATTTAAATTAAATTTGTTCCTCAATAAATTCATTTAAATTCTTGAGGGCCATTACAATTTAGTATAATTTTAATAACTTTATAAGCCCAACACATTGTTGTTTACATTTACTTTTAATCGGTTTTAGCTCAATTATGTTCATTAATCTATGTTCAATTATGTTCATTCGTTTACGTTCATGAACCGTTCGTTTATATTATTAATGAATGAACATAAACAAACACTAATACAGTAACACGTTCATTTTCTTAGTGAACGAACATGAACAAGAAAACCCCGTATGTGTTTGATCATTTATCCGGTTAAAGTTAAACGTACCAACACGAACATGCTTTGCTCATATTCGTTCGTTTTGTTTACAGGCCTAGAAACTATGTACCTCAGCAGAATGAGACTTTATTTTCTTGATGGCAATCTTTTCACCCGAAAAAGCACCTTCACCAAAAAGATTTACAGCATCCTTGACAGACTGAAACGGTGCCCGCGTGTCAATCTCCCCAACCTCCACTTTTGGAGAGTCGGTTTTGCTTTGACGGTCTTTCGCAACCATACTGTTTATTAATGGAAAGGAGCGCGTTAATCATTTTACAAACGACATATAAATGACAAAAAAAAAGAAGAAATAAAAATAAGGCAAAAATTAAGATAGGCAACATATGAACTAATGTTTTAATGGGTTATTTTCTTACGTTGCTCTAAACACACCTATTCGGGTCGCTCAATCATAACAAAGGTATACACACTTCCATTTATGGTATGAGTTAGCGGGACCCACAATTCTCCCCTTGTAGATGGGATGCAAGGCAGCGAAAAGTTACATAACTTAAAAGGATGTTTTTGCTAGTCTAAAGTAATTAAACTTTATTGCCATATAAGTTTTGGCTTGTAAGTTGTAACTTATTAAAGGCATTAATTCCTCTCATTGATACAAAAACAAATAGTAAAACATGAATAAATTCTGTTTTATATAATATTTTCAGATCAATCATCAAAACTTTGAGCAGGATCACAGATTATCAAACGATATTAAACAGTATCAACTCAAAAACACCCAAACATATACACAATCACATCATGAACAGCAGAATTTTAAAGTCAATTTCAAACTAACTAACACTCAAAAGTCAAAATTAACATCTTTTACTCAAAAACTGGATTCATACCTGGTTAACTAATGATAATCAAGAAAGCTCAAGAACCCTGCAAACCGAAACAACAAAACCGTATTAGCATCGGTCAACCGACTTCATAAACCAACCACATAACCTTTAAAAAGATCACAAAATCATCACCACCACCAAAACTTGAAAACCCTAAAATCATATGAACCCTAGGAGTGTGACAGATAATAAAAACACAATAATCAAGAAAATCTTTACAACAACAAGCTTAAAGCTTTGATAACCATGATCAAGAACAGTATGTGATCATCAGGTCATAAACACAAACACCCTTTTGAAATCCTTGAAAAATGAATCAAACCCACCAAGAAAAGATGAGCAAAACGCCTTAAAGATTGCTAAAAATCGAATCTTGGAGTGAAATATGAACAAAAAGACGATCTTTTTAAAGACCCATATGATGAAAAATAATAATAGAAAGATACAAGGGATTGTTATTATTTACCGATGAAGAATGAAAGAAAGAAAGCAAATGGGAAAATGTGTGTGAATGTTTGGAATAAAAGTCAGAGAGAGAGAGTGGAAATATGGAAAACAGATTATTATTATTAACAAATGCAATATGCACTGTGAGGGAGCCAAGTCAGGTTGAATCAAATAGACTAGGGTTGTACATTGTGTATTGTGGGTTGTACTATCATATCATTTTAATTTTTATTGAGCTCTGTCTTTTAGGCATGTCATACCCGTGTCCCAAAAGCCAGTGTCTGGGAAATTCTTTTTTTTTTTTTAATGAATTGTTTTGTTGTACCAGTACCTCTTCCAGTTTAATATAGTTTATTATTATTAAAATAAATTATTTATGTTAATTGTACGAAATTTTTTTTATATATAAAAACATAATTGATTATGTTATCCAACTAGATAATAATAATAATAATAATAATAAAAATAAAATTATTCAATAATTCTTTAAGCTAAAGTAGCTAATTAAAAACCAAACTGCCATGATATCTTCAAACACTAGGGCTGTTCACGAGTCGAGTCCAAGTCGAATCAGGATGTTTTCGAGCTTGGGCTCGAAATTAAACGGGGTAACTTAGTTAGGCTCTAGCTTGATTTTGAAGTTAAACGAGCTTAAAATCGAGCCAACGAGCCAAGCCATGACTCGAGCCGAGCCAGAGTTGATTTTGGCTCGGTTACAAAAATAATCCAAATCAGCTCAGGATGTTTCAAATCAACTTTTTATAGTTAGTTTTAATCGAGCTTTTTTCAAACGAGCCACGAACCCAAGCTTTAAGCTTTTTGAACAGCCCTATCAAACACTAAATTGTTGTAAAGAGAAACAAGAAATATGAATCATTTTTTTTTCTTTTTTGATGTTTCGTTAAGTAGATATCCTTAGGTTATATCTATACACCATATAGGCAGGGTACCGAATAACCCATGACACAAAGATAAATTCTTCGCAGACACAGAAGATCTTTCGCGGAGAGACATATATTCTCCATGGAGGAGATATTATCAAGCAAGGATAATCATTCGCATGCAGAATGCCTTCCGCGGAGAAACATATATTCTCCACGGAGGGGATATTATTAAGCAAGGATAACCATTTGCATGCAGAATGCCTTCTGCGCAAGAAGATATGCATTTCTTGTGCAAGAAGATATGCATTTCTTGTGGAAGAAACACTTAAAACTTAACAACTCAAAGAATTTAGCGGAAGACATGTTGTGATAAAAGGCAGAATAACACGTGGCATGGAAGGGAAAGACTAATCATAGGTCGAGATCCCTATAATACTCACGATCACACGATGGACCAATCACAAAAGGCCAACGTTGCACCTGCCCACGACAGAGATCTTCATATGCCAGCTGGCCGACCAATCAGGAGCCACTACCATGCTCAACCATGAAATAGAAAGTTCCATTGAGTGGGACAGCAGGCCCAGTCTTTCTCCTTCCTTTCGGCTATAAATACCAGAGAAAACCAACGGTAAAAGGATTCACAGTCTTATTCTCTCTAAAAATTACTCATCTCTTACCATACTGATTCTCACGTTGGAGGGTGGTTACGAGAAGACCCCCTATTCCCCTTCTCGTAATGAGCTCACGGTGTTCATTTTTGCAGGTTATGGATGCCGGAATTCATAGCAGTCCCCGTATTGACTCATCGGAGGTTATTAAGCTAAGCCCACCCGGGGTTAGGCTAATATCAGTCCTTCATCGGTCGAGACGTTACGTTAAGCCTACCAAGGGTTAACCCAGTGTTTCTTCATTGGCGCCATCTGTATTGGTTAGAACAACAGCTGAAATTTAAAAATCGTTATGTGCTTCGGCCAGCCTCCTCCGTCCATGCCACCGTCATCCAACCATGCAGCACCCAACACAGATGGGTCCTAGGAAGGAAATGACAGATGAAACGAGTTACTTGGAAGAAATAATGAGGATTACATCGAGGTTGAACGACCGCAGGAAGACCCATCGTTCAAATTTACTGAAGCGTAGTCTTCTCGTCGGAAGGGTCTCGTAGTGATGGTAGACCCAGATGAGGATTCAGTGATATGGTTAAAAAGAGAACAAGAAAGGGTCAGTGCGGAGTATGAGCAAAGGTTGGAGGAACAAATGAGAAGACAAGTGGGTCGAATAACACCGTAGACGTTGTTATATTCCCGGAATGAACAAGATGATTCCTCGGATGAAGATCCACGACATCGACGTTACAGAAGTGAAAGACTCGGAAGCCACATGGACCAATCAAAGAATGTAGAATTTCATACACCAAAGCCAATCTTCAAAAGGAAGAACTTGGATAAGTCAAAATATTGCGAGTTTCACGAAGACATAGGCCACATAACCGATGATTTCACAAAATTGAACAATGAAATTGAAGAGGTGGTAAAATCCGAAAAGCTTTAACGTTTGGTCCTAGAGGCTAGGAAGCATGTAAGGAACCAATGATCAGGTAGGGACGAAGGTCCCCCAAAGAAGCAAATAAAAAATTTGAATTCTCATATGATCCAAGGCGGTAAACGAGAAAAACTCCAAAAGGCTAACGCCAAGTAGTAAAGCCTGGAAGGAAGAACCGGTCATATTCCTAAGAATTAAAGGCTGATCAAGTTTAAAATAGCCTCTGATACTCACCGCGTTAATCGCCCACTATCAAAGCAAATACATCTTTAGGCATACTAGACGATAAAGAAAACTAGCCATGAAGAGACTCCATTTAGTTTAACCTATGGGACTGAAGCGATGATACCTGCGGAAATTGAATACCTTCTACGAGGATATTTCTAATCGAGGAAGAAAACAACGCAGAATTGCGTTTAAACCTGGATCTGCTAAAGGAAAGAAGAGAGTTGGCAGCAATAAAAGAAGAAAAAACACAAGCGCCAACTCGAGAAATATTACAATATCAGAGTAAAAGATTGCACGTTCAAAGTAGGGGAGTATGTATTCCACAATAGAGAGGCATCTAACGCGGAACCTCTAGGAAAGTTAGCACCTAAATGGGAAGGACCCTACAAAGTCTCCCAAATATTGGGCAAAGGGTCTTATTCCTTAGAAAAAATAGATGGGACCCCAGTCGCACGATCATGGAGCAAAACACAACTACGCAAATGCTATCTTTGTGTGCATGTAATCAACGGGCCTAGGGCTATTTTATTCACAGATTAATGAAAATCATTTCTTATTATTTATCTTGTCAAGCATATTCTAATGAAATTTTAAAAAAAGCGCATAATAGAAAAGTAAAATATGAAAAGATTTCAAGAAATAAAACAAAAGGATTCATTCATTAAACACCACCAGATGGAACATCAAAATCCGCTATACATCAGATAAAAAAAAGAAAAAAACCATAAGCGGCACATCAAGGTTCGTGTTACAAAAGCCAGTTCAACGCCACTGCGGGCCTACAATCACAGCTCAAAAGATTAAAGAGCAAAAGACACAACACACAGGACATCACTCATAGTCCACTTCTTCCCCTTCATACTCGTCTTCCTTATCATCCCCACCCTCGGGGTCATTACCATCACACCTGTAGGTGGAGAGCTTGCCACCATGATCAGGGGTAGGGATGGCAATGGGTCGGGTTTAGCCGTTTAAGTATTCCCAAACCCATACCCAGTTATAAAAGTCCATCCCAAATCCGTCGGGTTTTAATCGGGTAATTACCCGTCGGGTTTTGGGTTTTCCCATCGGCATTCGGGTTTCCAATCGGGTTTTGTCAAAAGACTCGTTGGGTATACTCGTCCCAAAGCCCATCGATTTCTATCGGGTTTTGACAAAATATAACCAGTCGATGATTACCATAAAAATAAAATGTATCAAATAATTATCATAAACAAATTTCCACAAATAATATATTTAAATTATTTGGAGTATACTATATATAAATATAAAAAAAAATTATGTCGGGTACATCGGGTTTATAATCGGGTAAACGGGTCAATGTTATCGAGTAATCGGGTCGGGTAATCGGGTATATTACAAATCCCAAACCCGCCCCAAACCCATGAAAAATTTCAAAACTAATCCCAAACCCGTCCCAAACCTTAATGGGTCGGGTATTATCCGTCCCAATTATGTCGGGTTTCGGGTTTTCCCATCGGGTTCGGGTTTCATTGCCATCCCTAATCAGGGGGAGTCGACTAAACCCCTGTGAAAGCCGCCTTCAAATGGACAATCCTGTTTGACTTATCAGCCAACTTTGCAATAGTACGAACGATGCCAAACGTCAAATTATCATACTTCACTTGCATATCTTGATATATATATATATGTATATATATATATGTATATATATATATATGTGTATATATATATGTATATATATATTCACAATCAATATCATGCAAAGGGAAGTCAGTGGTAGGGCGGTTGGCGGCAAGGAGTTGTTGAGCCTCTGTAAACCCAGCTTTGCGATCAGACTCGTGTACGGCAAACAAAAGCTCCGCATCACAATCAGTTAACTCGAGGCCATCTTTAACCCGCTCAACAACCTGAACATATACAAATGATTAGAACCAATATTACGAAATAGAATACAAAAAGCAATTCAAACCCTCGTAGACGAAATCAGTCATACACCAAATCTGGTCCTCTTGAAGGGTCTTCATGACAAGGTCACTCATTGGAAGCTCCTTAGTTTGGCCAGCAACGTGACTACTGAGAATAACATTATCAGATGTCCACTTCTCCATTTAGGTGCTGTTTGTTTTTTCAGAGGTAAAATGTCTACAGTTTGCGGACCACATCTGCAGGCATTTGTAGCAGAAGACGTGGACCAAACGTCTGCAGTCTGCAAGTAGAAGACTGTTTGTTTTTTAACGTCTGCAGGTACTAAAATAAACTAAAATTTTTAAACAAACTGAAATTTAAATAAAAAGGTCCTCAAACATCAAAATGTAAATAATAGCCAAACAACATTGTTAATTAAGTATAAAGTATCTAATATAAAATATTAAATTGATAAATTGAGTTTGATGTGCAGCTCTTATCTCTTGTAAAATATCAAATAGTTTTGCCTTACCCCTTTAATAAAGTAAAGTCAACATACTAGTACCAAGAAATGAGTAAAGCAGTAACAATTCAATAAGGAAATAACAAAATAATAAAATAATACATTCATCTTCTTCATTTGCCAAGCCATCCCAACCAAGTTACCTGGCCGGAAAAAAATCCAAAGAAACAGTTACACTTTCACAACTCTCTTCTCTCCATCTAAACTATTCTACCTATTAATTACCCACGGTGGGCACTAGCTAAGCATTGACCCATTATACACTAACGTGTACCCACAAGCACGGTCCTCCGAAAGTCGGACGGTGGCACCGGGCCACCCAATCCAAGCCCTAAATCCACCCCTCGTCAAGTGACTCCCTACCTTCCCCTGGTCCAACGATGAGCCGGGGTGGCGGAGGTGCAGCAGTGGCCGGCTTGGGTGTGCTGCGGCGGTGGCATGGAGCTGTGTGGTGGCCAGTGGAATCAAAGGTGGAGGGGCAGGTGTTGACGGGAGGTTAGGGTGGAAGAAGGGGTTGTATGTTTCTAGGTTTTGAGAAGGGGATGAATGAAATTAAAGATAAGAAGATGCCAGAAGATGTGAGAAGTAGCTGGTCCATGCCTGCGCGAAGAAGAGGGCGCACAGACCTTTTTTAATGAAATGTCTTTCGCAAAACAAACAGTCGGCTGACCCAAAAGTCTGCGCGTGGTCTGCGCAGCGCAGACAAAAGAGGCCAGGAAGAGCTTCTCAGAAAAACAAACATCACCTTAGTGTCTTTAGTAACAGCCTCGGCCTTCAAGCTTTCGAGCTCAGCCTTCAGTTGAGCAATTTCATCATCCTTTTATTGAATAACCCCATCTCGTGTGGTCAAAGAGGAGGTGAGGTCAGCAATCAGAGTGTCTTTCTCAACAAGCACCCTGCTATGAGCTGCTACTTGCTCTCGCAAAGCAGCAAGAGCAGCATCGAAAGATTCCAGATCAGCTTCAGCCTTCCGCGCTTGCTCGCGGGCACCATGCTACTTCACATTTTCACATTGGTAGGACTCCTCTGACAAACGGTTAGCCTTGCTATGCCTCGCAAGAGCAGATGACAACTCTTGACGAGCAGTAGCAAAATTTCATTAGGAGGTGCGGGCTTCCTTTCGATGCTCCTCAGCTTCTGCTTCCAACCTCTCCCATTCAGCAGTCATCGTAGACCAGTCTTCTCTCATGTCCCTCCATTCCAGGGCTATCGCATAACTTGCAGATAGAGAGCGAGTTGTTCCGCGGACATAATCGTCATAGAGTTTACCACAAGAATGTCCACACTAAAAATCAACCTCCGCGGGAGGAAAGCAGTGATTCTTGAAATCATGACACACCCCAATATCCTGGAATCGAGAATGAGGAGTTAGACTCCAAGGAGGAACAAAAAACTCGTGGTCATCACGAAGAAAGGGACAAAAAAAGCCACCACTCCCTTCACCACCATCCCTATCAGCACCACCACATCTAGAACCATCACCACCACCTCCAGAAAGTTTGGCCTGAAAGATTGCGGAAGAAGGATCTTGGAATGCCGAGTGGGGCTGATTGGTCTAAGAATCACCAACAATGTCAACATCAGGTTCAACATCTTGAGCAGGAGTTCCAAATTCAGTCTCCTCAATCTCAACAACCTGTATGGGAGAAGGGGACTTTGAAGGTATCTCAATAGATTTACTATTAATAGTGCAAGGAAGATGACGAAGACCGATGAGGAGGGGTAGGAACCTTCTCCTTAATAACAGGATCACCACGAGGTCCACCGCTCGACTTCTTCTTCAATAAGTCTGTTAGTATGATAGACTAATTAAGTAAAAATTAAGAAAAAAAGCAGAGCTTTCTTCCGGAAGAGAGTAAGAGATGCAAGGTTGAGGGAACCCTCATATGCAATAGGCTTAGCAGCAGCAGTTTGGGCAACTTCACTATTTGTAAGATTAGTTGATGAAGCTATTTCTCAGTTTTTCTTCCTTGACTTACCGGTCTCGCCCTTCTGACGAGAAGCAAGATCAACAGCAGCTCCCGCATTTAGACCTACTAAACTTAAATCATCAGAACTTAAGGACATGCGTGATGATTCCTTACACTCCTCGCTAGTCGAAAGAATCACTTGCACGCCGTCCGCAGTGAGAATAGTTAAAAGATGAGGGCTAAGAGTCTTTCACCAGCCTGCTCAGCACAAGTTAAAAGGAATACGAAATTCTCACAAGTCTCCTTAATAATGGGGAGTTTTCCTTCCATCAAATCTCAGCGGGCCATAGCAACAGGACCATCTTCAACAAGAGACAAGAAAACACTTCCCATGGCTAAAAGAACAATATCAAGACCAAGGAAACAAAAATATAGTGGAGTGTAAACACGCTCAAAACACACTAACATAAACCATCACGATCGTAGTAGGGGGTCTTATGCGGTGACGTAGGCTGTCGCGGTCTACTCAAACAATCAATTTTAAAGACTTAAATACCTATAATAAGTACGGGTAAGTAAGGTCGTCTCCTCAGGGACTTAAGGAAAGTGTTAATTTAATACTACTAAATTAATTATTAAACTAAATCGGACAGACGATGTCAAGCGGTTTTAAAAAAAAGATTAATTAAAAATAATGATTACTTAAAAAGATTTGTAAATACTATTAATAAAAACATTCATTCTAGGCTCGGTTAATGTGATACTTGTACTCGGTAAATTGCGGCTCGGGAATCTCTTGTCTTCTTTGGGCTCGAAGGTTTCTCAGTGGTTGAACGGGTTCGGGTGTTCGGTTTCGAGGGGGTTGTTGTTGTCTTCTATAATACCGACCCCCTTGAGCATCCTCCAACTCTTCTTCATCATCGAACTTATCAAAATCAACGAACAACCTTCGCAGATTAGCGACCCTTTCATATTCAAACTCGACCCGATTGTGTGGTGGTTCAGACCTTATGGACCGATCATCCCTCATCTGGTACTGTCTCTGAGCTCTACGGTTTTGATTTTGGTTAATATGTTGATTGAGTGGCGGGTTTGGTGGGTTTAATGGTGGTAAGTCATGGAGTGGAGGGTTTTGTGGAATGTGTTGTGGGTGGGTTGTTCTTGATGATGTGGTGGGTTAAGATCGTCGGGTTGAAACACCGGTGGTATTGGGTATGGGTTATGTTCTTGATGATTCATGTCTTCTACTTTCGGCCTTGAGGTTTCACCTTTTCTTTGATTTGTTCGGTTTCTTCTCGTGGCTTTCTCAATCTCAGGATCAAACTGCAATACCTCCTTATCTCGGGAAAATCTCGTATGCATCAACCTAAAAGATTAACTGCACACACCAAACAAGCACACCCCGCGTAAAATCAATGAAGAAAACAAAATAAACTAAAATTAAACTAAATTATGCTAATTCAAACTAAACTAAACTAGACTAAACTAGCACTAAGCGCGTTGAGCCCCTGGCAACGGCGCCATTTTGACGTAGGCTGTCGCGGTCTACTCAAACAATCAATTTTAAAGACTTAAATACCTATAATAAGTGTGGGCAAGTAAGGTCGTCTCCTTAGGGACTCAAGGAAAGTGCTAATTTAATACAACTAAATTAATTATTAAACTAAGTCGGACAGACGATGTTAAGCGGTTTTTAGAAAAAGATTAATTAAAACTAAATGATTACTTAAAAAGATTTGTAAATACTATTAATAAAGACATTTATTCTAGGTTCGGTTAATGTGATATTTCAACTTAATCCGAGATTCAATTATCTTGATTACGCAGTAATTACTACACCTAGTAGTTTGATTGTGATGGCAAACGACACCCTAACCGAATTGATGACACAATTGAACTCGGTTGACCTAATTACCAACTTATGTTTGTATTACTAAATTAAAAGACAATATTTGATGATCAATAGTTCAATGACACAAGAGTCTAACCCGAAGTGTTGATGAGAAAAACCAAACAAGTGATGTTATTAATTAATAATCCACAACACAAATTGTTTAAATAATCAAGCAAGAATTAAGCAAGATCAAAGCAATAACTCAATCAAGCTCATAAACAGTAAGCATATGAATCTGGTCAGAAGTTAAAATACACAAAAACCTAGCCTAGAATGAACACGGGAACTTAGCCGAGCATCGACATATCGATTAAAACACTTATCTTGATGAACATACGATCAATGATGGAATCGGGAGCTTCTGGATGGCTGAAAGTCGTCTTAGAACACCTCTTCTGCCTCTGGAAGTCGTAATATCCCGAATGGTAAGGTTAATGGGTTTATATCAGGCAAAACCTAGATTTTTTTGGTTTTAGGTCGGTTTGCGTCGCGCGAAGTTGCTTGGGCTTCATCTTCGAGTCGCGCGAAGGACAAAATAGTCGGTTTCTGGAATTGCATCTTCGCGTCGCTCGAAGATGCAAAAATACGAAATTCTTTATTTCTTCTCTCTATTGTATCGTGATGCGTGCACGTCCAATCTCTCACATCTAAATCTTCATTCCAAGCCCGTAAATATCCTCGATAAATTCCATAAATTCCAAGTTCCTGAAAACACAAAACAACGTTTGAAGTACCAATGTTCATTCATTTATTAACTAAAATTAACTATTTAATATATCAAATTAACTAACTTTTTCCCAACCATCACATTCCCACACTTATCCTTTTTCGTCTCGAAAAAGATTTTGCAATAGAATCAGAATCAGAGTCTATTTTCAAAATACTTCTTAGATTATCTTAATTAAGCAAATGGAACACAAAAACCGCAATTGCCGATATTGTTGTCCATTTATACCCAACCGCCGATAATTCAGACCTCTAATCATGTTAGATTTAAGTTCAATTTAACATTCAGTCTAAGGGTCTCACACCTAAAATCACAAATCCACTTAATTTGTTTCAGGCATGTCAAAGCATAGATAAAATCATAAAGATTATTTCTACCAGTGTAACCTAAAAACTTGTAACTATCAAAATTTAATTTAGTAGACAACACATGAATTAATTGAGCATTTTGCATTTTTATTATAATTTAGACCTCACCCATGGATGTTCCCATCGTGGTTGCTAGCCCAGTGAGAAGCATATAAGCTGTTGGTCCTTATTCATTAACGTTCACTAATCCTCACCCAGAGGCTTATCAGTCAAGCTGCCAACTCGAAAGAAAACACATAGGTTGTTGATATTTTTATTTATTTTATTCTAAAAATCTCCATGTCACTATCCCAAAGGAAGACACATTAAATTACTGGATCCTTTTCAATATTATCTATTTTTCAGGCTCATTGCTTAATATGTTAATAAAATTAAATTTTAAGATTTTCAAGGCTTTACCCTACATTGGTGCTTATCCATTACCTTATGCATTTCAGTTTTTCTATTTTCCTAGGATGAGAACCCACAAGACTTCATGATATTAATCATAGGTATATTTATTACATTCTTAGAAGCCTTTCACTACCAGCTGGGCCTATCGACACATCTCAAATTAAGTGCGTTCCTGTTTTTATTATCTCATATATATAATAATTTGGAAAAATAATCCCCGATTTTTCTATCATTTTCCATTATTGTGCAAAAATCTTGATTCAAGGAACTTTAAAACTTTTTAAATTTTTTAATTTCTCCCCCATCCTCACACTTGAGGCAAACATTGTCCTCAATGTTTTAAAATTTAATAAATAAAAATAAGAACGGGGTTAAAATTCGTCCAAAAACCGGGCCTAATGTGATGGTGGTTATACATTTATACAATTACACTTTTAACACAAAAATAATAAAACAAATAAAGTTATGAAAACGAAATCACCTGATAGAAAATATAACTCTCATGTGCAACTCTCGTGCCCTCGGTGATGCTCTCGGTGAACTTACCTCTTCCACTCTCAAAACAAAATCTGCAAACTCTCAAACATGTAGAAGTAAGCTTCTCACAAGTGTTAAAAAAATATAGGTCTTTTAAATCGTTTGTAAAACCATTAATTTTAAATTACCAACTGAGCTTAATAAATTCATAACCAAATTTGTTAAACAAGTAAAAATGGTAAAAGACCTAACTCACTTTCGTAGGAATCACGATTGCATTTAGCGTATGCAACAAGCCCTTTAAACCCCCCGGTATCCCGGGTGGACGAGTATGGTCTCGTGAGGGTTTATAGTGAACTACACCCACAAAGTTCAAATACAAAATATACACGTACCTGAATATAAGGTCGGGTTGCCTCCCGGTTACAGCCAAGTTTTTGTTAAGGTCTTCAGCCGGACCGTTACCTGATTTGGCGGTTATGGTGGTCTAATGGAGTGCTTACCTTCCTCCACCTCGTTCTTCTTACTCCTCCAACATAGTGGTACACTGTCCATGACACTCCATCTTGGCCCGAAGCATGCCAATCTTCTTCGTTTGTTCTCAAATCCCGGTGGCTTACTCGCCTTCTCCTTCTTTGGCGGTTTCTTCTTACTTGTTTTGCCAGTCTCATTATTAACCACCTTTTCCCTCACAGTCTTGATATCATCACATGAAATCTCTAACACTCCAACATGAATCTCTGCCGCATTTAGCTCCTCTTTTTCTTTCTCCTGCTTCGACCTATCAAACACAAAACTTTCTTCTTTGGTGTCATGAGGAAGACACATGTTAGTAGCACCTGACCTAGAAGATTTATTTTCATAGGAATAATCAAATGAATTTGAAAAGACATGAAAAACTAACTTACGGTTTCCAAAGGTCATGCACACTGTTCCGTTTCGGCAATTGATTTGAGCATTTGATGTTGCCAAAAACGATCTCCCCAATATCAGTCGTGGTTCTTCTTCATTCTCTACCGGTATATAATCAAGAACAAGAAAATCTTCACGATAGTAAAAATCACCAACCTTTACTGCACCTCCAACCAACTTCCCTCGGGGCCGTCTTCGAGTGAAATCAGCTAACACCAATGTGGTGTCAACTTCTTGTAAAGGTCCAAACTCAAACCAGTCATAAACACTCCTCGGTAGAACACTTACACTCGCACCATAATCAACTAACGCCTTGGTGGTCTTGAACTCGCCAATCTGAATGGGAATAAGTGGTGCTGCTATTTCAAATTCTTCAACCGTGTCGTTCACCCCATGATCTTCAATGGTGATTGCACTCAAGTGTACGTTTTTACCATTTGATCAACTGCTACTCTGATGGCTCGGATTCTTCAAGGTGTCACTTGGTAGGTTTTTCGGATCTTTCTTCAAGGTGGCTAACTCTTCAGCCAATTGGCTTATCTGTTTGTCTCTTGCAGTGTTCGCCTTTTCTTGAATCTCCATTCTTCGACTCAAATTTTTCAATAATGTTAGAATTTCCGAATCTTGCGAAGAATTTTGACCCTGAGTTACCCCTTGACTTTGCTGAACCTGCTGATAACTCTTCTGATAACCTTTTTTGTAACCCCCGACTCTTTTTAATTGTACCCGCTTTGACCATTACCCTTCTCATTCCCATATTGCCTCTGATTTGACTGATAGCCTGTCTTTTGGGAATTACCTTGAAAATTCGAGTTTTGTTGTGTGTTCGGGTTTCCATAACTGAAGTTGGGGTGATTCTGGAGGCCCGGGTGATAGGTGTTTGAATTCATATTCCCATTGTTGTATCGCCTCTCACCCTGAACGAAATTCACCTCCTTTTCTTCCTCTTCTTCGTCCTCCATCACAACTCCACAAGTCACCACTACATGTCCTATTCCTCCAAAACCCTCACAAACTGGATACGCCTTTCCCGACTTCCCTTTCTCTTTCACTCCTACCCCCATCAACTGATCTATCTTTCTTTCCAACCTAGCCATTTAGTCATCCGACTTTCCACTATCCACGGCTTTCACAACCGCCCTTTTTACCATGCGGTTCGACTGAGCTTGCCTCTTCGAGTTCATTGCATGTCGCTCTAAATGTTGCCAATCTTCATTCTCATCATTAGTAAAAAACAACCCATTTGTGGTCGACTGAAGATCACGCACATCGTCACTCGACAAACCGTCATGAAAAGCTTTAATCAACCCCCACAATGTTATCCCATGATGAGGACAGGTCCTCAATAACCTCTTGAATCTCGTGAAAGCTTCATGGAATGTTTTGCCCGACCCTTGCTGAAAATTTCTGATGGAGGTTCGGGCCTTGGACGTTCTTTGTGGCGTGTAGTACTCGTCCAAAAACTGTTGTGCCAGATCTTGCCACATGTAAATACTTGCTGACGGTAGAGATAAAAACCACTGTTTTGCTAGATCTTTGAGACCGAACTGAAAAACCACTAGCTTGAATTCATCAGCAGTGAACCCTTGATTTGAGATGGTGGCACAAATCGCATTAAATTCGCTCAAGTATAGGTATGGCTCTTTAGATGCTTTCCCATGAAAAGTAGGCATCCCGGTTAAGTTGCTTTGTCTCACTGAAAACGTTCTTCCTTCTCTAATCGGAATCATAATGGGGAGCGGGTTCATGGCCACTTGTGGAATGAAGTGGCTTTGAACTCCCCAAACGGGCTATGGAACAAATGCCCTTGTGACCCCATCATCAAACTCGTACTCGGGAAATTACGGCTCGGGAATCCCTTATCTTCTTTAGGCTTGACAGTTTCTTGGTGGTTGAACGGGTTCGGGTGTTCGGTTTCGAGGGGGTTGTTGTTGTCTTCTATAATACCGACCCCCTTGAGCATCCTCCATCTCTTCTTCATCCTCGAACTCATCAAAATCATCGAACAACCTCCACCGATTAGCGACCCTTTCATATTCAAACTCGACCCGATTGTGTGGTGGTTCAGACCTTATGGACCGATCATCCCTCATCTGGTACTGTTTCTGAGCTCTACGGCTTAGATTTTGGTTAATATGTTGATTGAGTGGCGGGTTTGGTGGGTTTAATGGTGGTAAGTCATGGAGTGGAGGGTTTTGTGGAATGTGTTGCGGGATGGGTTGTCTTGATGATATGGTGGGTTAAGATCGTCGGGTTGAAACACCAAGGAAACAAAAATATAGTGGAGTGTAAACACGCTCAAAACACACTAACATAAACCATCACGATCGTAGTAGGGGGTCTTATGCGGTGACGTAGGCTGTCGCGGTCTACTCAAACAATCAATTTTAAAGACTTAAATACCTATAATAAGTACGGGTAAGTAAGGTCGTCTCCTCAGGGACTTAAGGAAAGTGTTAATTTAATACTACTAAATTAATTATTAAACTAAATCGGACAGACGATGTCAAGCGGTTTTAAAAAAAGATTAATTAAAACTAAATGATTACTTAAAAAGATTTGTAAATACTATTAATAAAAACATTCATTCTAGGCTCGGTTAATGTGATACTTGTACTCGGTAAATTGCGGCTCGGGAATCTCTTGTCTTCTTTGGGCTCGAAGGTTTCTCAGTGGTTGAACGGGTTCGGGTGTTCGGTTTCGAGGGGGTTGTTGTTGTCTTCTATAATACCGACCCCCTTGAGCATCCTCCAACTCTTCTTCATCATCGAACTTATCAAAATCAACGAACAACCTTCGCAGATTAGCGACCCTTTCATATTCAAACTCGACCCGATTGTGTGGTGGTTCAGACCTTATGGACCGATCATCCCTCATCTGGTACTGTCTCTGAGCTCTACGGTTTTGATTTTGGTTAATATGTTGATTGAGTGGCGGGTTTGGTGGGTTTAATGGTGGTAAGTCATGGAGTGGAGGGTTTTGTGGAATGTGTTGTGGGTGGGTTGTTCTTGATGATGTGGTGGGTTAAGATCGTCGGGTTGAAACACCGGTGGTATTGGGTATGGGTTATGTTCTTGATGATTCATGTCTTCTACTTTCGGCCTTGAGGTTTCACCTTTTCTTTGATTTGTTCGGTTTCTTCTCGCGGCTTTCTCAATCTCAGGATCAAACTGCAATACCTCCTTATCTCGGGAAAATCTCGTATGCATCAACCTAAAAGATTAACTGCACACACCAAACAAGCACACCCCGCGTAAAATCAATGAAGAAAACAAAATAAACTAAAATTAAACTAAATTATGCTAATTCAAACTAAACTAAACTAGACTAAACTAGTACTAAGCGCGTTGAGCCCCTGGCAACGGCGCCATTTTGACGTAGGCTGTCGCGGTCTACTCAAACAATCAATTTTAAAGACTTAAATACCTATAATAAGTGTGGGCAAGTAAGGTCGTCTCCTTAGGGACTCAAGGAAAGTGCTAATTTAATACAACTAAATTAATTATTAAACTAAGTCGGACAGACGATGTTAAGCGGTTTTTAGAAAAAGATTAATTAAAACTAAATGATTACTTAAAAAGATTTGTAAATACTATTAATAAAAACATTTATTCTAGGTTCGGTTAATGTGATATTTCAACTTAATCCCAGATTCAATTATCTTGATTACGCAGTAATTACTACACCTAGTAGTTTGATTGTGATGGCTGTAGGTTCCCTGGACGGATCACACGAGATATCCCGGTCTACTCAGGTGCGGAATCCCTGCGTAGATCGTTACGAGCGTAGAAAGCAAACCAAACAAACACACACGAACAAACCGAAACACGTTATATATTAATAACCGAACTCACGTGATATGAATCACTGATACAGACTCTCGTCAACTCGATCGACTCAAACGACTAACTTCACGATTGACTGATTAACTCTAAACCAAGCCGTAAGCTTGTATATAAATACACGACAACTTCGCCTGATATGTTCAGGCGAAGTTGTCCATAACTTCGCTTGTTCAACAAGTTCGCCTAGGCGAACTTGTTAACAACTTCGCTTAAACAAAAACATAAATAACATTACAGACTCGATTACAGACACTAGACTATGAACTACTGACATTTATGCACCAACAGACTCCCCCTTGGCAGTAGCTTCATATCTTGATCTTTAAGCACTTGTCTTGTAATCTTCATGCATGCACTCCTTCTCTAACACATACCGTGACTACTCGCTGATACTTCCTCGCTTCGTCTTTCCAAGCAGGAATATAGAATATCTTCATTTCATTCAACACTTGTAGATCAGCTTTCGATAAGTTAACAAGATGCATCGGATCATACACTCTCAGCACTTCTTGTTCGTCTTCGTCTTCCATCACGGCTTCAGCAGTCTGGCAATCAACATACCACCATTTAAGATTCTTCAACACATCTTGAGGCATAATCTTCATTGGAACCTCCTTAATGCATCGAATCGGTTTGTACTTCATTACCATCCATGGCTTGCCATCTGCTCTCATTCCCCTTTCTTTATCTTCCACTAGCTTTCCCTTCTGTGGCTTTAATAACTCAAACTTCTTCTCTTTTATGCTTTCTTTCCACACAATCTTCCCAATAACCCTTGCCATGTTGTCGTCGCTTCTATTGATCAGCCCCAATCTAGCCAAATCCTTCACCTCATATTCCGGCAATGTATTGAGAGATCTCAACGTTCTTTTAAAATACTGAATCCCATCAAAACTTTTCACCACAAACAACTTTATCTGTTCATCATATAGCCAACAAATAATTCCTTTCTTCGACTCAGCATAGCCTTTGATATTATAACTCTTCTTGAACATGGTTGGAACAGCAGGCTTCTTAGTTTTAATAAACCAATGAGCACAACCTTCCATCCACCTAGGCTGCTCCTCCCACTCAGTCTCATCATTTTCTATCTCAGTACCCATATCGGCTTTCTCAATATCTGGGATCTCGTGTTCAACATTTTCTTCAATTATTTCACCTTCTTCAATCTCATCTTCAATCACAATCTGTGCTCGCTCCAATCTTCTCAATCTCCTCAATAGGTAGCACATCGTCATCAATCATCACATCATCCTCTAGCATATCATCATCCAATTCTTTCAACGCATCGATCACATCATCATCATCATCAACCATCACCACCTCATCACCACCAACTGCACCCGCAGACTCCCCCCTGAGCTGTGGAAGTCCCAAGAGCTTGAGTAGCTCTGATACCAATTGTAGGTTCCCTGGACGGATAACACGAGATATCCCGGTCTACTCAGGTGCGGAATCCCTACGTAGATCGTTACGAGCGTAGAAAGCAAACCAAACAAACACACACGAACAAACCGAAACACGTTATATATTAATAACCGAACTCACGTGATATGAATCATTGATACAGACACTCGTCAACTCGATCGACTCAAACGACTAACTTCACGATTGACTGATTAACTCTAAACCAAGCCGTAAGCTTGTATATAAATACACGACAACTTCGCCTGATATGTTCATGCGAAGTTGTCCATAACTTCGCTTGTTCAACAAGTTCGCCTAGGCGAACTTGTTAACAACTTCGCTTAAACAATAACATAAATAACATTACAGACTCGATTACAGACACTAGACTATGAACTACTGACATTTATGCACCAACAATGGCAAACGATACCCTAACCGAATTGATAACACAATTGAACTCGGTTTACCTAATTACCAACTTATGTTTGTATTACTAAATTAAAAGACAATATTTGATAATCAATAGTTCAATGACACAAGAGCCTAACCCTAAGTGTTGATGAACAAAACCAAATAAGTGATGTTATTAATTAATAATCCAAAACACAAATTGTTTAAATAATCATGCAAGAATTAAGCAAGATCAAAGCAATAACTCAATCAAGCTCATAATCATTAAGCATATGAATCTGGTCAGAAGTTAAAATACACAAAAACCTAGCCTAGAATGAACACGGGAACTTAGCCGAGCATCGACATATCGATTAAAACACTTATCTTGATGAACATACGATCAATGATGGAATCGGGAGCTTCTGGATGGCTGAAAGTCGTCTTAGAACACCTCTTCTGCCTCTGGAAGTCGTAATATCCCGAATGGTGAGGTTAATGGGTTTATATAAGGCAAAACCTAGATTTTTTTGGTTTTAGAGCGGTTCGCGTCGCGCGAAGTTACTTGGGCTTCATCTTCGCGTCGCGCGAAGGACAAAATAGTCGGTTTCTGGAATTGCAACTTCGCGTCGCGTGAAGTTGTCCGGCATGCATCTTCGCGTTGCCCAAGATGCAAAAATACGAAATTCTTTATTTCTTCTCTTTACTGCATCGTGATGCGTGCACGACCAATCTCTCACTTCTAAATCTTCATTCCAAGCCCGTAAATATCCTTAATAAGCTCCATAACTTCCAAGTTCTTAAAACACAAAACAACGCTTGAAGTACCAATGTTCATTCATTTATTAACTAAAATTAACCATTTAATATATAAAATTAACTAAGTTTTACCCAACCATCATGCGGGCTCGACTAAATGTGGCTCATTCCGACGACAACTAGTGCAGGCTGTTTGATGAAGCAAAAAGGGGTCTCCCGAGTAATTAACGTTTGATATCAATATTGGTCCGGGTAGTCCTGCGGAGGAAAATTTCAATATTCTCGGAAGGATCATGGTAATTCATAGGGATAGGAATGGCATCTGTGCGGACGTAAAAGAACTTTTGTTTCCACTCATATGGACTCCGCAGAGCGTCCCCAACAAACGTCACAGTCCTATCTCGCAGGTGGAACCTAAACGTGATTGATATGCAAGCCATAGGACAACAGCATGTCGCGGAAAAACATGGTGATCGGAAGATGGAAATTACCATGATAAAAAAACTCATAATACAAAGCCAACTTACCAGTCGGGGCATTGCTAACGTCGGCGGGGAATTCAGGCTCCCATTCCGGAGAGATTTGAGAAGTCGAAATTAGGGTTTCATAATCAGGTCGTTTCCAATGGATGGTGACTGTGTCAATCGATGAACCACCACTCTTCTTCTTGTCAGATCTCTCACAGATGGAGGAAGCTGCCATTAGTCGATGGCAAATGTTAGAAAACGAAGAGAATAAACGAAAATCTTGAAAGATTAGAAATGGATACAATATGAAGAGAGGAATTTCGAAATGGAAGAAAAACGATGGAAGTGAACTATTTTACTGTCGGTGGAAACCATGGTTAAAAATGAAAATTCCGAAAAAACCGGAGGTCCAATTGAAAAAGGACACGCCACGCGAGAGTTTCAAAATTCAAAACAAGTGGGAGCATTCACCGCACGCGCGAATATGTGAAAAGACACTGCTGTGTTAGGCGCCGTCTGACGTCACACGAACCAAACCCACTTGTGGTAAAATACTTCCATATAGAAGGGTCCAATTATAATCTAGTTACCACCCAGTCACACACAAAAGAAAATTTTCTATAAGGAATCTCCCGCAACAGAATGATGCAGAAGAACTCATCCAATAATACTACCAAACCTAAGAAATATACCAAAAGTATAAGCAATGATTTTGGTTCAGGCAACACACCAATCAAGCAATTTGTTGTAAAAGGCGGAAGATTCAAAATAAAAAAGAAGAACACTTATCAGAGACATAGAGGAATTAGAGCCATAACAACCAAGCTTGTTGGGAATGAAGCCTGGTCCAAGAGCACCGCTAAGCACGGAGATTATATCGAGCACATAAGCAATGATTTTGGACCAGGCAACATGCTAACCAAGCAAATCGTTTAAAATACATAAGGTGATAAAAGAGAAAAAGAAGAATAATCAGTTACGAACGAAGAATAATGCAAATCGATGAATATTTATACTACAGAAATTTAATGCGATATGCAACAGCTGGATGCACCAAGTACAAAGCACCAGCAGAAAGATAGCACGCGAAGCGTGAACAGAGAAGATTAATGCGCCACCATGCAGAAACATTTATAAACACACCTAGGGTAATTAAATGGCAGTGCAACGCGTGTGATGACATCATCACAACTAGTTGTCAGACATAGTCAAAAGCTACCCCATAAATACCTCCATAAATAACCGCTATAGTGAAACGGCGGAAGACAATCACAAAAATCTTATAAATACAAGTCCAATATTCCAACCGCAGACAAGAACCGTGGAAGAAACAATGGACCGGGGGACTTGTGGAGGTAAGGTACCAAATAACCCATGACACAAAGATAAATCCTCCGCAGACTCGGAAGACCTTCCGTGGAGAAACATATTTTCCCCACGGAGGGGATATTGTCAAGCAAGGATAACCATCTGCATACCGAATGCCTTCCACGGAGAAACATATATTCTCCATGGAGGGATATTAAGAAATGATAACCATCCGCATGCAGAATGCCTTCCACGCATGAAGATATACATTTCCCCCGGAAGAAACACTTAACAACTCAAAAAATTCAGCGGATGACATTTTGTGATAAATTTGTTGGTGATCATCTCAATCCAATCATGTTATGCACTATGGTACTCCCAATTATGCATAATCGACTTTTAGCCATTTCCCTTACAAACCTCGGTACCTTGTGTATTATATAGACTCGCCTCCTAAAGGTTTCACTATAATTGGTGTAATTTTTTACGTTTCTAGTATTTCATTTCAATATGCTATAACCATTTCATTTAGTATTTTTCAAGTAAATTTCAATTTAACACATTATTTCCCCAAATGCATTACATATATATTTGGTTATACGTAAATGTCATTCAACACGTGATGTGCCCCATATTGTGTAATTTTACCCAAATATAGCTTTCAAACATTTTTAGCTACTTAACGGGAACAAGTTATTCCACATTCCAATTATTTATCTTCTTTCCTTTAAAACTATGTGTAGTGATGGTGAAGAAAGCATGAGACGCCACCACCATGCCACATCACCCTTAAACTTGATCAACACCATAACAGACGATCAAAGAGGGGCGCCAATCACCAATTCGCCAAAGCTTTAACGGAAAGAAGATTGTGAGGCTAAAGGGGAGGGTGCGGGACCAACTCAAAACCAACCAATCACACATTTTATTTTTTAATTTATTTTTTACTTAATACAATTGTACCCTTGTGAAAGGATGATTTGGTTAAAGTCTTGCTGTCGATATGGCAACAACATGGCACGTTAACAATCATGTGTAGTTAAAACCACTACACATAGCCTAGAAGAATGATGTATATGCGTACATATGGTAGGCTATGTTAGAAAGACATAAATTCATGAGAAGGGTAAGAAGCAATCGGGAGACGCCATGCGTCCAAGGGTGATAATAAGTGAGCCAACAAAATTATAAAATTTGAGTGTGAAAACATGTAAACTTGACACCCCTTTATATTTAAGGTAAAGACACCATATAGCGGGTTAGAGATGAAGTTAAATGCATCATTAAAATATCTAGCGCATCATTATACACTTATACACATTTACTTCAAAACATTTTAAAATATATTTTTTATTTACTTTAATATAACAATATCGTATTCAAACCTAAAAGAAAAAAAAACTTGATTTTATGGTACAACACTTTTAAATAAATATATGAAATAGATATAAAAGTTATAGTAACTTGTATAAAATCACTTATATTTAACAACTTATTGATATTTATTATCCAATTTCGTCTAGCCAAATTCTTCTATTTTGCCAATTTATTGCATTTACATACACAATAAGCTTCATACTTGCTTAAATCAATAATTTAATATCATAAGCCAATTCTTAATTGATTTAAATTTCAGCATATTTTTTGATTTTGACACCAAATTGCCCATAACATGGAATGCTGTTAAACTACATTGGATTTTTGGGTGTTACAAGCCACCACAAGTGTTCCACAAAATCTAGCCACGACCACCACCAAATCCTACCATCGGCTAGAAGCTACTAGTGTGAACTACGGTCAAACTACCAAATCAAACGGCAAACCCAAAGTGTCAACGATTTCCAACGAACAAAGATGAAAAAATTAGGGTAGAAGTGGTTTTCAACAAACCATGAACCATCAAAATCATACTTTATTTCTTCATTTTCTTCCATGACAAAACTTATGCATAGTCCCCTTCTTATTCGATCATTCTTTGTCATTTTCTTCGTGTCATGGCGAATCCTAGGAAACAACAAACCAGGTGTACAATCCAACAATGACCAACCTTGACACCTTTTTGGCAGTGAACAACAATAGTTTATTTGTTTTTTGCAATATTCGTCTTCTTTTGTAACAATGTGGTGGCCGTGACAAGAGGGTAAGCATGCGATAGAAGTAGAAGAGAGAGGCCCCAACTCTTTTTGTTGACTTCATTTACCATATGGTAGGGAATTCCTTTAGTTAACCAAAACGTCATTGCTAATGCTAAAGGTGTTTATTCCAATTCCAATCCGTTTCGTCAACTGACCGGAACATCTATAACCTTCATATTGCATCTCAGTGGACGATGTGACTGATGTGATTTGTACCGCTTTTAAAGTGAGTGTTGTTTGATGAGTGTGAATACTCCGGTTGAACATAATTTGATGATCTATAATGAAGAAAATGCCAAAGAACATAAGAAGTGAATATAACATCAATAACTTTCATAAAATCTATAAAACATGATTAAAAATGAACTAGTACGTGATTACTCTAACTGAACATAATTTGGTTATGTGTAGTAAACAAAAGACAAGAATATAAAAGATATTTCAATCTTTCCACATGAAAGGTATATAACATCAGTAACTTTCCTTTAATCTATAAAGCATTCTTTACTATAGAAACTGCATAAAATGGTTATGCACCCATGGTACACTATCCGCACGAAAAGCTGCCTTCTCCATGAACCTACACCATGCTCTCACTGCGTCGGTGCAACTTTCTCTCTCTTTGGTCACGCCTGAGTCTGCTTTTGTATTCGTGTTGATAGAAATTTTTTACCTTTTATTAATCTTACTAATATATTAAAACAATACTATGTGGACACATATCATCTTTTTAAAGTGTCCATATAAGATGACACATAAGTCATTTCTAAAATTAAACCATATTTAAATCTATTAAATTTAATATGCTACATTTATTATTATTTTTAAAATTCTAAATTAAATTTTCATTAACTCTCATTTAAATGGTGATTTCCAGAAATAAAAAAAAATGTCGAATGTTTATTTATTTATTACGTATTTTAAACTAATTTTTAAATACTTTATTTCAAAATATTATTATTATGAAGATCTATTTGATTTGCGTAAAACAACTAACATATACCTAAACTATTAAATGTCTCTTTTTTTGAGCGTGTGTACATCTACCCAGAATTTGCCTTAAGTGAAAATTTAGTTAAACTTGGCTTGATTCTTGATTTATTTTACCATTTTAAAACTAAAGTTATCATTTCGTACCATTGAATTGTATATAAACATTTTTATTATTGATGCTATATTCTTTATTCAGCCCGTGTATTCACGAGTTACTAACATAGTAATTACACTATTTTTATATTGCAAACCCCTCAAAATGATGAGAGAATGTAAATCCAAAATGATTTATATCATTTTTGTTTTCAAATTATTTAACTACTTGTAATTACAAAATACAATTTATAATCTATATATACTATTAAAGAAATTCATTTGGTTCATTCTTATTGGTTGATTTTACTATATTCCAAAAATAATAAGCCCTCATAGAATTTGTTACTAATAAAATAATTCAAAATTAAAATCATGATAATCATTTAATTTACATAATAAATACTATTAAAGACATTCTTTTTGGCTCATTCCTATTGGTTGATTTTACTATATTCCAAAAATAATAAGCTCTTATAGAATTTGTTACTAATAAAATAATTCAAAACTAAAATCATAATAATCATTTAATTGGATGCGTTTTCTCCTAGACAACCAATTATGGACCCGTGTACGTCTCATAACCCTAATTTTCATTCCTTTCTCTCCAACTCACTGTTTGCGAATCACACAATTTTCAAACTATCTTATTTGAATATGTATCTTTCCCTCAATTTAACATGCTTTGTGTTTACAATGCTATTGTTCTTGGTGTTTTTGAAGAGTTTAGAATCGACAAATTAGAATAACTGGTTGGACTAATTAATATAAGCAGAAGTTATTGTTTCTTATATGGAGGTAATCATAATCTTTCCTCTCTATATACTTTTAAATTAATTTTGCCTAAAGTTTGACCTCTTCTGTTAATAACATTTTTGTTTGGTATCTATCTGTACATATTGAATTAACTGCATTTGTAAATGAACTTTAAATTAAAATTGAACTACTTTTCTTATCATTTGCTAATTTTGAATTGCAATAGAAGATTTTGATGTAGAAGATGATAAATTGCTATTCTTCACTAGTGAGTCACTAATGCTCCCATAAATTGTTCTATTCTTGCTCATTTTGTTAGTAAATTATCATACATTAAACACGCGCGTATATGTTGCAAAATCAAATTTAAAATTTGGATGTCAGAAGGAAAAGAATTTACAGTAAATGGCAAATTAAAATTTTCCATGGGCGAAAATCCCCAAGATAACGAGTATGGGTCAAAACAAGTTGTTTTAAATTGTAGTATAAACTTAAAATGCAAATTCATTAATGATGTATTCTTAATTTTTATGTTATTTTAAACAAGCGGGTCGGGCTGGATAAAGTAACAGCCAAATTAGATTCGGGTCAAAATGGGTAATAATGATCATAATGAGTTTAGGTTGAAACGAGTTGTTTAAAAAAACTATTAAATCAGAATAAGTCAAAATAGCTAACTTTACTTAACGAGTAGGATACGATGGGCCGGTTTTGGTGTGTCTCAATTACATAATATAGACCGAGGGTATAGAAGTCATAACACATGCTGTTTACATTCGGGCTTTCTTATCAGGTAAGGTTCATATTATAAATTACAAATTTGAGATGCCATATGTGACAAAGATAGTTAGCAATGGCTTGGCTATGTTGTTGTATCCAATGATTTGGATTAGGTGATCGTTTCACAAAAGTATTGAGAATTTAATTACATGAAAATACATATTACAATTGAACTATTGATAATTTCTTTTAAGTTGGTCATTTCAGAGAGATATTTGTATTTGGGGATTTTTTGAATCGAAACGCCATTATAATAATATTATAGCTTCATCTTTCTTTTTTAATTGGTTAAATAAGACAGGATTTTGTAGATATACATAAATCTTCAGCGATAATATTTGACAACATGACGGCAAGTTGGTCATCCTTTGTTGTACAGGTGACAATTTTGTGCATGTTGCTACTTATAACGTGTTGATTAATTTTTCCATGCAATATGTAATTTTAAGTAGCATTATAATATAAAGCATAGTTCTATTAATAATATATGATAATTTTATTGTGTATCATATTTTGTTTGCATTTTCTTAATTGGTCAAAATCCTAATATATCTATTTTTTTAGTAAAAAAGTTTAGACCACTATAACCATCATCTCTTTCAAATTACACTAACATTAATATTAAATATATAAAATAGTCACATTTATTTGACATAATATATTTATGATGGTTTAAATAGAAATTAGTTTAAAAAATTTATAATTTCATAAAATGAATTTTTAACACATATTGTTATGTCACACTAAATTACATAAAATATATAGGATTAGTTTTTACAACAAATTAATTATTTGAGGTAAAATGATCTAATTTATGAATATTGTTGTATCACGCAAAATTAAATAAATATATAGGATTATTTTTCATAACCAATTAATTATTCAAATAAAACGATCTATTTTATGAAAATTTGAAAATTTTTAAGTGAATGAAACAAAATATGGAACCCTTTTATATAGGTTTTTTTTTGGCAGACGGTGTTATGTTTGCTAAAATAAATTATTAATTTTGTGATTATTAAAATGCATTTTTATATGTGAGTTAAGGACAAGCATAACATTTATTTAAAATAATTTGACACAAATACAAATTTTACAAATTGTTCAAATATATAAGCATACACACACACACACACACAATTGACACCTTCAGATAAAAAAAAGCTTCTATTTAAGTTTTAGAGAAGACAGTTTTCTGTTGTAGTTTGGTTTTGCAATGATCATCAACAAAAGTCTAGGCCAGTCTCTAGTAAGAGTTGACATATTTAAAAAATACTTTTTACATATGGTCAACTTTATGTAGATTTATCAAGAGTGAAGAGTAGAGACGAACAATAATAAATACTTATTTTAGATAAGCAAGAGAAAGTTGCAAACAAAGCAAAAAATATTGTTTATAAGTAAAAATTTGTAGCTTTTCAAGTTTATATTTTAAAGTTTAAAATTTTATTTGTCAACATTCTACTATATAATGTCACTAGGATATAGCCCGTGTGATGCATAGGTAGTTAAAAAGTAAACAAAAAAATAAATTTAATAATATAAATAATAACATACCTTATGGATTTATAAGATATAAATAACTTTTTTCTAAAATACATAGATTAGTAAGAATATTTTGTATTTGTATTTTAAAATAAATCAAAATGGAAGGTTGTGAATCTATAATAATTAAGAAAAAGAAAAGGTTAACATCAATTTATCCTAGTTGAGCTGGTAAGCCATAGACATTTTAAAAACAAGGTAGTGAGTTCAATTCCCACCAACAACATATTTTTCATTTTATCATTCCTTAAATGAAAATTGTAAAAATGAAAAGTTATACACTTGGCACCTGTGGAAGGTCTAGTTGAATGAGATGTGGAAATAATGTGTTGCTTTAATAATATAGGTAAATGTTTTGTAAGTCTATGTTTTTCAATATTATGTTTTCATTTGAATATGACTTACAATTATAAATTATATTGCTTTCTTAAAATACATATTAAAAAAATATTGTCGTTTGAAATTACATATACGTTTACTTGGATGGTTTTTTATATTTCTGCCCGTGTAATACACGGGTCAATAACCTAGTATTACAATAATAAATTCCAAATTAGGGTTAGGTTCAAATAAGAAGTTTGATTTTTCTAAGAAGGCTGGCAAGGAAGGAGGGTATTTTCGTCTAACACTTTTATATCAAAACCCACTTACTTTAATCTCAAAACTCACTTACATTAATTTCAAAAACCCACGTACATAAAACCCACTTAAATCTTCACTCATTTTCTACAACCACCACCACCCCCACCGGCCATTGCCACCACAACCGTCACCCACCACCACCACCTTGCCGGAAAAGTCTATGGAAATTTCGTCTGAAAATTTCACCGGAAAAGTCGTCGGAAAACAATCCCCGAGAAATTTCGCTGGAAATTCACCGAAAAGTCGTCGGAAAAAAGTCACCGGAAAACGACTGCAAAAAAAAACAAAAAAAAAACACAGTGAAAAACACTATGAAAAACACAATGGAAAAAAATACTATGAAAAAAATAACACAATGATAAAACACAATAAAAAACACAATTGTATGACACAATGTAAAAACACTATGAAAAAAAAACACAATGAAAATATTATTGTATAACACAATTTTGTAAAACACAATTTGTAAAAACCCACTAATTTTTTTTAATTTTTATATAACAATATGGTACTCATATAAAAGATAAAAAGACACTCATTATTATGGTGAATTTGTTTTTCAATAAAAACATCATAAAAAAAGTTATAGACGTTTTAAAATGATGGGGGAAGTTGACATATGCCTTGCATGTGGAGAGGGGAAGCCAATAAATGTGTTATTCATTTTATGTCATTTCCCTTATGTTCACACTTAATTTCTCCCTAAACTAATCTCAACCATCCATGCTCAAAATTAATGAAGAAAATTACTTCTTATCCTTTTTACAAAAACTACACTTCCTATTATAACCTAACCCTTCCAAATTAAACCAGAACAAACAATGATCATCCATCACACATTCTATTAATAATAAACTTTCCAAAAGTAAAACCAAAGCAAATGATCGAAACAGCTACACATGACCCTTGCTTTTGATTCATAAAAGATAAAACACACCAAAAAAGCAAGAAACTCCAAAATCTGTAATTTACACATATTTCAAAGTCTTTCATTTCCATTTAGAAGACCCCACTCTATACACACACAATCCAAATAACTGAACCGCGCCGGGGCCCAGCCCGAAGCACCCGTTGCGGGCCTAGCTAACAACCATGTCAAGATTCTGCATCAGGTGCTTGCATGCAGCAAAACCATTTCTTCTGCAAATCAAAAGGGCCAAAGAGAAACATGGTCAAAACTAGTTAGTTATTTTTATCCAAATTAATATATAATAATATTTATTATATAACTTCAAACTTATTATATTTATATATATAAGTAGTAGCTTCGCATCCTAGTCAAGCTCGAGCTCGTTTAATAGTTTCTAAAGAAGTTAATATTATCATTTCAAAGATGAAAAATGTAAAAATTTGAAGTTAAATATTTAAATTTTTCATAACTATTAAACTTTAAAAGTTAAATTAATTTCCGTATTAAACCTTTATATCTACTCTTCACTTCCAACAATTTTTTTTATTAGTGATTTAGTTATAACCACCCATTCTCCGATTATTCCCATTCTTCACTTATTCCAATCTCGAGTTAAATATACAAACCCAAGTTTGTTAATTGGGAATGAGACATACACAAAAAAAAGGTTTCATATGAATCGAATTAATTAACTGTTTAAACTCTGATATCCGCAAATGGACACAAAATGAAACGCCACACCATTTTAAGTGGGCTCCAAACGACACGAGACGACACGAATAAGTATATGGGGTCGGTTACAGCTGAAGAATTCAACCCATCAGCCCGCCAACCCAACCCGGTTAACACCTACTACAGCTCAGCAGCCATTTAAAATAGATGTCGCCCAAACTACTTCAAAGCAATTATATGGAGCCCCACTATCCAGTTAAGAACTCATGGCAAGCAATCATATCATAATAACTGAATTTATAACAAAAGAACTCAATCCAGCTGTAACAGGGGAAATTAAGGGGCACTTACAGCTGGAGGTTTCTTTACAGGCGTAGCAGCTTGCTTAACACCAGGATCCGCATTTGATGGTGAGTCGGCCTTGCCACCTGTCTTCTTCTCATCCCTGGCTTTATTAAAAATGACAGTAAAACCCTCAGCTGATGCCGGATCATTCACATCCCAATCCCCAAATTTAGGCAATGGCCTACCGTTCTCCTCCTGCCAATCAATCAAACAACAACATACAAGTCAAACCTATATTTTATCAAATAGTCACTTATCAGTTTGAACCTCGAGCCCACCCGGATTTTCGTCCCACCCCGTGTGTTAGTTCTGCTATTGTGGTGGCAGAACGACTGTCAAGTGGTATGGTTTCCCGGGGGAACACCCAAGCCAAACTCTGAAAGCCAGCGTGGGCCCGGTTAAAACAACATATTCAGGGCTAGAGTGGGGCAAGGGGGAAAATCTAGCTTAAAATCATAACAATTAGATGAAGATTCGTAATTTCCAAACCCTAGCTAACTAAATCCTCAAAATTGACCACGAATTAGGAATTAATTTAAATTAAAAACTACATAGGTCATTGATCTTACTAACAACACAAGCATAAGATCGAATACAAAATTACGGAAACGAAATGATAAAAGCTGAGATAAACAAGTGGAATGAATAGAATGAATTATTACCGACATGAATTAGCAGGCAGGAGATATTATATTATAGTGTACTGATTCACTGTTGTTGCTGTAGAGAGAGAATGAATGTTGTGAGGAATAATAATATCTGTGAGGTGAGGCTCGAAAGGTGTTTGTTGACAAGCCGTCAACCCTTAAAACTAATTATAGAGAGATATATGTAATTATTTTTATTTTACGGTGTAATAATAAAGAATTAAATTATAGATTATCAAAACGCGTATCGGAGCGTGTTAATATAAACAAAAGATATTGCACGCCAGAAAGAAAGGTATTATTGTTTTCATCAATTTCTTCTAAATCAAACAAACTAACCAAAGGGAGCCTTCAAAGACGTTATCCATTTTCTATTCTTTCTTTATGTAAGACTCATTTTCTATCGAGTAGCGATTTACTGAGATGATTGGTATCGGTATTATTGGTATCATTTGGTTTCGGAAATTTGAAATGCTTTTATTGTTATCGTACCAAGCTAATAAAAATCAATGTAGTATTTGGCCTATTTAACAAAACAGCTAAAATACTTTGTGTTCCATCCTGATGTGATGTGAAGTGAAGTTAAACCTTCTTAAGTGGTATGGTAGAAATCGTGTCTCGCAATTTCATTAAACTTCAACATCTACCTATATTAATAAAAGAAAATAAGGATGATAACGTGTCAGCTTCATATTCTTTCTTGGCTAAATTTTCCCGTTCAAATTCCTAATATCTATTTATAGAAATTCTAAAAAATTTACATATTATAAATAAAGATTATATATTTTAAAATTGAACAATTCCTTATAAAACAAATAATTTGAACAATTCCTTATAAAACAAATAGCATTTAATGCAATTTACATGTAAAATATACACCTAAAATTGGAATTGAAATATTTAACCAATTCTAATTTTAATTTATAATATATAATAATGTCATGCATAATAATATAAAAGAATATACTAATAATAACAATATACGATTTCATAGATTACGTGTACATTTAAAAAATAAATAATTTTTCTTAATATCTTAACTTTTTTAAATATAAATATATTATCTAATTTAAAAACTTTTTTCATATGTAAAAAACGGATTTGCATAAAAAAAAAGAATTTTCGGGATTTGTGACATTAATAGCTGATCAACCCAATATTTATTCAATATAACAAAATTTGTATTGTTTCTAAAAATTCTATTTTGTCTTTCTTATTTGTTTCAAATAATTTATTGTACTAATTTGCACATTAGCAAATTCCGTGTAATACATGGGTTCTAAAGCTAGTATAATATAAGAGCCTAAATAGTCTAATCTAACTTATAACTGTACTAATAAACATAAATAATAAGGATGATTTGTCATAACCACATTCAATCCTAGCTTTAATTTCCATCCTAATTTCTATTCTCTATTCTTCTTAATTCAACCTATTCATGAGTTATGGGTCAAACGGTTTGACCCGTTAGCTATAACTGGTATATTGTTATAATTATATAGGGTTGAGTTTATTTAATATTCTTTTATTTATGAAATATGTCGTCTACTCCTTTATCGAGCTGAGTTGTAGATTCGTGTTACATCCCAAAAATCTTAATTTAACAGTGAAAGATTTAATCAACTAATTTAGTCGGTGACAGACGCCGTTCAACTAATGGTATTCAAACACAACATCATATATAAACAGGTTGGACATTTATGAAAGAGAAAACATAAGTTTTATGTATCAGAGTACACAGTTAGTTTAAAAACACAACGCGTCCACTTTTTGGGATTTAAACCTTTTCCCATTTTCCCACGTCACCTCCACAAAGGTCCGACTCATTTATCTGAAAACACGTTTAAAAATGCATCAACACAATGGTTGGTGAGTTCTCAACTTTAAAATCTATATCTTGAAACAAAACTTTTCCTTTGTTAAAATACTGTTAAAAATATTGGTTCGTCCTTATTGGCATAAAACCAAAAGTCACATCAAAACCATTTTTCGTCCCACGAAAATCCGTTAGACCCCTCTCGCTAAACGAAAGTGTCGTTATATTTTTCAAACATTTTAAAACATAACTTTTCTTTGTGAAAACACAGCCAATAATAACACAAAGTCTAACTTTGTTTATTTCAACACTACTTTGTCCGCACAAGACCAAAGTTAAAACAATACCTTGCCTTTACTAGACCAAGGTCTACTTTCGATTAAAAAAAATCCGGTCCTCGTTTACTACAACAGACCAAAGGGACCCCTTTCGTTTTACTAACGAAAGTGTCTAAAATACAACATTTTATTTCTAAACAAATTGTGATAGTTATAAACTAGCTAGTAATATAACAATTGTAAGACCATTAAACATATAATCAAAGCGTACAATAATTCAAAATATTTATCATTTTACCCACCGGCATGACTTGTAATGATAAGGCATCACTCGATAGATATACCAATATTTCTATGTCTGTCCAACAGTTAACGATTATAAAGACTGCTTATCTTCGTGCCATCCCGACCACGTTTGTTAGCATCGGTCAAATTTAAAGTCATTACAATACCACAATTGCCAAATAAAATGTGTTTTTGACCCAAACGAGTTTTCCCCTTGTACATTTATAAACAATTTAAAACATTAAAAATGGTGGGGATTTTTGAGAAACTCACCTTAACCTCAACACAAATAACACACGCGTGATACACAACCAGTTCATGTCAAGATCTTAATTACCGTCATCCAATGATAACTGGATTCCTATGTTTAATATAAAGCATATTAACACATAAACATAGATATAATAATAGGAGCATATCCTAACCTAACTCGTTTATTCTCACATGTCTTATTTATCATAATTATAATTATTGAATAACAAACTTTTATTGTTTAAGAAAATCGTAACTGAATCGAGCGTTTCAAAATATCATATAATTGTAAACAACTTCGTTTCAAAAAATCGTTATAAAACTAATACATTATTCAAAAAATAAACATGGACGTTATTTAATAAAAAGTATATATTTATTATAAAATATAATAATCTTTTATTAATCGATTATCCGAATAAAATATTTTCGTCCAAATATCATATATATATATATATCTTTATATCATAATGATACACAAAAGTATTCAAGTCTCGGTTGTACCGTTTTTAAGAGCATTCTCATCCTACCATCTATCTCTAAATCAAAAATTACACTAAAACTCACTATATTTTCTCTCTCAATTTCAATTAAATAATACTTTTTATATCTTTTATCTTTACCTTTTCTATTTCTTTTATTCACAACCACTCTCCAAATATAATAAAAAATTATATGGATGAACAGTAACTTTTCAAATATACAGAAAAATCACTACTTGTTCTAAAATATAAAAACTTTTCACTCACAACACCCTGAATCACTCTCTAAATGATAAAAACACCCCTCACACAAAATAAGGGGTTGGATGAGAATGCTCTAACACTCGATATTAAGTCACGGTTCTCAAAATAATTATTTACAACATTTTCATTTTTCAAGTTATTTCCAATAACAATATTTATACTAATCTCTTGTTATCTAACTTTTTCAATACTTAAAGATATAAAAGACATACCTCATCATGTACGATTCGAATATAGAAATCTGCTCAAAACCAGCATGCAATGCGATCCGGATATATCAACGTGTTCGTTTTTACATCACGAACATTTCTTCGGTCTCGGATCGTCCGTACGACACTTCAAAACCTACTTGCAACTAGTTTTAAGAAACTATTTTCAATATAGAAATTGACCAGTAACTTACCAAGATTATAACTTACCATCCAGACATATGATCATCGATTACTTTGGTGGAATCAAAGATCTATATGTTATGAAGGTTCACTGAAAATTTCAGCTTGATCCAATGGTCGAATCTCTAGGAATCTTCATTTCCTTAGAGCTGCGTTTTTGGAATCCGTCCAACGAAAGAACACAAAAACGGGTCTAGAAACCCAACTTAAACTACTCCAATCCTCATCTACACTATTCAAAATGATTATCTATAGGTTATGAACCCTCCGTATAAAATCAAGATGATCGGACCGTTATATCTTCCGTTATAGACCGATATTTGCAAACTTGCAAAACCAATAAAAACTGTCCAGATTTTAAAACATGTTTTTAACGAACTTAAGGGGGTGTTTGGGATTGCTTATTTTCACCAACTTATAACTTATTAATTTTTTGAAAAGCAATAAGGTGTTTGGGATTGCTTACATTGTGAGAGGAAAAATTCCTTAAGTTACATTTTTATAACTTATTAACTTAATGAAAAGTTAAAGGAGGTAAAATAAGAAATCCCAAACATCCCCTAAGCTCAAAATTAGGATTACCATCGCGTTCGGGACGCTGAAAAATGGTTCAGGGTAGAAGACGGACTTCGGCCGCCACCGGACCACCGCGCCGAACCATCATTGGCCACTGTTGGCCGCCGTCGGACCGCCATTGGCCATTGACAGAATTCTCTGCCTTCTCTCTACTCGCTCTCTCTCTCTAGATTTCAGCTGAGTTACGAGAAAATGAATAATATGTGGGGTGACCCACATTATATAGGTTCAGTTTTAAACGAGTTTAACGATCGAATTTTGGTCTCTCACTTCAATGATCCCGTTACTTCAAGTGACGTTGTATTTTTCAAATGCATATCGTTAAATTATTTATTCCATTTTTGACTTAAATTTGTCTCGTTAACTTATTATTTTTGCTAACAAGTTATTATCGATCGTTTCCCAGTGTCGGTTCCGTGTTGCTCCAAGCTTTTAATGAAACTAGTGTAGTTATTTTTTTTTTCAAAAACAACTCATCCAAACTTATGGTATCTATTTGATTTGTTTTATCCACATGATAAACCTCAAAATACGGCGACAACATTAACTTTTGCAAACTTATCGGTACATGTGCTTTAACGACCGTGTTTGAAAATACTAATTTGCATTTTCTCGCTTCATTATAACTCAGAATTGAGTTATATTTTCGCCTTCGTTCTCGGTTTCAATCCTCAACAATATTCAATTGGATTCACCCATGGATATTTTCTCAAATGTCAGGTTGAATATTCGCACGTTTAACCGAAAACGTTCGTTTCTTCTAACTTATCACCAAAATTTCTTTATTTGGTTTAACTTCTCACGTGCTTTCCTTTATATATAACCTTCATTTTTAGAGTATAAAATAATATTTTTAACTTACGGTCTTAATTTCTCACTTAACCCGGTTTAACATGACTTAATCTCGATTATGAAATATAATAATACTTTTTATTTAACCGAGTATCACAACTAGGGTTCTCAATTAATCCCATGTAAGATTATGATTATCATTTGACAAATCTATCCAAGCAAGATTCTTTTAAAAAAATTTGATATTGTCCTTCTTTTCAATATTGATTTTTTTATTATTCTGCTAAGTTATTTGTATCTAGAATTGATTTGAAAGTGTTTGAGAAATCAATATTGATAGTAAAATACTCCTAATTGATGATTTTTGAGAAATCGAAATTGATTTGTACAGTTTTGATTCCTGGAAATCGGTTATGTTTATACACCCAATCATAGATGCTAATTTCTTATTATGGTTTGATACATAGAATTAGGGTAAGCTCTTTTAAGGATAATCATAGATGTTAATTTCATATTATGGTTTGATACATAGAATTAGGGTCAATCGATTAATTGTCGAGGGGTTTTTTCTCAAGGGATTCAAATCTTGAAGCACACTTACTTTATGCTTTGTTTTTGTAACATTTAGGGCTTTTGTTTAATTGATAAAAAAACTTATTAGGGCTTTTGTTCAAGTCGATTTGGATAAAACTGATAGTGTAAAATGCTACATTTATTAGGGCTCTTGAAACACATACCGTGAAATGTTACAAATTTGTCAAATTTTACATGTTAACATGTGGATAAAAAACTAATTTAGTATTTGGTCCATTTGGATAAAACCCAAATCTTGAAACACAGCGGGCTTATGCTTTATGTTTTGGAACATTGTTTGTTGTGTGAATATCGTTAGTTGTAGAAATATGCAAATCAATATCGTCTGAGATGAAACTATTAGTAGAGTTTTAGAAATGGCGAATCTTTACAAGCATTATAGTATTATTAGTTAAATGTGTGTCTTCATGTATAAATATGTAGTTATTTTTACAAGCTTTTGAGACGAACCTGTTAGCTACACACATTCAATAATTATTTATTTATTCAAATCTTAATATGTTATCCTTCTTACAATTTCTACGTGTGAAACTTTATATTAGCCTTCAACTCTTATGAACGTTTTCTTTTTTCCCTTTTCAGCCTAAACTTGAATAAAACTACAAATGTCCGTAGCTCCAAAGAAAGTAGATATCTAGCAAACCCAGGTGTATACTCAAACGTAAGTTTGCCATCAATAATCTTTTCTTAAATTTTGAATATTTTAGTCTATTTTTGAGTAAAGTACAATAAATTTGCAGCACTAGGCAACGAGCCAACACCGATTCCAAAAGACCAATTATACAGTTAATGGAGAGCCAACTGCGGTGACTTGTACATAAGTAAAGAGTTAGAAATAAATGGTTAAATGGCATTTTTTTTTCTCTTTTTATGAGATTCAAAATCATCTACAAATGATGAAATCAGATGCAAGCAAACTAGATTAATGTACTAATATGTGCTCACATTTTACTTTCTTAGATTTTTGTAAGGCTCCGGGTGCCCTACTTTCATGCTGGTTAGATTTACTCATTCACATAATTCGGAAAATCAGAGTTAATTAAAACATCTCACGGAATAAAAGTCAACCATCTTACATAACATAAGTACTTTGTCTTTAAACTGAAATAACATAAGTCTTAATATAAATATAAATAACACGTGACTCTTCTTCATAGCGATGTCAGTCTACCTCTTATTGTCATGTGTCCCACTCATGCAACCTGTCTCATCCTACTCACCTGCGTGCATACTAAAAGTCAGCCACGCTGAATGAGTTCTAGTTAATCAATTAACATACAATACATTCACGTCCATAATTATACGCGCCCGGAGATACGTATTTCGTACTTTACCTACTATTACTCATTCATATATACTTTATGTACATGCATACGTATTTACACACTTTCTTTCCTACTTTCCTATGGCATACCGTAACTATCCTACTTCTACTATCTCGGATATTATTAGGGTCTGGTCCCTCAATATCAGATATTTTCAAGGGTCTGATCCCTTCTATCCCATATATTAATAGGGTCCGGTCCCTTTAATCTTAGATATTATTAGGGTCTGATCCCTACTATCTCAGATATTATTAGGGTCTGATCCCTCTATCACAATCTCAGATATTATTAGGGTCTAGTCTCTCTAATCTCAAATATTATTAGGGTCTGATCCATACTATCTCAGATATTATTAGGGTCTGATCCCTCTATCACAGTCTCAGATATTATTAGGGTCTGGTCCCTTCTATCACATATATTAATAGGGTCTGGTCCCTTGTCTCGTTTAACCATACAACCATACATGTCCCATCAGTCGTCCATACGTTTACTTCATACGTTTCCTATCATACGTGCATACTGCACATCTTTCAATTGCATATATAATAATTATATTTATATACACACATTCATACAACATTCAATAAATAATCATACACATATCATACACTTATCACTTAGGATAAATGTATTAACTATCACATAGGAGTATGCACACAGCCCCGAAAAACGTCACAGAGAAAGGGGCTAGAACTCACCTGCAGTCGATTCCTCTCTGAATTAATAGAAATTCCTCTCTTTAATAGAGCTCGACTAACTGTTAATAACGTACACATATTAATCCTCTATATTTGTTTATTATTTATTCTCCAAGTTAACGGGGTTAACTTTTAAGTTAATTGAACTGACATGTATTCTTCTTTAACCGTTCGTACTAATTTAATATACTTAAATCCTCATTTGTTAGTATCGTATATTTATATTACATTCGCTTCTTTATTATTAATTCATGCCCTTAATGCGTTTATGAATTAACGTCCTTAAGCGGGTTCAGGTTCGTGTCGGGCCTACACCTAACTTCATTAAAGATTTCACTTCTTTAACGAGTGAGCTCTTGTGTTTGGTTCATATTCAACTCACCTTCCTTTAATTGAGGCGGTTCACGGGTTGTTAGACGAGTCGGGTCTCGAGTTCGGGTCTCGCTTAAGTTCTTGGATCCATCTTACTCTTCTATTATTATAAGTTATTATTATTATTAATATTAAAGTTTATTATTATTATTATTTTAAATTTTATTATTGTTATTATTAAATTACCAAAACAGCCCCCAACCCTAAGTATATAAACACCCCCACCTTCATCCTAACCTACATTCTTCTTTCTTCTTACTTCACAGCCACTCCCACCACCGCCATCCTTCACCGCCTCCGGCCTTCCTTCCTCCGGCCACCGGAACAACAACGTCGAAGAACATGGGTTGGCCGGCCAATCTCTAGCCATTTCCTATTTCATTATCTTCTAGCTCACCCCACCCCACCACCGTCGCTTATTAGCTCCGGCCACCACCTCGACGGCACAGAGTCACGGGGATGGAGTGGAGTTCTCTCGGGGTTTAATTCGCATCCGCTCAGTTCGCATGAGTTCGATCGGCACTAAGGCCATTCGCTTGCAAAGAATTCGCGCGAATCCAGTCTCTTACAAAGAATTCGCATGATGACGTCACGCGATGCGAATATCGGAGTTCGCACGTCATGCGATGCGAAGTTCGGAGACGAGTTCGCACGGGTTTAGGTCAGATCTGGTTTATTTCTACCTACAACTCGAGCTGTTCGTATTCGACACGAAGGACAGGAAGCCGGTCACACCTCGGGTCTCGTGCAGCTTTTCCGTTCACGGGAGACGGACGGGAGTAGGGTTCTGGGCTCGTTTTCTTAAGGGTTCGGATCTTGCAGCTAAGAGAGCCAGTTGAAGGGCTTTTAAGGTTCAGTTGAGAGAAGTTAGGTTCATTTCGTGTCCTGGTTTGGGTTTTCGGTTACGGAGCTCCGGGTTTCGTCGAACCCTGTTCACACCAATTTGCTATTGCTTGTATTTGGTTACATCACAAACTGCTGTTATTGTTATTATTATCATTAGATTTGTTTGTAGCTTGTTCACCCCAGTTTGTTTTATGTTGGTTTGCTTCGGTTCCTTTTTCGTGTTTCGTTTTCGATCTCGTTTGTTCATTTCTTAATGGGTCTAGAATAGAAACGAGATGAGAATGAAATGGATATTAATAATTTAAAACACGAGTACCTTATGGATTGGATCAACCTTGTTAATTTGAAACTTTAACCGGATCTTCTAAAAATCTTGAATGGGTAAAAAGGATGTGTGTACACGGAATTTGTGTGTGTATGAATGTGTGCGATAATGATTAAGAGAATGATGATGGAATGATGAGGATAAGGATGGATTTAGGGTTTAGGTTTTAAATAGGCAAAACCCAATGATTTTAGGCTCAAAAAATATGTTTAAGTTCATTAACTATAATAATCTTATCCATTCTCTTAAATTATTTAATTAACTAAATAACGCAACACGACACGCATCTAAATTAACTCGTTTATCTAATAAAACTAAATCTCTAAAAAAACACGGAGGTTACAATTTTATTGTTTGCAGCTTCTTTATAACAGCATGAATGATGTAAGTTCTTTCTAACGGCATGAATGATGTAAGTATTTTAGATTTAATGTACTAGACTACTAATATATGCTCATTATCTTAGAACACATGTGGTAATTCTACCCGTTTACTTTCAAGTAAGTCCAATTTGGTTATTATTTTACCCCTAACAGGTCATATTGCATAATTCAAGCAACAAGTTCTAGAAGAATTTAACAACATATTCATTTATGTTATACGGGTATTTTGTTCATTAGGCAACTTGTCCTAATTTCTAGACATCATGAGGGAAAGTAAACGAATATGATCAATCACTTTGTTTGGAATGTTAGAGAGATTTAGAATATAGGTAACAATTTGTGCAATTTAGGAATATGTGGATTGTCCAAATGGGTTGGATTTATTTTGACTATGATTTGATAGCTTAGTGGAACAGTGAAAACGCTGAATCTCACACAAGTTACACTGTTTATATGACTAAGGGCAAACACCACCAAAAAAAAATCTACAATATGAAGTGATCTTTTATTTCGTTACCGCTAACCTTTTTATGGGTCACTTGGTGGCCTAGATGGCATGAAAATAGAATGAATTTGATATGGTTGGAGAGGTAATTTGGAAAATATGGAAATTTTGATTATGGGTTGAAGTTGAATCTGGTTAGCGTTGACTATAAGGGACTTGCTGATTTTAAAAATTGGGTTGAGACATTGGTTTGGTTTTGGATATTATGTGAACATTTTTAAGATTAAATTGAAAAACAAAATACTTATGCGGTTTGAGTCAACCTGGTACCAAATCAAAACGAGTCATCTTAAAAATGGTCACTTTTTGTTCAAAGTGGGGTTTAGGAAAGCTTTAATTAACCAACTACACTTGTTTTTTTTTTTTTTATTATTTTTTTATGACACAACAATGTTTGTTGTTTTGCAGGTTTTTCTGGACATTATCTTCATGTCGTTCGCTGTAGTAGGAGCTGTTCAACGTCGTCTTAGATATAAGAAATTAAACATAGTGTGAAGATTGAAACACGCGGCCTTAAACTTGTGATACTGGATGACGATAGGAAAACTTGTGATAAAACTACAAATATTGTATAAGAAGAGATTTTCTCAAACTTATAATGTTAGAATATATATTCCATTTTCTATTTTATCATTAATTCTAACTTTATTTATTTTATCATTAGTTTTGAAGATGCATCAGGCATGGGTTTGGATGTGGACATGTCGGGTCATTCTATAGTCTCATTAGAATACACTTATGTTGTGATACGAATAAGGAGTCACCTTATTTGATTAGATGAATTCAAACGAAACATACATATGATTCGTATGACCTAACTTGAACATTTTTTTTTCTTTATGTAGATGTTCTCGTTGAGTGCAACTGTGATTCCCAGCTCCACCTCCCAACCAGGTATGATTACTTTACGATATTAATTTTCCGGTTTTTATTTTTTGACCAACCCCTCTCCCCCAAATGCCATGAAAATGTCCATTGCCTATTTATATTAGCTACAAGTACTGGCTTCTTCAAACCAAGATAAGATATATTCATTACTAACTTTAGGCTTGTGCATTGTGATATTTCTTAATAGCCAGACCAGAACTACCAAATGTTGTGCAAATTAAGTCTAGCAGTCTTTGCTCCTTGCCATCTAGACCACTTATCACACAGCCTGCAACACTAATTTTATCAACAAAGTCGGCTGCTTTTATCTGTGCTGCAGCTTTGGTGAGTTCAGTTCTACCACATATCATTTATTTCTCAACTGTAGCACATCAAGATCAACCTATCAGGAAATTTAGGCACTTATGTTATCTATTGTCATAATTTAATATATTGAGCATGAGACAGTTTATGATTTTCGCATGTTCTTTGATGCAGAATGCTAGAATGGGCACAGAGCAGACTCAAACTGTCATGAGTCAGTCATCAACAATCACCATTGCTCCTGTTCAAGGTAAACTATATGAGTTTTTTTCTCTCTTTGACATGATCAATTATGCAATAAGACTAGCTTATGTTAATTAGAACCTTGTTGGACCACCTTTATCATGCACTTTAAGACCTTTGAGATAACCTGATTTTGAGTTCTGTCAACTGCAATGGCATTCACCAAATAAGATAACCTGATTTTCGCATGTTCTTTGATGCAGAATGCTAGAATGGGCACAGAGCAGACTCAAACTGTCATGAGTCAGTCATCAACAATCACCATTGCTCCTGTTCAAGGTAAACTATATGAGTTTTTTTCTCTCTTTGACATGATCAATTATGCAATAAGACTAGCTTATGTTAATTAGAACCTTGTTGGACCACCTTTATCATGCACTTTAAGACCTTTGAGATAACCTGATTTTGAGTTCTGTCAACTGCAATGGCATTCACCAAATAAGTTTGGGAAATGTGATTGCGCATGCAAGTTGGCAAAAATAAATCTGGATCTTCATAGGCGAAATATGCATACAAATGCTCCAATTTCACTACTAAAAACGTGCATTGAGTAGGCCAGTAAACGAACTGAAGTAGCACAAACAGAGCATGTTCGTGTTTGTTCGTTGATGTCTAACCGTACAAATGATCGAACACAAACAGATAAATGAAAGGGGTTTTTTTGTTCGTGACTTCGTGTTCGTTTGTTAAGAATATGAACTTGTTTGTGTTTGTTTATGTTTGTTCGTTAACGAACAGTTCACTTACGTAAACTAACGGACATAACTGGACATAGATGAACTAACATAACTGAGCTAAAGCCATTTAAAAGTAAACGGCCAACGGTGTGGTGTTGTGTTTTTTTAACTTTAAGTGAACAAATGATTACACAATCAATTAAACGACAGCGTTTTCTTGTTCGTGTCTGCTTGTTAAGAAATGAACGTGTTCGTTAATGTTCGTGCGTTAACGAACATAAACGAACGGACATAGCTGAGCTAAAACCATTTAAAAGTAAATGTGAACAACAATGTTTTGGATCTAAAAGTTACTAAAACTAGACTAAATTGTAATGGGCCTAAAATTTTGAAACAAACGAACTTAAACAAACATAAACTAACGAACATAAATGAACAAACGTAAACAAATTTGAATGAACGAACATTCACAGACATAAATAAACGAACAGGTCATGTGTTCATGTTTCAGATGATCAAAATATTTGCTCATGTTTGCCCGTTTATTAAATAAACGAACTTTCCTGACGTTCGATTCATTTACTAGTAACCAAATTAGTTGTCTGATAAAAGAATGTAAGTAATATTATCTCTATAAACTATAGCTGTACACAACAACTAATCGTTTCATATTTGAGGAGTTAATCATTGTCAGCCTTTATATCATGTTACTATTTACTTACACGTGGTTTTAAGATCATTTCTGACAATGAACTGGAAAACAGGGAAGGAGAAGTCTCCAGACCTTGATGATGGAGGGCCTGGGCTACCGCCACGTGATGATGACGGCGGTGGTCATCTGGTGGGTTCTTCTTTTTTGGGTTTCTTGCATTCTTAGGGTTCTTGAAAGATCAAGAAAAGGAGGGGAGTTACAGAGATGATAGGTAAAGATGTGAGTTTGGTAGCTTCCATAAACGTAAGGATATTTCACCCATTTTGGCATTGGTTGGAAGTTTTTGTATTTCTTTTGGTTGGCGGTATGATAAAAACTAAGAGCATCAGCAATACAGAGTTTTTGTTTTTGTATTTCTTTTGGAAGTATGTTGTACTTAAAAGGATGTGATGCATAGGAAATTTTTATATATTTTTTACACATGTTCTTGTGTATTGAACTATTGATAGATATAAGGATGAGCATGGGTCTTATGAGTTAAAATAATAAACTAATATAATTTGGTTTTGTTGTATCTTGATTTGGATTTTAAATTATGCTTAAATGACTATTAAAGTAATTTAAGGATAGAGGCTTTAAGCTAATTTATGCTTAAATGACTATTAAAGTAAGTAAAGGAATTATTTATGAACTCTTTCCTTGTATATCCTATATGTTTAATAATGATATCTTTAAATTTTGAAATTGTTTAACATATTTAGCTGTACTATTATAATTATATACTAGAAAAGTGAGTATGAAGCTTTTAGACATTTAATCTTAGGTACAAAACCAGTCAACACCATTTAATATTGAGGTTTCTATATTTTATGTCTATTAATCTTGAGGTTTCTATATAAAGTGACGATGGTTCAAGTTTCTCATATGATGATTTATTACTATTTGAAGAAAATTTGATTGGCTTCGTGTCCCACTCTCATCATATTCGCTTTCCCTCCATATAAAAAATATGTTTTAACTAGTTTGAAATTTTACACCTTTTTTTTCTTTCCAATCTAAAAGTTCAAATTACTAGTTTGACTTTTAGTTTTCATCCACTTCTAAATTGCATCAAATTTTAATTCTTGCTTAGAATTGAATCAAAACCTTCAATCTAATAAGCTTACATCTATTATGCCATGTGAGGTTGTCGCAACTCGCACAATGGCTTATTCAAAGATATTAATTAATATTTACAAAAGGGATTTTAAATTACATTAATATTATAACTATTCGAGTGGGCTTGTAATTGTTGGTGTGTAATGGGCCATAGGCTAAGAAAAATAACAATATAACGATCCTCTCCACTCCACCCCTCAATTCTCACGTATATATATTTTTCATCTTGTCCGCAAATCAATCACGTGTCTGTTAGAACTTCCATCCATCAATGGCGGAAACTGAGACTTTCGCATTCCAACCTGAAATCAAGCAGTTACTGAGTGTCATCAACACGACGCCTAATTACGCTCACAACGACATATTTCTCTGTGAACTCATCATTATCTCCTCCGATGTGAGTTCAATTTACTCTTCCTTCCTCAATTACATCAACCGATTATTGCTCTGTAACTCTATTGACGTGATTTGAACTCGTTGATCTGATTATTCAAAGATGTATTTGGCTATTTGTACCTTGTTAGTTGCAAGCTGGTATATTAATTTGTAGAATAAGGATGATCTAGGTTATATCTGCTTTCTAGGGTTTATTTATAGTACACAAACGTCGAATTAGTTTAGACATTATGTTAGGAGTTATAGTTCCTTTGATACCTGTTCTATTGACTCGATAATATGATTCTTTGAACTATATTGATTGGTTTTCATTCATGTATTTTGCTATTTGTAACTGTATTTTACTGTTTGCTCATCATTTAGGTTAAGGAATCTGTTCGATAACTTTGATACTCCTGTGATTTGAACTCGATGATCTGCTTATGCAAACTACACTGATCGTCATTGATGTATTATGCTATTTGTACCTTGTTTGTTGCTTGCTGCTATCTTATTTGTACAATAAGCTTGTTTTTTTCTAGGGTTATTTATATCCCATAAACGTCTGACTAAGATATAACTTGAGTTAATTTATGCACGAGTTATGTCCGGTTGTTGCTCGTTTTCAACACGCTTCCTAGATCATCCATGTTAAAGTTCATTTAAGTTTACTATATGAGCAATTTTCCTTTGAAGCTCTTTATGATTGTCAGATTACAAACATGTATCAGTTATGTTCGGTTATTGTTCTTTATCAATATGGTTGCAAATCTATCAATTGATAACTATTATAACCCTAGATCTTTCGTGTTGAAGTTTATCTAAGTTTATAGTATGAATAATTTGCTCATTAGCTCCTTATGATCATTAATATAAGGCTAAATATATATAAATCCCTTGTATATTTAATATAATATTTTATTAGTTTTCGTTTGGTTTTTATTAGAATTTGTATATTACTAATTTATTTGAATATTTTAGGTTCCAGGTTACAATCATGTCGGAAATAGGGCAAAAATAAGCAAAATGGGAGAAGGCCCGTCGCGCGGCACTTTGGGCTCAGTTTTTTAGAATCTTCTACAAATATTAAGTCTATAGGCTAAGATTTTTAGAATCTTCTACAAGTATTAAATTTATGGGCTCAGATTTCCAGAATATTCTACTAATTTTAAGTTTATGGGCCTTGAAAGTCTATATAAACACCCATAAACTTAACCCTAATCATAACCTGAAATCCATAGCCAAATTTGGAGTTTCCCGGAGCTTAGGATTGCATATTTTGGCGGGTTCGAAGGCTAGGAATCAGCCGGCGAAGTGCTTATCATCCAAAGACGAAGACCACGGGTTTTATCGCCTTTAATCTTTCGTTCTTATTTATTTTCGCCATGAATTCCTTTATTATTGTTTCGTTTTATTTTATGATGCTAGGCTAAACATTATAGACTGCATAGGCTATGATGAACCTATTTTGATGTTTGATTTTGACTTGGGATTTATTTATCGTTATGGTTTTATGGACTAGTAAAAGGTTTAATTGTATTAAATTGATGCATATGTGTGCTTAGAGTTGTTTGTTGAGTTTTATTATTCCATAGTTGGCTTGATTATTGTTTGTCATTATGATAGGTTGCTATTAGGTCATCTACTTTGTGTTTTTGACTATTTTATGATTGATTTCGAATAAGATCATAGGAATAATATGTAAGGCCCCGAATCCCGGGAACCCCACAGTTGGTATTCATTCTAAATACTTAATGAAATAGTTGAACTTGAAAACCGTTTCTTCCATTAAAACGAACATATCAGAGTGTCAATTTAGCGGAAAACATGAAAAATGAAACAAGTTCCCGAAACCCGGGAATTTTGCCCAAAACCAAATTAAGTATAACTTGTATAAGTTCTTTGAAATAAAATGTTCATAAACAATTCTTCATTCCAGTATGCCCTTCACCGTCCAAGTAACTCCGTGCACGTCCAAGCGATAAGGCATCCTCTTCCTAACCTGAAACTCACACTAATATGCATACAAAGTCAGCTTGAGCTGAGTGAGTTCAAGTTTTAAATAAATATTATCAGTAATGGAAATCATGATAATCATACCAAAAGTTTTTAAAGTAAAAATAACAGAGTACATTCATTAAGTCATCAATTCCGAAGACTAGACATTCTCATACATATGTAAACATCCTTTAAATACATCCATATATGTATAACAACATATATATATATATATATATATATATATATCTATAACATTCACGTATAACATTCAAGGTCGAGCAAACGTACAACCCAAACACGTAACATTCAGCGCATGCAAACACAAAGTAGGCATGCACAACATTTAGTAGTCGAAACGACTACAACATTCACCAAATAGAGGCCAAACAATAATTTATATATATGTATATATGTTAACATTCCAAGGCCTACCCTATTCAAGAAAGCCTATATAAAATCGTTTAAAACATTTCATCCAGTGGGAAAACACTTAGGTGTGCATGCTAGCCCAAAAGTTAAAAGAGTAAAAAGGGCATCATGAACTCACCTGAAATCAATCGAACACCAGCAACGAGCTAGGAAATCCCTAAGTGCACAATCACAAGCAAGGGCCTGTAAATTATACACAACGCGTTACTAAACTAGACCGTAAGAACACTCTTGCCTAATGGGCCGTTCAAGCCCAACACTTTGACCTAAGGCCCAACAACTTGGCCCAAGGCCCAACACTTGGCCTAAGGCCCTACACTTGGCCCAAGGCCCAACAACTTGGCCCAAGGCCCAACAACTTGGCCCAAGGTCCAACACTTGACCCAAGGCCTAACAACTTGGCCCAAGGTCCAACACTTGGCCCAAGGCCCAACAACTTAGCCCAAGGCCCAACAACTTAGCCAAGGGTAATCAAATCGAGTCGAATACGCGCGTAATAAACCTTAAAACCATTTGTTAAACGAATCAGCCCCAAATGGACCAAATTCCCATTTTAATCCTTTCATTCATCATGATTATGTCACCCGAGTTGATAGGTTTAACGGTTCCTTTCTACAATTCTCAATTTAACATTTAAACGAAAATTCGCGCACCGCCGGCTCGATTGACGAAGCACTAACCAAAACAGCCCCGATCATCAAAAATTAATTTTTTCCATAGCTCTTAAACCCCCTAGGGCTATACAAACTGATTCGGTCAGTCATCCGATCAATTAAAGCGTCAAACTCAACAATTGTCAATCCTACACCTGGTAAACCCTAATTTTCGAACTAAAATTGATTGACCGACCTAAACACCTCCATTGGCCATGAATGATGTACATGTCATACCTAGTGGGATTTTGATGCGAAAACCTCACTCAAAACAGCCCTGGAAAAGCTCAATTGGGCAGCCACCCGGTTAGCCTACAACAAGACGTTTTTCGATCAATACGCGCAATATAAGGATCAATTAACGTGTAAAGACATGGGGAATCGTAGTAAATACCTTGAATTGAAGTTCTAAGGCTTAAACTTGGCTGCAAAAAAGAAAATTCGTGGGTCTTGGTTCCCTTCTTCGTTTATGTTATAACATAATATATTACACTCTAGTCCCTCCAGATTGAGGTGTAAGGCAAAATGGAAGGAAAAGTCAGGTTCTTTAACGTACCGGGATGACGTAAAGGCTTCCGAGAAACGTCGGTTAAGTCCCCAGAGTTATACATACTTTACACGCGCTAAATCATTAAACCGGAAGTTTGACGGGTGTTACATAATATTATTTAATTAAATAAACCTAAGTGTGTCTAGATTAGCGTAATTTTAGTTAATAATATTAAACTACTTCAAGCACATCAAGTTTTTGGCGCCGTTGCCGGGGACTATTGGCGATTGCGTTATTAGCTTTGATTGAACTTACTTGCTGTATACGTGCTATTTGTATTTTGCTTTGTTTTTGAGTTGTAGGAGTTAGGTTAATATAGTTAACTTTTAATTGTTAGTTTTATTTAGGAGTATTTTAGTAGGAGTCTACTTCGTTTTGTTTTATTTTGAGTCGTAGGAGTCTAATTGTCCGTGTCTTTTATTTCTTTTGAGTCTCGTAAATATGTGTGAGATTTGTGGTGGACCCCATTTTACGCTTATATGTCCTCAATATGTGGGATGTTTATCACATTATTATGCTAACCCTACTGTGCAGCCGCAACTATTGTCCATTTGCAAATATAAGGACCAACTATCGAAATGGCAAAATATAATCCCAACTACGCTTGTGGGTGGAAAATTAATGGGAAGTTAACCATCCGTTAGTTTTTGTGACGTGGCTGCTGAGTTGTCACGTAATTGGCTGACGAGGTTGCTGACTGGTATATTAATTAAAAAAACATACATATAAAATCAAAACCACCTGGGATCGTTATCCTCATTGGATATCCTCATCGGAAACCCTGCAACACCTCCGACCACCGTTGGCCGGCCGTCTGCACCAACACCGGCCGCTCACCTGCAACAAGACCACGACTACTAGACGTCGGGAGGAAAGAACGGTGACGCCATAAATGCGTTCGTCGGGAGAAGATTATAGACGACGACGGGAATCGCTGAGAGATATGAGAAAATACGTTTTCAACTTCAATTCCAGTTTTCATTTCAGATTCATACATTTTTAATCGAAATCAGCAAAAAAACTACTAAATTTATTTCCGATTTGTTAATTTAATAAACGAATCGAGAGAACGGATTATGTTGAAATTCTTTCATGGTGTGGTGGTATTGTTGATGAAGAAGCAATACACTGGGGGTGTACAGTGGTGTTATTACAGGTTTCAGGTGGCGGTGGCCGGTTTTGGTATAGATGAACGGCCGACGGTGTAGTCCAGTCATCCTCGATAATTTTATCTATATGTTTTTATAATTAATATACCAGTCAGCATCCTCGTCAGCAGTGCAGTCAGCCAATTACGTGACAACTCAGCAGCCACGTCACAAAAACTAACGAAAAGTTAACTTCTCGTTAATTTTCCACCCACATGCGTAGTTGGGATTATATTTTGCCATTTCGATAGTTGGTCCTTATATTTGCCAATGGGCCATAGTTAGGATTATATAAGGCCAATATTCCTAAAATTTTTTTACATGGGCCTCCTTCGCACTATTATGATGATCTATATCAGCAGCCTCAGCATAATCATGGTCAATCTGATGGTTAATATTCTAATAATAACCCTGCTGAGAATATTTTGTCCGAGAGTAGTATGAAGAATTTAGAGAATATGTTGCTCAATATCTGGCCTCAGATTCCCAACAAAAGTTAGTTGAGCATGATATCATCTTGAAAAATCAGCAGAGCGTTATGACAGATCTCCAACGTACATTAGAGAGCATTACTAGGAGATTAAATGAAGAAAAGGAGGAAGAAAAGAGATTGGAGTTATTGGAGTATGTTGACGAGTCAGATAAAAGGATCACTCAAGTAACGGAGACGAAAATGGACAATGAAGTCCCACCTCCGGTTCCACAGGTTACTATTGCTAATTAGTGAGTTGATGTTTGGTGTTGAAAAAGAGATAGAGGAGGAAGTGGATTTGGGAGATTCACTGGAGTTGATGTTTGGTGTTGAGGAAGAGGTTGAGAGTAAGTTGTGCGAGGAAGAAGAGTTCTTGGTGATGTGTTGTAAAACACTCGTATTTTCCGCACGTTTTATCTACATATTATATTATATTTTATATGTTTTAACTCGTGTTAGATAGGTTTTACGTACATTTATTAATCTTGTAGGTTTTGGGTGAAAGAAAGAAGAAAACCGGGACTTTTCGAGCATTCTACGAGCCTTTTTACGCATACAAGTTCAAGACAAAGATCAAGGCCCGACCCGTATGCATCATGGAGGCCCAAGACCATATTATATTATATTATATAAAAAAATAAAACCCTAATCAGCCTACATAGCTGCTGATCTGATTTAGCAGCAACAAAAGCATCAACAGCAGCACAACAACAGCCAACAGCAGCACAACAACAATCAACAGCAGCACAACAACAGCAACAGCAGCAGCAACAACAGCAACAGCAGCAGCAACAGTAGCAACAGCAGCAATAACAGCAGCAAACAACAGCCAACAGCAGCCCGGAACACCCAATATCCTTTCTTTCATAACATTGTTCAACAACTTTAATTCTCTTGTTTAATTGTTAACTAGTTTTGCACTTGATTGAGAGATTGAATTGTTTATGATTAGGATTGATTATTGGACAATTGTTAAGATGATTGGTATGAGTTTTATGGTGTTTTTATTGAGTGTTTGCTGCTGTCCAAAAATTATGCTCAGCTAATCTTGTTAGTTCTACCTAGGAATGATGATTCTTGTTAGGTTTTGATAGGTTTTATGGATTGTTTGATTGATAGACTTGAATTGTTATTGTAAAGTTTGATTTAGACATGAAATAGGTTGTGTTTAAGGGCTGGAAATTTTGGTGATTTATTGCATAAACCCCGTGTGTTGATTGATTAGTTTTGTATTGATTGATCGGTGCATTGTTTGATTCTAGACTTTGTGTTTAGGGTTTGTTTGCGGTAGGTACCACCGTAGGGTTTTGTTGCGTGATTATTTGGATTAAGTACAGCGGTTAAACACCTTTCTTGAGACCGAGAGGTGATAGGAAGTTAGGGTTGTCTCATTGCATTTGCATGCTAGAATAAGGATTGCGCGAGAGCGAGTTCGTTTCTTGTCAGGTTTAGGTGTTTTGAGCGACTAGTTGATCTATTTTGGTTTAAGTTGAATTGTTCCTCTATCCTTGGTTGTGTAGTATTCATTACCATTAGGGTCGAGTGTTGGTGAGACCGAGAGGTGATATAGCATTAGAACACGTTAGCAATTGTTTCCCGGTTTGGTCGTTTTAGGCGATCTTGAGTAGTTTAGGCTTGTTGTGTGAGACCGAGAGGTAATCCAGTGAGCCCGAGCGATCCTTAGTCGTGTCATCTTTAGGGACGGGTGTCTTGAAGTCATTTAATCCATTAGCTTGTTAGGCCTACAATTTGATTCAGACCTAGGTAGACGTTTTTCTCCATCTTAAGTCAACACAGTTAGTTTTCCGTTAAGTTTTCTATTTTTGGTAAGTTTTGTTAGTTAATCCAGTTAGTTCAGTTAAGTTAAAGGAAATCAAAAGTCAATATAATATTATTTTATGGTAGGTCTTGTCTAGGGTTAGTGATCTTTAGCGTTCTAACGTGTCCACGTGTTCGATACTCGGACTTCCTAGGTCTATACTACTTGCGATCGGTACACTTGCCAGTTGTGTGTGGTTTTAGGATTTTCGTTATAATATTAAAGCTTAGTTGTGAGGGTCATATTTATAGGGTTATCAGACACACATCAAGTTTTTGGTGCCGATGCCAGGGACACGGTTTTAGGCGTTTTGAGAGCAATCCGAGTTAGGACTTATCTTTTGTGCTACTTGTAATTATTTTTTTTGTTTTATTTTACTTATTTGTTAGAATAGTTTAGATAATATTATTTATAATTATAGTTTTTATGCGACAGACTCGATCTCGTGGACCACCCGACACTGAAGCATTCCCCGAGCCAGAGAGAGAGTTTCGTGAGAGACATCGTCCAGTTTCACCCTCGTCCACTTCTTCATCCGTTGACCCCGACGATAGGGATAGGATCATGGGCGACATTCCACCGAGGAGGACAGTTGCGGACCGGGCCCGACCGGCCAATGCTAGCGCGAGATCCAGCATTGCACCACCCGCCATCGGAGTTGCTACAAACTGGCAGATCCCGTCAAACATTCTAAATACCATTGCTCATTTTGCTCAGTTTCACGGGTTGCTTCACGAGAACCCGCATTCTCATCTTACTCGCATCGTGCGTATTTGCGACACCTTCCATCTTGCCGGCGTATCCGAGGATGCTGTTAAGCTCCGCATATTTCCGTTCTCACTCGCTGATCAAGCGAGTCTGTGGCTCGAGTCCCTCCCACAGGGCTCCATAGCCACTTGGGCTGCCATGCAGACCCAATTTCTTGAGAAATACGATCCTCCGGCTAAGGCCGCTCGTTTGCGTAACGAGATACATTATTTCCAGATGGAGGACACAGAGAGTTTTTATGAGATTTGGGAGCGGTTCAAGAATCTATTAGCGTTATGCCCCAACCACGGCTTGCAAGATTGGGCGGTCGTCGAAAAGTTCTACAATGGAGTGACGTATGCGACACAGAGTATGCTCGACACGGCGGCGGGAGGAAATCTGTTGACAAAAAAGGACCCCGATGAGTGTATCGCTTTATTCAATGGGTTAGCTATGAGTGGGTACCAGAGACCACGCGCCTGAGGAGGTAAGACCGTCGATTCCATCTCACGAGGCATGCATTCGTTGGACACGACCACCGCACTGACGGCACAGGTCGAGGCGTTGGCGAAGATGGTGAAGGATATGCAGACGAAGAGCAAGTTGTGTGAGATCTGCAGAGGGGGGCATGATACCGTTCAGTGCCCAGTCAGTTCCCAAGAGGAGGCCGTAGACTTCGTAGGAAATCCAAATCGAAATCCAAATTCTTTCAATTCTTATAATTCGGGATGGAGAGGCAATCAGAACTCCAACTGGAGAAGCGGCGGCCAATCCGGTTTTCAGCAACGTCAGAGCCTATTTCAGGATGCCGGTGAGGGAGCGAGCAGTGGGGAGAAGAAGCCCACTTTGGAGGAGATGATGGCGCAACAAACACAGATGCTGTCACAACTTATGTCACGAGAGGATTCCCGACACAAGGAGACACAGGAGAAGCTTCGAGAGCACGAGCAGTTCATGAGGAATCAGGGAGCGTCGATTCAAAGTCTCGAGCGGCAGATGGGAGAGATAGCGAGTAGGTTGAACGAGAGGCCGCAGGGTTCACTACCAAGTAACACCGAGCAGAAGCCAAAGGGATTCGCTAAAGCTGTGACAACGAGGAGCGGTGCAGGGGCACGAGAGGAGCCCGGGATTCAGCAGAGAGGAGTTGTCAAGGAGCCTGCAGTAGTTGTAGAGGATCAGGTGGATGAGGAGATTCAGATGGAGTCTCCACCGGCCCAGGTGCATCGGAGAAGCAGCCCAGGGAGTTCAGCACAGGCCGAGAGAAAGCAGCTTCCGAGTGAGCCGCCGCGAGTCTACAAGCCCAGAGTACAATACCCCGGAAGACTCCGCCGAGACAGAGATGAGGAGCAGAGTTCCAAATTTCTTGATCTTTTGAAGCAGCTTCACCTTAACATTCCTTTCCTTGAGACACTGACTCAGATGCCTAAACACGCGAAATTCCTCATGGATATTCTTTCGAATAAGGAGAAGCTTGCTGAGGTCACTTCCATCCCATTGAGTGCTAGCTGTTCTGCTGTCTTACAGCGAAAATTACCGGAAAAGATGGCCGATCCAGGGAGTTTCACGATTCCCTGCATCTTGAGTGATGATACGGTTATTCATGCGCTGGCCGATCTCGGCGCCAGCATTAATCTCATGCCGTATTCTGTGTATCGCAAGCTGGGTCTAGGCGAACCGAGGCCTACTAGGATGAGTATCCAGCTTGCTGATCGTTCTGTGAAATACCCTCGAGGGGTGGTCGAGAACATGCTGGTTCGTGTCGACAAGTTCATATTCCCGGTGGACTTTGTCATTCTGGACATGAACGACGATGATAGCGTACCACTAATTTTAGGCCGACCATTCCTTGCCACTGCACAGGCGTTGATCGACGTCTGCGAGGGTAAGTTGATTTTAAGAGTTGGGGATGAGAACGTCACCTTTGACGTTCGACAGTCACTGAAATACCCCAAGTCTGCTGATGACTCCCTGTACTTTATTGATACCATCATGGAACATGTTGGGGAGTTTTTCAGCGAGATCTGTGGAGGATCTGCCTCTGACACTCAGATTCTCGATAGGGACATTCCGGAGATTGAGATGGTTGCCATGACCGACCAGTCAAAGGAAGATGACGCCGAGTCACATCACCCTGAGTCCGAAGTGTCTGTTGAGATCGTACGTGACGATCCGATGGATCGACCTTCTGTCGAGAGCCCCCCTCCTTCCTTAGAGCTTAAGGAGTTACCTGCCCATATGGAGTACGCGTTTTTGGATGAAGAGAGGAAGTTACCGGTTATTGTCGCATCTGCTTTGACGGAGGTCGAGAGAGAGAGATTGTTGAGGGTGCTTCGGGAGCACAAGGAGGCCATTGCATGGAAGATTATCGACATCAAGGGTATCAACCCTTCGTTTTGAACGCATAAAATCCTCATGGAGGATAATTATAGGACTGTCGTTCAGCCGCAACGGCGGCTTAATCCTAAGATGCAGGAGGTCGTGAAGAAGGAGATCATCAAACTCCTTGATGCGGGGATCATTTTCCCCATTTCCGATAGTTCGTGGGTTAGTCCAGTCCAAGTGGTTCCTAAAAAGGGTGGCATGACTGTCGTCACCAATGAGAGGAACGAGCTCATTCCCACTAGGATTGTGACCGGTTGGAGAGTCTGCATCGATTACCGCAGACTGAATGATGCCACGAGGAAAGACCACTTTCCTCTACCCTTCATTGATCAGATGTTGGAGCGTTTGGCAGGTCAGCAGTACTACTGCTTCTTAGATGGTTTCTCCGGGTACTTTCAGATTCCTATTGCTCCCGATGACCAAGAGAAAACCACGTTTACCTGCCCATACGGTACGTTTGCCTATCGATGTATGCCGTTCGGACTGTGTAACGCTCCAGCCACATTTCAGAGGTGCATGGTGTCTATATTTCATGACATGATCGAGGACTCTATGGAGGTGTTCATGGACGATTTTTCTGTGTTTGGGAGTTCTTTCGATCGGTGTCTCTCTAACCTTGAGAGGATGTTGGCCCGATGTGTTGACACCAACCTAGTTCTTAACTGGGAGAAGTGTCACTTCATGGTACGCGAGGGCATCGTTTTGGGGCATCGTATTTCGAGTGCGGGGATAGAGGTCGACCGAGTGAAGGTCGATACCATCTCTAATCTTCCCCCGCCCACTTCCGTGAGATCCATCCGGAGTTTTCTGGGTCATGCTGGGTTCTATCGCCGGTTCATTAAAGATTTCTCTAAGATTGCGAGACCCATGACCAAACTCTTGGAGAAGGATGCCCCATTCGTGTTTTCTGAGCAGTGTATCGAAGCGTTTGATCTTTTAAAAGACAAACTCGTTAACGCCTCGATCATGATTGCTCCCGACTGGTCGCTTCCCTTTGAGTTGATGTGTGATGCGAGCGACTTCGCAGTCGGAGCGGTTCTTGGACAGCGGAAGGATAAACACTTCCATCCGATTTACTATGCTAGCCGGACCCTGAATGGTGCACAGGAGAGTTACACCACCACCGAGAAAGAGCTTTTAGCTGTGGTGTTTGCATTCGACAAATTCAGGTCCTATCTTGTTCTGTCTAAGACGATTGTGTACACGGATCATTCTGCCATTCGTTATCTCTTTAGCGAACAGGATGCTAAACCACGCCTTATCCGATGGATCCTGTTGCTTCAAGAGTTTGATATTGAAATCCGTGATAAGAAGGGGGCCGAGAATGTGGCGGCCGATCATCTTTCGCGTCTTGAGGGAGCTGAGTTAGGAGAGCCGGGGGTCAGGATTAATGACCACTTTCCGACAGAGAGTCTTATGTTTGTTTCGGCTCAGGATGAGGTCTTCCCATGGTTCGCCGACTTTGCGAACTATCTTGCTGACGGGGATTATCCGAAGATGTCTTACCAGCAAAAGAAGAAATTCTTTGCCGATGTCAAGTTTTACCTGTGGGATGACCCGTATCTTTTTCGTATAGGTGCTGACCAGTTGATCAGGAGGTGTGTTAACGTTAAGGAGGGATGGCAGATTCTAAACCATTGCCATGTTGGACCGACAGGAGGTCACCACGGTGCGAGTTTGACGGCGAAGAAGGTGTTTGATTGTGGTTTTTATTGGCTTTCGATTTTTAAAGATGCGCACGCGTTTGTGAGGAGTTGTGATCGTTGCCAGCGGGTCGGCAACATTTCTTCGCGAAATGAAATGCCCCAGAATGCTATTCTGGTTTGTGAGGTTTTTGATGTTTGGGGCATTGATTTCATGGGACCGTTTCCATCTTCGCGTGGGAACAAGTATATACTCGTGGCAGTTGATTATGTCTCGAAGTGGGTTGAGGCCAAGGCCTTACCCACGAATGATGCCCGAGTTGTACTCCATTTTCTCAAGAGCCTTTTTGCTCGTTTTGGTGTGCCGAAGGCGTTGATCAGTGATAGAGGAACTCACTTCTGCAATACGCAGATGGAGAAGGCGTTGCGTCGCTATGGGGTCACCCATCGGCTTGCAACCGCCTACCACCCACAGACTAGTTGGCAGGTAGAGGTGAGTAACAGGGGGATCAAACGTATTCTTGAGAAAACGGTTGGTTCGAATCGTCGGGATTGGTCCGACAATTTGGATGACGCGTTGTGGGCCTTCCGTACAGCCTACAAGACTCCGACCGGTTCCACACCGTTTCGGATGATTTATGGGAAGGCCTGCCACCTGCCTGTTGAGTTAGAGCACCGTGCTTCTTGGGCCCTACAGAGGGTCAACTTCGATATGTCTGCCGCAGAGAGCACTCGTTTCCACCAGTTGCACGAGTTAGAGGAGCTGAGAGATCACGCTTACGCGCAGTCATTTAGGTATAAGGAGCGGACGAAGGAACTGCACGATAGGAAGTTGAAGGGTAGCAAGCAGTTCAAGTGTGGGGATTTGGTTTTATTGTATAACTTTCGGTTGAGGTTATTTCTGGGAATGTTGAGATCCCGATGGTCGGGACCGTTCACGGTCACTGAGGTCTTCCCGTACGGCACTGTTGAAATAGAGGATAGAGGTGGGAAGTTTAAGGTGAACGGTCATAGATTGAAGCACTACATAAGAGAGCCGGTGATTGACCAGACATTCGAGGTATTCTACCTTGACGCGCTCTCCGAGACTTAGATGCGATGGATGCACACTCGGGAGACTGCCCGAGTTGTAGAGTTTGTATTTATGTATTTGTGTGATGTTATCTGTTTTCTTTGTTTTTTCTATTTCAGGTTGTTCCAAGATGAAACCGCTTGTACTCAATCTCCATTCGAGTCGGTCGATTTAAGGAGTATCCTATTTATATAAAAAAAAATATGTTTATTTCTTTATGTTTTTGTTTTCCGCATTGTACGCCGCTACATGCGAACGAGTTTGAGTTTTGCAGGTTACATTATGCGCATGGTAGCTTTGGTGGCGTTTTGGAACAGGTTCTCCCGAGGTCGCGGCCACGAATGAAATGCTATACAGTCGTTTGGACACTACTTAGCTGTTGAAGATTCTGCACACAAACCAGGGGAGTAACCCGTTCTTTGTTTTAGTCTTGTATACTTTATTTTTATTTTCTGTTTTATTTTTAATTCTTTTCCTTATACTCATCGAAGAAGATTTCGTTCTAAGTGTGGGGATGGGGTTTATTTTACTTAGTTGTAGAAAAATTTTTGACAAAAAAAAAAAAAAAAAAAATTTGAAAATTGTCCCTTGAAATATGTTTTCTCTACGTTAAACATGAAATGATATTATTACCGAGTAGTGTTTGTTTCATAATCTCTTGGTGTCTTTTAATATATATATATATATATATATAATAAATAAGAACAGTGCCCATTAGACCCGCACGTAATGTATGGTAACCGAACGGTTTGGACTCAGTAATCGTGTGTCGGTAGGCTCAGCCTTTGAGAATGAAAGGGCGGTTTGGTTGTTGACCTAATTGAACCTTTTAAATGGCCTGACTATAGTGGGAAACATCTTAGGGGTTTTGTTTATTTAAGTAAGCTCGTGACAGGACTGGAATGAAAAGCCGGGTCATACTCAAGCCTCGAGTCACATGATCGTCTGTATATTATTTGTCTAATCTTTTGTATATGTGTATATTCCTGTGAAGCTCCATACCCTGTTGCGCGGTGGCGCAGACCTGAACGTTGATGCTAGCAGAAGACAGTTTTGCTTTGCCCTCTGTTGCGCGGTGGCGCAGATCTGAGCCTTGATGCATTTCTGTAGTTTCTTCCAACATGGTAAAAAAAAATTGCAAAAAGCCGAAAGGCAGAAAAAAAAAATATTTTAAATCAAAACCACAATGAAGGAAACTACTGTCGGTCGATCTTGACCAAGCTAGAGTTTATAGGTTGTATTTGAGTCGAAATGTTTTAATCATGTGGCAAAAGGTTTAAGTCAAATTGGGGTGGCTCGGCCCGGTAAAACCATAATGGAATTGGTGAAGTGGCAGCAGGGCTTTTAGGTGTGGGTTCCACTTAGTCATACAAATTAATAGAATTGTCACGCCTTATTTGCCTAGGGGCATGGGTTTAAAGTGTACAGCAATACCGGCAATCGACCTGATCTAGCTTATTAGGTGAAAGTTGGAAGGGGTAACGGGTCACTTGTTATAATACTTTAAAAAGAAGAAAAAAATATTAATAATAATAGTAAATAAATAAAACCAAGAGTTGTCGGTTGAACTCGGGTATGATCCTGTGTAGTATTCTTTTTCAGGGACGAAAAAGTCTTAAGTGTGGGGATATTTGATGTGTTGTAAAACACTCGTATTTTCCGCACGTTTTATCAACGTATTATATTATATTTTATATGTTTTAACTCGTGTTAGATAGGTTTTACGTACATTTATTAATCTTGTAGGTTTTGGGTGAATGAAAGAAGAAAACCGGGACTTTTCGAGCATTCTACGAGCCTTTTTACGCATACAAGTTCAAGACAAAGATCAAGGCCCGACCCGTATGCATCATGGAGGCCCAAGACCATATTATATTATATTATATAAAAAAAATAAAACCCTAATCAGTCTACATAGCTGCTGATCGGATTTAGCAGCAACAAGAGCATCAACAGCAGCACAACAACAGCCAACAGCAGCACAACAACAATCAACAGCAGCACAACACAGCAACAGCAGCAGCAACAATAGCAACAGCAGCAGCAACAGTAGCAACAGCAGCAATAACAGCAACAAACAACAGCCAACAGCAGCCCGGAACACCCAATATCCTTTCTTTCATAACATTGTTCAACAACTTTAATTCTCTTGTTTAATTGTTAACTAGTTTTGCACTTGATTGAGAGATTGAATTGTTTATGATTAGGATTGATTATTGGACAATTGTTAAGATGATTGGTATGAGTTTTATGGTGTTTTTATTGAGTGTTTGCTGCTGTCCAAAAATTATGCTCAGCTAATCTTGTTAGTTCTACCTAGGAATGATGATTCTTGTTAGGTTTTGATAGGTTTTATGGATTGTTTGATTGATAGACTTGAATTGTTATTGTAAAGTTTGATTTAGACATGAAATAGGTTGTGTTTAAGGGCTGGAAATTTTGGTGATTTATTGCATAAACCCCGTGTGTTGATTGATTAGTTTTGTATTGATTGATCGGTGCATTGTTTGATTCTAGACTTTGTGTTTAGGGTTTGTTTGCGGTAGGTACCACCGTAGGGTTTTGTTGCGTGATTATTTGGATTAAGTACAGCGGTTAAACACCTTTCTTGAGACCGAGAGGTGATAGGAAGTTAGGGTTGTCTCATTGCATTTGCATGCTAGAATAAGGATTGCGCGAGAGCGAGTTCGTTTCTTGTCAGGTTTAGGTGTTTTGAGCGACTAGTTGATCTATTTTGGTTTAAGTTGAATTGTTCCTCTATCCTTGGTTGTGTAGTATTCATTACCATTAGGGTCGAGTGTTGGTGAGACCGAGAGGTGATATAGCATTAGAACACGTTAGCAATTGTTTCCCGGTTTGGTCGTTTTAGGCGATCTTGAGTAGTTTAGGCTTGTTGTGTGAGACCGAGAGGTAATCCAGTGAGCCCGAGCGATCCTTAGTCGTGTCATCTTTAGGGACCGGTGTCTTGAAGTCATTCAATCCATTAGCTTGTTAGGCCTACAATTTGATTCAGACCTAGGTAGACGTTTTTCTCCATCTTAAGTCAACACAGTTAGTTTTCCGTTAAGTTTTCTATTTTTGGTAAGTTTTGTTAGTTAATCCAGTTAGTTCAGTTAAGTTAAAAGAAATCAAAAATCAATATAATATTATTTTAAGGTAGGTCTTGTCTAGGGTTAGTGATCTTTAGCGTTCTAACGTGTCCACGTGTTCGATACTCGGACTTCCTAGGTCTATACTACTTGCGATCGGTACACTTGCCGGTTGTGTGTGGTTTTAGGATTTTCGTTTTAATATTAAAGCTTAGTTGTGAGGATCATATTTATAGGGTTATTAGACACACATCAATTTTTTGGCAACTTGATTTTGTCTCTTTTTGCACATAAATGGAAGATGATGATAATTATCGGGAATCGGTTTTTCAAACTACTAATAATATGAGATAATATTAAAGAAAGCGTACTAAGCTTGGAATGTGTCTGTAGGCCCAACTAGTCTTGAAAGGTTTTCCATTGCATATTCTTAATAAACCTAAATAAATCTTAGATTTTGTGGGTTCTCATCCTAGGGGGACAGTGAAGCTGAAATTCGATAAGGTATAGAGAGTATTACCATAAGCTGATTACCCTAAGGTGGTGAGAATTGAATGCACTTTAAAATTAGCACGCCACTCCGCTTTATGAAAATAAATAAAGAGTGGTAGCGCCCCGCAAATATCCAATTTTATACGAGCTTTAGTCTTTAGTTATATATTTTTAGGTTAGAGATGCCTAAGTGCACAATGAAAAAATAAATAAATAAAAAGAAAAGTAAAAGTGAGAAAGTTATGTAATGAAAAATGCCAAAGAAGCATTCTCAAAAATAGAAAAAGAGACTAAAGTGCATATACTAGACGAGACAGAGAGTTTACGTGTTACCAAGGGAATGGCGACTCTGAGGATACACTATTAGGGCTTGAAAGTTTCTAGTCAATAAATATTGTTTTAGGGCATATATAGGACAACGTCCAATAATATTTAGGGCATGCTCGTACGACCTCACTTGACCTACCATCCATTAATTACATCTAAGTGCATTTTCTACTTACCATTAAGGGGTTGTTATCTTACAGTGATATGTTGAACCAGTTTGCTTCAACTCGATTATTTTAATTGTCTTTACTATGCTTGAGATGGGGTAGGTGGATCTTAACTCTAAAGGTGTGAGACCCATAGTTTTTGATATCACATGAACTTAAATCCTTAATGTGCGTGGGGGCTTGATAGGCTGGTGGCTGGGTTTAAGTGGACAACAATATCGGCAATCATGGTTTATACGTTTATCTGAGCTTTAAGATAATCCTATATGTTTTTAAAACTGTATTTCTTCGATGCTGATCCCACTGCAATGAGACTTTTTCAGGGACGAAAAAGAGATAAGTGTGGGGATATTTGATATAAGGCTAAATATATATATAAATCCCTTGTATATTTAATATAATATTTTATTAGTTTTTGTTTGGTTTTTATTAGAATTTGTATATTACTAATTCATTTGAATATTTTAGGTTCCAGGTTACAATCATGTCGAAAAGAGGGCGAAAATAAGCAAAATGGAAGAAGGCCCGTCGCGCGGCACTTTGGGCTCAGTTTTCTAGAATCTTCTACAAATATTAAGTCTATAGGCTAAGATTTCTAGAATCTTCTACAAGTATTAAATTTATGGGCTCAGATTTCCAGAATCTTCTACTAATTTTAAGTTTATGGGCCTTGAAAGTCTATATAAACACCCATAAACTTAACCCTAATCATAACCTGAATAACCTGAAAGCCATAACCAAATTTGGAGTTTCTTGGAGCTTAGGATTGCATATTTTGGCGGGTTCGAAGGCTAGGAATCTTCCGGCGAAGTGCTTATCATCAAAAGACGACGAAGACCACGGGTTTTATCGCCTTTAATCTTTCGTTCTTATTTATTTTCGCTATGAATTCCTTTATTATTGTTTCGTTTTATTTTATGATGCTAGGCTAAACATTATAGACTGCTTAGGCTTATGATGAACCTATTTTGATGTTTGATTTTGACTTGGGATTTATTTATCGTTATGGTTTTATGAACTAGTAAAAGGTTTAATTGTATTAAATTGATGCATATGTATGCTTAGGGTTGTTTGTTGAGTTTTATTATTCCATAGTTGGCTTGATTATTGTTTGTCATTATGATAGGTTGCTATTAGGTCATCTACTTTGTGTTCTTGACTATTTTATGATTGATTTCGAATAAGATCATAGGAATAATATTTTTTAATTAAATAAACCTAAGTGTGCTGCTAACCTAAATAGCTGTAAAGTGCTAGGTTATTGATAGGTCTTTGTTGATCAGGATTGCTAGATTTAGTTCTTCTTAAGGAGTCCGTCTATATTTGATTGATTAATTTTATCTATCGAGTCAATTGAATATATTAGGCTGCCTTTGATTTCCACGCTGTAAGGTAGGATTTCGTATAAAGGAACTAGTTTGTAATTAATTAGGTGACCGTAAGGAAACTTGATTTTTAATACTGGTGTGCGTTAAAACTTGTTAGAAACCCATAGGTGTCTCTTGAGAAGGGTCAGGGGTCCTGTTAGGGTTTTATCTTAAGCGTCTATTTTACGATCCCAGTTCCATAACTAAGTATTCTCCCAGTTAATGATAGCTGAAACTTAGGGGATTCTAGTCTAGGTGGTTGTTCATCATCATCTGAATTAAGTCCAAGTTCTAAGTTTAATCGTCTTTAGTTTTCTTAATTATTTAAGTTAGTTTAAAATTAGTTTATTAGTAACCCCCCCCCTTTAAACAAATAATAAATAAATAGTCGTGTCTGTAGTTGAGTCTAATTTTGCTAGTTTGCGTAATTAAAAGAGTCTCGTGGGTTCGATATTCGGACTTACTTAGCTGTACTAGAGTCAATTGGTTCACTTGCCGGCTAGTAGTTTTGTTAAGTTTAAGAGTCTAGAATTTATTACTTAGTGTCTAGATTAGCGTAATTTTAGTTAACAATATTAAACTACTTCAAGCACATCAATCATCAGTTTACCATTTACAAACTTGTATTTATATAAAGCAATCAGTTTCTATGTGAAAGGTTCACATTGTTGTTGTTTAGATACTTGATTATATCTTATGTGTAGTACTTACTGTTGAGCACTCTACTTACAATATTATTCTAACATGGTATTGTTTATAGGCCTTGGACAAGTTGCGTTTTGTAATCGTTGAAAACGATGACACGGAAATAAACGAAGGAAATAAGCAGGGAAAGAAAATCTTATTTCTTCATAATGGAAAAATTATAAAAACAAGAAACAAGAAAACTATATATATAGGCAAACATATGCGGCGCATAAGTTATACAGCGTATAACATATGCGGCGCATAAGTTATACAGCGTATAACATATGCGGCGCATATGTTATACGCTCACCCCTTAAGTTGGAGGTTGAGAAAGCCCCAATTTGCACAATAGTGAGTGAAAATGAGACCCTGGTAAGCTCTTAGTAAAAATGTTAGTAAGCTGATTCATCGTGTTCGTATGCACCAAATTGATCAATCCCTCTTGTAACTTCTCGTGAACAAAATGACAATCTAGTTCAATATGTTTAGTTCGCTCATTAAAAACATGATTTTTCACAATATAGATTGCAGTCTGACTATTACATTTATGCGTGACAGGAGTAATTCTAGGAACATTGAACTCCGAGAGAAGTCTTGTCAACCAGGAAAGTTCAGCAGTCACGCGTCGAAGAGATTGATACCCAGCCTCAGCTAAGCTCAAAGAAACAATTGGATGCTTTTTAGTTTTCCAAGAAATCAGGGAGTCCCAAGAGAAAAGTAAAAACCACTAACCGATCGGTGAGTATTAGGACATGCTGCCCAGCCTGAATCATAGAATGCTTGCAGATTAAAGGAAGAATTATTATTGAAGAATAATCCTTGAAATAAAGTTTCTTTGACATAAGAGAGGGCATAAAAAGCAGCATTCCAATGAGGAATCCTCGGATGTTGCATGAATTGACTTAAAAACTGAACAACAAGCAAGATCAGGCATTGTGTGAGTAAGGTAATTAAGTTTCCCAACAAGCTTCCTGCATTTTAAAGGGTCATCAAAAACAAGTCCCTCATGAGCTTTAAGTTGCAAATGATGAGGCAAAGGTGAGTTTGTGATAGGAAGATTGGAAGTATCAAATTTAGAAAGCATGTCCTTAGCAAACTTTTTTTGGCACATGATAACACCTTTAGGAGTGTTAAGAACTTCCATACCCAGAAAATAATTGAGGCTTCCAAGATCCTTTATTTTGAAGGTTGATGTGCTAAAAGTAGTTATATAAAAACATGCTAATCTAGATACTAAGTAATAATTTCTAAACTCTTAACTTAACTAAAACTACTAACCAGCAAGTGAACCGGTCGACCCTAGTACAGCTAAGTAAGTCTGGATATCGAACCTACGAGACTCTTTAAATTACGTAAACTAGCTAATTAGACTCAACTAATATTGACACGACTATTTGTTTATTAAAAGGGGGGGTTGTTTAAAATATTAATTTAATACTAATTAAAGAAAACAAGCAAAATAAACGAAAATACAAGTTTGAGTAAATAAGATGATGATGAGAAAACCACCTAGGCTAGAATCCCCTAAATTTCAGTTATGAATTAACCGGGAAAATATTAAGTTATGGACTGGGATCGTAAAATAGACACTTAAGAGAAAACCCGAACATGACCTCTAACCCTTCTCAAAAGACACCTATGAGTTTCTAATAAGTTTTAACGCACACCAGTATTAAAATCAAGTTTCCTTACGGTCATCTAATTATTTATGACTTAGTTCCTTATACGAAATCCTACCTTACAGCACGGAACACAAAGCAATTTAATATATTTAATTGATTTAATAGACAATAATAAATAATCAAACCTAGACGGACTCCTTACGAAGAACTAAATCTAGCAAGATTAAATAATAAAGATCTATCAATAACCTAGCACTTTACAGATTTTAGGTTAGCAGCACACTTAGGTTTGTTTAATTAATTATTATTATTATTCCTATGATCTTACTACAAATCAATCATAAAATAATTAAGAACACAAAGTAATTGACCTAATAGCAACCTATCATAATGACAAACAATAATCAAGGCAACTATGGAATTGGCAATCAATCAAACAATCCTAAATATCCATATGCATCAATTTAATATAATTAAACCTTTTACTAAATCATAAAACCATAATGATAAATAAATTCCAAGTTAAATCATAACGTCAAAATAGGTTCATCATAAGCCTAGGCAGTCTATAATGCTTAGCCTAGCATCATAAAAATCAAACAAAACAATAATAAAGGAATTCATGGAGAAAATAAATAAGAACAAAAGATTAAAGGTGATAAAACCCGTGGTCTTTCGTCTTTGAATAATAAGCACGTCACCGGCTGATTCCTTGCCTTCAAACCATCCAAAATATCTCCTCTTGAGCTCCAAATTTCGTCCCAAACGGCTAGGATATTCAGGTTATGTTTAAGGATAAGATTTGGGGTCTTTATGTAGTCATTAAAAAGTCCAAACCCTAAAATTCGTTAAAGAAAGTTCTGGAAGGAGCCCACCGCACCACGCGGAGGGCCCTGGCCTCCCCGTCGCACGGCGCTCCGGTAGAGAGGGGGCCGGTCTAGGCCGGTCCGGTTCGGTTCTGGTCTGGTCCGATCGGTTCTGGTCTAGTCTGGTCCGGTTTGTCGGTTTAGCTCATTTTTGCTTGTTTTTCGCCCTCTTTAACCACGAACAAGTCCCGGGATCTACATTATTCAATTATGTTAGTAGTATACAAATTCTAATAAAAACCGAACAAAAACTAATAAAATATTATATTAAATATACAAGGAATTTATATATATTTAGTATTATATCAAATATCCCTACACTTATCTCTTTCTCGTCCCTGAAAAAATCTAATTGCAATGGGATCAGAATCGGAGAAATACGGTATTAAAAACATATTAGATTATTTTAAAATTTTGAACAACGCAAAAACTGTGATCACCGTTATTGTTGTCCACTTAAACCCATGTCTTTGTCTTTACCGGGACAAGTAAGATCTAACTATTATTATTATTTTTATATAATCTAGTGGAACCCACAGTCAAGACCCGTTTTATTTTAGATTTTACCAGATCAAACCACCCCAACTTGACTTAAACCTAATAAATAGCATATTAAAACTTTGATGCACATTTTTTTTCATGAATAGCTAAGACGATCAAGGATATTGTTTATCCACCGAAATTTAAGCATCAAAGTCTACCAAGCAGCCATTAGATATGATTAAGGTTCAATTATTCGACTAACTAGCCAGTGTTCCCCACTACATGACATACCCCCCTTATCAAGCAACACCCCAAAGTCCATCTCCATAGGTGAGTATGCACGAATTCATCTATAGGGTTTACATATGACGTGTCCCGTGTGGTCCGTTTCTTAATGGTAATGAGACGCGATCATGGGGACCTTATATGACTAACAGCGTGTATGATCAAGTCAGTAGTGAAGTTGTACTTTTAAAGCACTTTGTGATCATGTTTAATGACTTATAATTTGGCAGATAAACTACGGGTTTGCTCTTTTAGGCTTTTTTTTTTTTTGAATCCATAAACCCACTTAGGAAATGTAACACTAGCTAGTTAGTCGAATAATTTGGCAGATAAACTACGGGTTTGCTCTTTCCGGTTTAAAAGAATTAAAGCCTGTAAAGTATGTATAATTCTTGGGTTTTAACCGACCATTCTCAGAAGCCCTCTCGCCCTCCCGGTACGCTATAACATTTAACTTTTCAACCAAAATTTTAATTTTTTATAATTGGAGGGACTAGATGTGAAAAATGTTTATAACATAAACAAACCCAACCCTAACCCATTCATAATTCCGATCGGCAGCTCCAGCCCCCCCCCCCTTACGATTTTCCTTTTTTCTGGCCAAGTCGTGAGCGTAAAACATCAATTAAAGGTTAGTACTACGATTCCCCAAGTCTTTTACACCATAATTGGTCGTTATAACATGCGTATTGATCGATTAATGGCTTGTTGTAGGCTAACCGGGTGGTTGTCCAATTGAGCATTTCCGGGACTGTTTTGAGTGAGGTTTTTGCACCAAAATCCTCTTAGGTATGTATAGTATATCATACTTAAAAACCATATTCATTGGGGTTCGTTAGATTGGTCAACTAGTTATCGTTTGAAAGATTGTGTTCGGTTGACTAGAATTGTAATTTGATGCGTTTAACACGAGGGTTGAAGTGATTAACGACCAATTCAGCTCAGGGACACTTGTTTGATGTACGGGCTGTTGAAAAATCATTTTAATAAGTTATGGGGCTGAATTGCATGTCGGTTACTCCAACGGGTCGGTACAACGCGCAATTGCGTTTATTGAGTAGTTGGTGCGTTGTACTTGCGAGTTACCGACCCATTTGACTCGTGTAGCGTCATGTGGACTTGTTGGCTGTGATTTTATCATATTGGGTCCACACGAGGCTGAGTTGGATGTTAACGGCCTAAACGACTCTTAAACGCGCATGTTAGTGTCACCTAGTGCTTCCGGGGGCAAATTGGGAATTCTTTATTCCCGGGAGTAACTAAGGGTCGTTTTGGTGAATGTGAGGCCTCGGGGGCTGTTGTGGTTTAGATTGATGAGGTCGAGGGTTTAGGTAACTCGAACCATGTTAGAATGTCTCGTAGGATAAACGAGTCCTTTCGATGTCAATTGTAATGATTGTATGTAAACCGACAGGTGTTTGAGTTTTGGGATTACTTAGGGATCATCTGGCTCGTGGTGAATACGTGTCTTGTGTTAGGTTAGTTTATGATGCCCCTTTTTACTCTTTTAAGTTTTGGGCTAGCATGCACACCTAAACGATTTTGTTGATGAAACGTTTAAACTATTTTATATAGGCTTGCTTGTATATGGTAGGCCTTGGGATGTTATAGTATGTATGTATGTATTATTGTATGGCCAATATTTGGCGATGTTAGTAGTCGTTATCGACTACGGATGTTACGTGTGCCTACTTTGTGTTTGCATACGTTGATGAGATGTTACGTGTTTGGGTTGTACGTTTGCTCGACCCTGATGTTATTATTTGGATGTTATATATATATATATATAGGGATGCACTTATAAGGATGTTTATTTATATGTATGTATATACATGTAGATATAAGGATGATTATGTATTAAAGATGATGGCCTAACTGATGTATCCTTTTTTTTTAGCTTAAGACCTTTGGGAAGACTATCATGATTATTATTTATTGATGTTATTTATTTAAAACTTGAACTCACTTAGCTCAAGCTGACTTTGTGTGCATGTTAGTGTGAGTTTCAGGTTAGGAGGGGGATGCATTACTGCTTGGACGTGCACGAAGCTACTCGGACGGTGGAGGGCATGCCTAGTCGGATGTCTCAATAATAATAAACATTTTCTTTTTGATATTTGTTTAAATTGGTTTTGGGCATAATTCCCGGTTTTCGGGAACTTTTTTTTATCAATTATGGTTTTCCGCTGAATTATACTCTGAGATGCTTATTTTAATGAAACGAACTGTTTTCAAGTTTAAGTATTTTCTTAAGTATTTTGTATGAATACCAACTGTAGGGTTCCCAGGGTTCGGGGCCTTACAAGTTGGTATCAGAGCCATGGTTCGAGGGATCTGAGCATCCTCGAATGCTTGGACTCGAACTGCAAGAAAAGGGACCAGTATGCCCACCGCGAGTAGCTGCACGTCAAGAGGTAACTTTAAATTATTTAGTCATCCCTTTGAATTTAAAAGTTTCCGGTATGTGATTAACCGTTTAAGTGTTAGATAGAAGGCTAATGTGGTTAGGGGCAGGGGTGATTAGGACGGGCGGGTAAAGTAAACGACTAATTACACTTGATCAACGTCATTAGCAGTTTACCCTTACCTTACATGTTCTAAATGCCACTTGTACTTGACCGTGTTAAATTCTGTCTTTGTAGGGATAAGTCATGGTTAATACTCGAGCAGCTAAGATAGGCCGTCCTAGTGTACGTGGTCATGGTCGTGGTTGTAAGCCACGTGGTGAAATCGAGAATGAGATTCATACTTCCCAGCAGGAAGCCCCGATTCATGAGGAGGGGGATAACCCCGCCATAGATCCTGCTATGCGCACGGAAATCGCGGATGAGGTTTACCAGGTGCTTCATAGCGCCATTCCTGAGATCATTGCTGAGGCCGTTAGGGCCATGGAGGAGTCATTGGTTGGTAAGAGTTCAGATAAGGGAAGGAAGAGTAAGGAGGTGCAGGTCAAAGAGGAAGAGGTGGTGTATGTGCCGAGTGGGGATGAAGATGAGGTGTGGACTATTAGTGTGTCTACCCGGGGTTGTTCGTACGGTGACTTTAGGAAATGTGACCCTCCTTCTTTTGATGGTACCAAGGATGCGTTGGCAACACATCAGTGGGTGAGGGAGATGGAGGCCGTTCTGAGAGTTAGTAAGTGAAAGGGGGATGACATGGTGACCTATGCTACTGCCTCGTTTCGTTCCGAGGCACTATGTTGGTGGGATAATCTGGCGTAGGCCATGGGTGATCGTTCGATTAGGAGGATGACGTGGGATGAGTTGAAGAAATTAGTTCTTGATCAGTTTTGTCCACCACATGAATTGGATAAGATTGAACAGGAATTCTTGACCTTGGAGGCGGGTAATATGACGCATCGAGAGTATACTACCAAGTTTAACCAGATGGCTCGTTTATGTCCCGATTTGGTTACTCCCGAAGCCAAGAGGATTAAAAAGTATGTGAAGGGGCTTCCGGCAGATATTCGTAGAGGTGTGGTGACCACCGACATGAACTCTTTTCACTCGGTAGTTACCCTAGTAGGTACATTATATGATCAGAGGGAGAAGTTACTGCCAACCGAGACTAGGAAAACATGGAACACAAATTCGTTCAGTAAGCGGCCCGAGGGAAGCCATTTCAATTCGTCTGAGAAAAGGGTAAAGACTAAGACTTCTGAGTTTAAGAGGGATGCGGCGTTCGGTAATTGCAAGAAGTATGGGAAACTGCATAAGGGGGAATGTAAGAGTGGGTCTGGCTCCTATTTTCGTTGTGATAAGGTTGGACACCCCCATTTCGAGTGTCCGACGTTGACTTGTTTCCGCTGTAAGGGTTCCGGTCACTTGGCATCAAACTGTCATACCAGTAAGGCGGGGGGGGGGGGGTCCGGTCAGGGGACTTCTTCGAGGGGGAAGATGGAAGAGAAGCCGAAGGCTAGGGTGAGGGCCTTCAACATCTCCAAGAGGGAGGCGAAGGATGATGCGGATGTTGTTTCAGGTAATTTTCCTTATTTAGCTTTTATTACACCGTTATAATTCCTTATTCCTTTGGAATCGTATGTGATGATCATGTAACTAAGCAGTAGTATAACACCATCCCAGGTACCTTTTTACTTGATGAATTACAGGCGTCAGTTTTATTTGATTCGGGCGCCAGTAGAAGTTTTGTGTCTATCGCTTTCTGTTCCTCGTTGAATAAATCACCCGAGCGTGTAGTCGATGTGTTTGTGGTTGAGGTCTCCGTAGGAAAATCTGTTTCCGTGTCTAGGGCTATTCAAGGTTGTTCCATCGAGTTGTCTGGGTATAAATTTCCGGTGCGGTTGTATTTGATGCCGCTTGGTTGTTTTGATGTGGTACTCAGGATGGATTGGCTTGCGAGTGTTGATGCTCAGATCATTTGTGGTCAGAAACTTGTTCGTCTGAGGGCCCCGGATGGGAGCCAAATTACGGTCTTCGGTGACCAGAATGGTGCGACGCCACATATCATATCTATGCTTAAGGCGGGAAGGTTGATGCAGCGGGGTTGCGAGGCGTATCTAGCGTATGCTATAAATATGAAAACCGAGGTGGCTACCGTCGGTGATGTTCCTATCGTTCGGGGTTTCCCGGATGTATTTCTAGATGATTTGTCAGATGTGCCGCCGAACTGCGAGGTCGAGTTCCAGATAGACCTTGTGCCGAGCGCAAAACCTGTTGCTCGAGCCCCTTACCGTCTAGCGCCTAATGAAATGAAAGAACTTATGGCTCAGTTGGAAGACTTGCTTGAAAAGAGCTTCATTCGACCGAGCATCTCACCTTGGGGTGCCCCGGTCCTGTTCGTTAAGAAGAAGGACGGTAGCATGCGGATGTGCATCGACTACCGAGAATTGAATAAACTCACTGTTAAAGAATCAGTACCCACTCCCAAGGATCGACGACTTATTTGATCAGCTCCAAGGAGCTAGCTGGTTCTCGAAGATCGACCATAGGTCCGGGTATCATCAGTTGAAAATTCGGGAGGGGGATATTCCTAAGACTGCCTTCCGCACTCGTTATGGGCACTACTAATTTTTCGTGATGTATTTCGGTTTGACCAACGCACCGGTTGCATTCATGGATCTTATGAACCGGGTGTGTAGGCCGATGCTCGATCGTTCGGTTATTGTGTTCATCGAAGAAATTCTTGTGTATTCCAAAAGCGAATCCGATCACGCCGGTCATCTCACGAAAGTTTTGGAAGCTCTGCGAAAGAACAAGTTTTATGCGAAATTTTCTAAGTGTTCCTTTTGGTTACGCGAAGTTCAGTTCTTGGGTCATGTTATTAACCCGAGTGGATTTCGGTTGACCCTGCAGAGGTGGAAGCCATAAACGAATGGGAATCTCCTAAGACTCCATCCAAAATTCGTAGTTTTCTGGGCTTAGCGGGTTATTATCGCCGCTTTATTCCCGACTTTTCAAAAATTGCTTCATCATTGACCAAGTTGACTAAGAAGAGAGTTAAGTTTGTTTGGGGTACTGAGCAGGAGGAAGCTTTTCTCGAGTTGAAGAACAGGTTGACGCATGCCCCGATTCTAGCTTTACCCGATGGCACCGATGATCTGGTGGTTTATTCTGATGCCTCTTATCAGGGGCTTAGGTGTGTTCTGATGCAGCGTGGTCGAGTCATGGCTTATGCCTCATGGCAGTTAAAGCCTCATGAGGCAAATTATCCGACTCACGATTTGGAGCTGGCAGCGGTTGTGTTTGCGCTTAACTTGTGGCGGCATTATTTATACGGTGTTCCTTACGTTATCTATACCGATCATAAGAGCTTAAAGTATTTCTTCGAACAAAAGGAACTGAATATGCGTCAGCGTCGATGGTTGGAGTTAATTAAGGATTATGATTTGGAGATTATATACCATCCCGGTAAGGCTAACGTGGTAGCCGACGTGTTGTGCCAGAATGAGAGACCAAAACCTATTCGTGTGAAATCTTATCAGCTTATTCTTAAACCTGATATTTTGAAACAAATAGCCGACGTCCAAAATGAAGCTTTGCAGGTGGAATGGATTATGTCAGAACGTATTTGGGGTCAGGAAAAGTTATTGGATGATGTCGGTGATGGGGTGAAGTATAAGGATGGGTGTATATAGGTACCGAGGTATGGGGGATTCAGAGGTAAAATTTTGGATGAAGCACACAAGTCGCGCTATTCCATTCATCCGGGCGCGACCAAGATGTACCAAGAGCTGAAAAAGAATTATTGGTGGCCTGCGATGAAGTTTGAGGTGGCTCAGTATGTGAGTAAGTGTTTGACGTGTCTACAAGTTAAGGCTGAGCACCAGAAGCCGTTCGGGAAATTTCAACCATTGGAAATACCTGATTGGAAATGGGAGCTTCTTACGATGGATTTTGTGACTAAACTGTCTCGTACTCCTAGGGGTAATTATGACACCATTTGGGTAATCATTGATAGACTGACCAAGAGCACTCATTTATCCCCACACTTAAATTTTACATTGTCATCAATGCAAGGATAAGGACTAAAAATAAAAATAAGTTCGAAATACAAATAACTAAAAACCTAAAAAATATAAAAAAATATCTAAAAATTTATCTTATCAACTTGATAGATGTTAAACAATTAAGTATTTTACCAGACCGACCAACCCAACCAATGAATAAAACATGAATCACAGCAACAAATAATAAAAAGTATATAGGTCAGCCGCTCCATCCCCACACTTGAATAAAACCATATCTCAGCAACCATCTTATAAGAAATCTTGGAACAACTTGCAAGTAAAAGAAGTAACATTCGACAGAGCAAAGAAGCAAAACAAAAAAATAAAAATAAAAATAAAATAAAAACATAGTATCGGGTTGCCTCCCGTGGAGAACTAAGTTTACAAAAGAGTCTTCAGCCGGACTCATTCCCAAAACCTCAATCAGGAGGCTTCTCCTTTATTCTCTTCCCATCAGTGCTCTTTAACACTCTCCTTTTACAACTAGTCGGGAAGAAACTAGTTTCTAAACTCATGTGACCACAAAAATATGAATTCAGCTTGCTCCACCAATTATTGTAATTCCGAGGATGTGACAAATTTGGCACACTTTGATCTCTGTCTCTAGATATCCTCCTTGAAGCTTTTGATTTACATGGCGATCCACGAACGAGTATTTCTAAAACCCTACCAGTTTTACCGCGCACACGCGGATGATTTCACAATGAGATGCAGTTCTTTATTCTTCAACTCTTCGGATATCTCATGTAATTCTTCTTTGACAATTAGTTTCTCAACCGGCTCCCCAAATAACAATACTTCAAGCTCTTTAATATCTCTTTCGTGGTTAAAATCTCTCTCATCCATATCGGTAAAACGCATCAACTCTTCACCAAATTCATCTCTGAACTCATCCTCCCAAGCGGGATTACACTCCTCTATCTGATTCCATAAACCAACATCCTCGAACTCGGTCACTGGATCATTAAGTTGTATTTGACTCTTTAAGCCTGGCTAAAACTCATCCGCAATGTTCCAAAGCGGTGTACTTGGATAAATGCTTTGGACGACATGCATGAAATCCATTAATATCTCTTCTGGATGTGGTATGTAATCAATCATTGCACCAGATGAGTCTTTACAACCAACAACATTCCCCATCCTATCATATATCAGGTAAAATTTGGGCTCATAGTAACACTCCATGAAGATCACTACAAAGATAAACTTAAGCGGAAAATGATCACGGGCACCAGATTATAGTAAAATAAACTATGTATTACAGAAAAAACCTAATTAATTTAAAGCAATTAAACTAAACTATATTAACCTAATATTATAAAAATAAAATAAAAACTACTTAGACTCATATGACTCAAAAACAAAACAAAATACAAATAGCACGTATGCAGCTACAAGGCTCCTATGACTCATATAGATATCTTTATCTAAATTCCCATGAAGAAAAACATTATTAACATCCAGCTGAAATAGAGTCCAACTTCTTTTCGTAGCGACAGCTACAAGGCTTCTGAGTGGTCATCTAATAACATGAGAAAAGTTTTTATTGTAATCAACCCCCTCTTTTTGAGTATCTCATCTCCCCACCAATCTCGATTTACAACGTTCAACCGTCCCACCTGCTTTGTGTTTAACTTTAAACACCCATTCGCATTTAATAACTTTCTTTCCAGGGGGAATATCAGTAACAACCCAAGTTTTATTGTTTTCAAGAGCCTGAAATTCAGCTTTCATGGCATCTTGCCATTCAAGAATGTCGGAAACTTCCTTATAAGAAGTACGCTCATATAAATAAGAGATCGCTCGATTGAGAGGAAGAAGATGACAAAAAGAGCAAGAGATAGGAGAGGACCACGGATTAGTGACAGTGTGGAAACAACGATGAGAAGATTCAGAGTTATTACAAACATAGTCATTTAAGTATGAGGGTGAAACAGAAGTTCTCAAAAATATTTGAACAGGTTCAGGGTGAGCATTAGAAAAAGGAACATAAGATGAGGAATTAGTATGAGGAGCAAGATCAGTAGGAGGAATAGACAAAGGATCATCAAAAACTCGATTGATCAGATTAATAGAAGGAAAAATGAAATTGTCTTTGGATTTAGGTATATAGGGAAATAAAGCTTTAAAGAAAACGTCTCGTGACATGACAACTGTGTTGTTGTCAAGGTCATATAATTTGTAACACCCCAACCTGACCAGGGCTGACGTATCACTTTTACAGAATCTTGAATTGCTTTACAGATACAGATAGTACTAGAAAAAAGTAGGCTATTTCCTTTAGGTGAAAAAATGCGGATTTGCCACATAAGCTTGTATTTCTTCATTTAGGATGTTTTTTGTGTAAAATTCTTCAGCTAATCGGGCCTCTTCGCGTTTTTCGTTTGCCTTTCAGAGATTGTTAGTACGGAACCTCGGTATGGTGGAGACTAAGGAGATTCATTTTCTTTCTTATCTTCCTTATTCTCTTCTTCTGGTTCAGATAGAAAGCTGGTTGGCATTAAGAATGGTATTCTTCCAGGGGCATGGTAACCCTCACTTTCGGTTTATGACATGGTCCTTGCTGTTACGTGTGGATTTTGATAATTAGGCAATGGCGACCCAAAGTGCCATTTATCTTAATCAAAATGGCAGTTCATCCAACTGGATGAATCTGTATTAAGTTCTTGTTTAATCTTACTATGGACTTCCATTTCCTCGGAAGGATGGTAAGTCGGAATTTCGGACGGATAATACTGCGGAATGCTCTCAGAAGTATCGCTAGATATTTCTATTGGCATTTGTGGACTACCAGGAATATATATTGGTTGACTTTCGTAAGTTAAATAAGGATCAGTCAGATCTATCGGATTAGTCAGATTTATCATACCAGTCAGATTTATCAGATCAGTCAAATTTATCAGATCAGTCGGTTGCTTGTGGCCGAAATAACAATTATTGTTGGCCATATCAGATGGCTTATGTTCAGGTGCAGGTTTAAAGCGTCTTGCTACTCGAAGTTTTTGCCCATAGTAGTTCGCATAAGACATCTGCACAGATTTAAGGATAGGTAGACTACCAATCTTTTCTTATCCCTTCTTATCAATTAGATGGTTAAAGCTTAGGTACTAATGTATTAATACCTAATTCGCAGAAATCGACGGTTCTGTAATAGGACTGATAGTTAGCTTATGATCAAAGCCTAGGTATACTTAAATACCTAATTCGCTAAGACCGATGGCTCTTATACAAACATGTCATACCCCGACTTAGGGCCTAGGCGTGACACCCGTTAGTTGGTATCTGTTTTGAAAATATATCAGAGTGGCGGGTTTGTTTTAGCGAAAGTCTTAAAAATAAAATATTCTTTCATAAAAGTGTCGGGTTAGAATACCCATATTATTCTTTTGAATAAATTATTATTATACTGAAAATTCGGGATTTGAAAATATGATTCTCTATATTATTCTGAAATATCTGAGCCATCAGATAACGTCTAATGACTATATCCCCAATCTTCTAGTCTGTCTTGCCTGTATGTTCTATTCTTTACTATTTCCTTGAAATATGGGGAAAAAATACGTTAGCACACAGCTGGTGAAACGTTGACTCTTAAAATAATTTATAATAGTCGTTAAATACAAACATAGTTTTCTGTTCACAGTCTCAGAAGGAACGCCTGTCATTCCTGGGATTTGTACCACTGTCCTACACACAATTCAAAGGTTCCCCGAGTTACATATTACCTGTTCAGAGACAATGTTGCCCTAGGCTATGTGACCCTGTTGGAGAACTGGTTATGACTGACTTGGTTTTGTATGCCAAATTGTCAGTTATGTATGGATCCAGACACATGTGTATTCGGTCTGAGTTGCTTTTTATTATCTATTTTGTATTATATCGATTTTAGAGACAAGTAATCTCATGCAAACATTTATCAGACTCCTTGAAATAAACAACTTGTTTATTACAAGAGTAAAAATCAGTTCAGTTGGTAAAAGGTTTAACGTATTCACATGTTGTTTTCAGTTCGGTGACGTTTGAAAACCTTTCCTATCAGTATGTTGTTAACCTATATTTGAAATAGGTTTGGATAAATACCTTGATGGTATTTCTTGATTAATCGGCAGACCTTTAGTTTGGTTTTGATAGCTTTAAACCTTGACTGATTATTTGTTTAAAGAGAGATTTAGACTTGTAGTCTTTCTGTATATTTACCAATCATGTACTGAGTTTCTTCTTCATAAAGAAACATCTGTAGCAGGTTTCTTCTTCAAGAAGAAAAGTTAATTTGGATATATTCTTAGTATGTGAAATATGATGGTTCTTAATAAAGAAACATTAATTTGACTATATTCTTTTGTATGTAAGCTTCAATGTTTCTTAATGTTAAATAAACAATATTTCAGCTATGACTTTTGTATGTTAATATTATATTTCTTAATCATAAAGAAATATTATTTTGACTATCATTTTGTCTTTTGAAAAGTTATATTATGCTTAACTGTGATTAAGGTTCGGGTTATACCCCTGACTATGGTCTAAGCCATTATAATAATAAAATAATAACTTAATCGGAACCCCTACCTCATACAGGTATTTGAAGTTAAATGTCTACAATTGTTCAAGCAGCACTTCTATTCTCGAACACGTATTAGAGCCAGAGTTTCGGAGCTTGGCACGTACTACGAGATTGGCACGCTTCCCGAGGCAAAACGTGTGAAAGTAAAATGTTTCGGTGTGAATTGGAAGTGCCATGAACCCTCCTGTTATAGCTGATTTTGGGCTCCTTCGCATAGCGCGAAGGACAAAAGTCCAGGCCGTTCGCGCGACGCGAACTGTTATAACGATTGTTGAGTCATCAGACGGCTTTCCACGTATCGTCACGTGTCCATACGTGTCATGCATGCAGATTAGGTTATTTTGCGTAGCGCGAAGAATCCTTAACTTGGTACTTCGCGTAGCGCGAAGCCGTTCAATGTCGATTTCAGTATTTTGTCTTTCGCGTAGCGCGAAGGGAGGAATTTCATATTTTCATTTTCATTCCTTGTACCATCCAAAAATACTAAATCGCGATGCGAGCGTGCGAAGTGCAAAGTGCGCCATCAAAACGCCACATTACGCACATCGCCTGAGTCCGAGTCCGTGTACGTGCGCGTGCGCGTCGGATGCTTCACACCCTCTGCTAGGACTAGTAGAGTGGTTAGTCACATAAGAATATTACTATGGAAACTCATTTCTTTATAAAGAGTTTTCGTGTTACCAAGTGCACATACTAAACGAGACTAAGAGTTTCGTGTTACCAAGGGGATGGCGACTCTGAGGATACACTATTGGGGCTCGAAAGTTTCTAGTCAATAAATATTTTCTTAGGCATATATAGGACAAAGTCCAATAATATTTAGGGTATGCTCGTACGACCTCACTTGACCTATCATCCATAATTCCATCTAAGTGTATTTTCTTCTTACCATTAAGGGGTTCTTAACTTATGGTGAAATGTTGAACCAGTTTGCTTCAACTCGATTATTTTTAATTGTCTTTACTATGCTTGAGATGGGGTAGGTGGATCTTAACTTCTAAAGGTGTAAGACCCATAGGTTTTTTATATTACTTAAACATAATTACTTAATGTACTTGGGGGCTTGATAGGCTGGTGGCTGGGTTTAAGTGGACAACAATATCGGCAATCGCGGTTTTTGCGTTTATCTATTGTTTTGGTCAAAAATTAACAATAGCGATTTTACAACCAAATTAGTAAATCGGGACTAGGTGCTTGTATCAAATGAACGTAAAAGTGCTTGAACACAAGGATTTGTTGCGAGGAAAAAACCCGTTATCCTTAGGATAACAAGCAAAAAACCCCGGGCGGTGAAAACTATCACCACCAGTATATTAATAATAAAGGTGATTACAAGTGCGGAGCTCAAACTTGATCGTGATTACAGAGAATACGAGTACTAGTAAGTTATCGAGTGCCAGAGTGTGTGTTATGATCCGGTTTTGAGCTCTATTTATACAAAAATAAAACTAACAAGAAGTCCTATATTTAAGGAAACTCTTAGACTAAATCAATTAGCCGTTAATTCCGTTAGATAGCATGTTTCCTTAGTCGCCAAGCTCCAATAACAGCAAGTGCGAGTTCTTAGGAGATCAAGCAATGGCCTTCGACCTGGTAAACATGGAAAGTAGCAAATATCGTGTTAGTTATATAATGTAATTAGGATATCAGTTACCTTTGAGGATACCGCATCTGGATTCGTCCCGAATATAATCTTTGCTGAGGATACTGAAAATCCGTGCCTTAACAATTGTCCCCAAATTTTAACAGCTGTAGATAGGCAATACAGCTGTAAAATTTTTGAATTTTGAATTTCTAATCTTTGCATGTGTGGTAGATTGTTGATACATGTGTCACTCATCCGTTCTTTGGGTAAACCCTAGGTCGGCCTTATAATTACTTGGATGAATAATATTTACATTCATCTTCTTCTTATATCCAGGTAACTTTTCTTTTCTTTCTTCTTGAATCATGAGTCCTAAACTACGTCCTTTCGGTATTGAGGATTTCGTGTCTCCGAATCTCCTCGCAAGTCCTGGGAATGAGATATGTATCTTTGGCAATACTGATATCGCGAATCTTTGGTCTCGGGGTTGTTTTCCCGTTGGAACTCTTTTCAGACCATTTGATGCCGCCCTTTCTTCCGATTGTGTTTCAAAAACCTGGATCTGCTTTCCGTTTTTGCCGTTTAAAATCGGTTTTTCCTATCCATTTCCTGCCTTTACCACCGAGTTCTTTTCCAGAACTGGTCTGAGTTATGCCCAAACCATGCCCATGGTTTGGAGGACTTTGTTTGTTTTGGAGAGACTAATTGCCGACCACGCTTTCGATTTTACCCTCTCGGAGCTTGCTTCTGTATATGACCTTCGCAACCATGGGTCTTCAAGATATCTTCTCAAAATTAAATCTGGTCAATCTCCATTGGTTCTGAAAAATACCCAGAATAACGACCAGTGGAAGAGACAATATTTCTTTGTTAGGAGAGATTCTCTTCCACAACCCGATACTCTTCCTTATCTCTGGGTTTCCAAAAGTAGGATACTGTATCTTGAATATTAACTGATATCTTTTGTGACTGATGTGTTTTCTTTTGTCTTTTGCAGCTTTGAAGTTCTTTGAGATTGCTCCTCCCACCAGAGAAACTGAGGATAAGCTCGCATCCTTCTTTCTTATTGACGAGGAGGAAAGGACGTTTTATCTTCAGTCAAGCTTTCAAGAACCATCTCCATCCTCGAGTTCCGTTATGTCTGGTAAAGAATGTTTGAAATGTTAGAATAAATGTTTTAAAGATTAGGGAAAGTAACCTGTGTATTTGTAGGCAAGTCTGCTTCTGCTTTTGCTCTTGAAGATATTGATAGCATGGTAACCACTCGAAGCGCCATCAAGAAGGAAAATGTCCCCAGCTCTATCCCTCGACTTGAAGGCAGCCGCGCAAAGGGCTCTAAGAAGTGGAAGAGTCAAGAGACCAGTGAATCCGTTCCCGTGCACGACGTCGACTTCCATGACGCCATGAATAAGACTCAGCAGGTATCTCTTTCAGTTTGTCATGATCTTCTATATTTTAAAGATAATTTATATTGAGGATTCTTTATCCTTGTAGGGCCTTGAGTATCTTTCCTCCTGGTTTGCCACCATGAGCCTCGAACTCTATGAAGCCAACACTCGCATCTCCGAACTGATGAAGATAGGAGTCACAAAGACCAGTCTTCTTGATAAGAAGACCAAAGAGCTGGAAGACGCGAAACTGGAGCTATCACTGGCCAAGAAGGAGTTGGTCCATCAAGAAGCTGCATGCTTGGTAAAGGTTTACGAGGCTATGGAGGGGGCGAAAAAGTCTGCTGCTGTTTCCGTATTTCAATCCCGACTCAAGATGGCTAAAGGGCGAAAGATGCTGGTCTGGATACTCCCTTCTGAGATGTAACTGGTTGGGAGAAGATATTGGCTGAGCTTGATGGTGAGAATGTGCAGGATGCTGGTCCTAGTGGAGCGGAGAAGGTTGCGGAAGAGGCAGTGGATGTGGCGACCAAGGGAGCGGCGAAGGCGGTTGGTGGCGAGGTGCAATTGGGCGATGATAGTGGTAATGAAAAGGCTTGAGCCCAGTTTTTATGTGTTTGTGGTTTGTGATGTTGGGTTGTAGTGGTCTGTTGAACAATTTACTTTTTTCTGTCTAGAACAATAGTATGCTTAGGATATTAGGATACATGGGTGGAGGGATCTTGACTTTCCAAAACGAAGCCCATGTTATCTTGACTTTTGAACATCTGGCAATATTCGGGTGGAGGGATCTTGGCTTTTAAAGACGAAACCCGGTTGTTGCCTTTTAATTTCCTGCATAGTAATAACATAATCTTTTGGCTTTAAGTATTGTGTTCAGTAACTTGTAAATTTTAGTTGGAATATTGTTTTAATTTTCCGAAACAAGTTACTTCGAGGATAACGTATCCTAAGAACATGTTTCTCGAATATTTTGAGAATTATAATTTCAGAAAAGGTATTTGTTAAGATATTGTATTGAAATGTCCTGAGAACCATATATCCTGAACATAAAATACTCTTATGTTTTTAGAAAACACAATTTAAAAGACTTATTAGGAATTGATATGAAATGACTTCAGGATAACATATCCTTATGTCTTGCGTGACTTCTCACAATCAAACCAAAAGATTATACCTTGAAGTATAAATCGAGTGATAAAACTAAGTGTAAAGAGTACCTTCGTGGAGATCATTCATAAATCTAATAGGCTTACATGTGATGTCCCCAACCGTTGATCTTTCTAAGTATCAAGCTCCTGGGATTTTGCTAAGTTAAAAACAACTTAGTAACCTTCTTAGAATTAGCGATCTGTCGAAACAAAGTTAGATAATTCTGGCGACAAAGCCCATTAATTGGCGATAAAGCCTTTTTACTGGCGACTAGGCCTTTACTTTAGAGACATGAAAATGTCTAAACTTGAGATAAAACTGGGGAAGGTCCCAAATGCATGGGCATGATTATGCTAAGACTTTAGATAACATAGACGTGTTATAAACCTTAGATAACATGAAAATGTTATAAACCATATGCGTGACACGTCTGCCACTTATCTTAAGGATTCGGTATATAACCAACAACAGACGGATTGTCAGCTGGTCTGGTCAGCCTGCCTCGAACTATACCCGAATCATCGTGCGCTCCAGGCGTCATTAGAAAGGTGAAGACCTTTAAACCTTTTGAGATATCCGGGATATCGTTTTTGTGCGCCCCTGGCGTTCGTTATAAAGGTGAAGACCTTTAAACCTTAGGGGATATCAGGGATATCATACTCGCGTGGGAGGTGATCAGCCTCTGACTGTTGTCGAGGTAACGTATCCTTAGGATAACTGCAAAACATTAAGCTCTTGATGAAGAATGGGTGTTAGCCTGGCTAACACCCCTCCGATGCTTAAGTCAGTAAACTTGATTTAGAGATAATAGAGTTAAAAAATGTAAGAATAGATAAGGAAACATACCTTCATCTTGAGGATACCAACATATCAGTTAAGTATACTAACAAAAATACGCCTTGAGGTGGATAGCATTCCAAGCTCTCGGTATAGGAACACCTTCCATAGTGATTAACCTGTATGCCACTTTTCTTGCCTCCGAATCTATCAGGTAAGGACCTTCCCACTTTGGAGCTAGTTTTCCATCTGCTAGGTTAGTGGTATTTTGAAATGCCTTTCTTAATACCATGTCTCCTACTTGGACTCTTCGAATTCTGATATTCTTGTTGTAGGACTTGGCTATTCTCTGTTGGTACGCCGCCATTCTAATTCTGGCGAGATCTCTGAGTTCATCAATGGTATCCAGGTCTTCGGTAAGATTTTTGTTGTTGGACTCAGTATCATGGATGCTAGTTCTTGCTGTGGGGATCACCATCTCTGTTGGGATAACAGCTTCGGCCCCAAACACCAAGGAGAAGGGTGTTTGTCCCATTGCATTTTTTGAAGTGGTTCTATCGGCCCAAAGAACAAATGGTAGTTCTTCAGCCCATTTTCCCTTCTTGGACCCCAATTTCTTCTTCAGATTGTTGATGATGATCTTGTTACTGGATTCTGCTTGACCATTAGCTTGAGGATGTATTGGGTTTGAAGTCACCATCTTGATTCCCTAACTTTCACAAAAGTTGGTTGTTCTTCTTCCAATGAACTGTGATCCATTGTCGCAAACAATCTCTGCTGGGATACCAAATCTTGTCAGGATGTTGCGCTTGATGAATGAAATCACGTCCCTTTCTTTAATTTGAACAAATGCCTCTGCTTCGATCCACTTGGAGAAGTAATCTGTCATGGCCAGCATAAAGACCTTTCACCAGGAGCTTTGGGCAGCTTTCCCACAATATCCATTCCCCATTTCATAAATGGCCACGGGGATATGATAGGATATAATGGTTCGGCTGGTTGATGCAATATGTTGCTATGTCTTTGGCAAGCATCACACTTTTTGGAGAAATCCATTGCATCTCTCCTCATTGTTGGCCAGAAGTAACCTGTCCTTAGTGTCTTGGATGCTAAGGCTCTGCCCCCAGTGTGGTTTCCACATTCACCTTCATGTACATCCTTGAGAACTTCTTGTGCTTCTTGATATTCCAAGCATCTCAAGTATGGACCTGCAAGTGATTTTCTATATAATACATTATCTAGGATAATATAATGGGTTACCTTCATTCAGAATGCTCTGGGATTCTCTTCTTCTGGGATCTTGTTATCCTGGAGATACCGTATTATGGGATTGGTCCAAGATGCTGGATTATCCTTGGAATTTGAAGTTTCTAAGACTTCAAGGTTCTCCTTTGTTGCTGGAGTCAAGATATGCACGATAGGTATCTTGACATCTCCTGGTATCTTGAGAGCTGATGCCAAGTTTGCTAAGGCATCTGCTTCAGTGTTCCCTTCCCTTAGTACCTGCACTATGTCAAATGTTTCGAAACACATAGCTAATTACTTAACTATTTCTAAATATTTCGCTAGGTTTTCTGCATTTGCTGTATAAGAGCCATTAAAAGGGTTAGCTAATAACAAAGAATCAACATAAACTTGAAGATACCTGACCTTCATATCCTTAGCTAATTGCAAACCAGCTATTAAGGCCTCATATTCAGCCTCATTATTAGTAGCCTAAAATTCACAAGATATAGATAGAGGTATTATGTACCACTGTGGCGATTTTAGTAGGATACCTTGGCTTGTTCCTCTTATGTTGGAGGCACTGTCAGCATGTAAGGTCCAACTTTCCTTGACCTACAATTGTTGAACTTCCATTTCAACCTCTTCAAGTATATCCTGGCTAAAATCAGCCACAAAGTCGGCAAGTGCTTGAGACTTGATGGCTGTTCTTGGTTCATATAAGATATCATATGCACTAAGTTTTATAGCCCATTTTGCCATCCTACCTGACATTTCTGGTTTTCTCAAAACAACTTTAATAGGATAGTTAGTTTTTACATGTATAGCATGAGTTTCAAAGTAATGTCTTAGTTTAGTTGAAGCCATTATAAGTGCTAAAATTAACCTTTCAAGATAAGAATACCTGGATTCAGCATCTAGTAGACTTTTACTTGCATAATATATTGGATGTTGTTGACCTTCATGATTCTTGACCAAGACGGCATTGATTGCACTCCCAGAAACGGCTAAGTACAGGGATAATAGCTCACCATCAAATGGCTTCATTAGGAGTGGTGCTGAGGATAAGTATTCCTTCAGGGATACCAATGCCCTTTCTTGCTTCTCTCCCCATTCGAACTTTTGATTCTTCCTTAGGATATCATAGAAGTCTTTACACTTCTTTGAAGATCTCGAGATGAAACTGTTGAGAGCAGCTATTCTTCCGGTCAACCTTTGGACATCTTTGACATTTCTTGGTGATTTGATATCCAGGATAGCCTTGATCTGCTCTAGGCTTGCTTCTATTCCTCTCTTGGTTACCATGTATCCCAGGAATTTTCCTGCTTTGACCCCAAAGTGACACTTGGCTGGATTCAACTTCATATTGTATTCATCCAGGATATCAAATGCTGTTGCCAAGTCTTTGAGATGATCCTCGGCCTTTTTTTACTTCACCACCATGTCATCTATGTAGACTTCCATTGTGTCCCCCAGTTGGTCTTTGAACATCATGTTGACGAGCCTTTGGTATGTTGCACCTGCATTTTTAAGTCCAAAAGGCATTGCAGTATAACAGTATATATCTGTGGGAGTCATGAAGGCTGTGTCTTCTTGATCTGAAGGCTCTATTTGAATTTGTTGAAATCCTGAGGATGCATCTATGAAGGTTAGCAGCTCGTGGCCAGCAGTTGCATCCACCATTGAGTCAATGTGTGGGAGTGGGAATGGATATTTCGGGCAGGCCTTATTTAGGTCTGTGAAATCCACGCACACTCTCCATTTTCCATTCTTCTTCTGGATCACAACTAGATTGGCCAACCATCTGGGATAATGGACTTCTCTTATCATTTTAGTCTTGAGCAGCTTCTACACTTCTTCTTGTATGATTGTGTTTCTCTCAAGAGCAAACTTTCTTCGTTTTTGATGTACTGGCTTGAAAGATTTATCTATACCAAGTTTATGAGTTATTATGGATTTAGAGATACCTGTCATATCTTCATGTTTCCAGGTGAAGGTAGAAGCTCTTTTCTTTAGGAATGATATCAACTCTATCTCAATATACTCAGGAATACTTGATCCTAGCAATACTTTGATCTTAGTATCCTGAGGATTCAGAGATACTTCCTTCACATCCTGTTCTCTTGCTTGCAGGATCTTCCCCGGCTGTTTCAGTAATTGCTATGCTTGAGTAGGCTTTTCAGTCCACTTCATTGACGAAGCATAACATTCCTTGGCATCTTGTTGATCACTCTCAATTTTGATGACTCCCCAAGGACTTGGGAGTTTCACACATTGATGGTAAGTTGAGGGTACTGCCTTCATGCTGTGGATCCAGGGCCTGCCTAAAATTACATTACAACAAGACAGAGAGTCAATAACGCAAAACTTTTGTAGGGAGTTAGTTCCCTCAATATATATTGGAAGTTTGATTTCTCCCAAGGTGTTCTTGGTTTTGCCATTGAATCCGAAAAGGACTGAGGATTTCGGGATAATTTCTATTTCCGGGATATCCATTTTCTTCAAGGCATCCATCTGGATAATGTTTACAGAGCTTCCTCCATCAACGAGGATCCTGCGCACAAAACAGTTAGCTATGCATAAAGTGATTACCAAACCGTCGTGGTTGGGATCCACAAGGCCACATCTATCCTCCTCATTGATGGATATGATCCTTTGAGTTGTCAATGTGGAAGTACGGAGAGGCCTTTCTCCGTTTTCCATCTTCGTTTCTCTGGAATGTTTCTTGGCTGCCGAATATGAGGTCCCGCAGATGTCAGGCCCTCCCGAGATAAATGATACCACCTTAGCTCCGGGTGGTGGAGAAGATGCCCTTTCAGGTATCTTGACAGAATCTTGACTCTTGTTCTTATTTCTTTCAAATAGTTCCTTCAGGTGTCCTTTGCTGAGAATGTATCCTATCTCTTTCCGGAGTGCTATACAATCGTCTGTCCGATGGCCAAAGTCTTCATGGAATGCACACCATTTTGACTTGTCTTTGTTGGATCCGGGCTTCTCATTCTTCTTAGGCTGTCTGGCCTTGTCACCTAAATCTTTCAAGGCACAAATTACACCACCAATAGCAAGGTTAAAGCAATATTTGGATATCTTAGGATATTCTTCGTCGTCTTCGTCTTCTTCCACAGCATTGATCTTGGGATTATCCAGGTTGGAATAAGGCTTCGGTCTGAAGAACTTTTGTGGAGAGTCGAACTTCCTGTTGGTAGACTCATACTTTGGGATAACTAAACCTCCATGAGCCTTCTTATCATCTTCCAGCCGAATGTATCTCAACACCCTGTTTCTGACTTCATCAAGATTCCTGCATGGAGTCATGACTAGGTCGTCGTAGAAAGGAGAATCTTTCCTAAGTCCCATCTTGAAGGCTTCAACAGTAGCTGTCATATCAAGATTGGGGATTTCCAAAGCTTCCCTGCTAAATCTGATTATGTAATCCCTTAGGGATTCATTGTTATGTTGAAAAATTCTATATAAATCACCTGTCATTTTCTCAAAAGATCTACTACAAAAAAATTGATTATTAAACAAGTTAATTAAATGAGCAAAGGAAGTGATAGTATTGGAAGGAATACTTAATAACCATTTGAGGGTCGGCCCCGTTAGTGTTGAACCAAACCCTTTACATAGACAGGCTTCTTTGATTTATGAGGGGATAGGGTTGACCTCCATCCTTTCTCTGTATTGAGCTACATGCTCCTCAGGATCTGTAGTGCTGTTATAAAGTTTCATGTTGGGTGTCTGGAATTTCCTGGGTATCTCCACGTCGCATATGGGCCAAGTGAACCTAGAAAGTTTGTGACTGCCCGCCGGAACTTCAGCTATGGGACGGATTATCCCGGGGATACTGGAAATCATATCTTTCATCTTTTGTAATTCCCTGGCTATATCGGGGGATATCCCCTTGTCCTGCACAGATCCACGGTTAGTGTATAAATTGGAATTAAGTAAACTGTTACCAGGATCTTGGTTAGGTCTCTGGTATCCTGAGCTTGGGTGGTTAATTCCTCCATTAATGGTATCCCTAGGATAAGGTGGTGCCTGCATAGGGATGTCATCTCCAACATGCACTTCCGAGGACGCCATAGAGGATCCTGATGAGAATATGCCGGCTGGCATGGTTGTGTGAGGCTGCATGTTGATGGACCCGGGCCTCGTTGGTCCGGGTAACTCCGAGGATACCGGAGGAAAAGCTCCCCAGTATCCTGATTGTTGTTGCGATGGAATCCTTGCTGATTGTGTCCCCAAGGATCCGTGATTCAGAAGGATAGAAGATCCTGGAGAATCAAAATCAAGGACCCTGGGCATGATTGGAGTGGCCTCATGCCCTGGTTTCTTTTTGATTCCTTCAATCTCCTTGAATAGCCTTGAGTTGGTCTTCTCTTGCTGCTCTATGTGCGTTTTGACCTGTTTCATCAAAGCAAAAATATCATTGTTAGAAATAACCGGCTCTACCCGTGTAGAGGATCCCGCGAATGGTGAAAGTTCTCCTATGGGCTGAGTATTTTTTTTCGGCAGTGGTGGAGGTCCTGGGTTGACACTTGAAGCAGTAGTGACCACCGAAGCAAAGACTGAACTGGTTTTTGGTTGTGAGGCCATTGTAAAGAGAAGGAAGGTTAATGAAATAAACGGATTTGGATTAAAGCACCATTAGCCCCACGGTGGGCGCCAAATTGTTTTGGTCAAAAATTAACAATAGTGATTTTACAACCAAATTAGTAAATCGGGACTAGGTGCTTGTATCAAATGAACTTAAAAGTGCTTGAACACAAGGATTTGTTGCGAGGAAAAAAACCCGTTATCCTTAGGATAACAAGCAAAAAACCCCGAGCGGTGAAAACTATCACCTCCGGTTTATTAATAATAAAGGTGATTACAAGTCTGGAGCTTAAACTTGATCGTGATTACAGAGAATACGAGTACTAGTAAGTTCTCGAGTGCCAGAGTGTGTGTTATGATCCGGTTTTGAGCTCTATTTATACAAAAATAAAACTAACAAGAAGTCCTATATTTAAGGAAACTCTTAGACTAAATCAATTAGCCGTTAATTCTGTTAGATAGCATGTTTCCTTAGTCGCCACGCTCCAATAACAGCAAGTGCGAGTTCTTAGGAGATCAAGCAACGGCCTTTGACCTGGTAAACATGGAAAGTAGCAAATATCGTGTTAGTTATATAATGTAATTAGGATATCAGTTACCTTTGAGGATACCGCATCCTGGATTCGTCCTGAATATAATCTTTGCTAAAGATACTGAAAATATGTGCCCTAACATCTATTATTAATTAAGATAACCTAAATGTTTTGAAAACAAGTTTTCCGATTATTATTCCATTGCAAATAACTTTTTCAGGGACGAAAAAGATTTAAGTGTGGGGATATTTGATGTGGTCTAAAATATACATATTAATATATAAATATTTCCTATACTTTAGATAAGTTTGAGCCAGATTTTTATTGAATATATTTTTATTTGGCTCATACTTGGATTTTAAAGGTCTCTAAAAGACAACAAGCTAAAACAGGTATTTGTACTAAACTTGAGACCAACGAGTGAAAGGTTGAACATGTGTTATATATTACTAGATATTATTATTACTATTATACATTGATTTAAAAGAAAAATATCTTGAATTCAGCTATAGTAAACGATTTGTTTAAATATGAAAGTTGTGTTCAAATTTTCTAAATAAAACTGATTATTCTTAAATGAGATTAAAATGGCACTAAATTAATTTCTTTATTTGACGTAGGCTGAAAGCTTTGAGCTTTGAAGTCTCAGTTACAAGAATAAGAGTTATTATTTTTTCCTTCTTGGTGGGCTTTAAAAGACACGTTGAACAAAAGGGTCTTTAAAAGAAAGGAGTTTCAGTAATTATATAAAGAAAAGGGGGGACGCAGGTTTTGGGGGAGAAGGTCGGTTGATTTGTTTGGCACTTCATACAATATATATATTATTATTTGGTGGCTGGAAAAGAGATATCTTGGAGAAGGGACATAAGGCAAGAGAAGGGAAAAGAAGAAAAGAGATAGCAAGCCATTGGTTTGAGAAAAGAACGTTAGGGTTCAACACCTACTCAACCAAACATCGTTATTATTCGGTTTGAATTTATTTTTTCGTGATGAACTCATTATTTGAATTTATTTATTTTGGTTTGTTCTTGAGTATGGTTGTTGGCTAAACCCCTAGACTACCTAGGTTTATGATGAACTTTTGTTGATTTTGGATTTTAGTTTGGACTTTGCTTTTGTTATGGTTTATGATTAAGTAAGAGGTTTCTTGTTTTTCATTCAATGCATATGCGTGCTTAGGATTGTTTTGGTGAATTTTATTGTTTCACAGTTTCCTTGGATTATCAGTCATATAATAGGATTCTGTTAGGTCATCTACTGTGTGTTTTTGACTAGTTTATGGTTGATTTGCAATAAAGCCATAGGAACAATACTAATAAATCAAATAGACTTAAGTGTGCTGCTAATCTAAATAACCATAAGGTGATAGATTATATGATAAGTCTTGGTTGTTTAAGATTGTTAGATTTAGTTCTTCGTAAGGAGTCCGTCTATGTTTGATTTTTCTGCCTTGTTTATCTAGTCGAGTGAATGCTTTAAACTACCTTTGATTTCCGCGCTGTAAGGTAGGATTTCGTTTGGAGGTACTTCTCATATAATAATTAGCGACCGTAAGCGAATCTAATTAAGCTGGTGTTTTTAAGAACTTAATAGAAATCCATAGGCGTCTTCTTGAAAAGGGTCAGGGGTCCTGTTTGGGTTTTCTTTTAAGCGTCTATTTTACGATCCCAGTTCCATAACATGCATTTTCCAACTAATGGATAATTGATACATTAGGGATTCTAGCCTAGGTGGTTGCTTATCATCATTTGAACTAAGTCTAGGTTAAAGTCGTTTTTAAGCTTAGTGATTAATTTAATATTAGTTTTAGTAAAACCCCCCTATAATATAAATAAAAATTCGTGTATGTAGTTGAGTCTAATTTAGCTAGTTTACGTAATAAAAGAGTCTCGTGGGTTCGATATCCGGACTTACTTAGTTGTACTAGAGTCGACCGGTTCACTTGCCGGTTAGTAGTTTTAGTTAAGTTAAGAGTCTAGAATTATTACTTAGTGTCTAGATTAGCGTTTATTTAGTTAATAAATTAATAACTACTTTTAGCACATCAGTGCCCCAATATTGCTCGTGCTCGCTCCCAATCAAGCTTTTGTTAATCCTCATTACAATTCCGACTTGGTAAGTGTTTGATGATTAATTTCCGACGCCTAATCACTAGGTTTAGGGGTTTAATTTTTCTTGTAACTCATCGAATTGTCTTGTGTGTAGGTTATCTAATTGTCGAAGAACATGTTACTAAAGACAAATTCTCTTATTTTTATCATTTCTTCACTTATAAAATTATATCTTCAAAACACTAACTTCATTGAACATTCTTTCGTTTTGCAAATATAATGGCGTACAAGTTTGAACCTAAACATAATATGTGTGCTCTGCTTGAAGTGAATGATGAAAATCAGGAGTTGGGATTAATGATAAATTTGCTGAATCAATTCGATCTACGTTTCATGCTGACTGAAAATCCCACAATTTACAGAATTCACATACAAGATTTCTGGGAGTCGGCTGAATACGTGGAAGATATTAATGGAAAAAGAATTGAAGCCACAGTGCTTGGCCTGCAGATTGAAGTCACAGAGCATTCAGTACGAGCAAGACTACAACTAAACGACAATTTTGAAGAACATGTGTCGTACTCACAGTTGCAACTGTTGAGAGTATTTTAAGAAACTATGGGCTATCAAGGAAATATCCATGAAGGGCAATTTCAAAAGGGCATGTTCCCGTTATTGTATAGATTCCTCATTCATCATGTCATTCAAAGTCTATCTTTAAGAAGAGGGGCATAGACGTTGTTGAGTAAGGAGTTAGCCTCAGCCACTGTTACAATTTTGTATAGACAACCCTTTAATTTTTCCCAGATGATTTTTCAAGGGTTGGTCACGAATGCTGAGAGGAATGAAAAAGATAAATTCTTGATGTATCCCAGGTTCCTGAAAATAATCCTGAATGTCGAGTTGAATGATCTTGCAAGAACTGATGCAACATTGATGTTACAAGATCCAAATGTGTACAAACGAATCAAGAAATTGGCTCCCACAAGCCAATTCTATTCTTAAGTTGAATTTGATGTTCTACCTTGGTTATTAAACAAACAAGTGGAGATTATGGAGGTTCCTGCCTCACCAGCACCAGCGGACCAGAGGTGGAGGAGGAAGATGAAGAAGAAGATAGTGATCCTAAAAACAGTGAAAGTGATGATGATGCAGATAATAATGATGATGATGCTATTGTAAATGATGAAATTGATAATCTTGTGGAGAGAGGAATGGAGAATGAACCAACTATTGATGATGATTTGGTTGTTGATGAGGTTGTTGAACAAGTGACACAAGACTTAAAGTTGGAAACACCATCAATCTCACCAGACCATGCTAACCAATCAGAACAACGCATTTCCTCACCACCTCACTGACCTGACTAACAAACTTTCCATGACCAATATATCCCATCATCATCACATTCACCATTGTGTGAACCTAACCATGAACCATATGTTCCTACATCCATACCCATCCATGAACCTTATATTCCCGTATCACTCACAGAACCTTTACACTCACCAGAACCCTCACCATCTGAACCTTCTTCTGAGCCAGAGGCTTCTCTAATTTTAGATTCATCTGATTCCTCTGAACCACATGATGCTTATACAACACTTCTTTCAAGAAATTTTGACTTGGTTGTAGAGAATTCTAATATGAAGACACGAAATCAGGCACTTGAAGAGGCATTAAATGCTGCATTAAAGAGAATTCAAACCCTGGAGGAGCTGGAGGTTGAGAAGACCTCAGATGCACCAAAACATGGGGAGAATATCCAAACTGAAGCTGTTGATGTGGAAAAAGCCTTAAACCTGATTGGTGTGATCTATGATGAAAGTAAAGAAGAACAAACACAACCAAATGCCTTAAATTTAATTGATAATACTTATGGCATGTCTGATAATGAAGATGAAGCTGAAAATGAAGTTGTGATTGAAGAAGAAAGGGTGGAGAGTGTAAATGAAGAAGCTGAAAATGAAACTGTGAATGAAGAATAGGTTGTGGAGCTTGAGAATGTAGTGACTGTAAATGAAAATGTGAACGATGATGCAAATATGGAGATTCTATATGGTGATCTTGAAGATTTAATTGAAAAAGATCCTGAATTACAAATTATGTATGGAGATTTTGAAGATATGTCATCATTGGTACTAAATTAAAGCATAATTCCTCCACAAACACAACTTGAAGAAATCCAGAACTTGAAGGTCCTGAGGATGTGGAGAGGAGAATGAGAAAGAGGAAGGTTGTTGCCTGGACCAATGATGATCTTCAGCCCATAAATGCTCCAAAGCCAACTTCTGGATTAATTCCTCTTTACTGATGATTCATCAACTGATGCCAGAGTGGTGTTTGAAAATAGACTCAAAATGTTGAATGAAATGGAGGCTATAAATGAATTAATTTATGAGAAAGAGTTGAAGGAGCAGAGGTTACTTCAAGAACAGGTTGAAATTCAGAAGAAAATGAGGGAAGATGCTCAAAGAAATAATGAAGAAGAAATTCCCCATGAAATTATTGAATCCCTAATTGAACTGAATAAAAGGGATGAACACGAACAAGCTGCAAAGAAAAATCTTGAACTGATAATGTGAATGCAGAAGACTCAGCACTGAACTAGATGAAGAGTGAAAAATTTCTGAGAAGGTGGTTGAGAACATTGTGGATGAAATAAATCAGAAGGAAAGGGACTGACCATAACACATGGTGTTTATGCCAGGAAAAGAAAAAGGCCAACTGCCTCTGATCATGATAATCTGACTTCGATAAAATAAGTTAGAAAAAGTCAAGGTATGATGAAACTGATCAACAAAAGCCTTTGAATGATGAACCTCTTGATGTTATTCCAATCAGACAAGTGGCTCCTGAACAATATGCAGAAAAGGAACCACTGAATCCATCACCAATAAGGCACTTCAGGCCTGGTGAAGAATTCATGTGTGTACATACTGATTTGGAAAAACCTGTTGAGAAGGAGGTGGATACTGACAAAGCAAAGGCTGATAACCCTGCGTAAAATGAACCTAATTGGTGCCTTATATGATTTATCTGAAAAAGATGACGTTGTAGAAGAAACTGAGAGAAGGAGGTTTAACTTAGTTCACCTCAGATTCATTTGACAAAAGAACACATGGTGAACATGAAAGCAAGATTTGATGAAATTAAAAGACAAGATCCAAGGATCATTGCCTTATTGAAATTTTGAATGAACTTTAAAGAGAGAAAGGAATTAAATGATGCTGGTCTTAATTATCTTGTGAGCGAAAAGAGGGAAGAAGAGAGGGTGAAGAAGGCAGAAAAGAAAAGGGAATTTGAAAAACAAATTGAGTTTCTAAAATCCGGCAAGTTTGACCCAAATCATATACATAAAATATCAACAAATGAAATTGAAAAACTGTATAAAGGCTTGAAGTTGAGAGAGGGTCAAAGAAAATTTCTCATCAGAATCAATTATGATCCAGCTTATTTGAATAAACTATCTTTTGAACAATTTAAAAGTATCTTCAAAACAGTTTTAGCTAAAGAAGTAGAAGATGAAAGGAAGAGAAATGCTTAGAAGGAAAAGGAGCAAGAAGAGAAAAGAGAGAAAGTTTTGAAAAGGTATGGGGGTAAAACAAAATTTTTGATTGAAAATGGTTTCACTTATGGTGTTGTTGAACTCATGTCAAGAAAAGAAGTTGAAGCAAAGTTCAATTTGATAACAAAGAAACTCACAGATGAAGAAATAGTAACTGCTCAGCAAGCTAAGGAGAGAAAAGAAAAGGAAGAAAGGGAAAGGCTTGAAACAGAAAGGGTAAAATCATCAAATCCTCTGTAAATAAAAATTACACTGAACAAATACAGAAGGAAGGTGATGAATCATTTATGGAGGCAGACATAATTGAAATATTGAAGAGGCTCCTGAATGCCCGTGGGATGACAAATGATGAATTTAACAAATTCACTAAAGATCAATTGAAAGAAATTTATGTGAAAGAGTTAAATATGTACAAGGAAGAGTTGAAGAGAGCTGAGGAGTTGAGCAAATTGAAAAGGGCTGCACCTGAACCTATAATGGTCAAGCCAGAAATTGAACAGTGAGCATGATAAGCACTCTATGTAAAAGAGGAGGGAATTATCTGTCATAGGTGTTAAAGTCAAAGGAAGAATCAAGAAGGTGTACGAGGCATCACAAAGTGAACAAAGACATCATGCCTCATCTTCTTATAGAAAACCATCTAGTTCCAGGCCTTAAACCTCCAGAGCTCCCATTCCAATAACAAGATCTGAACGACAAAGACAAGAACGTCCAACAAATGTGGACTTACCAACTAATTTGTATTTTGATTCTGGAACAAAACTCTGAAGTTAATCTTGAATAATGGAGCTGAAAAGACTATCTTGTTCAAAGATGACTTTAAAGAATTTTCTTTGGAACAATTGAATAAGATGGTAACTTTTAGACTTTTTGATTATCAACAAAAGGAGAGGTTTTCCAGCCAAAAACAAAATGAACTATCCAAGTATCTGAGAGATCAGCACAGAGCTGGTTTTCCTCTTTTGAACAAGACAAGAAAGTTTGAATATTCAGATGCCAAAAAGAAAAGAAGGGCCAAAAGACTAAGAGACATCAGACTGTCAGAGTACTCCTTTATGCAACCAAGAAGAACAAGAAATCCCATAAGAACAATGAAAGAATATATAAGCATGAAGAGGGAGATGCAAGTTCCTAATGGTGAAGTACAGAGGAATGGAAGGGCTGCTAATATCATTAATGAGAAAGAATCTGGCAAATTCCTCTTAAGAAACTTTGATGGTGTACTGTTGGGCATCATTGAATATGACTCTGAGCTGGAATACATACATGTGAGTGACCTAACTGACATCATGGAGTAGGATCTACTAGCTGATCACCTGTTCCATGTAGAAATTGACATGTTTCAGCAAAGAGCTGTTGCAGTAAGAAACATAAAGATAAATCGAACAAAATGATAAAATCAAGGCTAAAATTGCAGGTAATCATGCTTCAAAGACCATCAGTTGTCTTACTTGTAATTTTATTTTGCTTTGTAATTTATGCTTTTCTGTGATTTGATGTGTAATGCCCTTGAAGCAGAATTCTCAATTGTAATTTTTGCTTTTGAAGTAATGTAATTTATTTGCTTTCAAATTTTGATGTGTATTTTAAACAAAGTGTAATTAATCCAGATGTGTTTTGATGCATCTGAGCTTGTTCCAATCTAGGGAGATTGTTGGGTCAAAAGTTTGACAAGAAATATTAGAATCTTCTCAACCTCCTCAGAAATTGCTAAGTATGGAACTCAAGAAAGCTTAGGATCTCCGAGCATAGCATTTACTAACTCGAGCATGATATCTTATGCGAGTAAGTTTACCTTCTAGAGCACCGCACCATTAAAAATGGTCCCTTTGCACACCTTTCAAGAGCAAACTGAATATTCTCTTCTAGGGCACCGCACCAGACATTCTTACCTGAAAACCCTAAATTTTTCGTTGTACGTTGATGACTAATTAATATGATGGAAATCTTTTGAGTTAATTCTTGTGTTTGTTTAATAGTTTACTTATTATTATTAGCAACATCCTGATTCTAGCTGATTCCGCCGGCTATTATCAAGGGGTCTTTACATATTTTGGTTTCGTGTTTATTCTTGTCGATCATTTTGTTTGTGTCACAAAATCACGGTCCTGGCACCTTTTGTCTATAAACCAAACTTAAATTAGCAGAGGCTTACATGAAATATGGATGAGATTTTTTTCCGAATACTCATACTCGTACCTGTCTCAAACAAAACTTAATTTCGAATCAACTCAAATGAATCGTAATTAGTCAGGGATTCATGGGTGAGAATCATAGTTTAATTAGGAAACCAAACAAGATAAAATATGTTAAGATTGATACTCTTAAATCTCAGTCGCATACTGATTGTAAAATTGTATTTTTTACACAACCCAAATTATGTTGGGATATATTTTTATCAGCTATACCTATTAGTTTTAAAATATACTCATTGTGATTTTCAAATACATTTGTATTATTTTAATTTCAAATAAACAACTTTATCATCGAATATGCTTAGAAATATAAAGCCAAATATTAGTAAATTAAAATTTTATTTTTATTTTCATATATTAACTTATCTATACTATACATAATGTATGAGACAATGTCAAATTAATACACTTAATTTTAAGAGTTTTATACATTTTAATGCACAATGTACATGTATAAAAAGGGGTAAACTTGTATTTTAAACACAATTCAACCAACTTACAAGTTTACCCCCTCATCTTTAACCATATTATATTTTTTATTTCAATTTCAACCAACCACCCCCTACGACTTTTAAAAGATTATAATTATTTCATACGTTAGTGTTTTTGTACAAAAATTGCACCATAAAAACGAGATTTTTATGCTCTTTAATTTGAGTATGATATTATTATAGTTTTTATAATTTAAAAAAAAATGATATGTTACCAAAAGGTGTTCAATGCCAGTTTTGATATTTTTAAGTTAAACATATGAGCTGAACCGTTAGTAACGAATTTTTTATTATCGAAAATTAAAACAGGACAATTGAAACTAAACCATTACTAACGATTTGGTTCTGGTTTGGTTTCACAGTTTAAGCTTCAACAGTAAATTTAGTTTAAGGTAATTATAATCTAATTGTACCATCAATTATAACTAAATACCAACAAAATATGATAAACTCTAATAGAACATTGAAAATATTTGCCACATAAATGGTAAACTTTAATAGAAGACGCAACAAGAATGCATATTACAAATAAATATATTAGAGTTGGGTTAATTTAAAGATGTAATAGTCAAGTTTACTTTGTTTAAGTTTTATTTTAACTATATCTAATATATATACAGGATTGGGATCATGTGAAAACCATTTTGAAATTGATAAGTTTAAAAACCATGTTGGATCACAAAAAAAAACTCTTATTAAGAAAAATAAAAAAAATATATAAAACCAAAAAAAACGCAAAAAAAGTTTTAAAAAAACGCAAAAAAAATTCTTTCATCCCGATTTCATAAAAAAAATGAAACAAAATATCAGTTTATCAAAATTATACATATATATGTGTATTATATGTATTTTTTTTAATTTTATACATGTTATTCTTATACACATATTTACAATTAAGATAAATGATAATCTACATATGTGTACATTATGTAAATCGAGATTAAATAAAAATATACATATGTGTATTGTTAAGGTTATTTTTAATAAAACTTGGATGCAAATTAAAAATTTTTGGCTTTTTTACTTTTTTAAGATTTTCTTTTTTTTTTTTTCGTTTTATAGCTTTTTAAGGGGTTTTTTTATGACAGAAAATGGTTGTCAAGTATCTCAATTTTAAAAAGTTTTCTTAAGATTCTCACCCTATGTGTGTGTGTGTGTAACAAAACATATCTAATACTTAACAATCAAAAAGATTAAAAAACATTAACATTTATAGTATGGTTTGGTTTCATATGGACGGTTTTCGTTATAAACTGCAAACTAAACCATTCACTACATTTTGAAAATTTTGGAATCGACCAACCGACTGAAAGTAAATGATAAAAACCAACTCAAAATACGACCACGATTTCAAGATTTTAAACCAAACAATGAGCATCCATAATTGTTACGTGATTACCAAGACTTGTTTTCAAATACCCGCCGCATCACGCGGACACCCACTATGCTTCAAAAAATATTAGTAAATGAAAATATCATTTTATCACCCCAAGAAAAAAGGTAATATTTACGGATATAAGGCATATCAACAACGTGCGTAAATGTTTCACCGCAAGTAATCAGTTAAGGTATCATCTAATAAGCCGTCTCACACCAACATATATAATAAACCTTTTAAAGTAGTATAATCCCATATCTAACCACCGGTCTGATTACTCCGTTCAAATCTACCGGCCAAGTTTGGGTTCGATTGCCGTCTCCTCCGTCTATTATAATAAAATAAATAAATTGAGTTATAATAGTCTCTGTATTTGGCAGTCACGTGTAAAGCACCTGTGTGACCCATACACATACACAGAGACATACATACCCATATCATTATCGTGCAACCCAACACTAATCATTGCCATCACCTTCTTTGCCTTCATTTCATTTTTTCCTCTTTTATTTTGTATTTTCAAATCTGAATTCGATTCTTGGATTATTTATTATATTATTCTTGTGCTTTAGCTTCAAATCTAAATCTCTATCCCCAATTTCATTTCACATCTTCAATTCTCAAAGGAGGTTAGTATACTCTCTCTCTCTATGTGTATATATATACTATTATATCTTTCTTTCAATTTCAATGATTTATCCAGATCGTATTCGATGCATCTGCTCCGTAATTGTGAAATTGATTGATCTGTGTACTCGGATTACGATTGAATTGCTAAACTGAATTAGTGGCGATTGATCTGTGCTATACATACATTCGGAGATCTCAACTGTAAATCAATATTTCATCATATCTTAATTACGAATGAATGATTTTGTAAGATTCAGTTTCTATTGTATTCAATTGAGCTTTTAGGTCATTCGTCTTGTTGTTTTAGGTTAGATGAGATTCAGATGTGAATTTTTGTTGTTGTTATTGAAGATTTAATCAATCAATTGGTTTGCTGGATAAAGCAAGCTGTCACAAACACCTTTAGTATATTAATTTACAGACCAAACGTTCAGTGAATTGTTTGGTAGGAAGTTCGTTTATCTAAACTTTTTTCTTCATTTAGTTAAGCGAACGATCATGAACACATGTCTCGTTCGTTCATGTATGTCTGTTCGTTTATTATGTTATAACATTGATTTCAATCTTCTTTGATGCATCAACTTCGTAAATGTTAGTAATCTTGTTAATTGTGAAATTCATTGGTCTTAATGAGTTGTTTTAGACTTATGATTGATCTCTGCTATAGTTTAGCCCTTAGTAAGCAAGCCAAACACATGTCTCGTTCGTTCATTTTATGTTCGTGAACGTTTGCTAGTTTACGTTTGTTATTGATTTCAATATTTTTCGATGCATCAACTCTATAATTGTTAGTAATGTTTTTGATTGTGAAACTCATTGATCTTAATCAGTTGTTTTAGACTAGACTTATGATTGATCTGTGCTATAGTTTCTGCCCTTAGTCAGCAACCCAAACACCTCTAGTATATGATTTAGTCCATTCTAGTGAACAACATTAAACTAAATTAGTGCCTACAATCTTGAGATTATTAGGATTCTTATTTTGTTTGTGTACTTCCAACAGAAATAGTTCAGCTGCACTTGTTTTGAGTCCAAATTTTCAGCAGCAACAGGAAATGGCCAAAAGGTTATTTGTGCATTTCATATTTTTGAATTATCTCTATCTAGTTATCATGTTTATATGTAGATTTCTTTTCAGCAGCAGATATGGAAGTTTTTGATGTACAACGACTGCAATGTCTCAGTGCTTAGAAGGGATCAAGCATTTATGTGCTTCCCTGCTTTACTGCTGCGATCTTGAATTGAGTAAACAATCACAGGGGCTTGATGATCCTGCGGTTCTTGCTAGCCAAACAGTTTGTATGTAATTAACCTAATATACTAAAATAAATGTGTCTGCATACGTTTTTTTGGTGATATTAAACATCATGAAGTATCTTTGGTCTTTTTGTTTCTTGTGTAATGCAGTTAGTGTAAGTGAAATAGAAGCCCTTTATGAGCTGTTTAAGAAGATAAGTAGTAGCACAGTCAATGATGACGGGTTGATTAATAAGGTTTGTTTAAACTTTGAAGTTTGAAACTTGATTTGGTATGAATGTGAAATTGATTTTGATTGCTTGATATTAATGCAGGAAAAGTTTCAGTTGGCATTGTTTAAGACCAATAAAAAGGAGAGCTTGTTTGCTGATCGGGTATGGTTGATTTTTAACTTTCGAGAGTCTTTTTCTAAGTGAAATGTGGTGTCTAACAAGAGTTTAGAGATTTTTGGGTTACCCAAATTCAGGTGTTTGACTTGTTTGACACAAAGCATAATGGAATCTTGGGATTTGAAGAGTTTGCTCGTGCTCTCTCGGTGTTTCATCCGAATGCCCCTATAGATGATAAGATCAACTGTAAGTTGAAATTGTTTTTACATGTAATACTTGTTCTATTCTTCAATTCTCATGTGTGAAAGCTTACACATATCAAGTCGAATTGCAGTTTCCTTTCAGCTTTATGATCTAAAACAGCAAGGTTTCATAGAGAGACAGGAGGTAAGTTGTATTCATACAGCCACAGGTGCCAGATGTGTTAGGGGTCGGGTCGGTGACAGGTTAGAACAGGTTTGGCCAAAAATGATTATGGGATAAAATAGGCAGTGTTAAGAAGGGTGAATTTCATATATATCCCTAGATATGAAAAATCGTATATACCCAATATAAACTTAAATTATTATGTACCCTTAGAAAATATTTTAAAAATCGTAAACCATTTTAATAAAAATTATTCATAGCATGATCATTCTACCCTTATTTTTACTCGAACTTCAAAATCTCATATCCGCCCATTTATAACTTTAAAATTTTGTATTTATCTATCAGTAATATCTGTCCTAAAATATTAGATTTGCACCCTTAAGCGTTTAAATACATGATTTCTGAACTAAAGTTGTAAAGATAATCTTTAAATAAATAATACTATTACTACACTATATAAAACACATTTACTAAAAGAAGTAAATTGCAATGTTTCAAAATTTAAAAAAAAATTAGGTTGAGTCCTCGATAGGTGATTGGATATATTATAAAAATTAAAATAGGGTTAAAAGAAATATTATATCTGAGAAGGGTGTATATGAAAGTAGCCCTTAATGGTCAATTTCTGTTAGTAGCATTTTCATCAAACAAGTCATTGAAACCAAATGTGAAACAATGAATATGCAGGTGAAACAGATGGTGGTGGCTACACTTGCTGAATCAGGGATGAATTTGTCTGACGAGGTTATAGAGAGTATCATTGACAAGGTAGTTTAGTTATTACTGTTTTCTAGTTCTAGAAACAGCTTCTTATAACCCTGGATGATTAGTTTGTACTTTGTTTTTAGACTTTTGAAGAAGCTGACACGAAACATGATGGAAAAATAGACCAAGAAGAATGGAGAAACCTTGTCCTGAGACACCCTTCCCTTTTAAAAAACATGACCCTCCAATATCTAAAGTAAGATTTCATTATCATTCTGATTTTATAAAACATTGTTTCTGATTCGGTTTTAATGACACAGGGACATAACGACAACATTCCCGAGCTTTGTTTTTCATTCACGGGTCGAAGACATGTAAAAGGCGCAATTTGTTTACTTTCACAAGCCGCTAGTCTGGCGGGTTATGGCTTCATGAGTTCATTCTTGTTTCTAAGTGCATAAACATCACATATTGTTGCTTCATAGAAATTTGTTAATTTAGACATGAAATAAGAATTTTGTTTTTGTTTTTGTGCTTTCAACTTCTAATATTGCTTTTAAGACATGTTTATAAACCAAAGCATATATTGATCATTCATTCTCAATCTAACGAAAACATTTCATAGAAATAACAAAAATAAAACACTCGAAACTAAAATAGTTCAAAACGATAACAATTAAACATAAACGAGAAACACCGATTAGAATTAGTCGACCTCTTCCATCTTACTCTCGGCATCATTATCAGCTTCCTCAAGAGCAGGCACATCATTGTCGTCATCAGCGGTATCATCATCAATGCTGAGACCAAGCTTCAACATCCTGTGAATCCTGTTACCGAAAGTGCTGGGCTCATCAAGGCTAAATCCGGAGGTAAGCAAAGCAGTCTCAAACAGCAACAAAACCAAGTCCTTAACCGACTTGTCATTCTTGTCAGCATCAGCTCTCTTCCTCAGCTCCTCCATGATAGCATTCTCGGGGTTAATCTCCATGGTCTTCTTGCTAGACATGTAACCCGCCATGCTTGAATCCCTCAAAGCTTGAGCCTTCATAATCCTCTCCATGTTGGCAGTCCACCCATACTCACCAGTAACCAAACAGCACGGTGAATCAACCACACGGTCAGAAACAACCACCTTCTCAACCTTGTCGCCCAACACATCCTTCATCACCTTGCACAAACCCTCAAACTTAGCCTTCAAAGCTTCTTGCTTTTGCTTCTCGTCCTCAGTTTCATCAAGCTTCAAACCTTCTTTGGTTGCAGAAACCAACTTCTTACCTTCAAACTCCTTCAACTGACCAACTGAGTACTCATCAATAGCATCAACCATGTACAACACCTCATACCCCTTCTTCTTTAGCTTCTCCAAAAATGGGGAGTTCTCAACTGCCTTCTTGCTTTCACCAGTGATATAGAAAATGTCGTTTTGACCGTCCTTCATTCGGGTCACATAGTCCTTCAAGCTGGTCATCTCATCACCACTCTTGGTAGAATGGTAACGAAGAAGCTCAGCAAGCTTGGTTTTGTTTTGGGAATCTTCATGGATACCCAATTTAAGATTCTTGGAGAAAGCTTCATAAAACTTGTTGTAATCTTCCTTGTTTTCAGCAATTTCTTGGAACAACTCGATACACTTCTTAACCAAGTTCTTCCTGATCACCTTCAAAATTTTGTTTTGCTGCAACATCTCACGAGAAATGTTGAGTGGAAGATCTTCGGAATCAACAATACCCTTAACAAAACTTAAGTACTCAGGAATCAACTCTTCACAGTTGTCCATGATAAAGACTCTTCTGACATAAAGCTTGATGTTGTTTGGCTTCTTCTTGGTGTCAAAAAGATCAAACGGAGCACGCTTGGGAACAAAGAGGATAGCTTTGAACTCAAGTTGACCCTCGACCGAAAAGTGCTTAACCGCCAAGTGCTCTTCCCAGTCGTTGGTCAAACTCTTGTAAAAAGCAGCATATTCTTCCTTGGTGATCTCTTCAGGTTTCCTCATCCAGATTGGTTTTTGTTTGTTAACCAAGTCCCATTCGTGTGACACCTCCTTAATCTTCTTCTTTTTCTTCTCTTCCTTCTCCTTCTCATCATCAACTTCTTCAACCTTTCCTTCTTCCTCTTCCTTCTTCTCATCCTCGTCCTCATCATCAGAAATCTCTTTTTCGGTGGTCTTCTCAACCCACAAAGAGATTGGGTAGCTGATGAACTCGGAATGCTTCTTGATCAGATCCTTAAGCCTACGCTCTTCAAGATACTCAAGCTGGTCTTCCTTCAAGTAAAGTGTCATCTTGGTCCCTCTGCCAAGATTTTCACCAGATGTATCCCTGGTAACAGTGAAGGATCCACCAGCTTGTGACTCCCATACGTACTGTTCGTCGTCATTGTGTTTGGTTGTCACCACAACCTTATCAGCAACCAAGTAAGCAGAGTAGAAACCAACACCAAACTGCCCAATCATGCTAACATCAGCACCAGCAGTAATAGCTTCCATGAACTCTTTGGTGCCAGATCTTGCAATGGTACCCAAGTTGTTCACCAAATCTGAAACAATGAACAATATATCAGAACACTGTTTTCACAAAACTTAATAACCAAGAGCTATTTTTGTTACTTACCAGCCTTGGTCATTCCAACTCCACTATCAATGATGGTCAATGTGTTGTTGGTTTTGTCAGGAATGATGTGGATGAAGAGCTCTGGCTGTCCATCTAGCTTACTCTTGTCTGTCAAGCTCTCAAAACGGATTTTGTCCAAAGCCTATAATTATAATAAATAATTAAATATTAAGAAAGTAATATAATAGAGTAGAAATCTCAACAAGTATTGATCGCTGTATATTTAAATCCTCAAACAATTTTGAAAACATGTAAACAGGCACTATGCCTAGTTTGTAAAGCTGATAATCATAATTTCAGCACGGTAGATTAATAACATAAAAAGAACTAGGGTTTAACAAACTATAATCCCCTCATAGAAATAAGTTGTCTCATACTGCAGACATTTGCATGCCCTAAAAAGCAAATTCTATAGCCATAAAATAACCTAGATTATCTATCATCTTATGCTATAAACAGGTAGTAAACTGGTATATAATAAAGTAGACTAAAATACATGATGAAAAATCGTGGGAGAGAAAATAAACATAAACATAATTAGGTCATGGTTATAGATCATCTATCTTTCTTTATGCCATAGCTATAATAAATCAGACAGCAGCTAGTCACTAAATAGTATCGAAATCACAGTTACAGGGCAATAAATAAAATAAATTGGTTGATCTAAGAAAGAGTAGGCTTACATCGGAAGAGTTACTGATGAGCTCACGAAGAAAGATCTCCTTGTTACTGTAGAAGGTGTTGATGATGAGACTCAGCAGCTGGTTGATCTCCGCTTGAAAGGCAAACGTCTCAGTGTCAGCCATTGATGGATTATTGAAAGAGAGAGCAATTGGGGGTGAAGTAAGTATAAGTAGATGAAGATGAGAATGAGATCTTTCAGGGAGGCGGAAGGAGGTTATATAATGCCTCCTGGGGTTAGGGTTTTCTATTCTAGATCCTTCTTTTGCTAGTAGTAGACCCGACTTTCTTCTTTTGCGGTGCATTGCAAAGAATTGTCTGGCTTTAAATACAGACATGAGCTGGTTAGGGATGTTCTGTGTGATGTTCTTAAACGGGCAGGGATTTCTGCTAAAAAGGAGGCTCCTGTTAACTTTCTCACGGATCCTATTGAAGGGAGGTCTACTTTACGACCAGCTGATATTCTTGTGTTCGGGTGGGCAGGGGGGAAACACGCCTGTGTGGATCTTACAGGAGTGTCTCCTCTTGTTGGGCTCAGGGACCGTGGGTTTGTTGTGGGTCAGGCTGCGTTGAAGGCTGAATCGGGCAAAGTTGTTAAACACGAGAAAGCTTGTTTAGATAATCAACATGTCTTTCTACCATTTGCCTTTGATACATTTGGTTTTCTGGCTCCAGAGGCTGTGAAATTTTTGAGTAGGGTTCAGCGCGTCGTACACGGAACCTCTTCAGCTTCTAGGTCTCAAAGCTTCGTTTTTAGCAGGATTGGCTTTGCTGTTCAAAAGGGGGTTGCGGCGCATCTTGTTGCCCGTTTGCCTGCCACTTTATTGTAATCGTTTTATAGTAAATTATATAAAACTTCGATTATTTATATATTTTTTATATATATATAACCTTTCACTTTCTATTATTTACAAAGTATGGATATTTCCACTTAGCCCCTCCATATACGAGCGAAGCAACAGCTTTTTGAGTTTCCAATACCGCAAGTCACGTCTGTGTTATGTGAGCTGAGCGGTCCAATGATATTTGGAATTACAAAAATTGTCGTCCAATCTATGTAATACAAGCGATACGAACGATATTTGGTTAGCTGAGAGGTGTTAATTGTGTCAGTTAACGAGTTGACGGGTTCACTTGTCTAATCCAAGCACAATGACTTCTAGTTGGTTAGCCAAGAGGGTTTGTATTCTAGATTCTTCTATATGTATTGTTAGTAGACCCATTAAATTACATGAATTCGTTATTTATTATTATAATTTATGCAAATAACCCTTTCACTTTCTATTATTGTATGTATATACCCCTAGGAAGTATAACTTTGCCCCGCTATTTAGTTCTTTTAGTTTTAAAGAAGTCCCCCAAAAATAATATGTGCCCTAATATGAGTGAATCCATCCATGTATCTACAAACTTTGGCGGACCGTCAGTCTTACATGATTGTCACTGTGGGATGACATCTTATTTATTTATTTTAAAAAATTGTTGGAACCCTTAGTATTTGAACTTGGGTTTGTTGCCTTTCATTAGACGATCAAAATGACGGTATTTTGAGTTTCAAATACTGCACGTCCAGAAGCCTATGTTATATGGGTGGTCCATCGATATTTGAAATTACATAAATTGTCGTCCGTATGTGTAATACAAGTGGCCTGACAATATGTGGTTAAATAAGAGGTATCGATTGTGTTGGTTAATGGGTTGACAAGTTGAATTGCCTAATCCTAGCACGATTAGTATTGTTATATACGTTGAAAGCATTAACACTAGCATGTGCTCACTTAATCATGTAACCCAAATGCGTGTGTTTAATGCATTTATCTAAGTGTGTCAAAGGGTTGACAGATGATAATCAAGTTCTAAACGTGTTAATCTGGTTGGTGGGCTATAAGAAAATGTTTTAAACGGGTTATCAAGTGTAGCATCCCGAAAATTTCCGACGAGATTAAGTCAAAAATGCCAATTCTCAAAGTTTAGGGACTTAAAATGAAAATTTTGAAGTTTCAGACCCATCGCGCTACGAGACGGGACAATCATAGACCCATCACGATACGCAATGGATCCTCATAAAAATCGATACGTGAGCGGTGTCGCGCTACACGATGGCCAAACCATTGGACCATCGTGATACGTGATGACCACGCTAAGTCATTATGACACGTGTGCAACCGCGTGTCAGCACGTGGCAGGTCGGCGAAAATTGCGGCTTCGCATATCGCGACGGTTGTGGCTGGCTCCATCGCCATACGCGATGGAAGCCAAATTTTGGCTATAAAGGGGGGCTACGGGTTTGAGCTCTCCTCATCCCAAAAACATCTTCACAAACACATACATAGCTTAGGGAATCGTGCCCTATCGTTTCGACGAACCGAAGACTCGTTTTCTCGTAGTACGTGCAAGTAATGAAGCCCCAAAGTCTGATTGATTTTCCGAGTGTTTCTTTGTTCTAATACCAAGATCCTACCAACAAGTTGCCACTCATCTTCTTCTTCTTCTTCTTCTTCTTATTATTATTATTATTATTATTATTAGGAATATTGGTTTTAAATAATCCCAACTATGGCCTATTGGTAATATCAGTCTCAACTTTACACTTGACTGCTGACAGTCCCAACTATTGTTGTATTTGTTTTTAACAGTCCACAACTAACGGATGTTAACTCTGTTAGTCTAATGCTTACTTGAAAAACTCTCTTCATTTTATTACTCTCTCTCTCTCTCTCATCTGCCATTAACCGACTTTGTTCAGAGAATCCAGCCGTCATAGACGCCGGCCACCACCATTGGCTACCACTACTGTTGTCGTTAATATGTCATCACCATGTCCTCACGATGAACTTTCATGTCATTTTTAGATCTAGGTTTATGATGGTTGGGATTTTCATTATAACCCTAGAAATAGTCACCAATCAGAACTAAAAATTCGTGTTAGTTTATTACAGTTTGCAATTAAAATCTTAGGGCTTTTATTCGGTTGATAAAAACGAGTAAAATTATATATTTATTACCTCAGATGGTGTTCAAATGGATAGCCTGCAGCGCCTTGCCGGAGTTCAAACACGGTTTCTGATTTTTTGGTTCAAACACCCTGCTAGAAAAACAATTTTGATTTTATCAGTTCCAGAAACACACTATTGTTGTGGTGATTCGTTTATTCACCGGAAAAACGTGGGTGAGGGTAGGGATATTAAGTGAGAGGGAAGAGCCGGAACACCTGCAAACCGGCATAAAAGACATGTTAAAAGAAGTGTCGGAACAGGGATGGTGCCGGTAGTAGCTGCTAGTGGGGATGGCACGGAGGTGTCGCGGTAGCTCCTGGAGAATAAACGGGGAGGAAGAAGATGCATATGAATACATACATATTATATATTACTTTCATTCCCTCAAGATCTTTAATACACAGTCAGCCGCCACATAATCTTCCACGTAAGAAGTTTTTTGACAGCTGGGATGGCCAACTGAGCAATGGACAAACGGAGTTAACTTCCGTTAGTCGCGGAACGTTAAAAACAAATACAACAATAATTGGGACTGTCAATAGGCAAGTGCAAAGTTGGGACTGATATTTACCAATAGCTCATAGTTAGGATTATTTAAAACCAATATTCCTTATTATTATTATTTTCGAGTGTCCGCACTAAAGTAGGAACTAACTTAAGTTATTTTAAGTTATATTATAAATAGCTTATAATCAGTCAAGGCGTATGACCTTTAACCTTGAAAAGATTATTAGACATTCATAAAAGATTTTCATAATGTTACTTCTTGGAAAAAAAAAGTAATGATAACAAAAGTATATTTTGGTGGGCATGTAGTAACTGGAATGGGGATATCACTAGTAGTGAGTTTCTTGCCAATAGAAAGTAATTCGTATAAATCACAATTAACCGGTGGACCCGTTTACTTACCTGGAGAAACTCATAAACGCGATGGAACCTATTAGGCCAAAGCATGCTATTTCAAACGCCACGCAATTTCAAATATATTTTTCCAAAGGTAAAGTTAAAAACTTTATCAAGGTTAAACCATACTTAAGGTCTGCAATCTAATCACGAAACACCATCCAGATATTTATCCAAACCTATTTATTTATGTGTTAACATAATTCATATCCATAGTGTTTTCAAACAAACACCGACGATACAGGTGAATACGTTAAACCTTTAGAAACAGTCAAATAGATTTATATTCTACAAGATGAATGGGTTGTTTGTCTTAAAGAGTCAGTCAAACGTTTATATGAAATTATGTGATCTCTAAAACGTTATAATACAAGATAGAAAATAAAAGCAACTCAAACCAATTACATATGTGTCTGGATCCAAGCATAACTATATGTGCAGTCATAACCAGTTCACCAAACAGGGGCTACTTGGCTCGGAGAACTCTTGAATTGTGTGTCTAGGACAGTTGTGCAAATCCCGAAAATAAAAGACATTTTCGCTAAGCTTGTACAGGATACTATATTTGCATTACAGTAGTAGTTTAAAAATTTTTAGAGTCAAACGTTTCACCAGCATATAGCTAACGTATTTTTTTCCCCACATTGCAGGTAACTAAATTCAGTAAGCAAATAGCAAGAATTAGAGTCATCATGGAGATAGAAGCTCGCGCTGCAAGATGGCTCAGTTTTGATAATGAAATCCTTGTAATATAATAAAAAAATATTTGTAAGCCAATACTCGGGTGTTTACTTCCCGAGTAAATTTTCAATGTAAATTAATATTTTAATAAATTAAAGTCTCCCGCCAAAATTAACCCACAACTCTGATATATTTACAAAACAGATACCAACTGTTGATTACACTACTAGGCCCTTAGTTGGGGTGTAACATCGAGTCAACATATTTTATTAAACTGACAGGTCTACGTGCTTAACTAAAAGAGTTAAACACGTCAAACTTGATTATTTTCATATTGTGCTTCGAGTTGTGTCAGAAACTATCACCCATAGTTAAGCTTAGTTGAATGGTTTGATCAATGTTAAGCGGGATTCAAAGGCATTCGAAGCATCAAAACATCAATGTAAGTCCTCTATGAAAAGATATTTATCGAGGTTTGAAGCTAGAAGTTATAAAACAAGTGAGAATTATAACCTGTAAAAGTGGTTTGACAAGTTATCTTAATTAATCTAAACATAATGGATTCTAAAAAAACATTTTCATTTTCTTCTCACATTTTAATCATACTAAAGTGTGTAAACTGTAAAATGAGTTAATTATAAGACGTATCAGGCTAGGTTTCACTCATTTAATTTAAAATTGCATGACCTTGGTTTTTATTCATTTATATACTAATATACAAAGCTCAAACTTGTTACTAACTTCACAAGTTTATACTTGACTCACTCAACTCGTTTGCTTTTTTAGTTATTTGTTATATCGTAACACCCATAACTATTTTTAAAAGTTAATTAATACACAAACAAGGTCCAAAATTTTCAATTAAGAATCATAAACAGCGGTAATGTTTTATACAAAGTTGCTTTTAACTTTGTATATGAACCTTGTTTAACAACTTGTGTTGTTGGTATATTAACATTTACATAAAGGAACAACCAATCACATAAAAGAGTAAGTTCTTTAAAAGTGTGTTCATCTTCTATCTAAGAAAATATGAATGACATTTATTTGTAACCTCTTACATGAATATATTTTATCTTATAACACACTAACGTAAGCTAAGTGAGTTAATATATTTAGAGGGTGTTTGGCTGAGCTTTTTAAATCTACTTATTTGCTTATTGAAAAGCAAAAGCAATTCTGAAAAGCTTTAATTTAAAGCTTTTCAAGCTTTAAACCAAAGCTTGCCAAATAGTTTTTACTTTTCAAAAATCAAATAAGCAAATAAGTATTTAGACTAACTTTAGTCACAACTCAACCTAGGGATGGCAAAAAAACCCAAACCCGATGGGGAAAACCGAAACCCGCCCCGAACGGGGCGGGTTCGGGGACACTTAATCGGGGACGGGTCCGGGTTCGGGTTTTCCCCGTTTAAGTTAATCGGGTTCGGGGCGGGTATGGTATAGCCTGTACCCGCCCCGTATACCCGCCCCGTATACCCGTTTAAAACCCGTTTAAAACCCGTTTAATTAAATATAATTTTTATATTTATATATAATATATTATTTATTAAATATAATTTTTATATTCGGGTATGACTTATTATTTACATTAATTTAACTTTATTCATTAATTGTATTAACTTTATTTATATATTAGGTGTCACAACGGAGCTTGATTTGTATCTACAAGAGAAAGTTTGGATAAAAGAAACTGAGATTGACCTTTTAGCTTGGTGGAAAACAAATGGTGTCAAGTACCCAAGGTTGCAAAAGATTGCTCGAGATATATTGGCGATTCCAATATCTACCGTTGCTTCCGAGTCCGCTTTTAGTACAAGTGGTAGATTGGTAAGTCCACATCGTAGCCGTCTTCATCCAAAAACATTGGAAGCGTTAATGTGCGCCCAAAGTTGGTTGTTGAATGAAATCAAAGGTAAACAAACATTTTATTTTTTATTTTTAACTTAGCTACTATATAAACTTTTGACTTTTGTGATATGAATATAGCAACTTGTTCAGAAGAATCCGAGGCATATTGCCAAACTATTGAATATGATTGTGACGATGGTATTGAGGTAATACATATATATATGGTTTATCGTTTACATTTTAATATGGTTTAACATTGATTCTTATATAGTTTCCAATTAATATGTTAATGTTTGATTATCATAGCAATCCGGCGTGACAAGTGTTTGAATGGTTGAATGGGTGCGGTATGGACGTGTAAGAAGGATCAATCATGAAGTTAATTTCCGTTGTGATGGGAGAAATAAACATTTTTATGTATTAATAATGTCTTTTGTATGTGTAATGTGTTTGGATATTGAACTTTTTGTGTATTAATATTGTATTGTAATTTTGTATCATTTTCTTACAATCGGGTTTTAAACGGTGAACCCGACGGTTAAATGGGGATCCCCACGGGGAATTTAGCCCGTTTAAAAACCATTTATGCTAGACGGGTTCCCCGAATACCCGCGGTTTTCCCCGAATCCCCGATGGGGATTCCCCGTTTAGTCCCCGCGGGTTTTTAGACGGTTTTGGTAATGAGTTTTATAAACCGGGGCGGGTATGGGATTAGCATTCCCCGCCCCGAAACCGCCCCGTTGCCATCCCTAACTCAACCCAACCCAACCCAACCCAACCCAACTTTTAATAAAAAAAAAACTAATTTCTCACTATCCCACCTAGACAACCCAACCTAATCCAACTTTTCACTTTCATTCATAACCTAACCTAGACCAATTTTTTAATGAATATATCTTATTTAGAGTTTAATTTATTAAGTTAATTGCAGTTATGGTCCCTGTGGTGAAACCTAAAATATAGCTTTGAACCCCGTGATGACAGCTTTGCAGATAAGGCCCCAGTGATGGTCCTTTTTTGCAATTTGGGTTTCATATTAGTTTGGTTGTTTGTTTGACGGGTAAAAAGAGGGCAAAATCGTCTTTTCACGCGTACACAAAAACATAATAATAATAATAATAATAATAATAATAAAGTTCTTTAACCCCACCGCTACCTAACCATTCTTTCGGTCTATCAGTTTCTAACTCAAAGGAGATGAAAAACCGTGAAACCAAACCTTAATTAGCGGTTTTGGTTTGGTTCGGTTTAAGAGTTCAATGGTTTGGTTTTGGTTTATAAGAATCAAAAACCGTTGCTAAACGTTCGGTTCATGGTTTAACCCAAAAACTACGAAATCCGGACCATAAACGCCCATAGATTTCACTATAAATCAGCATATTCATCTTCTTCCAGAGACAATTCACCGCAACAAAACAACACACTCGTTTTATTTTCTCCTTAATCCTTACTAAAGGAAGAAAATTTATAGCAAAGGGTGGTTACTCTAATTTTAATTATCATACTTTTATAATAATTATTTTAAAAAACAATATCTTGAAACATAAAATTCAAAAAATATAATAAAATGAGGTACCACTATTTTGAAGCACTTTTGTTCTCTCCACCTTCCATTCCACCACCACAAAAGAAAAGAAAAGCATTCCGTAGTCAAATTAATAAGATTAATATTCCTCCTCTATAGAAGGATCTAGAAACCCACCCTTGGCGCTTCTGTATATAATAATTACACTTTGCATTGCATTCATCGTAACCTTAACCTTCAATTCAATCGACTTCTTCTTCTGTAAACCTATCCTCAATCCTCTTCACTGATGGCGGCCACAGAGACGTTTGCGTTCCAAGCGGAGATCAACCAGCTGCTGAGTCTCATCATCAACACCTTCTACAGTAACAAGGAGATCTTCCTCCGTGAGCTTATTAGCAACTCATCAGATGTAAGTAATTAATTAGTTGCTTTCGTTTATATTGTGTTCCATCGGTTTATGTAATTTAGTGCCAGTTGTTATCGATAATTAAATTTTTACTTCCTGTTCATCTAGCGGATCCGTGATTAGGTAGGTTATTGTGAATAGTAGCACCCAGTGTAGCATCTATTTACTAATTGATTAAACGTTGCATATGGTAGGTATCACATCACATGTTTAGCTATTATTATTATTATTATTATCATCTTCTAAAGCTAGGCATGAACCAGATTGCTAAGCAGTTGATGATAATATGCCGGGAAATTGTTCAATTTATTTTGTTAATATGGCTACTAAACCTAATAATTAAAAGTTAGCACTTAAAATTTGATATTAAACTCATATCAATTTGTTATATATTCTATTCTTCGCCGTTCAGTAATTTATTATTATCTAATTTGAAAACAATTTCAAGCATGCTGTGATAGAATTAGAAAGGTAAGTGTAACTAAATCGGATACTTTCGTTAAGGTTACATACATGCTTCTTGTTTTTACTTTCAAATTATTTATTTCTAGTGGTTGACAAACTTGTATGGCAAAAAGATCCCGGGGAGTTTATTTGTGTCTGTATTCATTGTAAAATTATGCACTAGCTCATCTTCGTCTCTTGCCATTTGATTAACATTGTGTTTCTTCATCAACTGTTTCATTGTATCAAAATTAATTACTTTTATACCATGCTAGGCTTTGGATAAAATCCGTTTTGAAAGCTTGACCGATAAGAGCAAGCTAGATGCACAGCCTGAGCTTTTCATTCACATCATTCCCGACAAGACCAACAACACGTTGACCATTGTTGATTCTGGAGTTGGAATGACCAAGGCTGGTAAGAAAATACTACTGTTTAAGCCCAACTAATATAATGTTAAAAGTAAATGACTTTATAAACTGTAACTATCTACAACTTTTACAGATTTGGTGAACAATTTGGGTACCATTGCAAGATCCGGCACCAAAGAGTTCATGGAAGCCATTGCAGCTGGTGCTGATGTCAGCATGATCGGACAATTCGGTGTCGGTTTCTACTCTGCTTATCTTGTTGCTGACAAAGTTGTTGTAACAACCAAGCATAATGATGATGAACAATACGTGTGGGAGTCGCAAGCTGGCGGGTCATTTACTGTGACCCGAGACACCTCGGGTGAATCCATTGGCAGAGGGACCAAAATGACCCTCTATTTGAAAGAAGACCAACTTGAATATCTTGAAGAGCGCAGGCTTAAAGATCTGATCAAGAAGCATTCAGAGTTCATCAGCTACCCAATCTCTTTATGGATTGAGAAGACTACTGAAAAAGAGGTTTCTGATGATGAGGACGAAGACGAGAAGAAGGACGAAGAAGGAAAAGTTGAAGAAGTTGACGAGGAAAAAGAGAAAGAAGAAAAGAAAACTAAGAAGATAAAAGAAGTGTCACATGAATGGGACTTGGTTAACAAGCAAAAACCTATCTGGATGAGGAAACCTGAAGAGATTACAAAGGAAGAATACACTGCTTTTTACAAAAGTTTAACCAACGACTGGGAAGAACACTTGGCGGTCAAGCATTTCTCAGTCGAGGGCCAACTCGAATTCAAAGCTATCCTCTTTGTTCCCAAACGTGCCCCGTTTGACCTCTTTGACACTAAAAAGAAGCCAAACAACATCAAGCTATACGTCCGACGTGTCTTCATCATGGATAACTGTGAGGAATTGATACCAGAATACTTGAGTTTTGTAAAGGGTATTGTGGATTCTGAAGACCTTCCACTTAATATTTCCCGAGAGATGTTGCAGCAGAACAAGATTTTGAAGGTGATCAGGAAGAATTTGGTTAAGAAGTGTATTGAACTGTTTCAAGAGATTGCTGAGAACAAGGAGGATTACAAGAAGTTTTATGAAGCTTTCTCAAAGAATCTTAAATTGGGTATACATGAAGATTCCCAAAACAAAACCAAACTCGCTGAATTGCTTCGGTATCATACTACCAAGAGCGGGGATGAGATGACGAGTTTGAAAGACTACATGACTCGCATGAAGGAGGGTCAGAACGACATCTACTATATTACTGGTGAAAGCAAGAAGGCGGTTGAAAACTCCCCGTTTTTGGAGAAGTTAAGGAAGAAGGGGTATGAAGTATTGTACATGGTGGATGCGATAGACGAGTATGCGGTTGGTCAGTTGAAGGAATTCGAAGGAAAGAAGTTGGTTTCTGCAACTAAGGAAGGATTAATGCTTGATGAAACCGAAGACGAGAAGCAAAAGAAGGAAGCTTTGAAAGCAAAGTTTGAGAGTTTGTGTAAGGTGATCAAAGATGTGTTGGGAGACAAGGTGGAAAAGGTTATTGTTTCAGACCGCGTGGTTGATTCCCCGTGTTGTTTGGTTACTGGTGAGTACGGGTGGACCGCTAACATGGAGAGAATTATGAAAGCTCAAGCTTTGAGGGATTCAAGCATGGCGGGTTACATGTCGAGCAAGAAGACTATGGAGATTAACCCTGAGAACCCGATTATGGAAGAGTTGAGGAAGCGGGCTGATGCTGATAAGAATGATAAGTCGGTTAAGGATTTGGTTATGTTGTTGTTTGAGACTTCATTGTTGACGTCTGGTTTCAGTTTGGATGACCCGAACATGTTTGGGAACCGGATTCATAGAATGCTGAAGCTTGGGTTGAGCATCGATGAGGATGGCGATGACGGTGATGTGGACATGCCTGCTCTTGAGGAAACTGATGGTGATGCAGAGAGTAAGATGGAGGAAGTTGATTAAGTGAGTTTTGAAGCATATTTACGTTGCAATTAGTTTTGTTGGATTTGGATTTTCATAAGTTTGGCTGGTTTAATTTTTTTTGTTATTTAGATTTTTTTGAACTTGGGTGTTATTTTTGTAAACAAGTGCTGAAATCGAAATATCTTTCACAAGTTAGCTGGAAGCAAAAGTTTATTAAAATTTGAAATAGAATTAAGTGAACAAGCTGTAAGTTAAGGAGCCGGTTTGACCTGCTCAATTTGACAACTTGTTAGCAGCCCATGTGTGTTTGGTTTGTTAGAGCATTCTCATCCAACCCCTTATTTTATGTAAGGGGTGTTTTTATATTTTAGAAAAAGTAGTGATTTTTCTGTATATTTGAAAAGTTACTGTTCACCTTCTATAATTTTTTAATATATTTTGAAAGTGGTGGTAAGTGAAGAGAAAAGAAAAGGTAATGATAATATAAAAGTATTATTTAATTGAAATAGAGAGAGAAAATGTAGTGAGTTATAGTGTAATTTTTGATTTAGGGATAGAAGGTGCATTCACATCTCTTCCATTATCTTTATCCCCATAATTTAACAAAAAACTACTTTTTAAAATTTGACTCTCTTTTTAAAAAACACCTCACATCTTATCCTCTATATCTATCTCTATATTATTTTTTTTATTAAAAATGATTCTTAGCAGTTAAACAAGCGAATGTCATTTTTTTCCCCTATCGGTTGACTGGGTTTCCCCAATGTCATCATCGACCCGCTCCCGCACATCTCATCCTTAGTGAATAAAAAGGGGAGCTTGTGCTTTTTAAGTAGCATTTACTTACCTTTTCTCTTTCTAATCATTTACAATTTTAACTACTCACTATTTTGTCATATTATAATTTTCTTTTAAAAAGTTTCTAAATATTTGGAAAAATCAAATTACGTTAAACTAGCCAAAACTCGGCTCAAACTCGTGAAGTATTCTTAACCTAACATTATAACCAATATGGATTTAAAGAATGATAAAAGCTATTTATTTATAGAAGACAATTGAAGGTGGTCTTCGGTACAAAACTTATAAGCTCCTAGCAGGGTAAGCTTCAAAATTGCCAGGATTGACCCGCGTAACATGGTCAATTACATGTATGACAAAATTGATAAAAAACGGTATGATGATCGTATCTTTTAGTCCATCCATAATCTCATCTTGTAGCATGATGATTGTTTAGGATACAACTTTACATCAAAGAACAATTACAATAACAACAATAAAACTGAATAAATATTCTTGCCCCAAAACAATCATATTTCTGTCACAATTTGGTACACACTTATACAACTCATAATGCAGTTTATGAGCAACAGAGCTCAAAATCTTAGAAAAAGCAGATCTGATGAATCCATTATGATAATCATGTTTCTCATGAAAGAAACCACATCCAGAAACAGCAGCAACTCCAGCCTCGTTTATCAATTCTTCCACAAATTCAACTTACAAAATCCACCATTATCATAAGAATTTTCTAAAACTTACATATAACATAAAAGAGACTTCGACGAAACATAAATCCATTTGTTTGCCAGTTTCTGCAAATATAGAAAACGAGCCCGACAGTTTAAACGCAACCTTCAACCCCCTCTCACCCAGCAACTTGAAGACAAAATCCCATTTTGACTCATACACCTGAGTACCAACACGCCCGTTTAAAGAAACAAAACGCATAAAAGACGTCCCGCGAGAGATGATTAGATTATATAAAATCGTTACTGTTCTCAAGTTTGTATAGTATTATGGTGGGCTCGTTAACGCGGTTAAAGCAACTTCCTAAAACGGCGGAATAGTAGAATCTGTAACTTGAGTATGAATGCTTCTGATGGCAAATGTAATGCAAGACTGGCCTATAGCACAACCGACCCTCCAGCCTGTTACATAACAAATAAATAATTAATAGAGGTTGAAGATGGGGAGGTTAATGGGTAGGGGTACGAGTCAAACGGGTCATTTAGTAGGGTTGAAAATTGAAGTAGAGTTATTACACTATAAAAGATTTGATTCAGCATATATTTGATGGCAAATGAATATGACAAAGATACACAACTGCATATTCAAAATACAAAAACGCAAATTAGAAAAAATCACAAGAGCATATAGAATAACAGCAGGAGCATCAGAATGACAAGAATTTACCTTTAACCAGTCAAACAAAGTGCAATTACATAGAGAAGCATTAACCAGTCAAACAAAAGATTAATAGAAGCAATAGATTGTTGGGTCGGACCGGGTCATATAGTATTTTATCTATTATGCTTCCATATGAAAATATAAGACCCCGAATCCCGGTAATCCTACAGTTGGTAATCACATCCACAATTTCATAAAAATTTAAAACCAAACAATTCTTTGTATTTAAAACCAGTTCAGAGTGAATAACAGCGGAAAAAGTTTTAAGTATTAAAAGTCCCAAACACGGGTACAAGTGTCCAAAATCGAATGTAAATAAAATATCCGTTTTATTTGAAATCCTTGACCAGAAATGCCTTCAATCTTCCGAGTAGCCTCCAGCACGTCCAAGCGGTAACCTCCAATCCTTAACCTGAAAGTCAAACTAACATACACACAAAGTCAGCTAAAGCTGAGTGAGTTCAGGTTTTCATAAACAATATTTCATACTTTATTTCAAAACTTATAATTCTAAACAATAGAGGGGATAATAATAAAATAATTAATATAATTCACCAAATAATACATTCATCGTCGAACACATGTACACGGGCCTCTCCACCATGAGTCAAGACTCGAGTAATATATTTGACCCGGACGCGGTAAGACCTAAGCATGTGACACGAGCCTCTCCACCACGGGTCAAACCCGAGTAATATATTTGACTCGGTCACAGCTTACACATCCAAGCACGTGATATGGGCCTCTCCACCACGGGTACAACCCGAGTAATATATTTGACCCGATCACGGCTCAACATACAACGGGCCTCTTCACCACGGGATTTTAAAACCCGAGTAATATATTTGACCCGCCAAAATGATGATCACGCCACACGGGCCTCTCCACCACCGGATTTGAAAACCCGAGTAATATATTTGACCCGGCCGTGATCACCATGCACACACACATCAATAAGCTTACTCACATCATTCTTAGTCACGAGGAACTAAATATCATCACACAACCGTAGGCTATAAGGTAACACATACTCATACATACATACATACCTCCATACATACACACACACACACACACACATATATATATATATATCATCCCAAGACATTCCAAATTACAAGTAAGCCTATGGGCCATAAGGTAATATATAACAATCAGTCCAATACATGAACTAAGTAAATAGGTCTAATCGTATTCAATTACTACCAAGCCTATTAACATCATCGAGTCTTGACCATAATCAGGTATATAACCTTAAGGAATATATGACCATAACGAGTCTAAAATATCCTAAGGCATAGAATATAGTCCACTCATAGTTTTATAAATGCACAAATACAAGTAAGGCTATGTAATACCATCCAAATAGTTGTAACGAGTAAAATCGTGTAAAATTGTATTACGGTGTGTATGCTAGCCCAAAACGTAAAAAGATTTAAAAGGGGCATCATGAACTCACCTGAAACGAGCCACACAAACACCAAAGAGTTTGAGAACTTCAAAGCCAATCCACAGTTTACAAGCCTGTCGGATTGCACACAAAGATTACTAACTAAACGTACCGACTCGTTTATCCTACGACACGTTCTAACATGATTTGATTGACCTAAAGCCTTGACATTAACAAATTCAATTAAATCAGCCCCCGAGGCCATGTATTTACCAAAACCACCCTTAGTTAATCCCGGGGACAAAGGGTTCCCAATTTACCCCCGAAAGTTGTTGACTTTATCGAATACGCGCGTTAACGGGTTGTTTATGCACTTAGATACTGACTCAGCCCCATGTGGACCAAATTTAGTAAAATAACAGCCAACAAGTCCACACGACGCTACACGAGTTGGATGGGTCGGTAATTCGCAAGCACAATGCACAAATTACCAATAAACGCGAATTTGCGCCGTACCGACCCGTTTGAGTAACCGAAAACCAGTTCAGCCCCAATAACATAAAAATATAGTTTTTCACAGCCAACAAATCATACCGAGGCTACAACATCCGAATTGGCTGTTAATTCCCTCAAACAACGCGCTAGACGCAACAATTGACAAACTAGACAACCGAAACCTAGTTTTCACTTCATCAACAGTTGACCAATCTAACGAATGCCAAAACTCATGATACTAAAGTATATTACACTAGACATACCTAAGAAAATGACGGATCACGAACTTCAATTATAACAGCCCCGAAAGATGCGAGAAAGGGCAGCCACAGGTTAAGCCTAAAACGAACTTATCGATCAATAACGAATATAACATGCAGATTTTAGCATGCAAAGATGTATTTTATTACATAGGAAAACCATGGAATTAAATTATTAAATTTTTATCAGAGTTGCATAAATATCTTAAGTTTATAAAATATTTTTATTATATTTTTCTAGTGGACACAAAAATCATAAAAATTCCTCCAACACAGAAAGGTATGTGCAGCTATTTCAGTGCGCAACAAAATGGTTTTATTTTTATAAAATTCATTACCCAGCCAAATTAAACGATTCCAATTGAGTTTGGTTTCTAACTCAAAATATTAACTTTCAGAATTGGAACCAACCAATTTAGACTTATCGAAAAAGGGTTATGATGTCGGGAAGACAGACCAGAATCCGTCATCCCGCATCAGCTTTGACACTCGATCTTATAAAATCATAAAAAGTATTCAAATCTCATCCAAAAATTACGTATTATACCTTTTTGGAAACTAGACTCAAAGTAGAATATCATAGAAACAAGAATCGATCAAAAACATATATTTTCATTGAGTTACAGACTGAGAAATAAACGAGTACGAATCTGTCAGAAATTGTTATAATTAAAACTCAACCCTAACATGTTCAACAAATGTTTTAATGGTGAAAAAGAGTTGTATGATGATAGAACCGACCTTGAATTAGACTCGGGAGGCCGTAGAATGGCTGAAACCTGCATGGAAATCGAGGAGGAGACCACCCTCCCATGCCTGCCGATCGGAAATTAGGAGGATGTAAGCAAGTTAGGGTTTATGTTATAAAAATTTTACATCTAGGCCCTTCCACTTATAAATTATGATGCCTTGGATTAAACGTTAACTAAATAGGCTTACAAGAAAGACAAAGAGGTCCCCGAGGAAGGCCAGATCGAGTCTCAGTAAAAATACAAACTCTACAACACATAGATCCTTTTAACTAAAATTTGCAGGCGTTACAGAAAACATATTTCGGCCTACAGAGACCCTATCTGGTTATTGGTGTATTCAAAATAAACATTACAATCACACACAACCCTTTTTGTATACACTATACATGTAATTTATATTTAATATTTCATTATACTTAATAAAACAACTTTCGTTCCATTAATAATACTAGTTTTAGTGCCCGTGTTATACACGTGATAATTCAAATTATAAAATTACAAGTAAAACAAATAATTATACATCGTGTATGAAAAAATGTGTTACATCTATACTTGTATCTATACTATCTATACATAAATTGATTTTATTTATATCACAAAATTATTTTTTTAAATGAACTTAATAAAAAAAATGTTCGTGCAAAAATGTACCCTAGAATGCTTCTTTCTGTTGAAAAATTCATTCTCGATGTCATATATGTATAATTGAAAAAATTTTGGTTATGAACCAATTTCGGAAATAAGACCTCTCATTCGATAGTAGTTCTAACCACTCATCAAATTTACCACCCATCAAAGGAAAGTACAACATTAAATTATAACGATGAATGCTCTTTAAGAACTATGTTTTTTTGAAATACACCATGAAAAAGATTTTGATAAGTTTCAAAGAGCTTCTCGACTTGGTCATAATGGCAACAGAAAAAATAACATGCTAACCCATTCAATTTTGTGAATATTTTATTTCATTTGAGCATATTTTTGCATAACATGCTTCCCATACAACGTTTTGATCACCATTGAAGAAAACGTTAATGTTAAAATAAATATTTCAAATTTGATAAAAGTTAAAAGCATTGATCGGCAATCTTTTATTAAATTTTAATAGTTGAAAGAAAAATAGTCAATTTGCCAAATCCCGAACCTTTTGATTATTTCAAAAAAACCCTTAAAAATAAATTTGAAATCCGAATCATGCATAAAATTCTAATTTTCATACTTTTAACATTTTCAAGTCAACACTTTGAGCCCATAACAAATTTGACAATAAATCTAGTTTGCATTCTCAAACTTTTAAAAATACTAAAAATTTTCATTTTTGACCCGTAACAAATTTTGACTTAAATGTAGTTAACTTGTACCAAAAAATCTATTTACCAACTTTTAACCCATAAAATCAAATTTAAGTTTCACAACAAACCCGAAACAATTTTCATTTGAGAAACATAATTTGTTGTTATTTTTGGAATTCACCAAGTATTTTGAAATATAAAGTAAAATAATATGTTAAAATCTATAAAAATATATAGATATTATATAAATAGAGTATAAAAGGAAAGTGAATAATAATTGATCTATTACATATATATTAGTTTTGGAGGGAAAAAATTGTGAGAATTAACCAAAAGATGACAAGTGTCTACATTTATTTTACTTTATTAGAATAGGTAGATAATTATGTACTCAAGTAATTTATAATATGGAAGCTATTATGTTCTTATAAGAAAAGCTATATTCGTATACCGCTTAGGAATCAGTAAATCATTTAAAAAGATTATGCAATTGGTCCAAATCGTGAAACCAAACCGTTAGTAATGGTTCGGTTTTAATTTTCAATCGTTTGGTTTCAGTTTTCAATAATACGTAACTATTCGACCTAAAAATTCGTTAAAACGGGACTGTGAGCACCCCTAATAGCCAGTAGCTAGATTCTTAATAAAACCTCATATATTGTGTTTTAGTAATTTGTTTGAGTGTTATTTTAGCTTTGGTGTTCCTAATTTGTGGTGGATGAGGGTAATTTACATGAAGATAGTTGGAATCCTACAATAAACATAATGAAATTGAGAGCTAAAGAGAGAGAGGGGTACATGTTGCAGCTTGTATCTGTGAACACAAGGGCACCAATTGCTTTGATTCGAACCAAAACTCTTTGATTTTGGTGTTCGATTTGCTTCAGAGGAATGGAGACTGTAAAGAGGGTTGAGGATTTTGCTTCAGAGAGAATCAATTGCCTTTGGTTTGCCTAGAAAGGCCGATGACCCTAAAAAGATAGGGTGGGAGAAGTGATGAGGCTGGTGAAAGTATAATGCAGTTGAGATGGGGTGTGCTACAGTAGTTTTTTGATGTAACGTTTAATATACTTAATTCCCGTGTACATTTATTTAATATTTTATTAGTTTATATTTGGTTTCTCGTAAGATTTGTATACTACTAATATATTTTTATATTTTAGGTTTCGGGTTTGAATTTCGGTGAAAAGAGGGCGAAAAAAGAGCAAAAACAAGCCGAACCGGAGAACCGACGCATCAGGAAACGAACCGGACCGAACCAGAAACGAACTAGAACAGACTAGGCCCCCCTAGGCCGGAGCGCCGCGCGACGGGGGAGGGAATGCCCACCCTGCGGCGCGGCGGGAGCATGTTCCAGAATTTTCCAGCAGTTTGCCGACTTACGTATTTATGGACACCTGTTTCCTATATAAAGACCCCTAAACTCACCATTAAGCATACCCTGAAGTTCCAGACAATTTTGGTCAGTTCCGAGGAGTCCGAGAGTAGATTTTGGCAGCTTTGGAGTTGAAGAATCAGTTGGTGTTGCGCATATTGTTTAAAGACGAAGAACACGGGTTTTATCTTTTGTTTCTTTCGTTTTCGTTATTTTACCGCCATGAATTCTTATTTGTTTGTTTTGTTTTAACCTAAGACGCTAGGCTAAATTGCATGAACTACTTAGGCTTAAGATGAACCTATCTTGATGTTTTGATTTGACTTTGGGATTGTTTATCGTTATGGTTTTTATGGTTTAGTAAAAGATTTATCTATAATTAGTTGATGCGTATGGATACTTAGGATTGTTTGATGAGTTTTATTCCATAGTTTTCCTTAATTATTGTTTGTCATATGATAGGATTGCTATTAGGTCAATTACTCTGTGTTTTTGATTATTTTATGATTTATCTCATGATAAGGTCATACAAATAATATTGTCAAATAAACCTAACTGTGCTGCTAACCTAAATCTGTAAAGTTCTAGGTTATTGATAAGTCCTTATTATTTAATCTTGCTAGTTTAGTTCTTCGTAAAGAGTCCGTCTAGGGTTGGTTATTTATTATTGCTTATCAAATCAATAAAATGTAGTAAATTGCCTTTGATTTCCGCGCTGTAAGGTAGGATTTCGTATAAAGGAACTAAATTATAAATAATTGGGTGACCGTAAGGGAACTTGATTTTTAATAGAAATCCATAGGTGTCTCTTAAAAAGGGTCAGGGGTCCTGTTCGGGTTTTCTTATAAGTGTCTATTTTACGATCCCAGTTCCATAACTAAACATTTTTCCGGGTTAATTCATTACTGAAATTTAGGGGATTCTAGCCTAGGTAGTTTTTCTTATCATCATCTTATTTTCATAACAAACTTTGCTTTCGTTTAAATTACTTGTTTTCTTAATTAGTTTTTAATAATATTATTAAATTAGTATTTTAAATAAAACCCCCCAAACAAATATAATCAATAAGTCGTGTTTTGTAGTCGAGTCTAATTACCTAATAAACGTAATTTAGAGAGTCTCGTGGGTTCGATATCCGGACTTACTTAGCTTTACTAGAGTCGACCGGTTCACTTGCCGGTTAGTAGTTTAGTCAAGTTTTAGAGAGTCTAGAGTATTAATTAGCCTTTATTTTTAGTTAATTTAGTTAATAAATATTAAACTACTTTAAGCAAATCACTTTTCATATATGAAAAGTTACTATAGAATACTTTCATTAGATAGAGATAGATGATATGAATAAGGGATACGATGGAGTGAGTAATTGGATGATTTTTTTAAATTAGAAAAATTGTGGGTATTTTGATGGAAGGAATGGGAATGGGAATGGGAATGCTCTTAGAGTCCTTTATTTTTTGAGTTACTCGATAAGTTGATATGTGTGTGTGGATGTTTTTGCCTAGTGAGTTTCTTTATATTATGATGTTTGTTAGAAGGTTTAAAGTTTTATTTTGAACGGTCAAAAATTCACTATATTAATATACACTTCTTTTTATTTTGACCGAACCCTCTAAATAGAAAACTGGTTAAAAATTCACTGTATTAGGATATACTTCTTTTTGGATCTAGATAAAACCCTTATTAATCTAATAACTACTATATAAGTATATACATTTATTAGAGAAAAGTTAAGTACTTGCTATATAATATTATATAAAAATATTTACTTGTATGTATAGGAACTTGTTTCATAAAGCGAAACAAAATTGAGAAGGATTTATGGCCACAAAAGCACCCTCTAAAAATAATAATAAAAGATTAATAAAAAGTTATAGCTATAAAAAAGAACTAAAAAAGTAAAAAAACAAAAACAAAAATGTTTTCCCGATCTTCTTCGTTCTCAAAAAAAATAATAATAAATAATAATAATACAATGTTAAGGAAAAAAGTTCATTGTGTCTTTTTATTTTTTTTATTTTGTTGGTGTCGTTTTTTTTCTTTGTTGGTGTTGGTTGGTTTATAAATATTCACAGTTCAAAAAAAATTGCGTCTTTTTTATTTATCATTGTGTTTTTTGTTTATTTTCGTCATTCATTGTGTCTTTTTTTCCTTGATATTGTGTCTTTTTTTCTTGATATTGTGTTATTTTACTCAACATTGTGTTATATTTTGCGATATATTGTGTCTTTTTTATTTTTCGGTGTGTTTTTTTGTTTATTTTCTTCGTCATTGTCTTTTTTCTTGACATTGTGTCTTTTTCGAGCTATTTTTTTTAACGAGAAAGGCAAGGAAAACATTTTTAGTTTTTTTTTTTTACTTTTTTTCTCGTTTTTTATTTATATTTTGAGTTACGATTTTTTTTTCTAGAATTTTTTAGGGTCTCACACTTCTCATTTTTGTGTCCCTTCGTATTTTAAAGTTTTTTCTATATGTTTCATCTCGAATTATATAAGCGAAGCCCATCAATGTTGCGTTGTTTTAATTAAGGGATATTGGTTTTTAATTCTCTCAACTTTGACTCATTGGCTGGTAACAATCCCAACTTTTGATTTATTATCCACCACTCCCAACTTCCACCCTATTTGTTTCTAACACTCTCGAACTTAACGAACCCTAACTCTGTAACATTCCGGGTTTTTCTTTCTTGTTATTTGTAACTGTTATCTGACCCGAGTTCGTATTTTCGAATAATTAATCAATGAATTCTGTATTTATTATTATTGCATTTTTTTTTTGTAAATTGATAATAACTATGAGATATGTGCAAAAACAACTTTTAACTAACTTTAAACCCCTTGTGTACCCAACCCCAAAGTCTAGGGACTTATTTGCAAAAACTTAACAAAATTCTTTCCCTCCTTCTCCCTTCCATCACCCCAACACCATACCACCCCCTCTTTTTTGTTCCTTAATTCACGGCCAAATCAAAGTAATTGATGATACCAAATCAATTGTCAACCTTAAACACGTTCACGAACACTCTAATCATGGAAAATGATAACCAATTGATAGCTAATTGATTTGTTTTTAAAACCTTAACAAACCACGACTTACTTGTCCTTAAAACACTATAAATACACGGTTCTAATTCAATTAAACTCGTTCACACACTCATTACAACATCGTGACTCTAAGCCTTAAGACAATTGATTCATACAAAGCCGTTAAGATTAGGTTCGATTTCAAGTTAGAGCCGTGAGCCTTTTTCGCCATTAAACCCTCGATTCGCTACTGTTACCGGTAATTATTTCATTCTTTCGGATCGTTTTTAACCAATAATCATTAACCCCAAATCAATTTTTATCAACAATGATCAATTAATCCGATTTGAGTTCTAGGGTTTATGATTTAGGGAAGAACATGAACTAATATTGTATATAAACTTCTGTTTTCATCATATAATCAAGTTAAGACACTATTTTTTTATAAATTGATAATAACTATGAGATATGTGCAAAAACAACTTTTAACTAACTTTAAACCACTTGTGTACTCGACCCCAAAATCCAGGGATTTATTTGCAAAAAATCAAAATCCTTTCCCTCCTTCTCCATTCCATCACCCCAACGCTATACCACCCCCTCTTTCTTGTTCCTTAATTCATGGCCAAATCAAAGTAATTGATGATACCATATCAATTGTCAACCTTAAACGCGTTCACGAACACTCTAATCATGGAAAATGATAACCAATTGATAGCTAATTGATTTTTTTTTTGAAACCTTAACAAACCACGACTTACTTGGCCATAAAACACTATAAATACACGGTTATAATTCAATTAAACTTGTCCACACACTCCTTACAACACCGTGACTCTAAGCCCTAAGCCAATTGATTCATACAAAGCCGTTAAGATCAAGTTTGATTACAAGCTAGAGCCGTGAGCCTTTTTCGCCAATTCGATTCGCTAAAGTTACCGGTAATTACTTTATTCTTCCATGTAACATCCTAGAAAATCCCATAATTATTTTGGACTAAAAATGTCAACTTTGAAAGTTGAAGGATTAAAAATATTCACAAAACAAGTAACGAGAAAAATGAGATAAGAAAAATAAAGATATCTCATGTAAAGGAAATGAGAAAATTCCATCCCACATGGAAAGATGGAAGAAAATGGAAGCATTCCACATGAGTATAAATAATGAAGATAACCTTCATCCCACATGTAAACAAGAAAAGAAATGGAAACTCTTTATAAGGAAGATAGTTTCCATAGTAATGTTCTTATGTGACTAACCACTCTCCATAGTCCTAGCGGAGGGTGCGAAGCACCCGACGCGCACGGACTCGGGCGATGGGCGTAATGTGGCGTTTTGATGGCGCGCTTTGCACTTCACACGCTCTCATCGCCGCTTTAGTATTTTTGGAAAATACGCTAAGGCTGAGTTAGCATGCTACGCGTCATTCCCTGACATCGCGCTACGCGATGCCCGAACATAAAGGACCATCGCGCTACGCGATGAATCCCAAAATCAGCTATAAAAGGGAAGGGGGTACGGCACTTCCTATCTCACACCAAACACCATCACTTTCACACACTTAGTCAAGTTTTGTGTGCCGGTCTCGTGGAACGTGCCAAGCTCTGAAGTTCCGACGATTTGAACCTCAATACGCGATAGCAAGTAGAAGTGTTGCCCGTACAAGCTTAGGCATATAAACTCCAAATACCTGCGTAAGGTAGAGGTTCTGCATAAATATTATTTTATTATTATATTATATGGCTTAGACCGTAGTCAAGGGTATAGCCCAAACCTTGATCATAATTATGTTTACAAAAGCTTTATACATGCAAAGGTTATAAAATAATGTCTCTTCATTATTAAGAAACATAAGCTTTTACATACAAGAAAATATAGTCAGAAATAATTTCTTCATTATTAAGAAACATTATATGTAAGAGATATGGTTTTCTTCACGACTAAGAAACGTAAGATTTTACATATCAAGGTTATAGTCATTTAATGTTTCTTCTTGAAGAAGAAACCCATCAATAGATGTTTTTCATAAAGAAGAAACTCAACACATGATTTATAAATAAATAAAAAGATTACGGGCCTAAATATTTTATTTAAACAAATGATCAGTCAAGGTTTAAAGCTATCAAAACCAGACTAAAGGTCTGTAGCTGGATCAAGAGACGATCCGGGTATTTATACAAACCTATTTTATTATAGATCAATCATCATTCATTCACAAGGGTTTTCAAACGAGATCACCACATCATTCAGAAAAGACAATCACAATCACAGGTGAATACGTTAAACCTTTTTCAGTCAATCATTAAGATAAACAAGTTGTTTATCTTAAACAGTCAGTCAAATGTTTGTATGAGATTACGTGATCTCTAAATTTTAAGGGATTACGTGATCCCTAAGTCACAAGGTAGAAAATAAAAGCAACTCAGACCGAGTACACATGTATCTGGATCCAAACATATCTGTCTAGCCTTTCAATCAAGGCTACGGGGCCGCATGCTAAACAGTCATAACTAAAGTTCTCCAATGGGCATCAGTTCCCGGAGAACCATAATTGTGTGTGTGTGGCGGTGGCACAAGTTCCCAGAAATAAGAGACGTTTCTGCTGTGTTTGTTCCAAAACTATCTTGTCAGTCAAATATTAATAAATGTTTTCAGAGTCAACGATTCACCAGCATATCGTTGACGTATTTTTCCCCACATTACAGGAAAGCAAGTATAGTACAGATAGCAAAGCATAAGAATCACTCTTGAAGTTAGAAGCTCGCAGATCGAAATGACTCAGTTTTAAATAAATAAAATATTGTAACAAGAATAAACAAGGTTTGTAAACGGAATCTCACACTATAAAATAGATATTTTAGAAAATTTTCCTTTTTTTTTATCTCTCTCTATTTTATTTATGTTTTTTTGTTCATGAATTTTCGTCTTGTTATTTTGAATGTGTCTTTAGAGCATTCTCATCCCACATCTTATCCCTAAACCAAAAATTACACTAAAACTTACTATATTTTCTCTCTCTATTTCAATTAAATAATACTTTTTATACCTTTTATCATTACATTTTCTCTTTTCTTCACTTATAACCACTTTCAAAATATATTAAAAAATTATAGAGGGTGAACAGTAGCTTTTCAAATATACAGAAAAATTACTACTTTTTATAAAATATAAAAAATTTTCACTCATAACACCCTGAATCACTTTCTAAATTATAATAACATCCCTCAATGAGGGGTTGGATGAGAATGCTTTTATTAGTCGTATTGAAAGGTAAAGAATCAATTGCTTAGAAATAATAGAATTATCATGATTGTTTTTCTATTTCTACAAACGTCTAGAAAGGAAGTCCATCAAAAGAGGCCCCACGTTATTTAACTCTTGCACCGACTATTTGATTGGACCTCTTTCAACATTCAACAGGAAATATAAACGTTTATTATACGGTTAGTTAATATGATACATGACCCTACTCCAAAAAAAGGTATATTAAAATTCCAATTGAATTTAAACTTGCATCACGAATTTTAATTTGATTTTTAAGTTTTCGAAATAAAATTATCACTGAATTTTGAATTCATTTTCGAACCAAATTTGAATTTATGACTTTTGGAATATCATTATAACCAAATTCCAATCATATACATATTCTATATATTTATTCTATGCGTGCTATTTATTTATTTTTCTTATAATTCGGTGTGTCAAAATCAATCTGATATTGAAATTTTGAATTCGGGTTGAATTCAAAATTACTTTCAAGAAATAAAAAGTTCGAATAACTTGAAAGCTGATGTACACACTTTATGGCCTTTTTAATATCAGATTTACGTAGGCCTGTAAATTAACTGAACATTCGGTGAACCCTTCGACGGGAAGTTCATTTATGTTCGTTTATTTAATAAACGAACGAACATGAACAAAAAAATTGTGTTCATTTAATTAAACGAACGAACATGAACACATGTTCCGTTCGTTCATTTATGTTCATGAACGTTCGTTTATTTATGTTCGTTTATGTATTAATAGAAAATAATTAAATATTATCTAGATAGGTCATCTACTTAAATGTTTTATATTTGTTAATTTTTGTTTATTTAAGTGTTTACATTTAAGTTCGTTTATGTTTGTTTGTGTTCATTTACATTTGTTCATGTATGTCCGTTTATCTTTGTTCAATTATGCTCGTTTAGATTTTAAACAAACGACCATAAATGTCTCTTTTTAAATAAACAAACATGTACATGAATATTTGTTCAATTAAGTGTCTATGTTTTTTTAAAGTTAAATGAACAAACACGAACATGCCCTTGTTTGTGTTCATTCAATTCATTTACAGGCTTTCATTATTCACATTGATGAATACGTCGGTCTCAATCTCTAGGCTCTGCCGATATTATTTGTGTTCGTGAACCGTTCGTGAACCGTTCGTGAACACATTAATTTCCTTAATGAACGAACACGAACATAAAATCCCATTAGGTAAGTGTTCGTAAACACATTATTTTCTTTTACAGCCCTAGATTTACATACTAGGTATGTAATATTGTCTCGTGTTGAGCATAAATTATGAATTTAATCATTTCAATAAAAAATATTCGCATTTTAATATGTTTGGAAATATCACAATCAATATTTTTTTAAGAGATACCATTAGTTTGAATATACGGTGATAACCCACCGTTCTGTTGAGAAACACGTTTGTGGGGCCAAAGGCACAAATTCTTATTTTGATAAGATGGGAATAAAAACGAATATGTTACGATCTAAATCTTAATAAGTGCATGAACGTTCTTATAGTTAATTAATATATGTATGGTTCTTGTTATTTGAACCATAAAATTATTAATTATTAATGTAATTTTCACATTATCACACGCCTTCTCAAAAAATAAAGAGATGAGCTCACTTGAGTTGGTATGGATTGTTCTTGTTGTTGAGGGATGCTTATGGTAGTTGATGATAGCGATAAAGATAGGTTTTGATAGTTATAAGGCTGATGGATATGGATTAGTGGGTGTGACCCCCTCTCCCCCCCACTGGTCTGATGTGGCACCCTCTTCCTCGTGTGAGACCCTTTGAAAACCACCGCCCTCGTCATCATTTAACTATTGAGATGATCTCACTGATCATGCTCACGCTTCTCGCTTCTCATTTGGGAGAGAGCCAATCATTTATTTTTATTTTTTTTCTTCTTTTTAGTTATTTATATTATTAAATAGCATAATTGTGGAGAATGATGGAGAATGGGAGAATTAACCATAACACGGGTTGAGGGATGAAGTTGAATGAGGAATGAAAAGCTGACATGGTGCAGTCGTGACGAATAAGAGGAAATGACTCAAATGAACCATACTCTTTAGCCTAAGTTATAACTTTTATGAAGGGGAAAAGTGACAAGGGTGTTAACGAGGGAATTAGGTATGTTGTAGAACAAAGATAAGCAAAAAGGTGGCCATTGACCCTTGATCAATTACTCCAACATCTTCACTTAAAAGAATATTTAGTTGAACTAGAAGGTTGACTTCTATTAGCTTTTAGGTTAAATGAGTATAATTTAACCTAAATGAACATCCGATGCAGCATTTGGGACTACTTAAATCCAATGGTGGTGGGTGGCATGTCGCAAAACAATAGGGCTAGTTGTAGTGGGGGAGGGAGTGTTTATTTTTGTTTTTTTTTAATAATTTAATTTAATATTGTTTTAAGTAAATTTCACAATGTTATGAACCATTCTAGCGGGCCTAACCTGCCAGCTCATTTTTTAAGAAAACCAATAGGTTAATGGATATGTGGAAGTTGTTGCGGGACATGAACGAGAGAAATCGAGTATCTGGGTTATGAAAAGTATTAATATGAATTTGTTTCTCTCCCACCTTCTTTTATGTAAGTCTTCTTTATTCTTGTTCTCCCTTGAATTCCCTTCCCCTTTATGTATTACCTTGGTTCTTTATAGCAAGTATTCCACTAAAATCAATAAAGCATAATCAACATTATCATAATTCTATTAGTTTTTAATTGAATGATTATTGATTCACATCATTGGTGCTTTCAATTACCCGTCTGCTTTGATGGTGGAAGAAACACTAATCCTTAAAATCATATATAACATCAGAACCATGCTCGAGATTGATGTTTGAATGCAACATCTATTGCATCTATGGATGTACAAGTCCCGTTGAATCTCCAATTGACGACGAAATTCCAAAACATCAGGCCTTGATAGAATCTTGAATGTTCTTTCCTCATCTTGATCCGCTGGAATTTCCATCTCCTTCTAGTTTGTTTTGATTTGAATTTGTAATCTTCTCTGATAAATAAAACTCTAGCAATACACTTCTCAGTTCACAACTAATTCTTGGTTGCTTTTAAATGTAAAAAAAAAAAAAAATCAAACATAATTATTGTACCAAAATGATAAAAAGAAATCAAAGAATATCATTAAATAGAAAAATAGAAGTTGTGTGCTGTATCAACAAGAAGTCTGACTGATTAAGATGTAATCCCTGAATAACTTAACACGTCTCTAAAACTTAACTATTAAAAGGCTTCATAAGCCATATAAAAAGATGTAACCAAACAATTTGCATCTGACTGATTTAGAGGCTATCAAGCAGCCCATTAATAACTTAGAGCATTCTCATCTCACCCCTATCCTTAAACCAAAAATTATACTAAAGCTCACTATATTTTCTCTCTCTATTTCAATTAAATAATATTTTTTATACTATTTATCATTACCTATTCTCTTTCTTCACTCACAACCACAGCTGGACAGTAACTTTTCAAATATACAGACTAATCACTACTTTTTTTAAAATATAAAAACTCTTCACTCATAACACCCTGAATCACTCTCTAAATTATAAAAACACCCTCACATAAAATAAATGGTCGGATGAGAATGCTCTAGTAAAAGCTAAAGCATTTTCCGACAAAAGGGCCCACACCCAATAGGCACCACGTCATATTTACATGTTTTTCTGCGTAAATCTAATCTAATCTAACCCCGGACCAAAAATTGATAGTTACGACATCACAATCACAAAAATCGGCAGGTCCATGATCGTAATTAACTCCAAGTCGAAGGCCAATTTCCAACACCCATTTGACCATAATACCCCTCCTTGGACTCACTTGCAGACTGCAGCTGTATATTCCAAACCCAAAATCACCCACTGATTTCCTTTTTTTTGATTCTTCAATTTCAGTTCAAAATCAAATCTTGAAAAACAAACCCACAAAAACCCTAAAATTTTGAATCAAGTTGACGCATATTCTAGAAACCCAACAACATTATTATTCGAATCTTCTTGTAAGTATATGCATTTTATGAATCTGCTCTTTTTTATACATACATGTTTTCAATATTTTGATTGATCTTTATTGTTGTTATTATCTGTGAAGATGATTGGGATTCGGAAATGTAACATTGTTGATTATTATTATTATTAGACTAGGTGTATGATTATGATGGTAGAAGATAAGTGATGATGATCATTCATGTTTTAGGCTGAGGGGTGTGGGGGGCGCGAGAGGGGGCGCGAGTGGGGGCGCCAGCCAATAATATTGTGACGTGTGGCAGAGAGAGAAACTTGATAAGATGGGTGTTGGTTGTGGTGCTCGCGCCCCGGGACATGGTGTGGAGGGGCGCGAGAGGGGGCGCGAGCGGTTTCTTTTTTATTTTTTTATAAATGTATTAAAAAAACGTATTATTAAAAAAACTCATAAATTATTTAAAAAAACACACATTAATTAAAAAAACACATTAATATCTAAAAAAAAATTAAAGTACTAAAAAAAAACATTATTCTTATTCTTCGGCTTGGTCTTCTTCGATCAACCTCTTCCGGATACGTTCCTTTTGTTTTTCCATCAGCATTTGGTCGACCGGATTTAGGTTACTGAAGTCTCTTGTAAGGAATTCCAAATCTCTCATTCTTTTTTTTTTCGTTTTTGTCATTAGAGACCACCTCCATGGTTTTGTTGAATTTATTGAGGGATTCAACAAGATCGTTGATGTTTACGGCTTCCCCCTCAGCCGGTTTTTTGCCCCTGGCGTCCCTTCCCAATGGCCGCCTCCTCGGCGGTGAAGACGTTTCCTCCCCCGCAACGTTTAGGTCGAATCCAACCCGGCAATCCGACCCGGCGGAAGTGCTATACGCTCCAGACGAACTAGTTTTAGTCCGTTTCGGCCCTACTTCCGCATCAAGGTCCGGCGCCACCAGCTCAACCCACTTAGAACACCTTCTCAACCTCTCCCACACCTTTACACCGTCCCACGTCTTCACCGTCCCATACCTCCGCAGGCACTCCTGCTTCCACTCTTCGACAGTGAAATTATAAACCGCCAAATCGTCACTGCCACTTGGTCTCATACGACCGGCGTTCCTGTTGAACAGATTAGTAAACAAGCCGACAAATTTTCTGATTTCGGTCCACCGACCCGAAATCATATCGGCGTTCCGCTCTGTACTCCCAACGAGCGAATAGAACGTCTCCCTAACCTTTGTCCAAAAGACCTTGCTCTTTTGGTAGTCCGCTGCAAAATGCATAAATAAATTTGTAAGTCATTTAACTTTTTTATTTAACTTTTTTATTAAAAATCATTTTTAAAAACGTTAAAACAATTACCGCAACGCCGATCCTCAGAAATGACTATCCAAGCCCGACACAGGGCTTCCTTCTCATATGATGACCACGGAGTGGTTTTCCGTTTCGTCCTTCCAGTCGAAGCCGAACCCGACCCGTCCGTTGCAACTTGTTTTTTCCGGTGGACGCGTCTTCTTTGTCCCGCAGCTTCACCTTCTGGTTCTTGTGTCTCCGGAACTACAAAGTTAGGAGACGGTTGTATGTTGGATGGTTGAAAGCCGGATGATTGTTGCGACCCCGAATAAAACATCGCTTGGTCCGGTGCCGACCATAAATCGTCGTAACTGTAATCTGAATCTAGGTTTGGGTACCAATTTCCAGCCATGTTTTTAAAAAAAGGTTTGGAAGATGGGGTGATTTTGGGTTTTGGGTGTGGTATGTGATATTGGTATGTGATATTGGTGTTGGTTTGGGTTTGATATAGGTTTAATAGAGAGAAAAAATTGTATGTTATATTGTTGTTGGTTTGTGTTTGATATAGGTTATATAGAGAAAATTTTTTTTTTTTTTTTAATAAAAAACGAGCCCAACGGCTCTATTCACGCAACCCAAGAACCCTTCACGCTATTCCCAGCCGCTAGCCCATCCGCGCCTGCCTCTTTTTCCGCGCTCGCGCCCCTCTCGCGCCCCTCTCGCGCCTCGGTGGTGTGGTGCTCGCGCCCCGGGGCGCGAGCGGAAGGGCTTTCGCGCCCCTTCTCGCGCTCCGCACCCCTCAACCTTAAGGGGAGTTTGCGTATGACAGATTGCCTATAAATGTGGTCCGATCCAGCTTGTGTTGATTTGGTTCTTTTGCTTTTTGAATCTTGTGTGATTTGTAGTTTTTGGTTTTGAATATTTGTTTGTAAGTTGAACTGCATTGATTGATATAGATCTAAATTGAAGATTAGAAATGCCGGCAAATTGATGCTTACAAATGCATTGAACTCCCGGCCAACTTGAATGGTTAATCTAGATGGTTGAAAAACAACACCTTTCATTTACGTTGGTGTAGTCTTTATTAAACCTAGCATTACTTTTACAGTTTTACCCGTCGCAACTAGGAGTGCAGACGATCCAAGCTACTCGGCTAGCAAAAAGCTCGATTCGAGCCGAGCATAAACAAGCTCGAGCCTAAAAATAAAACGAGCCTGAGCTTGGCTTATTGAGCTCGGGCTTGGCTCCACTCGTTTACACCCCTAGTGGCAACTATAAGTTTTGAGAGATGCTTGACTACAATGAAGTAGATTTGCCTAATTGGATTGGTGATGCGAATTGTAGGATTATTGTATTTATATTATGAATTTATAATGACAATTGACGTTTTTTTATTATTTATTGGAAATTTAATTTCGTTTATCTTTTTATCATCTGACCTGATCCAACCTGTACCGACAAAAATGTAATATTTAACAACCCAAAAATTTCCAGCCCTCATATAGTTAGCGTTAGTATATAATATGGATATTTGACTGGTCATTTCAGGTTATAATTGCAAATGGGGTCTACACCAGTAGAGTATATGATAGAGGCTTCATCGGGGGCACATTTTTCTGGATTTCACATAGATGCGATACAAGCACCGGCAACAGCTTCCGTGGATGAAAACGTGCATAAGCAGCCTTTTATCATTGGTATGTATTGCAGCATATAAACGCACTTGATTACTTGTATAACAAGAATGTTATGTTATTAAATTGCAACGTATAGTAACTTCAAGTCATTGGTATCATGGTATGTGATGTTTTTCGTTGAGCAGGGGTTGCTGGAGGCGCAGCATCGGGAAAAACAACAGTATGTGATATGATTATCGAGCAGCTTCACGATCAGCGTGTTGTACTTGTGAACCAGGTATTGTTTTCTTTGCTAAAATAAAAATATGATTAGAATAAATGTATAGAATATGTGAAAGGTTTGTATATTGATCGCACAATATATGTTTATCTAAGATTCCAAGTGATAGGTATTTATGAGTGTGTTTGCAGGATTCCTTCTATTATAGTTTGACTCCTGAAGAACTTACAAGGGTTCATGAGTACAACTTTGATCATCCTGGCAAGTCTTCTTACTTTAACTGCCTATTTTCCATAGTAATTTTATAAAGTAAAAAAAAATAAGGGGAGGGTTCAATGGGGAACTCCAAAAATCTTGTTACTTTAACTGCCTATTTTTCATAGTAATTTTATAAAGTAAAAAAAAAAAATAGGATAAGGGGAGGGTTCAATAGGGAACCGGGGAACCATGCCTTTTACATGTAAAAAAAATAATATAAAGCTCGATTTCACATGTAAGAAATTTGTTTTTGCATAAACTGTTTTGGAGCTTTTGCTTATAAATGCATGTAGAAGACATTCCAATAAAAAAATTTAATTTTCTAAAAAATATAAAATATATTTTTTAACCTTTTTTTAGCTGTTTTAAAATTTTTTTTTTTTTTGTGAAAACGGCTTCTACATGTGTTTGTATGTAAAATCTCTAAAAAGATTATGTAAAGATGTGTTTTTTACATGTAAAAATGAATTTTTTAATTATTTTTTTACATGTAAGAGAAATGGCTCCCTAGTTCCCCACTTTTTTGTGGTTCCCATTTGAACCTGTGACAAAAGGATAATTTATATTTTTTTACCTTTTCAGATGCTTTTGATAATGATAAGTTATTATTAGCTGTGGAGATGTTGAAGCATGGAAAATCAGTGGATATTCCGAAATATGACTTCAGGACTTACAAGAACAGCATATCTCGGAAGGTAATATTTATAACATAGGCTGGAAATGCCAACATTTATAATTAAAAAACAAATTATAGCATTTGATGTTTTGTAGTAAAATTTCAATTGTAAAATTAAAATTATGAATATTTGGCAGGTGAATCCTTCAGATGTCATAATTTTGGAAGGCATACTCATTTTCCATGATCCTCGTGTCCGGGAACTGATGAACATGAAGATCTTTGTTGACACAGGTTCTACACACTCCTTACACATTATCTCAAATCATTAATATTTTCATTTATTTTACTCATCTTTCAGTGCAGATGCTGACGTGCGCCTCGCAAGGAGAATAAGGCGTGACACAGGCGAAAAGGAGCGGGATATTGGTATGGTACTTGATCAGGTTAGTTTGTAATTCTTTCCTTGATTAAATATGACATAATTATGTTAAAAGATTCTTTAATTGTACTATTCTGTAATACATATACGCAGTATTCAAAGTTTGTGAAGCCTGCTTTTGATGACTTCATACTTCCAACAAAAAAATACGCTGACATCATCATACCTCGCGGAGGAGACAATCATGTTGCCATTGACTTAATTGTCCAACATATTCGGACAAAGCTTGGTCAACATGAACTTTGTAAAATATATCCTAATTTATATGTTATTCATTCAACTTTTCAGGTACCACTTTTAATTCTCATATTTCTTTTGTTTTTTCGTTTTCTTATTGTTGGTTGTTTTTATGCAGATACGTGGCATGCATACACTTATACGTGATGCTCAAACAACAAAGCATGATTTTGTATTTTATGCAGACCGATTAATCCGGCTGGTGAGTTCTTGTTTCCGTGACCTGTTTGATTATGTTTCATGTTGATGTTTGCATTATTATGATTTGGTCTGATTAGGTTGTGGAACATGGTTTGGGACATCTACCATTTACAGAAAAGCAGGTGGTAACTCCAACCGGTAAGCTTGTGCACTAATTTATTTCTTCATGCAACTTCATCTATTATTATTAGTATATGTGACTACAGAAAGTATTTTTTAGTTCAGTTTGCATCATGCGAGTACTAAACGTTTGTCTTCATGATATTTTTGGGTCTGTGAAAATGCAGGGTTGGTATACACAGGAGTAGATTTTTGTAAGAGATTATGTGGTGTTTCTGTTATCAGGAGGTATTATGTTTTTATGATATATGTGTATTTTTTTATTTTGGTGATGCATATATACACACAAAATAGATTTCGCTAAAGTGATAGGGAGCAATTTGGGCCTTTGATCAAACTAGTATAATGGTCAAGACTGACGAGGTGGCAATTTCGTAATTAGTTGGAGGTTAGCAAGGGATGGAAGGGTAAAGAGAGAATTTACCCCTTGTGCTGACTTTTTCATCAAATGCTAGTGTGATCAATATTTTTAACCAAATAACTTTTATATACTTCATTACTTTAAAAAAAATTAACCATAAAATAAAGAATTTTATTATATTTACAGGTATAATATTGTTATTTATAATATTTTTAAAAAGAATTTTTTTTTAAATGGTGTAAAGAACTGTGCGATAAAACTGTGCGGCTATCTTGTTTTACATGGTTTGTGCGCCATGTTTCAGATAGCATTTTTATTATGAAAACATGTTGCGGTTATATCCTTTTTCAAGGTATTGCTAAGTGTGCCTGAACATAAATAAATGAACGCAAGTACACTCACACAGAAAACCCACGTGCGAGCATATGGTGCATCATTGCTTCCTACGCTTCTTAGGCGAAATGCGCTTTGTACCAAAAACTGTCCTCTGTATGCATATAATATATTGGCTTTTTTTGTTTGGTAGAAATCGTGACTTTTTGTTTAATCTTTTGCAGTGGTGAGAGTATGGAAAATGCATTACGGGCATGTTGTAAGGGTATTAAGATTGGAAAGATTCTTATCCATAGAGAAGGCGATAATGGCCAACAGGTTTGTGCCTTATATTATTTATTATTCACCTAAATTAAACGCTTTAAAACATGATTGTACCTTTATGCAGTTAATATACGAAAAATTGCCACAAGACATATCCGACAGGCATGTTTTACTGTTGGATCCTATACTAGGAACAGGTTCGTTTCACATTCCTCAAAAAATCGCTTTTTTTTAATAATACGCGTTTGTGCTGACAATGCAAGTAATTTGTTCAGGTAATTCAGCTGTTCAGGCTATTGCCTTGCTTTTAAAAAAAGGTGTTCCTGAGGGCAATATCATATTCTTGAATCTAATCTCTGTAAGTCGAGAACCGGTTTTTGAAAGTCAACCTTTTGAACAAATAAGTCAACTATTTATGAAAATAACTGTGGAGTTTACAGGCACCACAAGGAGTGCATGTAGTGTGCAGACGGTTCCCGAGAATAAAGATTGTGACATCGGAGATAGAAATGGGGCTGAATCAAGAGTTTCGTGTGCTTCCCGGGATGGGTGAGTTTGGAGACCGGTATTTTGGGACAGACGATGAGTGAAACGTGGGACCGGGTGGTTGTTTGTGAAATTGTGTTTCGGTTTTGATGAGACTTGTTACCTTTGTGGAGTTTGGTTATATGGTACTTTAACAGCTATATGATATGTTATAATGTATTTGACAATCATTTATAGTAAAGAGTACCAGAATATATACAGAGGTATAAAACAATTGCACGTAATTATAAAAAACAAGAAACAAATACTGTAGTGAGGGTTTAACCGGGCTGGGCCGGTCTGATCCGTTTTCAATTATTTAAATTCGGATATTTGGTTTTCGATTTGAATCGGAACCCGTAACGTGTCACTCTGTAGAAAGCTCGAGCTACCTGGTTGCTTGTCTAGCCGGCTCATTAATATATATATATATATATATATATATATATATATATATATTTTATAGTTTTATGTATTCTAAATTATTCATTTTTAAAAAATATTAAATGTTTTATTTTTGTTTTTTCTTCAAAATATTTTTTTGTTATATATCAAAATTTGGGGCTAACCAAGCCACGAGTTGTCAAATCGAGCTGGTTTGGCTTGTTTACAGATGAGTTTTCTTTAAGTGAGCTGCGAACCAGTAATCCTTTGTAACATAATAATAATAATAATCCCATGTGAAGGCAAGGAAAACAAATTAAACTTAGAGCAAACGAGACAGAACCTGGAGTTTCTCGGTTATAAACTAGGGGGCATAATTACTTGGTCTATGTATACATGTCTATGCAACCTTTTATGATATACAATCTTTACCTGTGCTATTTCATGCATGCCTCGACCGAAAACCATTGGTCTGCCGTTAAACGAGTTCTATGTTATCTTATGCCACTGTTGACCGTGGTTTGCTCATCTGACATGATTCCCGGATCAACATTGGCATGGCTTCTTCGTCCTCTCTGTTTGCCTTTTCTCCTATGTTGTTGAGCTGGCGATCCAAATGATCGTCAGTCCGCAGGTGGATTTACCATCTATTTGGGTTCAAGCTTACCACACGCTCTTCTACCGAGTCTGAATACGAAACTCTTTGCCAACATAGTGACTGAACTTGGTTGGAAGCTCTTCTTCGTGAACTTAGTTATTGAAACTTCAGCTCCTACCCTATGGTGTGATAATCCATCTTTCGGCTAAACGTCTATCTTTCATGCACAAACAAAGCATGTGTAGTTGATTTTCATTCTGTTAGTTGCCTAGGAATATCTTCTTGTTTATATCACAAAGCCATTGCGAAGCCTAGGTTTCGTTCTTCTGTTATTCACCATTGAAGAAACACTAACCGAACCCTGGGCAGATTACTGGTAACCTGGGGGTTGGAGAGATGTTTCCCACGAGGGGTTAGACCCTTGGAAGATGGTTCTTCTGATAACCTGCAAAACAGACACCGTGAGCTCGTCACTGAGAAGGGGGGGGGGTTCCTCCTTGTGACCACCCTCCGGCGTGAGAATCAGACTAGATTGCTCTTTAAATATAAAAGTATATTAAGAGATTGCTAGAGCAGATATCAGGTATATATGATGATAATGTAATAAGATATCATAAGATGAGATGGTCATACCATTTGGGGTATTTATAGCCGAAGGTAGGTTTCCAAGGGGTTTAGCCGGCCCAACACGCTACCAACTGTAACCTATGCACGTGCCCTGCCTGTGAGTGGTGGATAGGTAGCGGCTGACACAGAGCAGGCGTGTCGTGCACTCTTCCTCTTCTGCCAACTACAGGCTAGGCACGTGGTATGGCAGGAGTTGGTGGGTAGGCGGCGGCTATTGGTCACAGTGCTGTGGCGTGCTGTCTGCCATGCTGCTGTCAGTGAGCTGTCGCATTCTTGGTCAGATCTTTTGTCTGTACCTCGTCAGGTATCACACAAAAGATCCTCCATACGGACTGGCTCATTTAGGCGGGAGTTTTCCCCCTCCCGCCTTTGTGCGGGATTGCTCCCGGCTTGGCTCATTCCTTCAGGTGACACTGAACGATTGAGAGCTAAGTGCCTTGTGCGTGTAGCCATGCTGCGCGGGTGGCCTTCCCTAATGGCTTGTATCCGAGGCTGCGGGGACAGGCGGAGTCCTTCACCATTGGGAGGCATTTCCTGCGGGACCAGCTTGCGTACTGCGCGTAAGGACGTCACGTCTCTGAGCATGGTTGGTCCTGCGGATCCAGTTGGTCTCTGCGCAGACGTCCCTGTTTAAGGTGAGTCTTGCGGGTCTAACTGGGCTCTGCTGGGACCTACCTCTTCAAGTCCCCCCAGTCCAATGTTCTTCTCATGAGTGTTTAATGAAGTGAGGTGAACTTTTGGACTTGAGCAAAGGGTTTTGAAAAGGGTTTTGTAAGGTTTTCCATGGGGATTCTTTCCGCGGAAGTCCTTGTCACTTGCAGAAATGCCCGAGTTTCCTGCTTGGTCTTTGGGTATGATGCGGGTAGGTCTGTAACCTCCTCGCAAGTCAGGAGCATTGAGTCCCAGTTGTATGTATTTTCCATGAGGTTTTGGTAGTTTTGAACATAGTGATCAATTATGTTAAGACCACCAATTCCATCCTGGAGCTTCAAACAACGTAGTTCTCGATGTTCCCGCTATGCGGGGATGCTATTTCCGTTTCCGCAAGCATTGCCCAGAAGATCCTTCTTGGTTTCAATTCCCAGCGGAGCGCTAGGTATGTGAAGGGTTTTGCCTTAACACTGTACCTGCGCTCGTCTTACGGTTACTTTACTCTCAAGGTATTCCTGGCGTCAATTCCCTGCGGGTGCTAGGTATGTGAAGGGTTTTGCCTTTACACTGTACCCGCACCTGTCTTATAGTTACTTGGTTGCCGAGGTACTTGGCTTCAATTCCCTGCGGGTGCTAGGTATGTGAAGGGTTTTGCCTTAACACTGTACCCGTATCCGTCTTATGGTTACTTGTTCGCCAAGGTTTTCTTGGCTTCAATTCCCTGCGGGTGCTAGGTATGTGAAGGGTTTTGCCTTTACACTGTACCCGCATCCGTCTTATGGTTACTTGTTTGCCAAGGTTTTTTTGGCTTCAATTCCCTGCGGGTGCTAGGTATGTGAAGGGTTTTGCCTTAACACTGTACCCGCATCCGTCTTATGGTTACTTGTTCGCCAAGGTAAGGGGGTATTTTCCCGCTTCTTTTTAAATTTTGAATTTTGAAATTCGAAAGGTTGGTGAAAAGATAAGTCCAAACCTTTGAAACGTCGTGCGACGGTTTCTTCTGACTGTGTCAGGACGTGCAGGAAGTTATGGTGACGTGACAGAACATGGTCATTCCAGTCGCTTTTTCAGGCGCGTGGGAGCGATTTTTCGGGCGCGTGGCCGCGAATTTACTGGCACACGTCCTTTCAACAGCTGTTGCCAGCTTGCTTTTTGCCACGTGTCATAGTTTCATTGCACATTTGATTTCTCTCTCCTCCGCATTAAATTCACCGCATTAATTGCGATTACTATATAAAGGGGGAGAGGGTTATTTGCAATTCACACTTTCCACTTTCATCTCTTCTTTTCAAGTAATTTCCGGCGAATTTTTCTGTTCAGTAAAGCTTTACCCTGAAATCTCTTTTCGTCTTTCTTCCACCATGTCTTCTCATGATGCTGATGACCAGAAGACTGCTGGCGAATGCCAGTGCTCTCTTCCCGTCGATCTGTACCAGTATATCATCAGGAAGTTCATGCTCGAGTCTCTCGAGCCTGAGTTTCCTGAACCCCACCATACTGTGTACGATGCCCCTAGTGGCAAGATCGGGGTTTATGCTGCATTCTTTGTCTACGGGAACCTTAGGTTTCCGTTGACAAAGTTTGTGTACCGTGTCCTAGAGAGGCACGGTGTGCACCTGACAGAGGTGCACCCCATGGCCATTGCCAAGGTCCGGCACTTTGAGTGGGTGTGCCGGATACTGGGCCTTGAGCCCCTCGTTGATCGCCTGATGACCTTCTATACATGGAGGTGCATCCAAGGGTGGTACACTCTTACAACCCGTATCAAGGGTTTAAAGATCTGTACCACCGAGCGGAGTCTTCGCTCATGGAGAAGAGAGTTCTTCTTCATATCCGCTCGCGCCATCCCCATCGCCATGAAGTTCAAGAATGGCCAGGCGCTTCCGAACCTTCCCGCCCTCAACTACGAGGAGGCGGAATGGTTCTCGAAGATTTCCCGGGTCCAGTCCCCGGTTTTCCGTTTTCCGGAGTCGGCGATGGTGATGTTGGGGATGAGCCGGGTGTGGAAGGCGGCGAATGCGGATAAGGTTCCGATCGTCCTTGAATATGGTTCGAACTCTGTCCCTTATGGTACGTCTTGTTTCATTTTGCTGACTTCGATTTTTACTAACTTTCTTGTTGATTTCAGAGGGGAACGATCTTCAGTCGCTCCTGAACCCGCGGGAGGAAGATGGTCCCGCGCGGATGGGTACTCGTGCTCTGGACGAGAACGAGTTGCCCATCTTAGAGCAGACCGCGGGTCGGTTCGTGGAGGTTTACCCGCCAGGCCAAGAGATCCTGAGCCACCGACGGCCAGGTGAGCCTATCTTCTACCCTGAACCTCTCAATGCTGTGCCTGCTGCTGGAGTTCATGACATTTCTTCTTCTGAGGAATCCGCAGAAGGTCCTCTACTGGTGCGGAAGAAAAAGGCTGCCGTCGGGAAGGGCAAGGAGAAGGTGGCCTCTACGGCCGACCCGGTAATCCTATCTGACTCGGAGTCAGATAATGCAGAGGTGGCGGGGAAGCCCGGTGCTGAGGAGACCACCGCTCCGGAGGCTGCAGGTGTTACCTCCGGGGAGGCAGCGACGACGACGGTTACCGGTGTCAAGAGGCCGACTCCATCGGGTTCGCCCCCGCTCGTCCGTGCGTTCAAGCTCAAGAAACCCCGTGAGTACCCCCATAATTCTTGTCTAGATTTGTTGTTTCAAATAAATTTTTCTAACACTTTTGCTTGTGCAGGTGTGGATGTTGACGCATTCCAGGGTGGAGTTGGAGCAAGTATTCCCCCGCCAATGACGGTAGGCTCGGTCAGCCTTCCCGAGGCGTCGACCCAGGCGTCTACGCCTGCTTCCGCTGGTTCCAGCCTTCCTGAGGCTGTTCCCGCTGAGAAGGTGTCTCCGCCGGCCGTGAGTGCAATTTTTACAGCATCTTTCACGGAGCCGGCGGTTACTGTTGCTGAGAAGGTGGCGCCAAACATGGCTACCACAGCGGCTGCCACTATACCTGCGCCACCGCCACCGACGGCCGGACCATCAGGTATGCGCCAGGCTTCCCGCCGATCTATGCCACCTTCCCGTCTGCCTGACCTGTTGGATGGATTTCCTTTAGGTTCAGGTGATGGGTTTGGCGGCTATCGGCCTGTTATTGACCCTACAGGTACGTAGGGTTCTTTTTCCCTTATATATTTTTATCATCTTTTCCTAACTGCCTTTGTTTCTTTTGCAGTGTCGGATTCCAATGAAGTGTATGTTCCAAGATGGAACATACGCCGAGGAACAACCCTTCGCACCCCTGTGGAGTGCGTGGACTGGGCTCGCCACGCTGCTCCTCATGGTGCGTTGGGGGAAGCCATGGCTAGCTACCAAGAGGGTAGGCTAACCAATGAGCTTCGGGTTCTCCAGGCCCGAACGCAGCCCCGCGTCGAGCTGCTTTGTCGTGAAAACGACAAGTTAAAAGCAGCTCGCGCCAAAGATATATCTGAAGCGCGGGCTCTTCGGGAGGAGAACCGGCAGTTGGCCGCTGCCGCAGCCGAGAAGGAGAAGGCATTCAAGGCCCTCGAGGTTGAAGTCCAGGCGCGACTCGAGGCCCGCTCCAAGGCTGCCCAAGCTGTGAATGAACAGCTTCGGCTGGCTAAGGAGGCTGCGCGAAACTCAACTGAGAGGGCTGCCAAGGCTGAAGCTGTTGCTGAGCCGCTTCGCGAAGAGAATGAGCAGCTTAAATGCAAATTAAAGGCTCTTCAGCATGCTCATGACGCCTTGGCAATGGAAGATGCCAAGAAGCTGCAGGACATCCTTGACCAGAGGGGGGTGCTTGACCGCACTGAAAGGAAACTCAAAAGCGTCGAAGAGGCTGCCGCCAAGGAAGTTCAACTTGCCAACCTTGATAAAAACGGAGCCGAACGTGCTTACAAAGAAAGTCAAGCTACCCTCCAATGGCTGCTTCGAGAAGCGTTGCCTCAGGTATCTTTATCTTTTTCTTTACGCTTTCCGCTCGTAATTAGAGAATGTTCTAACTTGTATTCTTTTGTAGGTTGCGCGTCGGGTCCTTTCAGAGACCTCTTATGACGATGCGATGAGCGCAGCCCTCAACGCTTCTCATGAGGATGGGGAGAAGACTGGCTTCCTGCTTGGTCTAGGGTTTGCTGAGAGAGGCTTTCCGCCCTCCAACTTCCCTTTATTCAATGTTAATACTGAAGCTGCTTATGACCAAGCTGTGAACCAGTACGCTGCCTTCCCGCATCCAGTGGTGGAGAAGGTGAATGAGGCTGCTGCTGCTGATGATGGGCTAAACATCCTTAAGGCTTTCCTTGGGCAGCCACGCTCAGACGGTGCTGGTCCAAGCGGAGGTGGCCCTGAAGCCTGATCCTGAAGATCTCTTCCCACCGCTAGGATAGACTTTGCTTTGTATAGATTTCTTTTAGGCGGGTAGTTACCCGGCCACTGTTGTAATACATCATTGAAATATTAATCTTTTTGCGTATAAGACTGTTATTTCCTTCTTTGGGTTCCTTGCTTTATAAACTTATGACTTGCATGTTTAAATTAGCAATTTTCCAAGTGTTCAGAATAAGAACCTTTGAACGTGGTTGATAGTGGGTTAAAGTTTCGCTTCCTCCTTCGTGATTGTGCGGGTAGAACCGTCACTTGCACTTGGTAGGCTGGCTAAACTTTAACTTTTATCTAACCTGCGTGCTGGTTTTTCTTACTTTTTTAGGATAAGTTAACCTTTGAACGTGGTTGATAATAGGTGTGAAGTTTTGCTTCCTCTTTCGTGATTATGCGGGTAGAACCGTCACTTGCACTTAGTAGGATGGCAGAACTTTACCCTTATCTGACCTGCGTGTAGGTTTCTCATCTTTTGAGGATAAGTTAACCTTTGAACGTGGTTGATAATAGGTGTGAAGTTTTGCTTCCTCTTTCGTGATTGTGCGGGTAGACCGGCACTTTCATTTAATGGGATGAACTCTTTCAACTGACCTGCGTGAAGGTTTGCCACGTTATTGGGTTCGTGCGGGTAAGACCGCCTTCCCACGCAACGACTTCACGTAATGTGAATGTCGTCACCAGTGTTGGATAGTTTTAACCGTTCGACGCGCGGTTGTTGACAGGTTATTATTCAGTTTCCTTAATGATTCATGCGGATAGACCGGCACTTTCATTTTTGGGTGCTGAACTTTTTCCCCTTCAACTGACCTGCGTGAAGGTTTGTCACGTTATTGGGTTCGTGCGGGTAGGACCGCCTTCCCATGCAATGACTTCACGTAATTATGCGGTGAAAACCGGCATATTAGTGTTCAGAAAAGTATAAATGTAAAATCATCAGCTTCGATATTCTTAAAGAGAATCATTTCCATTAGAAGTGGCTCTTGGCCTTCTCTTTACAAATTGGAATTGATTACATGCAAACTGTGTAATTGAACTCCCTTCCATGTTGGGATGGGAGTGCCATCGAGCCGATACGCACCTGGTTCGGGATCTCGTTCTTTACGCAGCATGTAGTCTCGATTTTGAAGCTGAAATTGGTTCGTGTTTTCCCCAGCTGGGGTTCTATACGCACTCGCCTGCCTAGCTTTTATTTCGCCACGAGGTGCGCGAGCGTCCCATCTCTGACGAATGTTTCGACCATGTCTTTTACGTCTATGCATTCTTCGGTGTTGTGGCCTTTTGTTCTGTGATAATCACAGTACTTGCTCCGATCAGCATCGTGACGATGTCGGATTTCTGGAGGCTTTGGCCATGGGAGCTCTTCAGTAGCAAATATGTCAGTGACGCTTTTGGTAAGTGGCGTCCATCTGGGGTTCCGGTGCGGCTTTACATTATCCCTTTCACCCAATCGGTGTTGTAAGCCGGATGAGGTGTCAAAGTTTACCCTTGACTGCCAAATGCCTTGCTTCCGTTTTTTGTTCAACCGGGCGGTGAGGACGTTGTCCTCTCTCGTCCTCTGGGTGTAAAGGTTTGTGTTCTGCGGAAGGTCTCTACCCAGTTGCTTCTCCGTTTCCGCATAGCGTTTGGCTGCTGTCATGATGCCATCCCATGTGGATGGCATTCCATCTTTACCCGTTAGGGTGCGGATAAGCTCTGGGTCTTGCGCGCCCTGGATGAAGGCTGCGCGAACAAGATCCTCGCTGATATTGCCCAAACTTAACTTCTTTGAGTTGAAGCGAGTGATGAAGTTTGGCAGAGATTCATCTTCTTCCCGTGTGCATTTGAGGATTGTCCATTGCTCCTCGGTATACTTTCGCTGCTGGCTGAAGTGTTGGCTAAACTTCTGCTGGAAGTCTGCCCAGTCGTAAATGTGGTTAACCGGTAAACGATCAAACCAAGCCCTAGCAGCCCCCACCAGCGTCATTTGGAACATGTAACACCACGTGGGTTCCGTCCAATTGCTAACGGTTGCCCCCGCTATGAACCTGTTCAAATGGTCGTCTGGATCAGATAGGCCGTCATATGTGCCTATGTTAGGCATTTGTTTAGCACTTTTCGGGGCAATTGCTTCAGCAATGTCCTTTGCAAATTTGGACGTTCCTGCATTTGTAACGTTTGGTCTGAACGTTTTAGAGAAGTCTCGTGGACTTCCATCTATGCTTTTTGGTTTGAAGGCTTGTCCAAAATGCCTTTTCGGTTGGGTTTCCGTTTCTTTACGCTTCCCTTTTGCCTTATGACGAGGGTTCGCGTCGGAGTCGGATTCCTCCGAGTCATCCTCCCAGTATTCGAATTCGTCGGCCTGTTGCACGGAACGCAAGCGTTCGTTCAACTCAGCCTGGAATTCCTTTTGTCGTGCCTCCGCCCATGCCTTGACTTCGTCGAGAGTCTGGCGGGGGAGTCTTCGTTTTTCAAACTGGGTATCGGTGGATCCCAGTAGGCGGTCATTTACTGCACTTGCCCCTGCTTTAGTAAGTGGGGTAGTGTTCGTAAAATTTACTTCACTTGCTCCGGCTTCGGTAGCCGGAGTAGTGTTTGTAAAAACTGTGTTGCCGGTATTCCCCCCAATAGCTGGGGTTGTGGTTACCGGAATTTCTCTAACCATCTTTTGTATAAAGTTTTGGAAAAACTGGAGAAAATTGTAGTTCTAGCTTTATGCACGGATGGCGCCAATGAAGAAACACTAACCGAACCCTGGGCAGATTACTGGTAACCTGGGGGTTGGAGAGATGTTTCCCACGAGGGGTTAGACCCTTGGAAGATGGTTCTTCTGATAACCTGCAAAACAGACACCGTGAGCTCGTCACTGAGAAGGGGGGGGTTCCTCCTTGTGACCACCCTCCGGCGTGAGAATCAGACTAGATTGCTCTTTAAATATAAAAGTATATTAAGAGATTGCTAGAGCAGATATCAGGTATATATGATGATAATGTAATAAGATATCATAAGATGAGATGGTCATACCATTTGGGGTATTTATAGCCGAAGGTAGGTTTCCAAGGGGTTTAGCCGGCCCAACACGCTACCAACTGTAACCTATGCACGTGCCCTGCCTGTGAGTGGTGGATAGGTAGCGGCTGACACAGAGCAGGCGTGTCGTGCACTCTTCCTCTTCTGCCAACTACAGGCTAGGCACGTGGTATGGCAGGAGTTGGTGGGTAGGCGGCGGCTATTGGTCACAGTGCTGTGGCGTGCTGTCTGCCATGCTGCTGTCAGTGAGCTGTCGCATTCTTGGTCAGATCTTTTGTCTGTACCTCGTCAGGTATCACACAAAAGATCCTCCATACGGACTGGCTCATTTAGGCGGGAGTTTTCCCCCTCCCGCCTTTGTGCGGGATTGCTCCCGGCTTGGCTCATTCCTTCAGGTGACACTGAACGATTGAGAGCTAAGTGCCTTGTGCGTGTAGCCATGCTGCGCGGGTGGCCTTCCCTAATGGCTTGTATCCGAGGCTGCGGGGACAGGCGGAGTCCTTCACCATTGGGAGGCATTTCCTGCGGGACCAGCTTGCGTACTGCGCGTAAGGACGTCACGTCTCTGAGCATGGTTGGTCCTGCGGATCCAGTTGGTCTCTGCGCAGACGTCCCTGTTTAAGGTGAGTCTTGCGGGTCTAACTGGGCTCTGCTGGGACCTACCTCTTCAACCATCTTTAACTTGTGGGTGAATATTAGACTAGTCATGTAGTTATAAACCAACAGCGAACTAGCACTGTACAATTCAGTTTTCGATTCTAATATATTTTATCACTTTTTTTTTCTATATGCGGTCTCGATCTATTTATTTTAAACATGCATGTATTTCAATTGCCACTTATTTTTTTTCTTTTAAAAAGAAAGGAACATGTAAAATATCTTGAAACGTTCCGTGTTTACAAAGGACGATGAGTCACCATGATTTGGCTAACGTCATGAAAACCTTGTTGCTTTCACTCCTTTATTAATGTATATGTGGTAAGAGAAAGGATATCTCGATGATCACTATTTACAATAAAGTCTCCTTAAATAATACAAAGTCAAGAGATAAAAGAGGAGGACCTAACCAACTAAACAGGCCGGCTCAACGAATATAGAGACCTAAATCAAAACAAGATATTGGGGCCTTTTTCATGACAATTGTTAAGAAAAAAAATTGCTTATTAAAAATTTTGAACTCATAACCTATATTTTAGTAACAACCAAGCCTACCACAGCAACAATACATTACTTTTAGTTTCCTTTACCCATTATAATATATCTACATATAATGTCTTTTTAAACTTGGGGGCCTTAATTAAGTATGGGCCTAAAGCCCTAACTTGTTTTCACTGTCCCACGAGCCACCCCTGCTGAACTACAACAAAGTGACAAACTATCCGATCCTATTTTAAGCACATGATAATTACAAATAATACAAAAATACAATTCCAATAATATAAGATATTATCGGTTAACACTCCCCCGCAGTGTGAGCAGTAGTGAATCGAAGGCACAAACTGGATCGAAAGCGGGTGAAGAGGTGCTTCGGTAGGCCCTTAGTAAAAATATCCACATATTGGTAATCGGTGGGAATGTGCAAAACACGTACATCTCCAATTCTAACTTTGTCTCAGACAAAATGGATATTGAGTTCAAAGTGTTTAGTCCTTTGGTGTTGTACCGGGTTTTCGGTTAGGTACACTGCCGATATATTATCACAATATACAATAGTGACATCCATGTCACATTGTAATAATTGTATGTTCATTTTAAATTGGGTTTGACAAAAACATGAGAATGGGCAAACTTAGTGAATTTTTCAGATTTGAATTTTAGAGGATAAACCCATGTGTATTTTGTGAAATCATCCACCAAAACCATATAATATTTATACCCTGCATGACTTAAGATAGGAGAAGTCCACAAATCACAATGTAAAATAGCAAATGGCATCAAAGTATTAGAAACTGAATCCGAAAACGGTAATCGTTTATGTTTGGACACTTGACACGAATGAAAAATAAAAGGAAATGACTGTTTATTGCAAGTAATAAATTTATTTAAACGAAGACACTCCATGACGGGTTGACCTGGGTGTCCAAGTCGGTTGTGCCATGAAAGAGACTCTCGAGCAGAAGTAAAACAAGCGGTAGCAGTGGAAGCATGATTGGTGAACGGGTAAAGTGGACCCGAACTATTGTGACGACTCAGGATCGTCCCATCCTTGTAATCCTTCCCAGAAAAACCAAACGGGTCAAACTCAATAGAAGTATAATTATCAACGTTAAATTGTCGGACAGAAACAAGGTTCTTAATAATATTGGGGTTAAACAAAACGGATTTTAGTGTATACAATTTAGATGGTGTTGGTATAGTGGCGTTACCCGATCCAATAACTGGTGTCCAAGTCGGTTGTGCCATGAAAGAGACTCTCGAGCAGAAGTAAAACAAGCGGTAGCAGTGGAAGCATGATTGGTGAACGGGTAAAGTGGACCCGAACTATTGTGACGACTCAGGATCGTCCCATCCTTGTAATCCTTCCCAGAAAAACCAAACGGGTCAAACTCAATAGAAGTATAATTATCAAGGTTAAATTGTCGGACAGAAACAAGGTTCTTAATAATATTGGGGTTAAACAAAACGGATTTTAGTGTATACAATTTAGATGGTGTTGGTATAGTGGCGTTACCCGATCCAATAACTGGTATTTTGTTGCCATTACCTACAAATAATAACGATATTGGAGAATACGAGGAAAAAAGTGTCAAGTTGATCGTAAGTCACATGTGTCACACCCCGCCTTCGGGCCTAGGCGTGTGACCCACAGTTGGTACCACTTTTGTCAATTTATCAAAGTTTGTAGCGGAAAATGTTATTTTAAAATATTTACTTTCATAACATAGGGAATTAAATACCCTTGTTTGTTATACAAAATTACTTGTTTTTTAAAAAAAAACAAGTTATATATATATATATATATATATATATATATATATATATATATATATGCCTCAATACAAAATTTGCTGAGCCACCAGCTGTAAACTATGCCTAGTGTTCTTCTATCTTCACTGGCATATCCATCACTATTCCTTACTCTTGATTACCTGAAAACAATTTCAAAATACGTCAGCTATATGCTGGTGAATACGCTGACTCAAAAATGTTTTCACAATTCGTAATGACACAACACCAATAGTGTTCAACGACTCAGTGGGTCTCAATCCCATCTCATCGGAACTAAACATACGCACAAACCACATAATCGGACTTCACTCGCCCTAGAGACAGTCATTTGTCTCATGTTCAGTATGTCTGCAGTGTGCCCACTACAGTACATATATGTAAGGATTCAGACACATGTGTATTTTAGTCTGAGTGTTTAGTACTACCTTGTATCAAAACGTTTTAGAGGATTTGAACCAACCCTCATGCAAATATTTCCATAACTCTTTTACATATGGATAACAGTCCATAGTTTCAAAGAGTAAATATCTTTTCAAAATATACAGTACATAGACGTATTCACGTCATAAAACCTTTCACACTATAAAAAGGTTTGGACGTATTCACCTTTTGTTGATTTCAAGATTTCTCACCAACAGATGTCTGATCTTTATCTCGGACCTATAGTACGAGAATAACATTCTATAAATAACTAGATCTACAATCTAGCTATAGACCTTAAGTCTATTTGCATAACTTTTACCTTGATATTCATTTTATTTTACAAAACATTTATATGCTACGTTTCTTCATCATGAAGAAACGTATATATCAAGTTTCTTCTTTCATAAGTAACATCTTTATAAAAATAAAGAGTAACGTTTCATCATAATCTTATCTTATGAAAGCCTATATTTCACTTACTTACTTGATCAAGGTATAGACTATACCCTTGACTAGGGTCTAAGCCATTAAATAATAATAAAATAATAACTTAAGCAGAATCCCTACCTTACGCGGGTATTTTGATTTGCCTAAGCCTTGTACAAATAGCACTTCTACTTAAACCGTCAGAACCTTGTTTTAAACTCGCTTAACCATTCAACAGAGCGTTAGAACTTCAATTCATGCATGTTTTACGAGAAATCGGGACCATGGAACTTCACAATGGCCGGGCACGTTCCCCAAGGTTATGTGTGTGTAAAGAAAGGTGATTTTGGAATGAGAATGCTTAAAACCCGTAGCCCCCTTTTATAGGCAAAGTTTTGGGAACCGTCGCGTAGCGCGATGGGGTTTTCCTCCTGGCCATCGCGTAGCGCGACGCCGCATTCCACCAGAGATTGCCACGTGTTAACACGTGGTTGATCCGGTTACTTAACCGGGTCATCGCGTAGCGCGATACCCCCTTCCTTCTGGACCATCACGTAGCGCGACGCCCCTTTTTCTAAACTCATGGGAAACTGCATCGCGTAGCGCGATGATCTAATCAGTATACCCGTCACGTAGCGCGATGGGTCTGGAAATCAGAATTTTTATTTTTAGTCCTTAAACTTTAGTATCTTGTTGCTTCTTGGTTTATCTTCCACAGTTCAAAAATACTAAAGCGACCCTTATGCGGCTCGCGGCGATGCGAGCGTGCGAAGTGCCAAGTGCGCCATCAAAGCGCCACAATACGCCCATCTCCCGAGTCTGAGTCCGTGTCCGTGCGCCTGCGCGTCGGGTGCTTCGCACCCTCCGCTAGGACTAGTGAGAGTGGTTAGCCCCATAAGAATATTACCATGGAAAACTCCTTCCTTATAAAGTGCTTTTATTTCTTTCCCACCTTCCATGTGGGATGGAGTTTCCTTACTTATTCCCTTAACATAATATGGTTTCTTTTCTTTATCATACTTTTTCCCATTATCTTTCTCATAATTATTTTTGGTCCTTTACCTTTATAAAATTGTCAAAATTGGACCTAAACTTTGTGGGAGTTACATCCTCCCCACATTGGAATGAATCTCGTCCTCGAGATTCGCTACCACAGATGTGGATACTTCTTTCTCATTTCCGATTCTAACTCCTAAGTAAATTCTGGTCCTCTTCGGGAGTTCCACCTTATTTTGACTAACTTTAGCTTTCGACGTTTAAGTCTCTTTACTTGGAAATCTTCAACTTGTAGAGGTTGTTCTACAAATTTTAGATTCTCATTGATTTCAACATCCTTTAAAGTCATAGCTAAAGTTTCGTCAGCTAGATATTTTCGTAAGTTAGAAACATGAAATACATCATGTATTCCTTTCATCTCTTCTGGCAGTCGCAAGCGATAAGCAACAGCACCGATTCGTTCTAACACTTCAAATGGTCCAACAAAAAGCGGACTTAGTTTTCCTTTCTTGCCGAATCGTACAACACCTTTCCATGGTGAAACATTTAATAAAACTTTATCGCCTACTTGAAATTCTAACGGTTTACGGCGAACATCAACATAATTCTTTTGCCGGTCTCTTGCCGTTTTAAGTCGTTCACGGATTTGCAATATCTTATCTGTTGTTTCTTGGACTATCTCAGGTCCAGACATTTGATTATCTCCGGTTTCAAACCAACACAATGGCGTTCTACATTTCCGTCCATACAATGCTTCAAAAGGTGCGGCTTGAATACTCGTGTGATAACTATTATTGTACGAGAATTCCATCAAAGGAAGGTGATCATCCGAACTTCCTCCTAAATCAATCACACAAGCTCGGAGCATATCTTCAAGCCTTTGAATTGTTCTCTCACTCTGCCCATCAGTTTGAGGATGATAAGCAGTGCTAAAATTCAGTTGAGTTCCTAACGCTTGTTGGAAACTTTTCCAAAAATGTGAAGTAAATCTACTATCCCGATCAGATATGATAGATAATGGTACACCATGTAATGATACTATGTTGTTTACGTATATTTGTGCCAATCTATCCATAGAGTAAGATTCATTGATAGGTATGAAATGAGCAGACTTGGTTAACCTATCAATTATGACCCAAATAGCATTATGCTGACGAGTAGTCTTAGGGAGTTTTGTAATAAAATCCATTGTTATCATCTCCCATTTCCATACAGGTAATTCAGGTTGTTGTAGCAACCCTGAAGGTTTCTGATGCTCAGCCTTAACTTGCAAACATGTTAAACATTTGGCTACAAACAGAGCAATATCCTTTTTCATCCCGTTCCACCAGTAGTTTGGTTTAAGATTTTGATACATTTTATCACTACCGGGATGCATCATATACTTTGATCGATGAGCTTCACTCATAATCCTTTCACGTAAATCCTCAATCTTTGGTACCCAAATTCTGTTTCCAAGTCTGAGTATGTCATCATCTCCTTTAACTAAAGAGTCGATTGTACCATTACGCTTTTCTTCGGAGATTTTATTTTCTTCTATTGCTTTCTTTTGAGCCTCCTTGGTTTGTGCAATTAAATCTATTTGTAGTTTCAGTCTTAAGGCTCTAACTCTCTTGGATTTTTCATGTTCTTTGCGACTCAATGCATCAACTACTACATTTGCTTTTCCTTCATGATAGATGATTTCACAATCATAATCATTTAGGGTTTCCATCCATCTTCTTTGACGCATGTTAAGTTCCTTTTGATCAAAGATGTGTTTTAAACTTTTATGATCAGTGTACACGATAAACTTTACTCCATATAGATAGTGTCTCCATAACTTTAAGGCGAATATTGAGCTTGTTCCTGGATTGGCTGCCCCTATTGTTAGTTGGCCTACGTTGGGAATTTGGAGGTCCACGGTTACTGTTTTCTTTTGGCACAGGAGCGACAAACGGATGTTCTCCAATGGCAGCAGCTACAAAAGGTGTTGGAACGTTTGTTTCCCAAGCATGTTGTCGTTGCATTTCAAGTTGCAACATACTACAAGCATTTTCCCAAGACGGGAGGGTTTGATTAAGGAACGAGGCCACCGTGTCATATTCTTGTGGAAGACCGCGAACAAGTTGGAGAACCCGTCTTTGTTCACTAACCGGTGAGTCAACATCAGCAAGTTGATCTGCCAATTCCTTAAGGCGCTAGCAGTAGGCTTCAAGTGAGGTCATAGCTTTGAGGGATAGGTTGGTGAACTCGTGTTCTAGGGCGGCGGCTCGTGATCCCTTGTTGTTTAGGAAGATACCTTTGACACGATTCCATGCCGCGAGGGAAGTGGACTCGCTCTCAAGGACCCGAACAAGGAGATCATTCGAAAGTGTCCCGTAGATCCATTGAAGGACCATCACATCAATCTTCATCCAGGAGGGGTAATCTGCGTGTGTCTTGTCGGGGGCTGGCGTACCATCGATGTGATGTAGAACATCGTACCCTCTAGCATGGAGTTGAAAGAGTTTCAGCCAGGAGGAGTAAGAAACCTTCACTCCATCAAGAACACGGACCTTGTTTTGGATGTTAGTAATGGTGTAAACGGGGTGTAAAACTTGGGTTTTGGATCATATTTGTCTCCCATGTTCGAGAACAGGGAAGGAAAAAGGATGGTTGCTGGAAAAAAATTAAATTCCGGCCGGTGTGAATGATACCATGTGAGAGAAAGGATATCTCGATGATCTCTATTTACAATAAAGTCTCCTTCAATAATACAAAATCAAGAGATAAAAGAGGAGGACCTAACCAATTACAACAAACTATTCGATCTTATTTTAAGCACATGATAATTACAAATAATATAAAAATACAATTCCAATAATATAAGATATTATCGGTTAACATATGTGTTGTGTGACTGTGTCAACAACTTAACATTGAATCGGCAGGGTTGATTGATACAAATCTGTTTGACGCTTTCCTATATTTTGTCAAACATACTAGTTTGTAGGCATTGTAGCTAGATGTGAGGCAGGTTTCGATTACTTTTGAAATTCCGAAACCTGATACATTTGGAACGAGTAATACCCGTCACATTAGAGATTTGAGATCACTTTTTTAGAAATTCACGGCTTTGAGACAGGTATGAGATTTGTAATATATACCTAAACTCGTCCCCAATCTGACACATTACGAACCCTGAATGTAACAATTAATGACAGTCTCACTAAATAGATATGTTGTATTAATAACCAATGAACCTGAAATGGCTCAACGTGTTACAGAAATAAGATTATTAAATAATTTTATATATATTTGAAATATTTTGGAATCTAGCATTCGAAAGTAAATATAGAAAATCAATATTTTATTATTAACTAAAAATGTCTCTTTAAATTTCACATCTATATCATACATAGGGACACATTCTTTTTCGCACCAATTTTATGTTAAGAATCGCGAGAACCGTGTGAAACACGTGCACCAGCTGTATTAAAATTTTAACGAGGTAGTAAATAAGCGATTACGTTTGTGCCTTGCATGTCAAGCAATCGGTGCAGATGCCTAATGTGGCAAAAGTGTGCTTCTACACGACAGGTAAAAACAATGCATGAGGGACTTGTACAAGCTGCAAAGAAATTAGAACTTTGATGAATAACATGTTATGTGAGGTAATTGTTATATGCTTTATAATATATATAATATTTAAAATTAAATTTTTATTATTAAATGAGTTAGGTCTCTTTAAAATTTGAAAAGGTAAAAACACCTTTAGATTTATATCCTACATAGTCTTAACTCTTGATAACATGTCATAAAAAACTAAATAGATATTTTTTACTCGATTACCCTTATCACATTAGAGATATCAGCCTTGGTTGGTTCCTAGCAATTTAGACTAAACCCCACACACAAATATATATGTATGTACTATGTAGGGACACATTCTTTTTTAAACCAATTTTATGCTAAGCTTTACAAAAATCGTATAAAACACTTGTACCTAGAATAATGAAAATTTAATGAGATATATATTGCATTTTAAGCAATCGGTGCAACTCCAACAACATTTTTTTCTTATAAAAGTAGAAGAGGTTTCTTGAGATTTTGGTACTCAAAAGTTAGATGATCAAAATGATGTAGGGATGGCCCACATAAAAGGATTCTTTTCTTGTCCAATTGCATAATATTCATCCTATCCCAACTTGCGATATTTTTAATACCTGAAAGATTCCATCACTAATCACTTAACCCCACATTTCAATTTGCGGTTATAATATTCAACAAGCAACTTATACTTGTTTGTTCGCACTCTACAAATAATACATAACATCATCCATTTTGTGTGTACATTACATTATACACACTACATACACACATACCACCAAAAATATATAAATCATGCAATTAACTATTAAAAAACAAATAAGTTATAGCATACAATCTACTACAAATAGGAATTAAATAAATTTAATCAATAAACATGTAAAATAGACATATATGGAGGTAAATTAACCTTGTTTAGAAAAAAAATAGGTGGGTTCGGTGTACTCTTTGAATTCTTCATTTGTCGGATTCATCAACTCTTTGTGTTGGCGGTAGTTAAAGTAGTTTGGATGTTTGTATTGTTGCGGGCGGTAGTGTCGTTATTGAAGGTGTTGGAATTGTTGCGGAGGTTGGAAATTTTGTGCGTTGTGTGAGTTGAACATAGAGTTTGACAAAAGGTCAACAAATCCCGAATGCTGGTTCGGTGGAGTATCTATTGGTTGCAATAAGTTTTGGAATGGGACAACGCTTAATTCGCATATGTCCCGAACTCCAATTAGGACGACATTTGCTGATTTGATTTGGAATTATGAGAACTACCAGCTCACGGTTTCTTCGAACCTCTAACTTTGCGTGAAGGATTAATGTTTGTCTAAGAAGATTTAGGTGTACAGAGAGAATAGGGGATAAATTTGCGTGGGAAAAATGTTAATTGTTTAGGTTAATATGTAGTTTGAATTTTAAATGTTTTTCTTGTTGATAAATTTAATTTTTCATTAGACCCTTAAGATGAGCGGGATGATCAGGATGGATACCCCTTTCGAGACAACTTTTTGTCGGGTCCGATGAAGGCGTGATAGTGTACGAAGCCACTCGAGACCACTAAAGACTGGGATCATTGTGATCTTCGGTTCGATCTTGAGGACGACCGTATCTTACCACCAGTAGACTTTTGGGCAGGTGGATTCCCCAAAACTTGAGATAACCTGAGGGCGCCCATGTTTCACCACTATTAGGCTTTTGGGCAGGTGAATTTTCCCTAGAACTTGAGATAACCTAGAGGCGTTTAAGAGTTCCGTACGACTAGCGGTAACCTTTTGTCATTGGGTCACATCGTACGAAATACCGAGACAATTCTTTGTTTACTGCCATTAAAAGAAAATTAAGGCTTATTATTGTAACATAACGTGCTAAACTAAATATCTTAAATGACTTTTAAAATGGCATAGCCAACGAGTATTGTCAACGCCCACCCTTGATCACTCGTCACTCTTTGTTTATATTATTTTCCTACCAGTGGCTGGCTGCTACTATTATACCAACATTAATACCATAATATCCCCATCAAATCAAATCAAATCAAATCAAATTCTAGATTCTTGAGTCTCCTGCAGAGAATCTAATCACCTTTTAAAAAAATTAATCAGATTCTAATCACTTGATTATGGCAAGAAGGAATAAGTGAGTGTGTGTTTTTATATGTACAAGAGTTTATATACACCTTAAACGACAACCTGGGAAAGCACGGGGAGTTGCTGCTGTCCGGAATATTCGGTTGCTTCAATGAAATTACTGCGGCCTTTGCCTTTGCCGGGATGACTGACAACCTTTATCGTGTTGATACCACAGCACGACTCGCTCAGTGGCGTATCAATGGGTTGGGTTCATCTACGTATCGAAAATCGGATCCGTTTAAGATTGGCAAATGGAACTGGTATGTTTCTTGTTTCCCCTGTTTTTTGGAACTTTAAAGTTTACAATCTAAACCAACTTAACCAACCGCATAAACTGAAGCAAGCCGATTATACATATATTTGGCTCGGTTTATGGTTCAATTTACACATGATGGTTTACGGGTTGAGTTCACAATTTAACGACGCAATTTGTTGCATACTTGCCCTCTATTTTCACATAAACATTACTAACAACTATTATGATTACTTTTTTTTCTCTTTATTTGAGGAAAATAAAGTTATGGGAGAGAAAAAAAAATAATTAATTAATTATTTTATTCTTATTTTATTTCATTTCATTTCATGTCATGAATCTAAAGTTAAGGGTGAGTTATAGGAAAAAGTAAAATAAATAATTTATTTTGTCAGTTAAAGTATAAGATAATGATTGAAATATATTAGTTTCTTTAAATATATAAATAAATATATATGAACGAATACGTTTATTTATAAAATCTATACGGTTGCAAGTCATGTGTGGGTTATATTATCTACAAATAGCGTACACATGTATTGGTAAATGTTTACAAATTAAAAAAATATATATGAACAAATGGCACCTTAATTGTTTTTTATGTACACAACATATGCATTTGTATGTAAAAAGCTAACTAGAAAGAAAAAATAAACAAATTTTCTATTTATGAGTTTGCAACAATTTAGTATTTTGTGATGAACATTATCCTATAAAGTTATGTATATAACATATATTCATGAACAATTCTTTTATCATTTTATTTAATATCTAGTTGGAACCACTTGGTGCCATAGATTCTCAATATTCACAATTTTCTATGTGAATCTTGAATCTAGTATTATTATTGTTTTTCTTTTCTTGTGGTTTTATCCAACCCATTATATATTACTAACATCTTTTTCAATGCAATGAAATGAAGGCGACTAGTTATGGAGAAGAATCGTAATTTGTTAATCAGACTGTATCCAGAGATATCAAGTTTAAATAAAGACAGACCTCCAATTGCTTCCTTTGTTATACAAGTGGTTTGTTCCTTGGGAGGTAGAACAGCCTTGGTTCATCCAGGTAGTTAACTTTGACTTCATAAAAGTCAAACATCATTAGAATATTAATTTAACTATTTTATTGCAGAGATTAGAGATAAGCAGCTAAAAAGCAGTGAGGATTTCGTGTGGGCGATCGAGGTTCCACTTGGCGGGAAATTCATCATAGATGTTGAGTTTCTTGATCTAAAGATCGCGCCTCCAAACGTAATTCTACCACCATTCTCTTTGGTTATGTTTTATGGTTTTGAATGGCGTGTTTAATAGGTTGTTACTAATTGGTTGGTGAACCGGAAGGTATGTTGTTGTCGGTTGATGAGCTAACTTTAGACGTTAGTAATTAGAAGATTTAGGTCATGGGTTGATGTCATGCGAGCTTATTATACCAATAAAAGTTGTTTATATGACTTGCATTGAAAAATAGGTTTTTACTAAATATAACAAAGCTAGATGTGATATGTCACATAGAGGAAAGAGAAAACAAAGACATGTAGACGAGGTAAAACGAATAAACATAGGACGTGTGGCGATATTTTCTTGTTGCCACCTTTTTAAACCAAATAAAAGTTATTTGACCAGTAACGACAATGATTTATGTTGTTTGATACTTGGAACTAGCGGTCCTATATCCTTCAATAACTATTTCATATTTTCTCTCTTAAATCACGGTACAAACGCCATCATCTATTGATCATCACCATCTTAAGAAGACTAGAGTTACTAGTTGACTAATTAGCCTTAAGAAATGAGTTCAACATGAAGGTGATATTATGAAAGTGAGTATTTCATTATTGTGTTTTCAAGTGGAACATACTCAGTTTGTAGTGACAATTTAATCATCTAGTGGTCAAATAATCAATTTCTAGTTATTTGTATAGGCCATTTTACATGTACATCCCTAAATGACCATTTTGGTGTGACATGATGCAACAGGGTGGTGAATCTTGCTCCGTGTGGACAGAACATTTCACACACAAATATTCACAAGCTACAGCACTTTCGTCCATTGGAAAAATGTTATCAGAAAGTATTCACACCGATATCATCATCAACGCTTCTAACGGAAGCATTGGGGCTCACCGGGCCGTCCTTGCTGCCAGGTCACCGGTTTTAAAAAGCATGTTCTCCCATGACCTAAAAGAAAAAGAAATGTCTGTAATAAACATATCCGACATGTCCATTGAAACTTGCCAAGTTTTCTTAAACTACATATACGGTAACATCATAGACCAAGATTTTATTACTCATAGGCTCGATCTTCTTAGAGTAGCCGATAAATATGATGTCATGGATTTAAAAGACGCATGTCATGAAAGTTTGTTAGACGATATTGATACGAACAATGTGCTTGAAAGGCTTCAGAATGCTTCTTTATATCATCTACCAAAGTTGAAGATTTGCTGCATGCGGTATCTTGTGAAGTTCGGTAAGATATTTGATATTCTAGAAGATTTCACTATGTTTGTACAGTCAGCAGACAGGGAACTGATTGGTGATGTGTTTAATGAAGTTCTTTCGGTGTGGAAAGGTTTCTGAGTAATTTGCTCAGCTTGTAAATATATAGATATGTATATATGTGACATTATTGGTAAGTTGATTATTTGCTGTATATGTTGATTTATGAAAACAAGCTGTGCCCAAGATTTGTTTTGTACATAATTTGTACTTGTAGTATAAAAATGTACAAAATAGTTTGTTCAGTGAAAAGATTATGCTTGAATTGTGTTTATGGTTATGATGATTGTAGATCAAGTGATTAGTAAATAATTCACTCACCTTCTTAGGACCTTAGCTTGATGAACCGAGCCATGGTTCCGAAACAGGTGTTGCCTGAATCATGGGCTTGAACCCTTTTGTTTCTTTGCAGCTTCACCTATATGTGTTAAGAACCCACAATTAAATAATAAGAGTGACTGAGAGGAATATTTGAGCATATAAGAATATAAAGAGGAATATTATGATGCACCTTTTGTTAAAGAAAGCATATTCCTTGGGTGACTTGGATTCAAGTTGAATGGTTTAGGATTCTGCAAAAGAATAAAGCTTCACTAGACTATTGTACCTATAGTTGCTTAATATAGGATAACAACTAATATTAATGGGTGCTTGTTTTATTCGTTATAGAGACAGCTAGTCCTAGCAATCAGGGAGGTCGGATGGCTCGAGTGATGACTGATGAGTCGATACGGGTTCTGAGCAAACTTTGTGTGGGTCAACAAAAGTCCAGGCTCAATTGGAAGTGGTTGGGTTAAAATTGTAGGTCGTTTTAGAAAAAAGTACCCACTATGATTTTTTATGGTGGACGACAGAAGTGGTGGAGCAACTGTAACAGTGTTGCAGTGAAACGAGCAAGTGGTGGGGACAAACAATGTTATGACTCCAAGATCCGCAAATGTAGTTTTTAAAAGATTAGGTTTTGCGATTCAAAAAGGGGTAGCGGCGCAGCTTGTTGCCCACTTGCCTTCTGTTTCGATGTAATTTAATTTTAAACTTTAAAACCATATATATAAAGATACCCGTAGTCGAAATTGAGGTGACCCAAATAAAGCTATATGTAATTTATTTTTGCCTAAAGAATAGGTCACGATGTAGAGATATCCGATTACATTATTGTAGCTTGGTGTCGCTGAAAATTAGTTTTGAGTTTCTTGCTTTAGACTCTGATTATTAAGTTTGATCATAGCAACCGTTCTAAGATTAAGTAGTACTAATGTTGTTGTCAACGAGATTTCTCATATTAAGCTTGATCATCCCACTAATGGACACCAGTTATTCAAAATAACAGAAAAGAATGTGTCTCAAAATATCAGAAAAGGTTAGTGTTTCTGCATGTGGGTCTTAGATTAACATTTTGCCAATAAATTTTAGACGGTTTCTGTTTTTGCAAGGTGATTGGGTGGCAGTTCCTAACATGATATGAAAAAAGTCAGCTTGTTTGATAAACAAGTTGCATTTGGGTTGACAACTTGAAGTGTCTAACCAACCTGTTTAATTAAGCCAGGTCGATCTGTCAACCTATTAAAATTGAAACAATAATAAAATACATATACTTTCCTTAAGGTGAGCCTGTTTATGACTCTTCTACAACTTGATTACAACATAATTACAAATTACAATATCTATACTTGAGTTAAAACCCAACAACTTGTGTAACTCGCTTGAATTAATGGGATACACGAGACACGTGGGATTTCAAGTATATTCAGGTTAAGGTTGATGTCTTTGACACGAATAAATAAATGGGTCTTTATCTTGAGTTATGGGCCTCATCTCCGATGCTGACTACAAAACAGAAGTCATGCCATTGAATACAGTACTTTCAAATATGTTAACACTTATTTATGAGTAAAAACTCCAAAGGAATTTTTATGGCATGCATTAATTCTTTTATGAATTCTACTGCTGCATTAATGGAAACTGCATGGGAGCTCATGTCTTGCACCTGTTTAGATCTATGATATGTACATTATTTTAAGTGGCAGGGCGGTGAGCACATTTAAGATGTTCAAAAACCATTAAAACTGCCCAAACCAAGCTAAATCAACTGGTTCAACCTGTTGCGTTATGAAGGCCTTTTGGGTCGACACGAGAAGACTATGGATGGAAGGCTCATTTAGTTTTCATGGGCCCTAAGTTTATTAGCCCTAACTAATCTTGTTCTATACCCTCATATTGTAATTGTAATCTTGTACCGAGCTTAAGAAATACCTAGCTGCAGCATGTGAACGTGTCACCTTGACCAAACCACATTAAATTGTCGTGTACCTATTTACGGAGTTCGGTTTATGGTTGGGTAAATGGAAAACCATATTTACCGGTTCGGACTGGAGATCTGCGAAATCGATCACTTAAACCGGACAATGAACATCTTTTTCTTCGTTTAGATATTTGCAATTAACAAAAGTAGTTTGAAACACAGCTGTAAGGACAATTGAAACAGAACCAGAAGCTAAAAACGTACATAATTGCAAACAGGAATTAACGATTAGCTGATACCATCACAAATTCACAATTCAAAAGTAGATGATTTCACATCTTATATAATCAATCAAGCAATTAACCACATTCCATGAGAACAAATTCTGTACGTCAACAAAACAATTTAAAACAAAATAAAAGTAGCAATTCATTGATATAGCTAGCTAGGGCTTGAAATTGACATGATGAATGAACAAAAAGCAGCAGCAGCTTAAAAGGAAGGAGGAGGAGGAGGAGCAGCGAAATTGACGAACGGCCTACCGGTTGCCGGTTGAGCCGCCGAATAATGCAATTCGTTATTAACCTTGTGGAACGCTTTGCTGAAAACGCCGAACCCGAATAACATTCCAATTGCAACCACCACGAGGATCAAACACGTACACAGCATGCATATTTTGCCGCAACACATGGTGAATCAAGAGATCTGAATCTGAATTCAATTGATAATAAGAGGAATGGTAGGGTTGGTTAAGTTAATGGATTGGTGGTGAGTGGAGCGGTTACTGCACGCTTTGTTTGTTGGAATATTATTGATTGATATTCATCTGTTGGCGAATTGTTTGATTCCTTTACGTTATGTTACGTGACACATGATTTGAGCCGATATATAATGCAATACAATGCGTAACGGAAATATCTATCTATTAATACGGTTTCGGATTCCATTTTTTTTTAAAAAAGTGGTTGGTTATGTAAAGGGAAAGTTGATAGTTATCTGCTTCTCTGGATTTTCATTCAAGTTATTTTAGAAAATTTCTTTTAGATTAAATTATTTTCTTACTTGGTGTAAGAGTTAGTTTGAATGAAAATTGCTGGTAATGCCGAATTTTCTATTTTGTAAGGATTCATCACATAAGGTTTACTTAGAAAAAGATTCTATAAAAGCAATGATAAATAGATATAAAGATAGCAAAGAAAAAAAATAAGGAAATAAAAAACATAGTATAGAAAAGATATCTAAAATGATATAGAAATCACTATCCTATCCTTAGTTTTTGTTTCCTAAATTTAATTGAATTTCATTTGATTAAAAACAAAGTTCATTAAAAACATATGCCTTTTTGAAATATCCTGAACAGTCATTATACTTTCGTGATATTATAATTCTATTGAGTCTTTAAGTTAAGTGAATGAAATGTAAACATTATGAATCCCACTTAGAGCACATGGAGTGGGGCCGGGGAGAGGCAGGAAGAAAATAGGGCTGGACAAGAACATCATACCCCCGGTTTATTCTGGATTAAATCTCACGGGTTTTAGGGATTGTAAGCCGGTTCGTCCCCCGTGTGTTTGTGTGAGGTGGACCTCCTTTGGTAAGAAATGGGGAAAAGGTGGGACGACACCTTGATGGTTGGGCAAAGGGAAAAAACCAGGGAAATGTGAAACAAAAAAAAACTTTAAGTAACCTTTATATGGCATAAGGAATTATATTAGAATAACACGATAGACTTTAAAGATGAGTAAATGCTACCTGGTATAGATGCTGATACTAAAATGGGTATCGTAGGTACCACTTCTATTGACTTTTTGAAGTTTTGAGATCAGTACGGTACCAGTATTTTATAGAATTATTGCCGGTACCTGCACCATACATGTATATTTTATGTACAGGTATAGTTACCGAGCCCATCCCTAAATGACTCTCTAAGCTCCTATTATTGGGTGATTATTTTTATAAATTAATTTAAAGTGGATGTAACCGAAAGGAAATTAAAAAAAACTCACTGAATAATAACACAAATTCATAATTATTCAGTTTAAGTCACATTAAAAATTAATAACTGCTAAATAGTAATAAAAAAATCACAAAGTTAAGCAATTTAAAGGAACCTAAATTTTTTTTAAATGAATTTAGCGAGTTACTTAGAAAACTTGATTATTATGGAATGAATTTATTCCTTGTATGAACTGTAACTTTATTTTTATATAATGTTTGATATCTTTATATATTATATAAAAATGAATATTTTTGGTTTTCGGTTACATACTTACATGCAATGTTTTCGTAACCGGATTGTTATTGGCAACGACCTTCTTATTGCTAAAAAACTAAAGAGTTGAAAGCTGTTATAAAACAAAATATGAAACTACTTTATTTTTTTCGCATAGATCAGGAATAGAAATGTTTAAAAATATATAGCACGACAAAATACGAAGCTTAAAGCAATATAAAATAAATCACTTAATGAGATTTTGAAAAATTTAAAAAAATTGTTTTGGAATCTGGTATCTAGTCAGTTTGTCCCAGTTTAAAGTTTAAAGTTTAAATGAACTCAAACCTGATAAATTTCCAGTGGTATTCGGTATTTCTTTCGCATTTCATTAGAAATAACCATTTCACCACCCACCCTCCTACCAAAAAAATTCTTGAATCACTATCAACCATCTTCGTCAACACCAACCATAAACACGTTAATTCAAAACTTGAAACAAAAAATAATCACTAACCTTTAAACGTATACATACTCAATCAAAACATAAAAGAAAAATACAATGTATAACGATGTCGTCGTGGTTACCTACCACCATCATCAAAAGCAAGTGATGAGAAGCTTTGTTGAAAATGCCAAATACGAATAACATAGCCTTCGCTATCGTACGAGGGTCAAGCACGTGCACATCATGCGTAAAGTCATGAAAATATATGGCAAAAACAACGGGATGATGAAGCTTTATATGTATTGAGATACTTGACAATATAGTTGGTTAGAGCTAGAAATTTAGACACGATGTATGAATACAAGACATGAATCTAAACGACTTTAGTAGGTATCCTTAACAGATTTCGTGTAGTAAATAGGTAAACACGAATTAACCTGTTACTTTTCGTGTCTAAACAAGTAAAATACTTGTTTACCTGTTAATTGCCCGTTAGTAGGGGTGCAGGGGTGCAAACGAGCCGAGCCGAGCCCGAGCTCGACTAGGCTCGAGCTCGGCTCATTTCAGTTTTTATTTCTAAAGTTCGAGTTCGGCTTGAGAGTAGTTTTCAAGCTCGAGCTCGGATCGGGCTCGATTTGTTAATTAATTTTTATATATTTTTAATTATAATTATCTTTTTTTTCAATTACTAAAATTTAACATATAACATAATATATTATTTAGTTAATTTATTAATTATATATATATATACACACACACACACACAAACATGTAAATATACATGTATAGATATTATTAATATTATACAAATGACAGGCTCGTGAGCCGGCTCGAGCTCGATAAGTGAAGCTTAGACTCGTTTGTTAAACGAGCTTACTTTTAGGCTCAAGCTCGTTTAAGCTCGGCTCGATCGAGCTTTTTCACGAGCCGATCTCGAGTAGCTCGCAGGCAGCTCAACTCGTTTGCACCACTACCCGTTAGTACCTGAATTGATTTTTTATACATAAAAACATATAATAATATAATATGTTAACTGTGCTAACTATGCGAATCAAGTGGTGTAATTATACATACAACATAGTGTAATTATAGTGTAGTTAGTTATAATATGTTGTAATTACACATCGATATAATTACATAATTACAATACTTATATATATAATTACTACTTGATTTGCACAGTTAGCACACTTTTTTAGTTTGCACGTTAACTTTCCGTTATACCCTAAATAGTTAACCTTAAATTTTTATGCCAAACAATCAAACATGGTGCACATCTTTTCAATCCAACATTAAGCAGACGGCGCACAAACCCTTCTCCGATTCTACATCTCCAGATCTCCGATGGTTTCCCTCCACATCTTCGGTAGCCGCTGCCCTTCGATTCTCCATTCCACCTCCCCACATCTCCTATTCTTCGGCAGGTTTATGTCTTATCGTGTATACCTGGTATTAACATATTTGTGTTTGGGTTTGAGATACATGTACATGATAAGTTTTTGTGTCGTGCACATGTATACATGTTTAGTGTTCGTGTCTAATCGTATACGAGTATAGATGTTAAGATGAAGCTTTTATATGTATTGAGGTACTTGACAATATAGTTGTAATTGTAGTTGAGAATGTATAAACGACGTGATTTGTTACACAAATAAAACTCTAGATTCTCTCTTTAACGGCTAATTTTTAAAATATAAAAACTTAAAAAAGCTAAAAAGAAGAAATAAAGGGATGGTAGGGGTGGAGCCGTGGAGGGAATGGTGCAGGTGGTTGCACGCTTTGTATGTTCTTTGCCAATATAAATAAAACTTTTGATAAAATTGTCCTGTCGTTTGGGTTAATTATTTGATTCCTTCACGTTATAAAATGACCAATAATATACGTAAGGAGAACATAGAATAGTAATTCAGATTCCTCTCTCTCTATATCCTTTGGTTCAAATAATTCATTGGAATTGAAATTGGGTAATGTTTAATTCAAAATTGTGTTTGATTGGTGGAAGAATTGCAGTTAAAATTTTTTCCATTAATTAGTGTAATTTACTTTCCTTCAAACTAGTGCAAGAGCTATAAGGCTATCAGTTGTCGACCGACGTCTTAGATGCTTCGTTGCTACATAGGCTTCATAATGCCGGCTACACAACTTCGGGGCTTTAAAGCCGAGGTGTTATGGAGCAAGCGTTATGATGGATTTTGTGTGGGAGTGGATTTTTTTTCTTAATTCTCGTCTTTATAGGAAAACTTCACTAGCTAATTCATTTTCTCCATTCTCTTCTTAATCCAGAGCGCGCTAGTTAAGGGTTGTCTAGTTAAAGTCTTAATGCCTATGTAGCAGTGACGTTGCATTGTAGCTACCACTTGCTAGAACCCACAATACGTAGCCTAAACGCTACATTAGAATGTTTAAAGATTACCAAAATTTGTAGAAGCATGTAGGATCGAAACATAGACATGCACAATAATATCTAATCTTCAATGCTATGTGCGGAATCCATAAAAAGATGAAAAACACAAAGAAATCTCTTTAATCAACTTTATATTACTTTATAGTTGCAAAGTACAAGTGAACATGACAAATTATAACATGGGTACTCTCTGGACCACTAACTAAAAACATATAAGCCAAACAACCTATTTATAGGCATGACTTAGGCTTATACGTCGTGTAAGCTTATACGGTGCATATGTTATGCGCCGTATACATTATACGTCGTATAACCTATACGTTCAACATCAACATTGCATTCCAACTGCCATCTAATACATACAAGACCTAAGCAATAGACATTATACACTAACAAACTCCCCCTTGGATGTTACTTAGTCTTGTTCTTCAAAAATCTTTAAAATCAACAAAAATTAGTCAATGCCAAAGACCCTTTTACGCTATTCCCTCCGAACTTATTCAAATGATCTGGCCTTTGACTTCTCTTGCAGCTTTTGAATAGGTCTACACTTGGCTTGAATTGATACTTTGACCATGACGCTCTTTTCATTGTATCTTTACGTTGTGTCTCGAGCTCAGCATTCTCCTGTTCTTGTTCAGCATCTAACTTTCTCCACTTACTTTTCCACATCTTTCCCGAATGAGTTCCATACATATGGCACACATTGTTTACATGTTGATACTGTTGTGCTGATCTGTATCCTTGTCATTGTAAATCAAAATCTTGCTTTTGTGTAACACTTCTATATCTTTCTCTGAACAATTCACCAACCACATAGGATCTAACACATTCACCGCATCCCATGTCTTGTCGTCTCTCTTCAACACAATAACCGCTTCACCAGTTCTCCTGTCATATACCACCATCTAAAATAAACATGAAAGTCATATTCCATCGGATAAACTAGGATAATCTTCAACGCTTGAGGCTTGCGGTATTTCAAAGTTTTAACATAATCATTCGTTTCCGGATCCGTCTCTGTCTTTGCAATTTGGAGTGTTTGTGGAGTTCATTTCTTGAATCCTCATTTAGATTGTCTAACAAGTAACAATAAAGCCCCACATCTTAAGAATATACCCCTTCTTTGGTGCATATGTAACCCCATCTTGCACAACTTGACAACATCAATCCACGGCAAAGACTTCAATTCCATGAGTCTTTCAAAATATTTCATACCATAAGCTCTTCTCATTGCAATCTTTCTAATCTTCTTCAAATAAGCGATACTAATACAACCCCCCCAAATCCAACTTCTGTCTATTAAATCATTCCTCCTTTTCACTATTAACCTCTTCTTCATTAACACCCTGATCATCTTCTGTATCAAATTCTTGAGTCAACACCTAAATTTCTTCATCAAACTCAGGAAATTCCTTATCATCTTGATTAACATATCGAACTTGCTCCTTTTCAATAGCTTCTTCTAACATAAAATTATCAGTATTGATAATCTCTTGCTTATCATCACATCCCAGATCAACAATAGATTCAGCTTCAAAGTCAAAGCTAAACTCTTTGTTAGTAACATTAAACATTCTTGCTAGTTCAGCTAGATCAATCAAAATTTCCCCTTCTTCAAGTTCATAGCTCAAGTCTTTGAATTGAAATGCTTCATTCACATGAGGACGACTGGAAATAGGATCAACATATAAAATCTCCATATCATCAACATTCTCAGCCCCAGATCCTTCAGGTGGTTGTTGTTGTTGTTGTTGTTCAGGTGCCGCTTGTTGTTCTGGTTGAGTTTCTAATACTTCTTGAGTAGATTAAGAACCAAAAAGTATACTAGTACCACTACATTCATTAGGATCATCATTATTTTGATTATCATCATCATCATCATCATGAGTAGGAGAATATTCATAATCCGCCTTCTCCTCATCTTCTTCCTCTTCCTCCTCAGTCACGTTTTCTTCTAACACTTGTTCAATGACTGGTTCCTCAACAGACTTAGCAATTCCAACAATGTCAGGCACTACAACATCAAGCATTACTACATCCTTAGAAAGAATAATAGGTTCCTTTGCCACCTTGCCTTTGCCTTTTGTATCAGCCTTCTCCTTATCAAATGCAGCCTTAAATGCAGCATCTTCTCGAGTAACAACTCCTTGATAAAACTTTTGAGCCAATATTTCCTCAACATCTTCAGACTCTTTCGTCAAATTAATACCCAACTTCTCCTCAATCACCAGAAAGGACTTCATGTACTGATTAATCATCTCAGCTTGTACTTTCCTCCTTGATTCACTTTCCTCCAGCTTCTTCTGTTGTTCCACATTCTCATTCCTTAACCTCTCATTCTCTAAGGTAAGACTTTCAATAGTTACATCCTAAGTTTCAACTTTCTTCTTTAACTCATCAAAATCGCTTTTGGTAGGAACATCTTCAAACATGCTGAAATCAATATCTGGAATACTACCAAACGGCATGCTTGACTTTTGAGGTGTTGACTTTTGTTGTTGTGGCTATGGTGTAGCTCGTATAGTTGGAGTCTTCAATACATTATCATCTTTAATTAAATCCATGTAGCTTGTATAGTTGGAGTCTTCAATACATTATCATCTTTACTTAAATCCACCACCGGTTCTTGAGAATCAATCAACATCTCTTGAACAAAAGGTGTAACAACAACACCAGCTTCTTTGTCTTGTATATTCTCCCCCTCAACCGGTACATTCTCATCTTCATCAATCAATTGAAACGCAGGAGACTTTGTCCTCTTTGCCATTCTTTTCTTCCAGCCAGTTGATCTCTTCTTAGGTTGATCTTCCTTTGACACTTCCTCAGGCACATAAGTTTCATCAACTGATTTCTTTTGTTTCTTTTGTTGTTTAACTCATACATAGCACGAGGATCTTGATACAATTTATTCCTTTCTTCAGAATATGTTTCCTCGTCAGCGTCATCACCAGCTGTGTCTTTTTTAGAGGTAGCAGAATAAACAGGAGTATCAGCAGGAGTTTCCACAGGAGGTTCCACCTTAATCACTTTCTTTCTCTTTTTCTTAGATGGTTTTGTGATTCTTCCTCTTCATTACTCTCAATCTTGATATATCGTTTACAACCTTTCATTGGCACAAAATTCTCCATTATTCGATTCTTAGCCTCTCGTTTAGAATCACTGCCCTCTCTCATCCAATGGTTATTCTCAGGAGCAACATACTATGCATCTTTCAAGTGACCAAATAAACCTCTGAATTTAGGAATCTGATTTTCACGCTTTAGTCTATATGAGACAAGTTTAGCACACGAAGCACTACACATATGATTGATGTGGTCTAAATTATACATATTATTCTAGAAATATTTCCTACACTATTGAATACTTTTGAGCCAGGTTTTATTAATTATTATTCTTACTTGGTTCATATATGAGTTTAAGACTTTCAAGAGACAACGAGCTAAAACTAATAGATAATAACATTGTTGAGCGGTTTATTTATGTTATCTTAATATACACTACTATATTTTATCACTTATATCAATAATAATACTTTTATATGAAAGAAATATGAGAGCTAAATTTGAAAATGTGAATGCAATACGTATACTTAAAGAATTGAATTCAAATAGATGATTTAGATATTGCATATGTCATAATAATAACTATGTTTTAAATTGACAAAACCTTTATGTGATGGAGTGGACTAGTGTTGGTGCATTATGCCAGTAGTTCATTTGTCTCGAGTCTATCGTGTCTGTAATCGTTACGATGCTTGAACTAGTTAGTTTGGTTATATAGTTTTGGCGAACTTCTGTTCTGGCGAAGTTAGGGACAACTTCGCCTAGGGTGTTAGGCGAAGTTATCGTATTATTTAAACCTAACTTACGCCGTTTTGCAGGAGAAGTTTTTAGGGTTTTTTGGTTTTGTAAGCGGTAGCAAGGTTTGGTGTTTTGGTGTTAACCTCTAATAACAAGTAACCTTTGTTTTACGTGTTTTCTTTACGTGTCTCTCGATTTAATACTCGTATCGTATACGTAGGGGATTCCGCACCCTCGTGTTACGAGATAATCCTGTGTTGATCCGGCTGGGAACCTACAATTGGTATCAAAGCATTTGCTCGTGATTGTGTGGTTCGGGATTATCACACGAGTGTTAAAATTATTCCGCGGAATCGTTTCACGTAAAACATCGTTTTTTCAGTCCATTCCTACACTATATTACCCTCGTTGCACTCCTTACTACCTTTAATCATTCGAAACAAGAAAAACACTGCTCAAAATCAGATCTCACATCCAGCGAAGTTGCCGTCACCTGTCATTAGGGTTTCAGCGAAGTTGTACTTTGGCGAAGTTACTTGGTGAAGTTAACAGAAAGTGAAGTTAATTCTTCGGCGAAGTTGTATTTTGGCGAAGTTACTTGGTGAAGTTGTACTTTGGTGAAGTTAACACAAGGTGAAGTTATATTTTCTTCGCCATCACGGAATACCGTTTCAATTAGTTCCAGCTCTTGTTTCGGTTTAATATGACGTCAATAAACATCACTGAACTGGTGAAGATGGAAGTTGAAGCTGGGTCAGCGACTAAAGCTCCAAAGTTACTTAAAGGCACTGATTTTGTTGCGTGGAAAGACAGATTTGAGCAGTATGTGAAATAACAAGATGCAAAGATGTGGGTATGTATTCAGGATGGTTATATCCCTCCAACAACTGAGTTTGAAGGACGTGAGCAACTAAAAAAATATAATAAGATGGAGGACGATGAGAAGAAAATGTACGAGGCAGAAAGTAAGGCACTAGCTGCAATCACCATGGCACTACCTCAGGAAATTCTTCATACTTTCCGAAAGTACAAGTCGGCTAGAGAATTGTGGGAAGCATTGGAGAGCCGCTATGAAGGTAACGTCGGAATTCGAAACTCCAAGACAAAGTTACTAAAAACTTTGTTCTCGGTATTCAAGTATTTTAAGAATGAATCGCTTGATGACATCATTACAAGATACTATCACTTGATGAACGAATTGGACAACTACTCCATAAGGTATTCTGAGAGTGAGATTGTGGAAAAACTTCTTGATGCTCTTCCACCAAGATGGGAGATGTACACAGTTCTGATGAAAGAAGCTAAAGAATTTGATAGCTTTAATTTAGAGAAGGTGGTTAACAAGTTACGTAATTATGAGCTTAATATGTTACGAAAAGAGACGCCTACTGATCAGGTTCAGGATCCGGGTGTATGGTGCAAAAGGCTCTGCAAACTCAAGCTCTAAAACAGATTCGACCGCCTATTACTCAGGCAGGGAACCAAATTCTACGCAAGATGGTCATGTGGTGATGAATATGGATGGAGATATATGCTTTGTAGCTAGTGGAAGTGGTTCTTCAAAACCTCAATCCTCAGTCAGTAATTCGTCTACAAGTCCTTCAAGTGTAAACTACTCAAAGATGCCTATGAGTGTAAAATCTGCTGAACAACAATTTGCCCTTTATGCCTCTTTCATTGCGTCTTATGAGAATTACATCAAGGGAAAGATAGTTGACCCTGCAACCTTGGATGAGGACAATGATCAGATTGATGCTGATGACATGGAAGAAATTGATCTGCAGTGGAAAATGGCGATGATAGTAAGAAGGGTAAAACGGTTTATGAAGAAGACTGGACGAAAGTTCGTGGGAGAGAGACCGGGATTTGACAAGTCAAAGGTTTGTTGCTACAACTGTCAACAAAATTGACACTTTGCAAGAGAGTGTACAAATGAAAGAGTTGAACGGAGTCAGAACAGGCCTACTCAACAGAATGGGAATGGAAGTGAAATAAAAGCCATGGTGTCTCAACAGAATTGTGGGTATAATTGGAACATCAAAGTTGAGGAGGTGATTGAACAAACAAATCTGGTGAATATCGTGAGTGAAAGATGTGACAAGGAACCAGATGAGGATCAAGCATACATGGCAGAAGTGAATGATCAGCTCTCAGAGGTATGTTCTGAACCTCATTGTGAATAATGTGAAAAACTGTCTGATCACTTAAATGCTTTAACTGATCAGTATGTAAGTTTGGAAAAGGAATTAAAAATTGTAAAAGAAGAACATCATTATTCTAAACACAAGGAAAACAGTTACTCGGTCAAAATTAATGCTAGTGAAAAAGACATAAGATGCCTTAAGGCAACATTAGCTGAGAAAATCCAAGTAATTGATCTAAGTTATGAAGTTGTGGAAGAAAAAACCAAACTTATTGCTGAAAAAGACAAACAGATAGCAGATTATCAAGTGAAAGTGGTGGAACTAAACAGAAAACTTGAACAGTTTAGGAATTCTTCAATGATGCTTAATCATGTCCTAAGTGTTCAACGTTCTCCTAACGATAAAGGAGGAATTGGATACAATGAAGTTCCACCACCTTTTAACAATAACTATACTTATAATCCTTGTAATTAGCCATCTGCTTTTGTTAAATTTGATCAGACAGTAACGGGAAATGTCAGCTCCATCGAGGTACCCGTTAGAGTTCAATCAAGCAATACCAACGTTAAATTGAACAATCATGAGAACCTCAATAAAGATATAAATGAATCGGTTCAGAAAAATTCGTCAGTCGTGGATCAAGATTCTACGAATAAGGAGTCTGTGGACATTCGCAAAGTGGATGATGAAGTTGTGTTACTCAGACGGGGGGAGAGTGATACTTTTAGTAAAAAGAAATCTTCTTTAAACCCATTCGTCCCCCCTTATGTGAAACAAACTGTCAGTGAAGCAACTTCATCTTCTGCTGCAACTTATGAAAAGAATGTTCGGATAGACACAGATTGTCCAAACAAAATTAATAGCCCGAACAAAAGTTGTTTTCGATGTAACAAGATAGGTCACTTTGTCAGTAATTGTCCGCTGAAAAGGAAGAAATCTAAAAATTTGAGGCCAACCAAAACTGAAAATGGAAAGAACTTTAAAACTGGTACTGGTAAGAATTCTAATGCATCCAACTTTAATCGTTGGACAAATTTAAGATTTCACAGAAACCAGCCTCGTTTTTTCCCAGTTAATCACAGAACGGGTAACTTCAAATCCATTAATGCTAGAAAATCAAGGATGTTTGGATGGCCTCATAATCAGTTTTCTAGAAATCTTCCATTCAGACAAATGAAAACCTCCCTCAAGGGAACTTTGGGCAACCAAGGAGTTGGATGCCGTTTAACAGGTTTGACCAACCCAAGACCAGAAAGGCTTGGGTCCCCCGCTTTTAAATTCGTTTCTTTAACTGTGCAGGAACAGTCAAATAGGACTGTGAACAACATGTGGGTTGTCGACAGTGGCTGTTCCCGGCACATGACTGGTAACAAGAAATTGTTATGTGATTTGAAAGCTGTACAAGGTGGAAGAGTTAGTTTTGCAGGAGAAAGTGGAGGAAAAATTTCTGGAATCGGTACTGTTACTAATGGGAGAATCAAGTTGGAGAAGGTTAAATTTGTGGAAGAGTTAAAACACAATCTTCTGAGCGTCTCTTAGATTTTGTGGAAGAGTTAAAGCACAACTCCTATTTGCATTGATAACACTGCTGCTATCTCAGTAACTAACAATCCCGTAAAACATAGTAAAACAAAACATATTGACATTCGTCATCATTTCATACGGGATTGTGCTGAGAAGAAATTAATCGTGCTTGAAAAGGTTGATTCACTGGATAATTTTGCTGATATTTTTACAAAAGCTTTTGACCGGTCACGTTTTCAAAACCTTATTGAGCTTTAATGGGATGATCAATCCCGAGTAACCATGTTTTTCCTAAAAAAAAAAAATCACTATCGCTGAGAATTATGTCGGTCGCTCAAGTTTGAAGGACATGTTCTTGAATATGTTTGGTCCTTGTATCTACGTGTAGATTCAAAGGATAGCCATTAACCTAATAACTGAAAGCCACTGGGGCGGTTGTGATGAGTTTTTATTCCTTCGCTGAAAATTATGTCGGTTACACTCAGTTGGAGGGACACATATTTGTATGTGTTTGGTCCTGCTAATCCACTGGATTTTTAGGATAGCCATTTATCCAAAGACTTAGAAGTGATCTGGGTGTCTGAATATAAAATTATTTTTTTTTGGGAAATGATATACTTTTTCAGTCTATAGCTTCTCATGAAGCTTTAAAATTGATGTTAAATTGAAAATTGATCCAACCTTTGGAAAATGATAGATGAACTGATTTTGTGCGCCTAACGGGTGAAGTTATTAGGCTTAAAAGGCTTTAGAACAGTCATTGTTTGGTACGGTAGCTTTCCATGATGCGTAAACGTTAATGTGATACAAATTAAATCTGCTTGATTTACTGTTGAGAGTCATTTTGAAATGTGCATGTCTCCACATATATCTCTCCGAATGATAGGCAGAAAAGTGATTACCCAGTCATACACGATCCCGTTAGTGTGTTGATCCCCGCGTATTTTGTATTATCCTTCTGCAGTGATCTAGATTTGGGACTTGCAGGTGTTTGATATAGTTCATAAATTAAAAAAAAAAGATTATTATGTCTTATTGCCTTTGAAATTCACAAAGTCTAAAACAACATGGATGAGGCACCAACTGAGTCTTGTGCAACATGTAAGGATTGTGAAGCCGACTCAAATGTACATTGTTTAATCAGACACTACAGGTCGAAGTCAACTCGGGGTGATCTGGGGAAAGCCAAATACGCTTTGAGAATAGATAGGAGACATCACAGTTCCATAAGTGATGTCCATCTAAATTTTGAGCCTAATTGAACCTAATCCGTATCACAGAAGCAATGAAAATCATGCTAAGTTTTATACATGCCCTCAACCTGCTTCTCTATGTCATAATAATGTTGAACATGGATCCATGTGACAGCCTCTTAATCAGTATGATTCCATGTTCGGATCTTTTCTTAAACATGCTGGGTTCTCTACAGACTGAAATTTGATCCCGTCAATGTTATTTTACTTATGTTTATTTTATATTATTTTATACGTTTGTCTTATGTGAATAACATAGAATCTAGGGTTACTCGTTCTTGGTCTTTTCCTTCTTTCAAATTGTTTTAAATTATCTTCGCTTGGGAGGCGATGTTGGCAAACTGGCGAAGTTTTTATAACTTCGCCACTGGGTTTTTTAGAAAGTATAAAAGGCAGCAATGGTCCACTTTTGGTCAAACTGGACACTAAAAACCCTCTAAAACCTCGGCGAACTTATCTCTCTAGACCAACCCTCATATAATCCGCTTCTTGTCGGATAATAAGGTGCAGTGACGTCTATCGATTCATAATTTACTTGTTTGCTTGGTTAATCAGTCCCATAATGCAGGTTTTTGATCTGTTCTCTTGAATAACCCTAATAATCGATAATACCCGTCGGATTTTGAATGTTTTAGAAATGTCTGGCACTCCGAGACCTTAATCGAACATTCTTGTAACTGTTGTCAGTCTCTGATTGTCTGTAATTGCAATTGAAAAGGATCTTGAATTACGGCACTGTATATGCGGCGAAGTTCGTATTTGGCGAAGTTACTACAACTTCGCTGCTTGAGATCTGATGGTCACAACTTCGCCGACACCAACTTCGCTTCCCACATGCTAAGAGAAGTTACAACCTGACTAAACATTTATCTAACTTAACTCGTTTGCCTTGCAGGTATGGCAGCTGTAGCAGGTGCGGGTGGTACAGGTGGTGATGAAGGAGATGGGGATAAGAGAAAATTCTTTCCGGGTCACAACATGTACGTGACATTGGACCCAGATGCTCGTGGAGTAGATGATTACTCTAAGATTATCACGTTTCTCATCCGATCAAGAATTTTTCATGCTATCACTACAACTCTTCCGATCTCTTTACCAAATATAGAAGACTTTTGGAACTCAGTGGAATATGATTGTCGTGTGGAACCTCCAGTGATGCGTGCTATCGTAAATGGTCAGGTGATACAGTTCTCTGCAAACCAGATACAGGAGGCTCTACAGTTTGGCGCTGAAACTACTCAGGATCCCACTGAGTATTCAACCTCTTTTAGGAATGGGGCATTTCTTCGTATGGGATACTTTGGTCCGTTGGAAGACTCACAACTCCGAAAGGGATTTCTATTGGATCAATGGCGTTTCTTGATGCATGTGTTGATTGTGTGCATGTCCGGCCACAAAGCAGGAACCGATGGTATGGGTGCGACAATGCAATCTGCGATGACCGCGCTGACATATAATAAACCATTTAGCTTCAGTCAAATGGCGTTCTACGAAATTGATCGTCAGCGGCGAGCAGCGGATAGGGAGCGTTTCTTAATGTATCCGAGATTTTTACAGATGATTCTTAATCATGTTGCTCCTAATCTGCCACAACGTCGTCCTATCTATTTTGTGGAATGTGTAAACAAGAGAATTTTTGCTCAATGTCGATCATCGAGCGCACGGAGTAATCCTGATCGTCGTCTGAGACACACCGATTTATTTGGGTATCTTGTGAATCCTGACTATGTTGCTCCACCAGAGGATGAATTTGCTGATCCTGCACCGGCACAAGCTCATATCCCACAACCACCTCCCGTGGTTCATGTTGCTCCAGTTCCTGTTGATCCTGTTCAAGAAGCTCCCTTACTGGATGATCCAGTTATAGATCCTGTTATATTTGCTGCAGAGGGGATAGATCTTGATGTTGCTTTGGGAGTGCAAGGTATTTTTGGTACTTCCTCTGAAGTTCGGGTTTCTTCAATTGCAGTGTCTGGGGTACCATCTTCTTTGATCGTTGGTTCAGTTGATCAATCTCGACCCTCAAGAGTGGATTCAGAGGAAACTTTATCTGATTCTTCCAATTATGAGGCTGTTGAAGCTTAGAGAGTTCTGGTTACACAAGAGAGGAGTCAAGGAAAACAGAGGAAAGATTCGGATGATAGTGAGTCGGATTATGAACAGGAGTTGTATGCCTTGGTCCGTAGATCAAAGAGGGCTAGAGCTGGTGAAAGCTCGAGTGTTGTTCAATTTGCCCCTCCACAGTTATCTAGTATGTCTATAGTGCCTCCCTCTTCATCCGACCCATTAACAGTGACATGTAGTGTTATAACGGTGGCTTTGTCAGCACCATCTTGTGTACCATCTACAGTTGTGATGTCTATGCCAGCGATTGTGTCTCTACCACAACGTACTATTGCTCCGTCTGAGGTTGTGTCTATGTTTGTTGAATCTACGGTGATGGTGACTTCTAGGTCCTCTGTTTCAATTCCCCCATCATCAGAAATTCCAGTGACTCTCGGTATTCCTCCGCCATATGCTCAAGACATTTCTCACATGTCATTTGCCTTTGATGCTTCATTGTCAGATTCAGAGCGAATAGCGGCTCTAGAACGTGTAGTGGCTGACCAGTCAAGAATTAATCTCATTCAGACACAAGCTATTCAACGGCTAGTAGCTGAGAACCAAATTCAGTCATCTCTTCTTATTGAACATGGTAAACTTTTTGATATGCTTAAACAGTTCTTAGCATCTCAGGGGGAGACCAGTTGCAAAGGGGATGAGTTGAGAACCAAGAGGAGAGAGGACAGAGATAATGATCCCAATGCTTCGAAAGATGCAGGTGGTGAGCTGCCAAAAACTGAACAAACTCTTGAAGTTTCCACATCTCAGGGGGAGTCTACTGGTCCATCTGGCAGTGCAAGTGGTTAGACGGTTGTGGTGGATGATGAGACTACTGATCCATCTGGCAGTGCAAGTGGTGAGACTGTTGTGGTGGATGATGAGGATGATATGGATGAAGATGTGTTGCCTCTTAGTGAGATTGAAAAGCTTGGTAAACAGATTGAGATTTACAGTGGCTTAGAGGAAGGTGAGATACCTGATGATAGTGTTGAACATGATATTCCGAGTGCTGGTCAAGAACGTGTGGGTCAAGATAATAATGTGTCGGGTGATTCTGAGTGGGAGGAACAACCATGGTGGAAAGAAGAATATGCTCATTGGTTTATCAAAATAAAGAAGCCAGTGGTACCTACGATGTTCAAGAAGAGTTATAATATTAAAGGGTATGCTAAATCAAAAAAAGGTATTATCTGTTGGTTGTATGATGATCAGCTAAAAGTGTTTGTGGTGAAAAGATATGATGGGATTCAGTATTTTGCTAAGAAGTTGAGATCGTTCAATACGTTACCTGAGTGCGAGGTGAAGGACTTGGCTCGTTTAAGGTTGATTAATAGGAGTGGGGACAACTTTGCTAGTTGGGTTGGTAAAATAGTGTGGAGTGAAGTTGTTAAGGAGAAAAAGTTTGAGTTGTTAAAGCCTCAAAAGGGGAAGTTGGTTGAAGATACAGATCGAGGAATGCGGGCTGATGGCAAGCCCTGGATGGTGATGAAGTATAAACCGATTCGATGTATGAAATAGGTTCCAATGAAGACTATGCCTCAAGATGTGTTGAAAGATCTTAAATGGTGGTATGTTGATTGCCAGACTGCTGAAGCCGTGATGGAAGATCAAGATGAACAGGAGATCTTAAGGGTGTATGATCCTATGCACTTGGTTAATTTGTCTCAAGCTGATTTGCAGGTACTAAACGAAAAGAAAGTTTTTTATATTCCTGCTTAGAAAGATGAAGCGAATAAATATCAAAGGGTGGTCTCAGTTTGTGTGAGACAAGGCATACGTGCTTGAAGATGGAAGGTACGGCTTTTTGGATTACAAGACGAGGCGAAGATGTAAGAGAAATGAAGCTACTACCATGGGGGAGTCTGTTGGTGCATTATGCCAGTAGTTCATTTGTCTCGAGTTTATCGTGTATGTAATCGTTACGATGCTTGAACTAGTTAGTTTGGTTATATAGTTTTGGCGAACTTCTGTTCTGGCGAAGTTAGGGACAACTTCGCCTAGGGTGTTAGGCGAAGTTGTCGTATTATTTAAACCTAACTTACGCCGTTTTGCTGGAGAGGTTTTTAGGGTTTTCTGGTTTTGTAAGCGGTAGCAAGGTTTGGGGTTTTGGTGTTAACCTCTAATAACAAGTAACCTTTGTTTTACGTGTTACGTGTTTTCTTTACGTGTCTCTCGATTTAATACTCGTATCGTATACGTAGGGGATTCCGCACCCTCGTGTTACGAGATAATCCTGTGTTGATCCGGCTGGGAACTTACAACTAGCAATAAACAAAATCTATTTTATTAGATCTGCTAAGATGGGCCCCATCATACATCAAAAGGGTTAAGTTATATGGGCTTCGGGTGTTAGGTCAACACCTATTATAAAGAGATTTTAGCATGGAAAATATTGAAACAGGTGGGGAGCAGGTCACGGCATTCATAGGCAGAACGCAAGTTTTGGAAGGAAACCGAATGAGAGAAGGAGAGGAGAGGACTTTGGTTCGAGCAGAGACCGTCCGGGTTCAACACCTACTCATCCAAATATCATTAATATTTGGTTTGAATTTATTGTTTTCGTCATGAACTCATGGTTTAAACTTATTTATTTTGGATTGCTCTTGAGTATGGTTGTTGGCTAAACCCCTAAATTGCCTAGGTTATGATGAACTTTTGTTGACATTGGATTTTGTTTTTTTTATGGTTTATGATTAAGTAAAAGGTTTATTGTTATTCATTCGATGCATATGTGTGTTTAGGATTGTTTGGTGAATTTTATTGTTTCACAGTTTCCTTGGTGATTGTCTGTCATATAATAGGATCCTGTTAGGTCATCTACTGTGTGTTTTTTACTAGTTTATGGTTGATTTGCAATAAAGCCATAGGAACAATATTAATAAATCAAATAGACCTAAGTGTGCTGCTAATCTAAATAGCTGAGAGGTCATAGATTATACGATAAGTCTTGGTTGTTTAAGATTGCTAGATTTAGTTCTTCGTAAGGAGTCCATCTATGTTTGATTTTTCAGCCTTGCGTAACTAGTCAAGCAAATACTTTAAACTACCTTTAATTTCTGCGCTGTAAGGTGGGATTTCTTATAGGGGTACTTGTCATAAAATAATTAGTGACCGTAAGCGATTCTAATTAAACTGGTGTTTTTAAGAGCTTAATAGAGATCCATAGGTGTCTTCTTGAGAAGGGTCAGGGGTCCTGTTCGGGTTTTCTTTAAGTGAATAATTTAAGATCTCAGTTCCATAACATAGCATTTTCTAACTATTTGATAATTGATACATTAGGGATTCTAGCCTAGGTGGTTGCTTGTCATAATTTGAATTATTCTAGGTTTAAGACATCTTTAAGTCTTAGTGATTAATTTAATATTAGTTTTTAGTAGTAATAATAAATAAATAGTCGTGTTTGTAATCGAGTCTAATTTAGCTAGTTTACGTAATTTAAAGAGTCTTGTGGGTTCGATATCCGGACATACTTAGCTGTACCAGAGTCGATCGGTTCACTTGCCGGTTAGTAGTTTAGTTAATTTTAAGAGTCTAGAATTATTACTTAGTGTCTAGATTAGCGTTTATTTAGTTAAATAATTATTAGACTACTTCAAGCACATCAAGATTTTGGCGCCGTTGCCGGGGACTATTGGCGATTGCGTTATTAGCTTTGATTAGACTTACTTGCTTTATACGTGCTATTTGTTTTTTGTTTTGTCTTTGAGTCGTAGGAGTTTAAGTAGTTTTTATTTTATTTTTTAGGATAATATAGTTTAGTTTAATTGCTTTAAATTAGTTTAATTTTTTATGTAATATATAGTTTATTTCACTATTATCTGGTGCCCGTGATCCTTTTCTGTTTAAGTTTATCTTTACAGTGATCTTCATGGAGTGCTACTATGAGCACAAATTTTGCCCGATATATGATAAGATGGGGAATGTTGTTGGTTGTAAAGACTCATCTGGTGCAATGATGGATTACATACCACATCCAGAAGAGATATTCATTGATTTCATGCGTGTTATCCATAGTATTAATCCAAGTACACCGCTTTGGAATTTTATGGATGAGTTTCGGTCAGGCTTAAAGAGTCGAATACAATTTAGTGAGCCGATGATAGAGTTTGTGGATGTTGGGTTGCAGAATCAGATAGAAGAGTGCATTCCCTCTTGGGAGGATGAGTTTAGGGATGAGTTTGGTGAAGATTTGGTGGGTTTAGCTGATATTGATGAGAGAGATTTGAACCCCGAAAGAGATATTAAGGAGTTTGAAGTATTGTTATTTGGGGAGCCAGTTGAGAAGCTAATTGTCAAAGAGGAATCACATGAGATATCAGAAGAGTTGAAGAATAAAGAACTGCATCTCATTGTGAAACATCATCCGCGTATCGCGAGAAAGCCGGCAGGTTTTTAGAAATACTCATTCGTGGATCGCCACGTAAATCAAGAGCCCCAAGAAGGAGGATATCTAGAGTCAGGAATCAAAGTGTGCCGAATTTGTCACATCCTCAAAATTTCAAGGACTGGTGGATCAAGCTGAATGCTTATTTTTATGGCCACATGAGTTTGGGAACTAGTTTCTTCTCAGCTAGTTGTAAAAGGAGAGTGTTGAAGAGCACTGATGGGAAGGGGATAAAGGAGAAACCTCCTGATTGAGGCTTCGGGAATGAGTCAGGCTTAAGACTCTTTTGTAAAGTTACCGCTTCCCGGAAGGCAACCCAGTACTATGTTTTCATTCTATTTTTATTTTTATTTTGGTTTTACTTCTTTGTTCTGGCGGGTATTTCTTCTCTTACTTGCAGATTGCTCCAGGGTTGTTTATGAGATAATTGATGAGGTATGGTTTTAAACAAGTGTGGGGATGCCACTTGCTTCAGGATTGTTGTTTTTAGTCGTAAGAGATGACGCTATTTGAAGATAGTTTGCTGATTGCGTTCAAATTGGAGGGCACGGAACACGACTCACGAGGCATATCATCAATTTACCAGGGGAGTATGTTCTAATTCATTTTTATTTTTTTACATAATCTTAATTGTAATTTCCTTTTTCTTACATTGAGGACAATGTGAAATTTAAGTGTGGGGATGGGAAATTGATGTTTTTGGCAAAAATAAAAATATGAAACAAATTTAAAAAAAAGTAGTAAAAAAATAATAATAAAATAAAAAAAAAGCCTAAAAAAATTGGAAAAAAAAAGTCCCAAGAATTTAATGAAAAATTTTGCATAAATGGAAAATGATAGTATATTTGGAATTTGGTTTTTGAAACTACTATATATAAGAGATAAAATAAAAAGAAAGCGTACTAAGATTGGGATGTGTCTGTAGGCCCAACTAGTCTTGAAAGTTTTCCCATTGTGTATTCTAAATAAACCTAATTAATCTTAGATTTTGTGGGTTCTCATCCTAAGGGGACAGTGAAGCTGAAATTCGATAAGGTATAGGGAGTATTACCATAAGCTGATTACCTTAAGGTGGTGATAATTGAACGCACTTTAAAATTAGCACGCTACTCCGTTTTATGAAAATAAATAAAGAGTAGTGGCGCCCCACAAATGTCCAATTTTATACGAGTTCTAGTCTTCAGTTATATATTTTTAGGTAAAAGATGCCTAAGTGCACAACGAAAAAAAGAAAAAAAAAAGAGAAAAGAAAAAAAAATAAGTATTCCAAGAAGTTGGTCCGAAAATCAAATGAAAAGTGAGAAAGATATATAATGAAAAATGCCAAAGTAGCATTCTCAAAAATAGAAAAAGAGGCCAAAGTGCACATACTAGACGAGACTGAGAGTTTACGTGTTACCAAGGGGATGGCGACTCTGAGGATACACTATTGGGGCTCGAAGTTTTTAGTCAATAAATATTTTTGTTAGGAATATATAGGACAAAGTCCAATAATATTTAGGGCATGCTCGTACGACATCACTTGACCTATCATCCATAAATTTCATCTAAGTGTATTTTCTTCTTACCATTAAGGGGTTTTTATCTTATGGTGATATGTTGAACCAGTTTGCTTCAACTCAATTTTTAATTGTCTTTACTATACTTGAGATGAGATAGGTGAATCTTAACTCCAAAGGTGTGAGACCCATAGGTTTTTGATATCACATGAACTTAAAATGCTTAATGTGCGTGGGGCTTGATAGGCTGGTGGCTGGGTTTAAGTGGACAACAATATCGGCAATCGTGGTTTTTGTGTTTATCTGAGTTATAAGTTAACCTATATGTTTTTAAGACCATATTTTCCGATTATGATTCCATTGCAAATATATTTTTCGAGGACGAAAAAGGTTTAAGTGTGGGGATATTAACTAAAAATAAACATTAAGTAATACGCTAGACTCTCTAAAACCCGACTAAACTATTAACCGGCCAGTGAACCGATCGACTCTAGTAAAGCTAAGTAAGTCCAGATATCGAACCCACGAGACTCTTTAAATTACGTTTATTAGCTAATTGGACTTGACTACAAACACGACTTATTAATTTTTATTTGTTTGGGGGGTTTTATTTAAAATACTAATTTAATACTATAATTAAAAACTAATTAAGAAAACAAGTAATTTAAACGAAAACAAAGTCTGTTGTGAAAATAAGATGATGATGAGAAAACTACCTAGGCTAGAATCCCCTAAATTTCAGTTATGACTTAACCGGAAAAATATTTAGTTATGGTCTGGGATCGTAAAATAGACACTTAAAAGAAAACCCGAACAGGACCCCTGACCCTTCTCAAGTGACACCTATGGATTTCTAACAAGTTTTAACGCACACCAGTATTAAAAATCAAGTTCCCTTACGGTCACCTAATTATTTTTGATTTAGTTCCTTTATACGAAATCCTACCCTACAGCGCGAAAATCAAAGGCAATTCACAATATTTAATTGATTCAATAGTAAATAATCAACCCTAGATGGACTCCTTACGAAGAACTAAATCTAGCAAGATTAAATACTATAGATCTATCAATAACCTAGCACTTTACAGATTTTAGGTTAACAGCACACTTAGGTTTATTTGACAATATTATTCCTATGAGCTTATCATGAAATCAATCATAAAATAATCAAGAACACAAACTAATTGATCTAATAGCAACCTATCATATGACAAACAATAATCAAGGAAAGCTATGGAATAAAACTCATCAAACAATCCTAGGCATTCATACGCATCAATTTAATATAAATAAATATTTTACTAAATCATAAAAACCATAACGTAAATAAATCGCAAGTCAAATCAAAACATCAAAGTAGGTTCATCATAACCTAGGCAGTCTAAAGGGTTTAGCCAACAACCATACTCAAGAACAAACTAAAATAAATAGGTTCAAATAATAAATTCATGACGAAAATAATAAATTCAAACCAAATAATAAGGATGTTTGGATGAGTAGGTATTGAACCCGGACAAAAAGCTTCTTTCTCTTTTCTTCAAAACTGCTTTGCGGCTGACCACTTTCGTTCATGCCTTCTGTTCCAATCCCAATCCAAAAACTTCCGTAGGGTTGTTGTCTTCTTATAGCCGGCTCCTTCCAAAGTTATATAACTCTTTCTGTCCTCTCGGGTCTTTTCCTTCACAACCGACTTCCCTTTTATAAGCCTAAATTTCTTTTTAGCTTTTGCTTTCTTATTTTCGGTCCAGCCCAATAAGCAGGGTATCATCTTTGTCCAGCTAAATAATATTTGTGGCTAAAGTCCACTAATTTCCTGGTGGCCAATTTCAAAAACAGTTAGATATCCACATAGTAATTTAGCATATCATTAGAACTCAATTGATTTAAATCCACGTTTTTATATTCAGCCATTTTCTTATTTAGCTCATACTTTTATTTCTTTAGGAACTCATTGTACATAATACCCAATGAAAATTTTAGAATGTAATTAAACGATCATGTAAAATTTACTGATCAAATATGAGTAACTAAAATAAACCGATCAGTAGTTATTATTGTTGAGTTGATTTACTCGTTTTATGTAAGACCCCGAATCCCGGGAATCCTACAGTTGGTAATCACGTCCACAAATTCACAAAAATTTAAAACCAAACAATTTCATCTTATTAAAATCGTTTCAGAGTAATAAACAGCGGAAAATCACCAGTACTAAAACCAAGTTCCCAAAACCATAATTTAAATGTTTAAAGTAATAAATGAAAAGAAAACAATTTGTGTATTAATCTCCGACTAGTTATGCCTTCAACCGTCCAAGTAGTCTCGAGCACGTCCAAGCGGTAAGCATCCTCCTCTAAACCTGAAACTCACACTAACATACACACAAAGTCAGCTTGAGCTGAGTGAGTTCAAGTTTTAATAATAGACATTTAAATAAATCATCCCAAGGGTTTAAAAATATAATAACGGGATTATAAAACATTCCAAGAGTTTAAATATAAAATGGGATTATAAAACATTCCAAGAGTTTAAATATAAAAACGGGATTTTAAAACATTCCAAGAGTTTAAACATAAAAACGGGATACTAACAGTTAGGCCATCATCGACACTAAGTATTCATACTTAGACATCTATGTACATCCATATATTTATAACAATAGTCTTAATAATCATTCCAACGGTTTTAAAACTGTAAACGGAAATACATCAGTCTGGTCATCACATTGAATAAATAATCATCCTTACGTATGAACATCTCTATATGTGCATTCCTATATATATAAATATATATATATATATATATATATAACATTCAATAATAACATTCAGGGCCAAGCACACGTACAACCCAAACACGTAACATTCCGATGATGATCATGCCACACGAGCCTCCCCCCTCACGGGCTTTTCAGGGCCCGCCACAGGATTTAAGAATCTGAGTCGTATAGTTTGGCCCGGCCAAGATCACCATTCAATAATAACATTCAGGACCGAGAAAACGTACAACCCAAACACGTAACATTCAGCGCATGCAAACACAAAGTAGGCATACGCAACATTCAGTAGTCGAGACGACTACAACATTCGCCAAATATAGGCCATACAATAATTTATATATATACATACATATATATACTATAACATTCCAAGGCCAACTATATACTAGCAAGCCTATATAAAATAGTTTAAACGTTTCATCAGGAAAAATCGTTTAATACTAGGAATTAGTACTAGGCCTAATAGAAACCTCGAGCCTAGACCACAAGTAATATGTATAACCTTAAGGAATATAAGACCATAAACGAGTCTACAATATCCTAAGGCATAAAATATAGTTCACAAATAGTTTCATAAATGCACAAACATGAATAAGGCTATGTAATACCATCCAAATAGTTGTAACGAGTAAAATCGTGTAAAATTGTATTACGGTGTGCATGCTAGCCCAAAACTTGAAAAGAGTAAAAAGGGCATCATGAACTCACATGAAACGAGCCACACAAACACCAAAGAGTTTGAGAACTTCAAAGCCAATCCATAGTTTACAAGCCTGTCGGATTGCACACAAAGATTACTAACTAAACGTACCGACTCATTTATCCTACGAGACGTTCTAACAATATTGATTGACCTAAAGCCTTGACATTACCACATTCAATTACATTAGCCCCCGAGGCCATGTATTTACCAAAACCGCCCTTAGTTAATCCCGGGGACAAAGGGTTCCCAATTTACCCCCGAAAGTTGGTGATTTTATCGAATACGCTCGTTAACGGGTTGATTATGCACTTAGATACCGACTCAGCCCTGTGTGGACCAAATTTAGTAAAATCATAGCCAACAAGTCCACACGACGCTACACGAGTTGGATGGGTCGGTAATTCGCAAGCACGATGCACAAATTACCAATAAACGCGAATTTGCGCCGTACCAACCCGTTTGAGTAACCGACAACCAGTTCAGCCCCAATAACATAAAAATATAGTTTTTCATAGCCAACAAAACATACCGAGGTTACAACATCCGAAATGGTTGTTAATTCCCTCAAACAACGCGCTAGACGCAACAATTGACAAACTAGACAACCGAAACCTAGTTTTCACTTTATCAACAGTTGACCAATCTAACGAATGCCAAAACTCATGATACTAAAGTATATTACACTAGACATACCTAAGAAGAGGACGGAGCATGAACTTCAATTATAACAGCCCCGAAAGATGCGAGAAAGGGCAGCCACCGGTTAAGCCTAAAACGAACTTATCGATCAATAACGAATATAACATGCAGATTTTAGCATGCAAAGATGTATTTTATTACATAGGAAAACCATGGAATTAAATTATTAAATTTTTTCCAGAGTTGTATAAATGTCTTGGGTATATAAAAATATTTTTATTATATTTTTCCAATACACAAAGAAATCATAAAAATTCCTCCAACACAGCAAGGTACGTGCAGCTATTTCAGTGCGCAACAAAATGGTTTTATTTTTATAAAAATCATTACCCAGCCAAATTAAACGATTCCAATTGGGTTTGGTTCATAACTCAAAATATTAACTTTCAGAAGTGGAACCAACCAATTTATACTTTTAGAAAAAAGGTTATGATGTCGGGAAGACAGACCAGAATCCGTCATCCCGCATCAGCTTTGACACTCGATCTTATAAAATCATAAAAAGTATTCAAATCTCGTCCAAAAATTACGTATTACACCTTTCTGGAAACTAGACTCAAAGTAGAACATGATGGAAACAACAATCGATCAAAAACAATGGGTTATCATCGCGTTACAGGCCCTACAATAAACGCGTACGAATCTGTCAGAAATTGTTATAATCAAAACTCAACCCTAACGACCAATAAGCGCGTTAATATGATCAAGTAAGGTGAAAAAGAGTTGTAGACACTTAATACCGACCTTGAATTAGACTCGGGAGGGCTGGAACTCGGCTGGAGCTGCACGGAAAATGAGGTGGGCGGCTTGGAGCTGCTGCCGATCGGTAGTGAGGAGGGAGAAGGAAGGAGGTTAGGGTTTATTATAATAATGTTACACTTAGGCCCCTTTAACTTGAAAAACGTGGTAACTTGGATGAAAGGTTAAATAATTTAACTTAAGAGGATGACCAGGAGGTCCCTGAAGAATGCTGGATCAAACCCGATAAACATACAAACTCTACAACATGCATGTCGTTTAAATGAAAATGTCGGGTGCTACATTCTAATCTAACGCTTTAAGTTATAAGAGGCGATGTTTCGAGCAAAAGGATGGATAAACGGACTTTTGAAACGTATTACAAGGCTCAACATTAGAAAGATGAAACCCCGGCTTTTAAACAAACATTTATAAATGATCGAGCCGATTAACGAAATTTACGGGCGTTACATTTTAGCCCGTTGTCTCTTAGAACCCATTAAAACCCATATATGAACCAAATAATGATAATATTCAATAAAACTTGGCTCAAAAACACTTAAAAGTATAGAGAATATTTATATAACAATATGTATATTTTAGACTACATCAATGATCTAGTCGAATTGTGACACCCTCTTTCTTTAAATCCGGATGTTGATCATTAATCAACATTTGCACGAACCTCGGATACATCAACCATCGTATTTTCCCAAATTAACTTCATGCTATCAAAGATCATCTGAGAAAAACTGTACTTCAAGTTCAGACAGAGAGCAGCAATCGTACTCATCTGGTAATCCATAATCTCCTCATAACCTCCCTTCCGATGTCCCAGACAATGAATCACCACATGCACTAGAAACTTGTATGGTTTGGACAAACTGGTTTTCTGATAAGTATTTGAGTTTAATGGACCATTATATTCCATCCTCAAGAAAAAAAACCCTTCAACAACTTTTCATCAAGTGCAACAAGATCAGTCGATTCATCTCCAAAACCCAGCAATCTTCTAATAACATCTTCAGTAATGACGATCTTCTTCCCTTGCACCGTGGAATGTATCTCATTACCCTCCTATTTAGCATTCTTCCATAATGTTGTATGCATCGCACCATTCTATAACTTCCTTGTAAATCCTTGATCTTTTCAAAAACGATATGATCACCTTGAATTTTTCCAGCTTAGAATCCTTTTCATCAAGATAAGCTAACATGTTGTGTTTAGGATTAGTATTCTTCACCATCTGTAAGTATACAAAAAGATAAAAAAAAATTTAGAAAATGAACATATCAGCAGCGTATAAGCCAATGCCATAACAACGTATAACCTAGCGTATATGTTATACAACGTATAAGTCCTTTTGGGTTATCCGGCGTATATGTCCAAAAAGGTACGCATCGTATAAGTGTGATATCAGCGTATAAGCCCGTTTGGGTTACATGGCGTATAAGAAAATTTGGATTACACAACGTATAAGACAAGTGGAATTACATAGCGTATAAGTCAGTTTTGACTTGCACGACGTATAAGTCAGTTTTGACTTACCTGGTGTATAAGAACAAAAATGTTCACAGCGTATAAGTCTTATACGCCCAGACAATATCCAACTTTCAATCTGTAACAATCAGCATATAGTGACATGAACAAATTCCATATTTCTGGCCTAAACACACCGTTAAGTCCACTGATATTATCAATTTTTACTTTTAAAATGATTAAGACTGGATATTGAATGAGTTAGGGGTTCAATTTTCTTATTTGTAAATTAAGTCCAGTTATCATTGCTAATGATCGATTAATGTTTGTTTTAGTGTCGTAATAATTTTCTAAACACATAATCCTCAAAAGCCCTTTGTTAAGAACCCTTAATCACAGTAGTCGTGTAAGTCCCGTGAGAGATCTTTCAATGTGATATCAATATACTTAATGGTTAGGCGGAAACTAACCACTAAGTTGATTCTGTGAGAAACGATTAAGAACACACCAAACACAATGAAGAAGCTTCAAAACACACGTATATTATACGTCGGGTGCTTAAGCCCTTAACTTACACGATTGAATAATAATGGACGAAAAACCTTGACCTAAACTACATACATCGTATATATAGTTATACCAACCTAGGCCCAAAACATACAAAAGCCCAACGAGATCAACAGATCTCGGTTTACATAATACAGCCCAAACTAAGCCCAAAATACAAGCATAAACCACAAGTCATTGCCCAACATTCTCCCCCTTGGTTTATTGCTTAATCACAAGTGCTTCGTGCTTCTATACATTCATTTAGACCTTTCGGCGTATATACTGTGGCTCATAAATAGACACTTGGAAGTTGAGTGTGTTATTTAGGGCCTTTATTAAAACCTGGCTAGAAATCCAGCACAGGTCATGCTACTACCCATATGAAGTAGATGAACATGACCTTTGTTATCATGAACAACAGCAAGTATTAGGCTTGATTGACTCAGAAAAGTCAAACACGATGTATCTTTGGTAGAACCAACAAGTCCTCGGTCAAGGTTTGACCGAAAATGCTTCAAAACCTCTTCAAAAAGAAGATCTCTCTGATTGATCAAAAGAATCTGGTCAGTCCATGCCGAAAACCTCAGAGCATTGTTCATCATCTTCAACATACCACCAATCACCATTTATGACCAAACCTGTAACTACAATCAATGACTAAACCGATAATCAGTAACTTCAACAGAGAACAAACAAAACTTCTGAATGACGAATCAATAAAATCCAATAACCACTGAAAACCTCTCAACCATAATGGAGTTCTTTACCTTTTAAAGAAATCTACTTGAAAGTTCAAGGAGACAAGAATAGATGTATGGCGGTGAGTAGGTTAAAGATTTGATGGTTATAATGAGAAAAGATTTTAGAATATAATAGAAGTTGTGAGTTTCAAGAATGATCAATAAGTAGTAATGAGTGCCTTTTAAACTACCTGGTCACATCAAACTTGGCCGAGAACATTTATTTACTGAGAACATATGGCCGAGAACCATTTACTGAAAGCAGAGAACTCACAAGACTGAGTTTTCTTGGCCAAATTGATCTGGCCGAGAACTAGAAAGAGCCGAGAACGCCATTATCATAAACAACTTGGGCCAAAGATGACTGGGCCGAGAACACATTTGGTCCAACTGAATGGCCCACGACATTTTGCAACCGTCAAATCAAAAAATGATCCCGATTCATGTGAAAACGATTTCTTAAGACATTTGTTTTGACACGTGTAAACATGAGGTAAAACTAAAAATTAAAAAAATAAAATAAAATAACTAAACTAAAACAAAATGATTTAACCATCAAGCCTTCAATAAATTTAACATATTTTGGGATCAAATTTCAGCTGTTTTAACAAACGACACCTTTTTATGAAAAGATCCAAACATGAAATCATATTGATTAAGATACTTTCATAATGATTCATTTTCAGCATTATTGTGACATAGTGAAAAGATTGATAGCAGGTAATTATCATGATTTTCATTGCGCCAGTGATATGATTAGATTCAATTAGGCACAAAGCTTATATGGACATCACTTATGGACCCATGATGCCCCTTATCTATTCTCAAGGCGTATTTGGTTTTCCCCAGATCACCCTAATTTGACTCCAACCCCCTAATTCTTGATCAAAAGAATATTCTCTATACAAAAATAATTTTAAGCTTTAAGGTTGAACGTTGGACTTACATGCCATCCGGACTTACAAGCCTCACATTCAGGGTGTTTAGGACTTATTTGTATGCCCCACCCTTTAGTTCCCTGGGACCCCTTTAAGCTTAAGGAAAACAAATTTGAATGATAATAATTTTCATATATATTTACATCAATTTTTTTTTAAATATAATATTTTTGGTGATCAAGACACTAACGGGCTCGTGTATGATTGGGTAATTACTTTTCTGCCTATCATTCGAAGAGATGTATCTAGAGACATGCAAAGCATCTTCAAAATGACTATCCACAATATGTTTAGCAGATTTAGTTTATATCACTTCAAACTTTTAATTATCATGGAAAGCTACCATACACATCAATGACTGTTCAAAAGCCTTTTTAGCCTAATAACTTCACACGTTAGGCATACAAAATCAATTTATCTATCATTTCTCAAAGGTTGGATCAATTTTCATTTGAAAATATTTTGAGCTTCTAAAAAGCTTTTAGCTGAATAATAATATCACTTCCCAGATGATAATCCCGAAGACAAACTAAGACTGTCTGCACCAGTTCAATGCAATTTTCTCCACAAACAGCCTAGTCAGCATGCCACATCAACTTTCATTCATTCTTTCCATAAACATTTTTTACCTACAACAATAAGATATTCATTCTTCCCACAAACAATAATTTCCACGTCACCACTATGGGGACTCACCAACTACCATTCTTCACCATCCACCTCAACCTCCACAATACTTGTCCTTTTCATCCTTCCCATAAATCTCCTCCACATAAGCTATAGATGGCCCTGGTGCAGAAGGTCTAACAAGTTAGAATGTTTATATACCTTTAACAGTCAGTGTGGTGTGTGAATCACCAAGCAAACAATTTTCAGTGGTATGATGACACAAAAACAGTTTTTCAAGCAAAGCACATTTGAGAGAAAACAAGCGTGTAAGTTTTGAAATGAAATGAGTTATACGGTGTGTAAGTGTGTGTGTGTTTGTGTGTGTGTATACTAAACATATACGCCTTATGTCACACCCCAACCTACGATGGAATATGCTGCGGCGCGAACTATTGGTTCACAGCTCACAAACACCAACATAACAATATTAGTGACAATATCTAATTATTTTATTAAGTTCAAACATGTACGCATTATCTCAAACAATTACAATTAAAACCAAACAAATAATACAAAAACATCTTGTCTTTCTTTTATTAAATTATCCTAAAGCCCATTCTATGTAATCATCAACCTTCACTTCAAACCATAAGATAACCTACGATATGCGTACACAATAGATATATTTGTCAACACGAGGTTGAGTAAGTAATCACCAGTTTTGACACTAACTATAATATATAATAAAAACTACAAATCAATATTGTGAGTATCAACAATTATATAATGAGCAAATAATTGATGTCGTTTAACCATTGCCTTGCGAATTGGACTTTGGCAACTAAGACGAAAGAAATCAAATGATGGTGTCGGTTGACCATTCCCTTGTAAATCGGGCTTTGGCTACTAAAACGACGTATGATCATACTAACTGAGATATATTGTGATAGACCTCTTCGAATGCGATAAAATAAACAAGTAAGCAATAAGAAAGTAACATTTAATCGTTCAACATAACAAGTCATGAATTGCTAGTTTAAATGAAATAAATGAATTAAGATAATAATATGTTTAATATGATATGGTATGCATAAAGTCCCCAAAATGGTTTTAAAATTAGTAAAATAGGGGAGTGATTACTCACCTTAATGATTGGTGAGCTAAACAATAAAATAAGAATAATAAACGAGTCCCAAGCCTTTAACGCGCTGATTGATCCGATGCAAACTGACCTTAAAATTTGAGACATTAAACTAAAATTAAAAACAAGAGCATAGCTGCTGGAATCAGATCATATTGATGTGTAAACTCAAGTTATGAGGTTTTTAATATTTAAGCGAGCTGGTACTGTTTAGAATCCGAACTCTGAGTCGGGATTCAGGGTCTGGCCAGTACACTCAAATTTCAAAACAAAAATAAAAGTCTTCAATCCCGAAAACTAGTTTTAACCAGAAGATAGAGAAATCGAATAGTCAAAGGATTTGACTATTATACCCTTAAACGGGCCGGGACAAATTGACCACCGAGACTCCCTCAATCCTAGAAATTGATTGAGGGCTTTTGTTAAGTGATTGAAAACGTACAAAAACACAAAAGATAACTTACCCGAACAATGATTAGAACTAAGAGATAATCGATGTCAAAGGGGTCTTGAACACCAAAGTCAAACTAAAGCTTAAAGTTCTTGAAGAAACTTGAAGGAACCAACAATGGAGGAAAGGATTTCGTGATATGTAGAGGTGGTGATTGAGTTACAGAAGATTTTAGGGTTTAGGGTTGTATTATGATTAATTATTACACACCAAAATCGTTTATTAGGAAATAGTTCGTATAAGGAAACCGAATAACCTAAATATTTCGACAAAATCAGGTCAATTAACCTAGAGATTTCGAATTTAACAACAAGAAAATGAGTTTGGTCATGCTATAAAATTATAGGACTTATTTTGGGGCTTAAGTTTCGTTAATTATGTCAAAATAGGCTCGATTAAGCATTAAAAATGTATTAGCGAGTCAAACGAAAACAAAAACTGATACAGATAGTAGCCCACGTCATGTGACCTACATAGGGCTCTCTCCACGTGTGATGCGGCGTGGTGAGGGGGTTTTGTAACATCTCGGATTTTTCGTATTCATATTCGTTTACATTTAACCTGATTTGGGAATGTTATTCGGATTTGTTTTAATAAAATCAAACATTTATAAGTATCTAAGAGTGTATTTTCGTTTTTGTATCCTTTATGCTTTCAAAGTTGTTCATTTCTTGCTTAAACTCTTAAATAATAAAAAACTAACCTTTTTAGAAAGTTCAAGGACCAAAACTTCCAAACAACAAAACACTTCCCCCTAGGCCTGGGGTGTCGCGTGACCAAGGAAAAGAGGGCCGTCGCGCGGCACTTTGAGTCCTCTGTACATATTTCTTGATTATTTTGCTTTCCTAGTTCGTTTATGGTACTAAATCGCTAATTTTTGGACCGTATCACGCAATTTAAGCCCCAAGAAAACTAACTTAGACTAGGTACTTGTCCACATACATTACCCCTTCCTCAAGAATGAAATTTGGGTGAATTTTCAGTTGAGTTGGTCATTAAAACATTATTCGGTTTCTTAAACGAGTAAACTAACTAAAATTGGTTCGTTTTTGCATACTCTATATAAACAAGGCATATTTCACCTGCCAAATTTTTCCCTAAACCCTAAAAAATTACTCCCTTAGCCGTCACTTTCATATAACCCTCGGTTTTTCTTCTGTTTTTGCCATATTACTCAAGATACAAGTGTTCGTGTTTGACTTTCAAGCATTCTCAACCTTTGACTTCTGTTTTTCATTAATTTAAGCATTATCTGGGTAAGTTGTCTTCTGTAAAGTTGTTCATTATCATTCACTTGTCAATAACCCTCAATCAATTTCTGAGATTAAGGGGTATTGACGGGTCAATTTAACTCAAACCCGTTTAAGGGCACAATAGTCAATATCTTTGACCTATCAATTTCTCATGCTTCTGGTCTGAACTGGATTTCGGTCCAGAAGACTTTTATTTTTGTTTCAATATTTTAAGTCTACTGACCAAACCCCGACTCCCAACTCGCTGTTTGGATTTTGGTCAGTACCAGTTTGCTTAAATGTTTAATTTATCATCGATTCTAGTGGCTATGTTCTCGGTTTTAACCATAGTTTATTATCTCTAAGTTTTAGTTCTGTTTGGTTTATCTCAGTCAGCACGTTAAAGGATGGTTCGTTTGTTTAAATGTGTTTTCTTCTTATTTCTCACACTCACTTAATCATCAAGGTGAGTTTGATCATTCCCCTTTATTTACTGTTTTTAAAGCGTTTTGGGGATATATGCCTATATATTTATATTTTATATCATATATATACACAAACTTGCAAACATAATTATTGTGTGTATTTTAATTAAATGCTAATTGCTATTTGTTTAAGTGCTTATATTCTATCATATTCGGAGAGATCCATCAGAAGTCTAGCATGTCAATATGATCATACGCTGTCTTAGTAACAAAATCCTGATTCACTTGGCGATGGCAAACCGACAATCACAGTTATATGCTGTCTTAGTAGCCAATGCCCGATTCGCTAGTCAACGGCCAATTAACACATTATTTGTTTGTGGTTTGATTGACTATTACTCGCATTATTTTGTTTGCGCATTTATCATTTATTATATGGGGAAAGTGAATACGGTGCTGTGGGACGCCTAACCTTACACGGTAAACCTATCAAAACTAAGTAGTTTTGATAAAAAACTTGAAAAATTCCTGAAAGCTATTCCCTAAAACAAAACACGTCTGATGCTTCTTCTCTTTATGCTTTGTGAAAACCCTAGGGCTAACAGTTTATGGTGATCGACAAGTAAGAAGACGAAGATTCCGGGTTGTTCCAAGACGAAGATTAGTCATTCAGATACGTTAAGGTATTTCAGATATAACTGTTGAATAATCTGCTTCTTCGAATAAACCATATCAATAAACCCTAGGTCGTTCTATCTAACAATGAAAACGAAGATTAACGGTGAAGATGATGAAGATTAACAGTTTCGTCTTCTAACCATTTACTAATACTTTTTTTCGCTTGTTGATTATCGGTTTTCGTCTTCTAATATTCTGATGTTGCTGATATAGGACATCCACACCATAATGGATTTAGAAGTTCAATCAGAGAAGGAGGTTTTTGAAACAAATCTGATTGAACATATTGATGCTAATGGGCATTTGATCACAAATAGCGGATCCGATGTTGAAAGAGAGAAAACAAAAGTTTTGGACCTGGAGTTTGCGGTTGAAAAAGAAGTGACAAATGAAGTAATTGGACAAGTTTTTGATACTCCTGATGACGCATATGAATTCTATAACAGTTTTGCGTTTTTACATGGATTTGGAATACGTAAGCATTCGACTTTTAAAAATAAGACAACAAATGAGGCTTATCGAAAGAAATATGTATTCAATAAAGAGGGTTTTAAAGATTTGAAGAGTAATGGTTCTGAGGGAGACGCTAAGAAATGTCGTAGGAATTTAAGGACGGGATGTGAAGCGTTTCTTAGGATTTCAATAGGCAATGATGGGAAATGATCAGTCGATGAATTTAACAATGCACACAACCATGAGCTAACCGTTACTCCGACCAAAGTAATGAAACATAGATCTCATGGGAAGTTTCACCGCTCAATGGCTTGCAAATCTCTAATGTTGGAACTTGGTCAATCCGGGTTGAGACCTTGTCAAATCAAGAAGGTCGTAAATACCATGAAAAATCCAAGTGAAAATGATGTTACATCAAAACAATGTGCCGGTATCTTAGGCGAACAACGAAAACAATACAAGGGTAAGGAGTTTTATGGCCTTATTAAACATTTCCAAGATAAATTAATAGAAGACCCCGACCTTTATTTTGTTGTGGACTTATTTGAAGATGGGTCTCCTAGAAATATTTTTTGGGCAGATGGGAGATCAAGAGACTCGTATATAAAATTTGCAGACGTTGTGGTCTTTGATGTCACGTATATGACCAACAAGTTTATGATGCCATTTGCTCCATTTGTCGGGGTGAATCATCACCGCCAGTCCATACTTTTTGCCGGTGCATTGTTGGAGAACGAGAAACAAGAGACTTTTGAATGGCTATTTCAAAATTTCTTAAAATGCATGTTTGACAAGCATCCGTTGACAATAATTACTGATCAAGGCAAAGCTATTGGAAATGCAATTAAAAGAGTTTTTCCAAAAACCCGACATCATTTCTGTTCATGGCATATAAAGAAACATCAAATTGAACATCTTCGATCACTTACGGTTCGTTATAGTGACATTGAAGAGCCATACAAGTAGTGGATAAAGAGTAATACTGTTCAAGAATTCGAAAATCATTGGGAAAATTTATGTGGTAAATACCAATTTGAAAGTGGTAGTTGGATAACAGAAATGTATAAGCAACGCAAGTATTGGGCTAAAGCCTACTTGAAAGATTGTTTTTTTGCTGGCATGACATCAAGTGGAAGAAGTGAGAGCATTCATTCATTTTTGATGGATTTGTGAATTCAAATACCATGTTGAATGAGTTTGTAATCCAGTATGATAAAGCTGTTGCGTGCCGACGGGGTTCTGAAAACGATGAAGACTTTAGGACCATGGACTCCGAGCCAAATCTTTCTTCTGTAAATATGATAGAGAAAAAACAAGTCAACGTTTTACTAGAAAGCTCTTTGATATATTCAAGAAAGAATGGGCGGAAGCTACCCTTAATTTAACCCATGAGACGATAACCAAAACTTTAGAAGAAATCAAATATAAGGTTGGGCAGCTCGATATTGACAAAATATACTGGAGAGCTGTTAACTTCGACTCTCGGATAAGATAGATGTAATATGTTCATGTGCAAAGTTTGAAACATATGGGATATTATGCAAGCATATATTATATGTGTTGAAGAAGAGGAATGTTGAAACCCTTCCTGATCATTATATTTTACCTAGGTGGACCCTTGATGTTAGGTACAAGTCTGATAATCACACGATTGAGCTTGAAGACACACATAGTGGAAACGAAGTCAGCGCGTTAACTTTATGGTATGTTCAATCAAACTTTAGAAAAGCAATCGAAAATGCAAGAGATTCCCCATGCGAGATAAAGAAACTAAATTCCATCTTGGTTAACTTCTTAGAAGAACAAAGCGTTCGAACAAATTCCGGACAGTTGGAAAGTGCTATACAAAATTCTAATGTGGGAAGTTTGCACGTGATGCCTCAAATTTCTATTCGTGATCCACAAGTTAAAACAAATAATAAAGGTCGTCCCAAAAGTGCAACTAGAATCAAGTCTTCCCTGGAAGCACCAAAACAGAAAACTTGTTCTTACTGCAAGCAACCGGGTCATTACATCACCGGGTGTTCGAAAAAAAAGAAGGTAAATCTATATTTCTTAATAATTAGTGATTGTTAGTTTTATGGTTACATTTTTTTTTGCGGGACGATGAGTTGTTAGTAGAAAGAGAATGATGATATGTGAATCGACTTGGAGACTTGATAGTTTTGTAGATTTACTATGGTGGCACTTCTTTGTGTAGTGTACGAAATAAACTTGTGATCTAACTTTTACATCTTTTTAGTAGTTTTGATCTTTTTATGGTAGTATGTTTATGCTTTTCAAATATAATAATTATAATGAAATGGGCCACGATATAGCAATATAAACTTAAACGGGTCAAAACGTAAAAAGATAAACTGAAACGGGTCAAAATATAGTAATATAAAACGAAACGGGGCAAAAAAATAGAAATATAAACGTAAACAGTCACAATATAGCAATATAAATTGAAACCGGGTCAAAATATAGTAATATAAAACGAAACGAGGCAAAAAATAGAAATATAAACTTAAACGGGTCAAAATGTAGCAATATAAATTGAAACCGGGTCAAAATATAGTAATATAAAATGAAACGGGCCAAATTAAAGAAATATAAACTTAAACGGGTAAAAACGTTGACAGATAAATTGAAACCGGTCAAAATATAGTAATACAAACGGGCCAAAATACTGAATATAAACTTAAGCGGGTCAAACATCCTTTGTCCGACTCTTGCAGTAGGCGGGCTATTTTTTTAACAATAGGTGCAGTTGTGATTAATGGAGCCAACTATGGTAAGTAGGGCTGCTTATATTTTTTTTCAACTACTTTAATTATTATCTAAACTGATCTTTTAAATTTATTGATTATTGAGGTTTCAAATATGGATTAGTATGAATTGAAACTATGGGTGTTTTAAAAGATATATAGTAGTATGATTTTTGTTAACCACTAGCAGGGACATTGTCGTGTTAGGTAGATGTTGCAGCTTAGTAAGTTTGGTTAGTAGTATGATTTTTGTTGACCACTAGCAGGAACATTGTCGTGTTCGGTATATGTTGCAGCTTAGTAAGTTTTGTTTCGCGGTTATCTAACAATTTATTTTTGTTTCTTGTCTAGTAATATGATGCTCAATAATTAATAATGCATGTTTTCCATCAGATTTCATGTTTGTTATATCTGCAAGTGATGCTTGGTCTGCTACTGCAAGTATAAAGTATTAAGATTCTTGTAGTAGATCATGAATCAATAAATAAATGAAATACAATGAGGTCAATTTTAATAATAGAAATGAAGAGTTATATCATATAGAACTTGACAAAAATTAATGACTCGTCCGAACTGAACCGTCAAACCGACCCGGATTTTTTTTATATTCGACTCTATAAATTGGATCTGCCACTGTGTGCAAGCTGTCCAAAACTGCAAATAATGGAATTCGAATTGCTGCATATAGATGAAATTCATTTCATACATATAGATGCATTACATCTTTGTTTGTGCTAACAAAGTATATAACAAAGAAATTTTTTTCCATTTCTTCTAAATATAATGACAATTGTTTACATGGACATAAAAGTAACAACAAAAATTAGAAAACCTATCCAACTATAAATCAAGCATCTCCTCATTTGTCTTGCATCATCTTCACTTGTTCTCAATTTATCTTCAAGTTTATTCATTATAGCTTCAAAAGTAAACAGAACTGGTCAAATGTCATTCATATAACAAAATTGCTAACATGGATAACAAATAAAAAACACACAGTTAGTGGAATAAAAAGATTAAACCTCTTGCACTTGGTCAACAATATTCCTAGTCCTCGGTAAGTCCACCACCAGCATTTGGCCTGCTAACCCGATAAAAATTCATCTCCATTGACCTGCATTTGCCTGCTAACCCGATAAAAATTCATCTCCATAGACCTGCACTTGCACTAAGTCAACAATATTCTTGTACGCCTCGTCACCTGTAACCTTCTACACATCTACCATAAAATATCAACATGTACAAAAACTAACCGAAAAATCACACCTGCCTGAAGCTGCTTTGAGCGAATAAATTCCAAAAATTAATTAATTTAAGTTGTTTCAAATTTCACAAAATGCAACCGTATGTTTATTGGCAATAGGAGAAAAATTAAGAGTTGGGGGATTAGGGTTTATAAACCAATTAGAATATTAGAATCAAACCTATTCTCTGTAAATCTGTGTTTTAAAAAACATACTTAGATGATCGATTTCAATTGGAACCATAAAATATTACCTGCAGAGGTTGCGGATTCGAATTGCAGGGCAGACTAGGGCGACCTAATCTTCATCATGTTCACTGTTAATCTTCATCATCTTCACCGTTAATCTTCGTTTCCATTGTTAGATAGAACGACCTAGGGTTTATTGATATGGTTTATTCGAAGAAGCACATTATTCAAGAGTTATATATGAAATACCTTAACGTATCTGAATGACTAATCTTCGTCTTGGAACAACCCGGAATCTTCGTCTTCTTACTTGTCGATCACCATAAACTGTTAGCCCTAGGGTTTTCACAAAGCATAAAGAGAAGAAGCATCAAACGTGTTTTGTTTTAGGGAATAGCTTTTAGGAATTTTTCAAGTTTTTTATCAAAACTACGTAGTTTTGATAGGTTTACCGTGTAAGGTTAGGCATCCTACAGCACCGTATTCACTTTCCCCTTATTATATATATATAATTGTACATGAAAACTGATGATCATGTCACTCAACATGTGTTGTTGATAAATCTCTTTATTTTCTACACATATGCAGGTTAACAATCGATTCGAAGCTAAGGTGAAGAACGCATAGAAAGACCATAGAAAATAAAATGAAGACTATTTAAATGTTATTTGTTTGAATTGTAATTGACATGTTTGAATATTTGTGCGCCTTAATTTGAAATAATTAATTTAATAGATATTGTCATATTTTTTATTTATGATAGTACTTTTGAGCTGTGAACAATCAGCTCATGCCCCGGCATTTCCGCCTTAGGTTGGGGTGTGTGACAGGTTTCCCAACTTTGATTTTTTGCAAAATTAGTCCATGTACTTTTATAAATGCGATTTTTAGTCATTTTAAGTGATTGTAAGGGTTTTTAAGAGTTGTTTGATGAGTTTGAAAGTTAAGAGAATATAAATTAAGTTCAACCAAGCTAAATGCTAATAATAAGTTTTATGAAAGATTCGAATTACATTTCCGAGTCGGGTAAATGAATACGAATTCAAATACGAAAAATCCAAGATGTTACACCTTACAAGGTTTCCATAATTGTTATGCGGCGTATAAGTTCAACATATGCCCCGTTTAAGAGTAAACTTATGCGACATATACGTTTAACTTATGAGCTACATATAGGCATTTTTAGTATTTTTCAACATCGAATATTCACACACATATGTTGGACCAAGTTCAAGTTAATGACCTTAATTAAACTAGATTAACTTAACTTTTAACCATTTTTCAGAAAAGATATAATTTAACATGTCCAGACTAATGACCTTGTATAAACAAATGACGTTTTAGCTTTCAAACCATTTATGATTCACAAGCACAAGCTCAGTCCATTATCCACAGCAGATTTAGATAGTATTCTAACACCAATAGTCGAAAATAAATCAGAAAATATAAAATCTTTTTGGTTTAAAGAAAAAATAGTAAAGACTGAAATGTAAAGTATTTACATACAAAAAACTTTCAAACTATTGTACAAACTGAAAAACACATTTTTTATGAGTTTGAGCAGGGAATCATATTGACCAACTTGCCCCTCCATCACAGTTTTATGTTTCAGCTTTATTATGACTAGTTAAGTCAGCCATTGGTATTTTTGTCCACTTAAACCTTTTAACAATTTTTTTTGAAATTTTTGTGATATGATTAAGATTCAGTTAAGGCACAGAATATTTATGTGGTTCCCACAATATCAGGAACTATCACTCTCTAATCCTGATTCAGGAGTAGTTTGATTTTCACCATGCCACCCCAACTTGACTTAAACCTGACTAGTCTCTGATCAACAAAAACTCACAGTTTTTGACACCTGCACATTTTTTTCTTATTTTTGTCTACACTCTAAGCAATAGAAAAGTAAAGCAGAGGGTTCAAAAACCTTAACCATCAGGTCAGATATTCCTATTGCGCAGGAGAATGTCCAAGGTTTTCAAACAAAAAGAAAAACCAAGAAAATAAAGCAGAGGGTTCAAAAACCTTAACAATCAGGTCGGATATCCCTATCACGTTAGAGAAAGTCCAAGGTTTTCAAACAAAGAATAACCAAGAAAATAAAGAAAAATGTCTTTTATTAAAACGGCAGATCTTTTTGCATTTTTCCTTTTGACTGTATTTTCTTTTTCTTTTTGTGCAATACTTAACTCTTGACAGACACAAACTTTTGATCAGCCATAGCAAGGCTTGAGTATGGCATGCTAATACATTTCGGCCTCCATTACCAAGCCTTTGCCAGAGGCTGGCACCCCTCTCAATCATGTTAATCCACTAATATTTGTCAATATTTAAGTTTATATCACATACTATTTCTTACTTGTTTGTCTAAGGCCTACCAACACACTGCTACGGTTAAGCACATAGCCTTTTGCTTATATTTTTAATGGATTTGGGACACATATGATCAATGTACTATCATCTTCCCTTTATGCTTCAAAAACTCATTTTGAGGAGCATTTTTCAGTGTTTTTGGTTTTTAACATATTTGAATGTTTTTAGCTTTTTCAAAAATTTATAGTGTTTCTGGATTTTCTCAAATATTTTCTTCCTCTAAAATAAAAAAAATATCTTTTCTAAATTTTGAAAAAGAAAATATTTACAAAGTTGATAAAAGATGTTTGGATTACTTAAGATCAGAATCCATAATCTTGGGATCACTCTCTTTTGTATTCCCACCACCCAATACCTTAATACCATTAAGCTTTAACAAATATTGAAACCGGCCATTATCAAAAGCTTGTAATAAGGCCTGCTTTTTTGTTTGGTGTGAATTTTCTCAACAGTGATCAACTTCTTTTTATAGCAATCACGAATGAAGTGATACCGGATTTCAATATGTTTAGTTTTATAGTGATTACTAGATTTTTAGTTATTGATATGGCAGCATTATTATCTACAAAAATATGTGTAGTCAGAAAATTTAAACCGTAGTCGTGCAATTGCTGTTGGATCCATAGGACTTGAGAACAGTAGCTAGAAGCAGCTACATATTCAGCCTCATAGGTTGACAGCGACACGGTTGTTTGCTTCTTGCATTGCCATGTGACTATCCTACTGCTAAAGAATTCGTGACATTTGTCAAATTCGGTTTAATATTTGTATTCATTTTGTTACGCGTTTTGTAATCGGATCTTCTCATTTAATGAAAACGTTGAGTTATTAACTATGCTATTCGGTTTTATCTTTATTGTATTTACGCGTGGCTCGTATTATTGTATTCATAATCGTTTAATGTATCAAATATGTGCATTTTTAACCCCTTTCACTTATAACCAAACACAAGGGACCTTTCTGCGAATAATTCAAACCTTTTCCCTGCCATTCTCTCTTCCCCGTCGTTACCACCGACACCCCCCTTTGTTTTTGATTCAGTTCATCCATAATTTACGAGATTTTATTGATCCTTAACCTCCACGACATCCTAGTTATGGTAAGCATCGAGTACTTGATAGAAAATAACAACCAATTTCCCTAACTAACGAACCGTGGTCAGACTTAGCCCTTTACCCTATAAATACATGACCAAAACGCAATTAACTTGTGTAACTTCCGTATTTTTTAGAATAATATATAAAAGAAAATTTTATTATTTCATGTGTGTCGTTATTTAATTTTATTAAGTAATAAAGGGATTGAGTGGTATGCTTAGGATTTATGTATGGACTTGAGAGTGGTTACGGGCCTAAGGCTCATGGGCTTGGAATATTTAAACCCCAAACCCTCCCTTATCACCAAAACACTTCTCATTCTCCATCTCCTTCCTCCATACACACACTCAAAACACACACAAACTCTCTTCCTCTCATATTCTTCTAAGATCCAATAGAACCAAGGAGATTCGTGCTCAAGCATCATCAAACAACAAAAAACTTGTTTAGATCCACGGGTTGGTCCAGATCCAAACCCAACCAAACCCAGAAGGTATGCTTCGGTTAAAAAGGTCTCTCCTTGAATGCCATGTGTCCCTCCTCAAGCTACATGTCTCATCCTACTCACCTACGTGCATACTAAAAGTCAGCTACGCTGATTGAGTTCTAGTTTAACAAGTCACATATTAGTCTTACACATTTATCTTACATATTCGTATCTGTAGATACTATTCTTATCGTTACCCTGCACTTATTCTCTTTAGTCTTACACACACCTTGTTTTATTCTTTCATATGCACGTATTTATTCTTACACATTCTTACATATTCATACAAATATTACTTTGTACAATTCTTGCATATATATATATATATATATATATATATATATATATTACTCTTACACTTTCTTACATAACATACAATTATTTTTACATTCTTGCACAGATATTATAAGGGTCTGCCGCCCGACCTCTTGCACAGATATTATAAGGGTCTGTCACCCGACCTCATGCACAAATATTATAAGGGTCTGCCACCCGACCTCTTGCACCGATATCATAGAGTCGACCACTCTATTCTTGCCCAGGTATTAAAAGGGCATGTCACCCTGACTCTTTCAATGCATTCTTACTTGACTCTTACAATCACATTTAATTAAGAAAACTAAACACATATGAGTTCTTCCAAACATTCTTTCATTCTTGCAATAGTCATTCACATTCATCATATATGTATATATATTTATATGTTTCTAGTTTTACAAGTATGCACACAACCCCGAAAACATTTTCAAAGAGAAATGGGGCTAGAACTCACCTGAAGTCGGTTTATTTCTGAGCTTATGGTCACACCTCTTCTCAACTGAGCACGGCTAACTGTTTAACAAGTTACAAGCATCAATCATCTAGTTCTAACTATCTTGCACTTCTAAGTTAGTGAAACCCTTAACAAACCGAGGAGGGACCCGGGTCGTAAAATTTTCACATTCTTCTCGAATCGGCTCAAATGGGTTGAGTCGAGTCTGCTCGACTCGGCTCAATTCGAGTCAAGTCGAGTCTCTCGGCTCTGCTCAAATTGAGTCGAGTCGAGTCTCTCGACTCGGCTCAATTCGAGGCGAGTCCTTCAACTCGGCTCATTTTTGGGTCGGGTCGAGTCCCCCGACTCGGCTCGCTTTTCCCTCGGACCGTTCCATTTCGGCCTCCTTACATCCCATTATGCCTGTTTTATAGTTAAAATGAGTTTCGGGTTGTAACAACTCCATTTCCATGCTTAACCCGGCCCGAACACCACTTGTGTGTACCGCCTAAACCTAAATAACTTTCTTACAACAAAGTTTACATTTTTCTTGCTTTACAAGACCCGATTTGCCTCAGTCATTGCATCTTAACACAAACCAGCATCAAAAACCTAATCTTTAATCTAAAGCATACCTTTCTAGAACTTGGTTAGGTTTGGATCTTGGACCTCACGTGAATCTAGACGGGTTTCTTTGTTGCTTGATGTTGCTTGAACAAGGATCTCTTGTTTCTCTTGAATCTTGAATGAATATGGGAGGAAGAGAGTTTGTGTGTGTGTTCAGAGTGTGTGTATGGTGGCAGAGGATGAAGTGTGAGAATGTTTAGGGTTTCAGGGAGGTTTAGGAGTTTAAATACTCCAAGCCCATAAACCTTAGTCCCGTAACCACTCTCAAGTCCATACATAAATCCTAACCCTATCACTCATTCCCTTTATTACTTAATAAAATTAAATAACGACACACATATAATAATAAAACTTTCTTTTATTTATTATTCTCAAACTACAGATGTTAAATGTCGGAATATGTGGAAGTGGTATTTTATGATGAAATAAAAGTTTTGTTGTTTTTCGTCTAAAAAGCGTGTTGTTGTCATCGCATCAACTCTACCCAAACATTTTTCTCCTCTTGCATTCAATGGAACTTCTCATCTCAAATTCGGGTTCTTTGCCCAGATTCGGCTTCATTAAACGTGTTAAACTTTTTAATATTATTTTTGTAAGTTTTTCTTTGTCTGATGAGGATGCAATAGATCTCTTACCATTCCTAGTTAATTTTTCGAGCTCAGCAAAGACATGTGGATCAGTTTCATCTTTGATATTGGTGTTGGGAAATTGAGCTTCCAAAGATGTGTAGTCCCTCATTTCATTTATCCTTAACCTTTTCGTGGATTGTAAATCACCATCCATTGGAGAAATACCGACTCAACATGGATTATCAGGAATAACTTCCCATATTGCTAATATGCTGTGTGAACCCTTTCCTTTGCATGAATTCTTTGTAGTCCACGCTTGCTTTCACCATAACATTTTCCTCGTAATAAAGGAGAAACATGAAACAATTTAATTCATGTCATGCTTTTGATTTCTTTAAGGATGTGCCCATTCTTAATAGGGATTTCTTTGGGCAATTGGGCCTTTCTTTGGGTCTCAATAATACTATATTGTAGAGGTGCATAAAAAATTCAAACTCAAAACCGGACCAAAAAAGAAAAACTCAAAACCAGGCTTTTATACCCGACCCTATCCGTATGGTATTGATAGGGTATGCATTTCAGTACCAAACCCCATACCCGGAACCGGACCTGATTTGTACCCGGTAATACCTGAAATCCAGTACTGGGTTTTTCAAATACACGGTCTATACCCATAATTACCCAAAAAATACCTCTAAAAAGTGCAACCCCTTAAAAAATCCAATATATACCCGAAAAATACCTGGAAAAAATCCGAAAATAGGGTTTTTTCAATACCCGGAAATAGGGTATTCAAATACCCGGTTTTAGAATACCCAATTCTATACCAGACTCGAACCCGGTGCATAGGGCATAGTTTTTAGAGATGATACCCGGACACGACCCAAGTATTACCAATACCCGATTTTTCAATACCCAGTCATACCGAACCCGGCTCCATACCCGGAACCGGGTAATTTGAAAGTGTGCACCTCTACTATATTGATTCATGTATAAAAAGAAAGAAATGTAGATAATGAGCTGATACAAATAGAAATAACTCAATAAGTTAGTATAACAAATATTCTTCAAATAAGTAAACTTCAAAGAATGTACACGAAATCTTTCAAGAATTGCTCCTAATGGAACCTGTTCCCATGAACGTAGACAATTGTTTATGTTGTTGCTCGAATGAACTTACTAAACCTTATGGATTAATGAAGATTATGACTAACGATTAGAGAAGGACTAAAGAATGAAACCAAGGTTACAAATTAAATATTTCTACTTTGAATGCGAAAGACACTGAACTAGGAATTTGGTAAGGGGCGGTTTTATCAAGAATGAATTGATATAATTCACCAAATTGTAAACGATAAATTTAGTTTGAATAACTCTCAGTCTTATAATGAGAAAAATATAACTCTAAAACTGACTACAAACTCATCTTATCATAATCACAATTTTGATTAGATTATATAGATTATGACTTGGTACAATTAGAGATGGACTCGAACTCATAATTAAATGATAAATAAAACGTCCATGTTTATCTACTAATCTAATAAACTATCATATATTAAATATAACTCATTTAATTTATCTGTAATTGATTTAATTAATGGATCCAATTTCATTAGAATTACGTACAACATTTTAAAAAGAAAAAGGACCTATATTACATTTTCAAATCTTTTACATACTTGAGTAACGACTAGATCTGTATATAAAGATGTGTAACAAGTTAGCATGCTAATATATTTTAATTGTAAAATGTATCGTTTATATGCTATTGATAACAAATAAAAAGTCTTCAAAAATAAATGATAAGCTATCCTCTTGATATTATTAAATATTAAATGTATTTTTTAAATATTTTCACAAACCAAATTATTTATCCTTCCTCACGTGCCCAAGTAGATCCATGAATGGTGGACGCCCAAATAATCACACCCACCACTAATTCATTTGGTTGGACATCATCTAATATATATATTTTTTCCTTTCAATGAATAAAGTCTGACTAGTCAGCGTAACCCAATGACAAAAATTGATCACATACATTCTCAATCATAGATCATCAGGTAGCCCAAGTCTACCATATTCTATTCTGGAGAGACTCATTATGTAACATTTCGGATTTCCAAACCCATATTCATGTACGTTTAACCCGACTCGAAACATTTTTACATCTTTATTATTATTAAAAATCAAATATTTATGAGTTACTAAGTTTCTACATGTTCACCTTAGGACCTTATACTCTAATGTATAATTAATTTCTAATTATAACCTAAATAGTTCATAAAATGATCAAATAACAATACATCAGGGGCTAATCTTGCCATTGTGTGAAACCTCCCTTCTTCGGTGGCCGGAGCGCCGCGCGTGGGGCAGCCCTAGGCTGGTCGCGCAGCGCGGTAGCTCACCTGCACCAGTATGCTGTTCGTTTTCGTTCGTTAACTCGTTTAAGGCATAAAATCGTTTATTTTAGGCATGTTTGAGTAAATTAAGGACCAAGTAAACATCATATAACTAAAACATAAATTCCAATTCGTTATTTACTGCTCAAGATCAGATATTTGTGAATAAATCGTTGATTCTTTCCTTAAATCGTATATTCTTACCTAAACGGGCCAAAAGCCCATAATTAGTTCCTTTTATGTTTTTCTATATAAACAACCATTAAACATCTGCTGTAAACATTAATCAAACCCTAAAGAACATCCTCCAGCCATCCCTTACCTCTGTTCATCCTCCAAACCTTGGGTTTTTGCATATTCGTTAAAGATTCAAGATTTGATCGTTGACTTTGCTTGGTTTAGGACCTTTGACTTCCGTTTCTCATCAATCCTTTCACTTTTCGGGTAAGTTGTAAACTGTAAAATCGTTCATACATATTCCCTAGTCAATAACCTTCAATAAATTTTGTGGTTGAAGGGTGTTGACTGGTCAATTGCTTTAAAACCCGTTAAAGGGCAAAACAGTCAACAAGTTTGACTTTGCATTTTCTCATGCTTCTGGTCGGATTCAACGTTCTGTCCATAAGACTTTTATTCTAGTAACAAAATTTTAAGGCTACTTCCCAAAACCCGACTTCCGACTCGCTGTTTGGATTCTGGTCAGTACCAGCTCGCTTAAACGTTTAACTCAACATAACTAAAGTTCTACTCATCCGTTTGGATTGATTCCAGCGGAATTAAGTTCGTTTTTATTTATAGTTTCGTATCACAAAGTTTCATGTTCTGATCAGTTATCTCGTTTGACGCGTATTGGACGACTCGCTTATCCGTTGACTCGTTTATTCTTAGTTATACTCACTAACCTTTAATCTAAGGTGAGTTTTATCATTCCCCAATTTTACTCGATTTTCATAAACTTTTTGGGAAAATATGCGTATGTAATACTATACATACATATCTATATATACATACATATCAAAAATAGCAAACGTGTAATTGTGTGTGATTAATCAAATCTACTTGTTATGTGCTTATGTGTTATTGTATTCATTCGTTTGACATATCCCCTTGGAGAGGATTCTCATTCTATTGACCACAGCTCGATTTGCTTGGCAACGGTCTTATTCTTATTTGCTCATGGTTGATTTACCGGCGTCCGATTCGCTTGGCAATGGTTTAATCTACAACTTACTTGCTTATGGTTTGATTTCATTGCCGCATTTATTACGTTTTGCTTATTTATTATATTATCCTTATTTTATTGCAAAACTGGTGGTAAACTCACTCAACATGTGTTGTTGACCAAAATCCATTTTCTACGCATATGCAGGTTGCCTGAGTTGAAGGATGGACACTTAGAAAGACCATAGGGTTATATTGAAGATAAACTTAAATTTAATTGATTTATTTGAATTGTATTGTTGAATTTGAATATTGTGCATTATTTGAATTAAATAATTAATTACATATTGTCACATTTTATATATGATAGTACCTTCGAGCTGTGAGCAATCAGATCATGCCCCGGTATTTCTGTCTTAGGTTGGGGTGTGACAGATTGGTATCAGAGCCGAAGGTTATAAGATAGGTCGTTAGAAATGGTCTTAGACATATGTTAGAAACCCTATACGTGCTTATCTAAACTACCTTATGTGCTAATTAATAATTGTTTACAACTTGCTTAGATTAATTATTTAAATTGTATTTATCTTGTTTATTTGTTGCACACACACACACAAATTCTGAGGTTATGCCACACTTTCAAAATATTTTTTAAATCCTCTTAATTTTAGTAGATTACCTTTTATTGTGGGAAATTCCTTAAGAATTCCCGTGTTTTTCTCTTTCACCTTGAAGCGTGGGGGTATGACAAATCTCGTACAACCACATAACTTCAAGTGGTACCCGTAATCGGCTGAACGGTTGCGTAGTGAACATAACCGGCTAAACGGCTATACTTCCAAATTGTGTTTAAAACTATTTTAAATGCTTAGTTGGGTGAAAAATCCATGGAATTCCATGGGCACTCCAACTATTCATTTCTTAAATCATTTTCAAGTTGATTTTTTTTGGGTTGGAACGTATCGTCCAGGGTGGTTCCCGAGATACACCAACTATTTATATTTGATTCGTTGATTCGATATTTAGTTGAGTCGGTTAAATGCCATGTAACGCTCATGGTCCAAACAACTCCATTGATTCGCTAATTCGTTAATTAGTTGGGTCAGTTAAATTCCATGTACACGCTCATGGGCTGAATAACTCAATTTGTTATTATTCGTTATTTAAATTGGGCCAACAAATTGCCATGGAACACTCATGGGAGGCCAATTCACAAACTTTATGTTGTTTATTTAGTTCGGCCATTCAAATTGTCATGGAAAGCTCATGGGAGGTCAACTCGTTTGATATGATTGGTTATTTTATTTTTGGAAAATTCTATAAAACATTATTTACTTAAATGCTCCAAACTCATACATATTATTTTAATTCTTGACTCATCCTCGAGTCTTCACTAGTACTAATACATATACATACGCATCCCCATTATTTCATATCAACTCATTCCTACAACTCACCTGTCATCTTACACATTTTCATTAATTGGTCATCGTAGAATGTCTTCCCTAGGAAATCATCGTAATCAACGCCGTTCACCTGCTTCTCGTGATTGCTCTTCAACTACTATAATAGACAAAGAGTTTGCTGCTGTATTTCTTTAACGACCGCCAATCTCGATAAAATTAAAATACACCGAACAAGAAATCTTATACTAACTCATATCCGTTAAAATATTATTTAAATTATATTTTTGTACTTATATCCATATCCTCAAACTATAAATTTCTAAGTACATTTAAATCATTATCCTCAACTTTAAACTATAAATATTTTGATATCTCTTGTTTTCCTCAATTTCATGATGGTTTTCATAATTTATTTTCTACTCTATAAATCTTTAAAATTCAATTATTGTAAATTTTATTATTATTAAACTAAATTATGAATTCTCTAAATTTAATTTCCATTTTTAAATTAAAAAGTTTCCATTAATTAATTTAACTTTTATTATTAAATTGACTTTTTGATTGAACATTCATCGTAAAAATTTCAACTCCCTACTTTGATTTTTTGTTTGAAAATTTTGAACATTTTAAATGATAAATTCGTAGTTGTTACAATAGCCATGGTGGTTCATGCATATCTAGCCTCATATTTATCTCAATTTTACTATATGCTTCAATTTAATTTAGAATTTATTATTTACTTAAATTTCCATTACTGATAATTCAAATTACTTAAATCCTAATATTTATAACAATTTTATGAAAAAGGAGAAATTCACGAATTCTCAATTTAATCTAATTTAATTACCTACTTTATATTTTATCTAAAGGTTTAATTGGAATAGGACTATCTCGGTGATTCAGGAATATCCGCTTCCCAGTTTAATCTATCAAACAACTTAATTCAAAAAGGTATATTTTTGCATTATCATTAATATTTAAATTATTAATTACTAACTATTATAATAATTTAGAATATCTTAATTGAATTAATCTAATCTCAAAATCACCAACTTGAAAAGCTATGACCTTACATTAACCTCTCTTTAAACTCATAAGTACTTAAATTAATCAAACTCAACTCACCAAAATTTTCGTTAACGATGTTTAAACTTATATTCTCGATCTTAAGAACTTCATTCCTAAATAGTACGATATTTAAGGACTCCGCATCCATTAACTATTTGTTATAAATTAACCCTTTGCGTAATTCATCCCCTGAATAAAATTCTTTTATCGAAGTTAATCTATTAGGATCTTGTACCCTCATCTCATTTCCATAATCTTGATTATCACAATAACATATGTTTCACAAAATTTATTTTCTCTCAATTTTCAAAATTTTACATAAAAAAATGAGGTTTTCGAAATCTCACGGCTTTATTCAACTAGAACAATTATTAATTATCATTTGAAACTATATTTAGAATTATCAAAAACAATTGTTTTCTCTTAAAAATTTTATTTAAAACGTTTTATAACCCACATGATGAAACGAATTATGCGGACCATCCGACGATCTAAGTAATTATGGGTCGACACGTAATTACCAAAGTCCTTGCATGGAAATCATAATACGTAAAATTGTATGTCATGATTTAGAACCTAAGGTAGCTTGGGTAACGGTACGAATAATGATATGATAAGGACATGGTGGATACGCCGCTGGTACATCCTATATATAAGTGCCCTTATCGGATTTCCATTTGAAGCGTTGCTTCGGTTATTGGAAGTTATATGTTATGATATTCTCCTTAAAAGTTTAAATTGTTTTCAAAATGATAATGTTTTGGTTTTCCTTAATTTCGGGACGAAATTCTCTAAAGTAGGAGAGACTGTAACATTTCGGATTTTACAAACCCGTATTCATGTACGTTTAACCCGACTCGAAACATTTTTACATCTTTATTATTATTAAAAATCAAATATTTATGTGTTACTAAGTTTCTACATGTTCACCTTAGGCCCTTATACTCTAATGTATAATTAATTTCTAATTATAACCTAAATAGTTCATAAAATGATCAAATAACAATACATCAAGGGCTAATCTTGCCATTGTGTGAAACCTCCCTTCTCCGGTGGCCGGAGCGCCGCGCGTGGGGCAGCCCTAGGCTGGCCGCGCAGCGCGGTGGCTCACCTGCACCAGTATGCTGTTCGTTTTCGTTCGTTAACTCGTTTAAGGCATAAAATCGTTTATTTTAGGCATGTTTGAGTAAATTAAGGACCAAGTAAACATCATATAACTAAAATATAAATTCCAATTCATTATTTACTGCTCAAGATCAGATCTTTGTGAATAAATCGTTGATTCTTTCCTTAAATCGTATATTCTTACCGAAAGGGCCAAAAGCCCATAATTAGTTCATTTTATGTTTTTCTATATAAACAACCATTAAACATCTGCTGTAAACATTAATCAAACCCTAAAGAACATCCTCCAGCCATACCTTACCTCTGTTCATCCTCCAACACTTCGGTTTTTGCATATTCGTTAAAGATTCAAGATTTGATCGTTGACTTTGCTTGCTTTAAGACCTTTGACTTCCGTTTTTCATCAATCCTTTCACTTTCTGGATAAGTTGTAAACTGTAAAATCGTTCATACATATTCCCTAGTCAATAACCTTCAATCAATTTTGGTGGTTGAAGGGTGTTGACCGGTCAATTGCTTTAAAACCCGTTAAAGGGCAAAACAGTCAACAAGTTTGACTTTGCGTTTTCTCGTGCTTCTGGTCGGATTCAACGTTCGGTCCAGAAGACTTTTATTCTCTTAACAAAATTTTAAGGCTACTTCCCAAAACCCGACTTCCGACTCGCTGTTCGGATTCTGGTCAGTACCAGCTCGCTTAAACGTTTAATTCAACATAACTAGAATTCTACTAATCCCTTTGGATTGATTCCAGCGGCATTAAGTTCGTTTTTATTTATAGTTTCGTATCACAAAGTTTCAGGTTCTGATCAGTTATATCGTTTGACGCGTATTGGACGACTCGCTTATCCGTTGACTCGTTTATTCTTAGTTATACTCACTTGCCTTTAATCTAAGGTGAGTTTTATCATTCCCCAATTTTACTCGATTTTCATAAACGTTTTGGGGAAATATGCGTATCTAATACTATACATACATATCTATATATACATACATATCAAAAATAGCAAACATGTAATTGTGTGTGATTAATCAAATCTACTTGTTATGTGCTTATGTGTTATTGTATTCATTCGTTTGACATATCCCCTTGGAGAGGGTTCTCATTCTATTGACCACAGCCCGATTCGCAGGCAACGGTCTTATTTGTAACATCTCGGATTTTTTGTTTACGTTTAAACCGACCGGGAATAATTTAGATTTTCATTATTAAACAAAAATAATATATTTAAGTTTCTAATGTTCAATTTATACCCCTCATACTTTATATAATGTCTAAATCCTTATTTAAAACATAAAAAGTTCAATAATTGACCAAATATCAAACTACAAAGACTAAAAATGTAAAAAATGAAACTTTCCCCATTGTGGCTCGGGGCACTGCGTGACAGGACCACCCTAGGTGGCTGTGTGGCGCGACAGGGTACCTGCACAGATCGTTTAAGCCTTAGTTCGTTTTTTAATTCGTTTAAGGTATAAAATCGTTTATTTTAGGCATGTTAGAGTGAATTAAGGTCCAAGTAAACATCATACAACTAAAATACCATTCCTAATTCGTTTTCCCTTGTCCAAGATCAGATCTTTGTGAATAAATCAATGATTCTTTCCTTAAATCGCATACACTTGCTTAAACTGGCCAAAAAGCCCATATTTGGTTCGTTTTTGCTATTCTTATATAAACACATCATAATTCCCTGCTGTAAACCTTAACCTGAGCCTACTACATCTCCTCCAGCCTTCACCTACCTCTGCTCATTCTCAAACCCTTCGATTTTTGCATATTCTATTCGTTAAAGACACAAGCCTTGACGTTTGACTTTGCTTATACGTTGATCTTTGACTTGTTATATCTCTTGATCCTTTCACTTTCCGGGTAAGTTATAAACTGTAAAATTGTTATACATATTCCCTAGTCAATAACCTTCAATCAATTTCTGAGATTGAAGGGTATTGACTGGTTAATTGCTTTAAAACCCGATAAAGGGTAAAACAATCAACAACTTTGACTTCTCGTTTTCTCATACTTCTGGACGGATTTAATGTTCGGTCCAGAAGACTTTTCTTCTCATAATTAAATTTTAAGGGTTTTGACCAAAACCCGAATCCCGACTCGAAGTTCGGATTCTGGTCAGACTCGACTCATTTAAACATTAAAATCAACATAACTAGAGTTCTACTCATCCGTTTGGATTGATTCCAGCGGCATTAAGTGCGTTTTTATTTATAGTTTCATATCACAAAGTTTCAGATTCTGATCATTAATCTCGTTGGACGTGTATTAGACGACTCGCTTAAATCATTAGTTCGTTTGTCGAATTTATTAATCACTTGCCTTCCGTCTAAGGTGAGTTCGATCATTCTCTTTTTATCTACTGTTTTCAAACGTTTTGGGGACATATGCGTACTTATTCATATTTTCTATCTATATATATACACAAAATCGCAAATATAATCATTGTGTGAATATCAGTTGAATGCAATTTGTTAGTTGCTACATGTTTAATTGTTTACTTGATAACGTTTCGGAGAGGTCCAACATATCCCCATGTAGAGGGTTCTCATTAGTATGATCATACGAACGTCTTAGTAACCAGAGCCCGATTCTCTTGGTAAAGGTAAAACGACAACCTTAGTCATTGTCTAAATCCTTATTTAAAACATAAAAAGTTCAATAATGGACCAAATATCAAACTACAGGGACTAAAAATGCAAAAAAAATGAAACTTTCCCCACTGTGGCCCGGGGCGCGGCGCGACGGGACCACCCTAGGTGGCCGCGCAGCGCGATGGGGTACCTGCACAGATCGTTTAAGCCTTAGTTCATTTTCTAGTTTGTTTAAGGTATAAAATCGTTTATTTTAGGCATGTTAGAGTGAATTAAGGTCCAAGTAAACATCATACAACTGAAATACCATTCCTAATTCGTTTTCCCTTGTCCAAGATCAGATCTTTGTGAATAAATCAAAGATTCTTTCCTTAAATCGCATATACTTGCTTAAACGGGCCAAAAAGCCCATATTTGGTTCCTTTTAGCTATTCTTATATAAAAACATCATAATTCCCTGCTGTAAACCTTAACCTAACCATACTACATCTCCTCCAGCCGTCACCTACCTATGCTCATTCTCAAACCCTTCGGTTTTTGCATATTCGTTAAAGACACAAGCCTTGACGTTTAACTTTGCTTATATGTTGATCTTTGACTCGTTATATCTCTTGATCCTTTCACTTTCCGGGTAAGTTGTAAACTGTAAAATTTTTCATACATATTCCTTAGTCAATAACCTTCAATCAATTTCTGAGATTGAAGGGTATTGACTGGTCAATTGCTTTAAAACCCAATAAAGGGTAAAACAATCAACAACTTTGACTTCTCGTTTTCTCATACTTCTGGTCAGATTCAATGTTCGGTTCAGAAGACTTTTCTTCTCGTAATTAAATTTTAAGGGTTCTGCCAAAACCCGACTCGAAGTTCGGATTTTGGTCAGACTCGACTCGTTTAAACACTAAAATCAACATAACTAGAGTTCTACTCATCCGTTTGGATTGATTCCAGCAGCATTAAGTTTGTTTTTATTTATAGTTTCATATCACAAAGTTTCAAATTTTGATCATTAATCTCGTTGGATGTGTATTGGACGACTCACTTAAATCATTAGTTCGTTTGTCGAATTTATTAATCACTTGCATTCCGTCTGAGGTGAGTTTGATCATTCCCCTTTTTATCTACTGTTTTCAAATGTTTTAGGGACATATGCGTACTTATTCATATTTTCTATCTATATATATACACAAAATCACAAATATAATCATTGTGTGAATATCAGTTGAATGCTAGTTGCTACATGTTTAATTGTTTACTTGATAACGTTTCGGAGAGGTCCAACATATTCCCTTGTAGAGGGTTCTCATTAGTATGATCATACGACCGTCTTAGTAACCGGAGCCCGATTCGCTTGGCAAAGGTAAAACGACAACCTTAGTCATTGTAATCAATGCCCGATTCGCTTGGCAACGATTTCATTGGCACACACGATTTGGTTATATGCATGTTTGTTATGATTCGATTGATTATTATCACATGGTTGGTTTGCGCATTTATCATTTATCAACTATATATATATATATGCTATTATTTAATGTTTCAAAATTGGTGATCATCTCACTCAACATGTGTTGTTGACAAACTCCATTTTCTACGCATATGCAGGTTGCTTAGATTGAAGTATGGATATGTAGTCAAGACCATAGGTTATATTGAAGACAAACTTAAATTTAATTGATTGTATTTATTTAATTGAATTGTTTTGTTGTATTTGATTATTGTGTGTACATTTGAATTAAATAATTAATTAGATATTGTCACATTTTATTTATGATAGTATCTTCGAGCTGTGAGCAATCGGATCACGCCTCGGCATTTCCGCCTTAGGTTGGGGTGTGACATTATTCTTATTTGCTCATGGTTGATTTATCGGCGCCCGATTCGCTTGGCAATGGTTTAATCGACAACTTACTTGCTATGGTTTGATTTCATTGCCGCATTTATTACGTTTTGCTTATTTATTATATTTTCCTTATTTTATTGTAAAGCTGGTGGTAAACTCACTCAATATGTGTTGTTGACAAAAATCTATTTTCTACGCATATGCAGGTTGCCTGAGTTGAAGGATGAACACTTAGAAAGACCATAGGGTTATATTGAAGACAAGCTTAAATTTAATTGATTTATTTGAATTGTATTGTTGAATTTGAATATTGTGTATTATTTGAATTAAATAATTAATTAGATATCATCACATTTTATATATGATAGTATCTTCGAGCTGAGAGCAATCAGATCATGCCCCGGCATTTCCGCCTTAGGGTGTGACACATTACGGTAAACCCCAATTGATACCTGGGTCAAACCTGAAACCTTACAGTCTTCAGCTCATGTTTTTATTTCTCATCCAATACTAGTTAAGCTAAAGCTTATAGTCATTATCTAATATCATGTGTTTTAGGTTTTATACTAAGATGTTTAAAATGTTATTTTATTTCTTAGAAATTCAAAAAAAGGTTAATGGAAAATACAATATTATAATTGTGAATAGGTATTAATCTAATATAACTAATATATTAAAGCAAAACTAATTTTTCAACTTGTCCTTCTCCTAAGTGTCCACCTAATGTTCCATGCCATTCACTTTCCATACTGATAATTTTCATATAATTAATCAATTAATTTTAATTCTAATGCTAATTAGCATTTAAACCAATATGTAACATAAGCATTGGTCAAACTTAGCATTTAAAGTTTTGAATTCATAACTTAACATTTACTTTGACTTTATTACAAGAAGGCATAGGTTAAATTTGGTAACAACTCATTATAATTAACAAAATGATCACAAAAGTTTTTTTTTTCTAATATTATTAAAATCTCGGTTTGACAATGTATCGAATCTAACTAATATATTAAAGCAAAACCAATTTGTTCATTTGTTTTTCTTCTAGGGTGTCCACCTAATGTTCCATGTCATCCACTTTCCATGCTTATAATTTTCACACAATTAATCAATTAATTTTAATCCTAATGCTAATTAACATTTAAACCAATATGTAACATAAGTATTGGTCAAACTTAGCATTTAAAGTTTTAAATTCATAACTTAACGTTTACTTTGATTTTATTACAAGAAGGCATAGGTTAAATTTGGTAACAACTCATTATAATTAACAAAATGATCACAAAAGGTTTTTTAATATTAATAAAATCTCGGTTTGATAGTGCATTTTTATTTAAATTAGTAGTTCCTTCTGTTTTGAGTGTTACTTTTTAGTATCTCATATTTAGATATCACAATTACGATATATGCGTTTTAATTGAATATTATTTTTAATGAAATAACCCTTTTGCTTTCATTTTCTGTCTCATGTATGTTATATCCAACATTACAAAAATTAATAGTTTTCAATTATACAATCATCATTTGAATAGTTATTCATAAAAATCATATTATACAAGTTGTCGATACTTTATATTCACTAACAATAATCTTACCCCCGGTCTCTTTGTGTTTAATTAACATTGTTTATATTTCCACCCGTGGCGTCCACGGGTCAATAACCTTGAGTACGATAAACAAACAAAGGATATTAGTCCCCAAATAAAGAAAATAAATATAAAAGAAATCAAATTCTCCAAATATTAAAACATAATAATGAAAATATTTCATTCCTTTATTAGTCAAGAAATGATGATCATAATGTGAATTTGAAGATGAAAATAATTTGAAGGAGTCATCAATTACATCATTTGATGATAAACTGAGGAGGAAACTTGTGGATGTGTTTGACGTTGATGATGAATTTAGCATATCAGCAATTGTGTGTAAAACATCAAATGTGGAAGAGAAAACAAGGTGTTTAGTGGTGTTAAGATGGAGTTGATGGCAAAATGACATATGGTGTTAAACTTGTAACTCCTAAGTTGGAGAAGGTTTAAAAAAATGGTTATGATTACCATTTATTGATTAATAAATAAAGACGACGATATGTTTTTATTGTTATATTTTAAGATTTGGAGATTTTTTTTATTTGGAAACTAATTTCCTTTGTTTGCTTATTGTACTCATGGTATAAATTATAAAATGTTTTAACTTTTCATTTATCTCATTTTTCTTTGTTAGTTTTTGTATGCTTTTGTATTTGAATTAAAAATAAGTTACGATGTCTTCTAATTCATGTAAAATTATTATTTATATATAAATACGACATTTGGGTTTCATTAAATTTATATGATTTTACATATATATTACGTTTTATATATGTTCCATCCGTGTGTAACACGGATACTATCCTAGTATATATATTAAAAAAGGATTTCATACTCCTCACATAATTACTATTCAATTTACTATTTACTTTTCATTTTATTTTTTTTAACTCCACTGCCTTTTGCCTTTTACATATATTATGTTCTAATTTTTTATTTGATGTGTTAAAAGTAGTTTAAGAATTATTAACTAATTTAACTAAAAACAAACACTAAGTAATACTCCAGACTCTCTAAAACTCGACTAAACTACTAACCGGCAAGTGAACCGATCGACTCTAGTAAAGCTAAGTAAGTCCGGATATCGAACCCACGAGAATCTTTAAATTACGTTTATTAGCTAATTAGGCTCGACTACAGAACACGACTTAATTATATTTTTTTGGGGGATTTTATTTAAAATACTAATTTAATACTATAATTAAAAACTAATTAAGAAAACAAGTAATTTAAATGAAAGCAAAAGTTTGTTGTGAAATAATATGATGATGAGAAAACTACCTAGGATAGAATCCCCTAAATTTCAGTTATGAATTAACCGGGAAAATATTTAGTCATGAAATGGATCGTAAATAGACACTTAAAAGAAAACCCGAACAGGACCCCTGACCCTTCTCAAGAAGACACCTATGGGTTTCTAATAAATTTTAACGCATACCAGTACTAAAAAATCAAGTTCCCTTATGGTCACCTAATTAATTTATGATTTAGTTCCTTTATACGAAATCCTACCTTACAACGCGGAAATCAAAGGCAATTCACAATATTTAATTGATTTAATAGACAATAATAAATAATCAACCCTAGACGAACTCCTTATGAACAACTAAATCTAGCAAGATTAGATAATAAAGATCTATTAATAACCTAGCACTTACAGATTTTAGGTTAGCAGCACACTTAGGTTTATTCAACAATATTATTCCTATGACCTTATTGTTTTGGTCAAAAATTGACAAGTGCAATTTTACAACCAAATTAGTAAAATAGGACTAGGTGCTTGTAAATATTGCTTGAACACAAAGATTTGTTGCGAGAAAAAACCCTGTTATCCTTAGGATAACAAGAAAAAAACCCCGGGTGGTGAAAACTATCACCACCGATTTATTAATAATAAAGTGGTTACAAGTGGTGGAGCTTAATCGGATCGTGATTACAATGAACGAGTACTCTAAGTCTCGAGTGCTAAAAAGTGTGTGAAATATGATCCAAGTTAGCCCTATTTATACAAGTATAATAGCTAACAACCATTCCTATAAACTTGGAAAAAGTATACCAAATCCAATCAGCCGCTAATCACTCCATTAAGCACATTTCCTTTTTGGGCGCGCTCTATTAACAGCAAGTTCATGTCTTTCCTTCTTGGACACGTCTTATTAACAGTAAATCCACGTTTTCAGGCAATTATGACGACACCTCTTGACCAGGTAAATAAGGAAACGCTGCGAGCAAGTTGTTAGTCATATAACACATTTAGGATACCTGTTTCCTCGGAGGATACCATATCTTGAAGTTATCCTGAATATACTGCTTACTAAGGATACCGAAAATCCGTGCCCTAACAATTTTCCCCAAATTTAACAGCTGTTGGCATGGATTATAGCTGTAAAATTTTTGAAATTCGAACCCCGCGTGGCGATAGATCGGCGACATGTGTCAGTCATCCGTGAGTGAGTAAATCCTAGGCCGTCCACATATTTACCCGGATAATGCTTTTCTTCATCGATTCCTTTATCCAGGTAATTTTCTTCTTTCTTTCTCTTCTTTATCTTCACGAAATCATGGCTCCAAAACTTCACCCTTGCGGCATTGAGGATTTCATGTTTCAAAATCTCCCCGCAAATCCTGCGAGTGAAATATGTACTTTTAATAACACCGATATTACGAATCTTCAGTCTCGTCTCAAGATTGCTAAAGAGGCCAAGAATGCTGGTGTCGACACTCCTTTTTGGGATGTGGCTGCTTGGGAGAGAGTTTTGGCTGAGCCTAATGGTGAAAGCGTGGAGGAGGCTGGTCCGAGTGGAGCGGAAAAGGCTACGGAGCAGGCTGTGGATGTGGTGATCAAGGATGCGGTAAAGGCGGTTGGTGACGAGGTGCAATTGGGCGAAGATAGCGGTAAAGAAAAGGCTTGAGCCTAATTTTTTATGTGTTTGTGTTTGTTGGGCTATTGTTGGGTTGTAATGGTTGTTGAACAATTTTTATTTTCCTGTCTTGAACAATATTATTCTTAGGATATTAGGATACATGGGTGGAGGGATCTTGATTTTCCAAGACGAAGCCCATGTTATCTTGACTTTTGAACATTTGGCAATATTCGGGTGGAGGGATCTTGGCTTTTCAAGGCGAAATCCGGATGTTGCCCTTTTAATTTCCTGCACTTATGATCAGTAATAAGATAATCCTTTGGCTTTAAGCATTGTGTTCAGTAACTTACAAGCTTTAGTTGGAATATTACATGTCTTTAATTTTCTGAAATAAGTTACTGTTTCGAATAATGTATCTTTTAAGACTTTTCATTAAAATATTATAAGGATCATATATCCTGAACATATAATATTCTAAAGATTATATATTTTTAGAAAGCATAATCAAAACACTTATTAGGAATTGAAATAAAATATCTTAAGGATAATATATCCTTATGCCTTGTGTGAGTTATCACAATCAAACCAAAAGATCATATTTTGAAATATAAATTGAGTGATAGAACTAAGTGTAAGGAATACCTTCATGGAGATCATTTATAAATCTAGTTAGCTTACATATGATGTCCCCAATTGTTGAGCTTTTTGAAGTATCATGTTTCGGGAATTTTGCTGAGTCAAAAACAACTTTGTAACATCCCTTCTTTTAGTGATTGTCCGATCTTTGATCTGTCAAAACAAAGTTAGATAATCCTGGCGATAAAGCCCATTTACTGGCAATAAAGCCTTTGCACTGGCGACTAGGCCTTTACTTGAGAGACATGAAAATGTCTAAGCTTAAGATAATACTGGGGAAAGTCCCAAACGTACGGGCATGTAAATGCCAAAACTTGAGATAACATGAAAATGTTATAAACCATAGATAACATGAAAATGTTATAAACGGTATATAGCCAACAACAAACGGATTATCAACTGGTCTGGTCCGCCTGCCTCAAACTATATCCGAATCATCGTGCGCTCCAGGCATTCCTTGGAAAGGTGAAAACCTTTAAACCTTAGAAGATATCCAAGATATCTTATTCGTGCGCTCTAGGCGTTCGTTGGAAAGGTTAAAGAAGCTGGAGCACGAGGCGACTTACGAGCTGTAATAATAAAGAAGCTGGCGCGCGAGGCGACTTACGAGCTTGTAGAATAATGAAGCTGGCGCGCAAGGCGACTTACGAGCTTGTAGAATAATGAAGCTGGCGCGTGAGGCGGCTTACGAGCTGTAAAATAATAAAGCTGGCGCGTGAGGCGACTTACGAGCTTGTAGAATAATGAGAGCCTGCGCGCATGGCGACTTACGAGCTGTAATAATAAAGAAGCTGGCGCGCGAGGCGACTTACGAGCTGTAATAATAAAGATCTTTAAACCTTAAAGGATATCAGGGATATCTTATTCGTGTGTAAGGTGATCAGTCTCTGACTGTTGTGAAGGTAACATATCATTGGGATAACTGCAAAACACTAAACTCTTGATGAGGGGTGGGTGTTAGCCTGGCTAACACCCCTCCAATTCATGACGAAAATAATAATTTCAAACCGAATAATAAAGATGTTCGGATGAGTAGGTGTTGAACCCAGACTCTTTAATTGAACCAATATGTTTTTCTCTTTTTTGTTGATCGAAATCTTTAAACCTTCTACTGTAGCTCTAATTTGCTCTCGAGAAACCAATTATTCCTTGGCTGTTATCTTCCTTTTGTTTTAAATTGGAATTTTAGCCTACATCATATATTGCACAAATATAAGTTAACATTCAACGTAGGCTAATATATTTAAATATTGAATGTGGTTATACATTAAACCATATTTGATATTATGCATATTTATATAAATAACATTATAGAAAATCATTAGATATAACTTATTTAACTCTTCAATCTTCAATCTAATATAAATACTCTGTTTTGGCTCGTTGTCTCAAGAAACCATTAAACTCACATGTGAACCAAATATTAATAACATTCAATAAAAACTTGGCTCAAGAGAACTTAAAAATGTAGGAAATACTTATATAATAATATATATAATTTAGACCACATCATTATTATTTAAATTTTACTTTATTATTTGTTATTTATATAGGTTTATAAAAATACAGTAGAGGTCAGTACAATATCAGATGGTTTTTATTCTCTTTATTTTACTTTTTGTTTCAACTAATTATAATATTTAATAAACTATATTTCTAAACCTTAAATTGGGACAAGTGTCAGCTTTACATGTTTTATTTGTCAGTTAAACGATTTTCTTAAACCCTGTTTTCGTATTTGTTAAGTTTGTCTTTAAAATAACCGAAACTTTTTTCACAATTTAAAATAATCCCATCATCAAGTGTTTTTTTATATCCGTGTCTCAACGTTTGATACCACGCCTTTAAAATATGATTTTTTTTTTGCTTACTAATTCGTGTTTACCAATTTGTGCTGGTACTACTGATACTAACTGAATTTGCGTCAGTTCGCAACTGTAACTTGCTGGTTTTTTTGTTCTACATATGATAATTGGTTATATTTTGGCATTGGCGGGTTTATTTTTTTTGTTTAGTTTTGATGTCGTAACCTGATACAGACTGATTTCGCGTCGACTCACAATGTGTTCGTGGTTTAACGTTCTTACGCATGTTTTTTCAGTTTAATGGCCCCGTCGCGAAGCACGGGGTACTAAGTCCTAGTTAAATCTATTTTCGTGCCATTTTAAGAAGAAAATGGAATCTATATACTCTGTACACCGGGAAAAAGTCATGTTACTATATACTAGTATTTGCAAGGCATGCAAATAAATAAATAAATGTAGTTGATAACACATATCCATCATACAAGTGTTTTAATATCCAAACTAAGCAGGCTGATATGGTTAATTGGCTATACTTGGAAACGTCTGTCATTGGTTTGATACGAGCTAACAAATCAAACTCAAATGAATGGTTTCATTTTTTATATGATCAACTAAATTTGAGTGAGAGCTGAAGTAAAACTAATTACAATCGTTGGAAATTCATGAATACTTGTCTCTTCCATTTGCTGGGTGATCGGATATTAGACCAAATTAACTAGTGAACTTCAAGTTTAACTAGGAGTGTTCATGGACCATGGTCCGGTCTTTAGGTCAAACCGTGAGCTAAAACATTAGTAAAAATTTTTTGGTCATAAAAACCAAAACCAAACCATAGAAAGATGAAACAAAGTGTTACCGACAATTTAGTTCTGGTTTGGGCTTGTTAGTCCAATTGAATGAGCATGAACTAACAATTGGGGCCTTCATAGAAAAAAATATGTATAAACTATAAAAACATTTTTAACTACAAAATTTAATAGCTAATCTTACTTCTTTAGTTTTTCTAAAGATGGTGTATTGTGTGGTTTATTAGAATTTTATAAATAATTCTGCACAAGCAACTCAGTGTAATCAAATTTAGTAAAAAAAAAAAAGAAAACAATAGCTGCAGTTTGAAAACCTTAACAAATCATTAGTTATGGTTAAAAAACTTTGAAATCGTCCGACCGAGAGTTAAACAAAAAAATGACCACGAAACCAAATTGATGGCCGACACCCTTAAGTTTAATGCATCAAATCTTTTTTCAAAATCCCAAAATCCCTTGTAACTTTTAGCATAGAAAAAAAATAAGAAGTACACACTTTTATTTCCTTCTTGGTAAAATATTTATGGTAAAAAAAAAATCCCTATGTGCTTCATCATTTTTAGATGTTGCCTATGTATAATACCAAGTATCAAATATTTTAAACTTTAACAACCATTATATCATTTCCCAATACTCAAGGGTCTAAAATGTAATTCCGAAATAGTTCCAATCCATAATAATAATAATAATAAAAATAAAATAAAACCAAAATGCCTCGTCTTCTTCATGGGCTCTGGTCTCCAAAAAGTCATAACCTCACTCCACACCATCTGCCAGTCTTCAACCAATCATCAAATTAGACCCGGATTCGTTCAATTCGGATCATAATCAGCAAAACCCACATCTTAATTTCTCAATCAGATCCCAATTTCCCATTTGTTCATGGCTGCCAATGGAAACCCTAACCAGCCACCATTCGATGTTCAGCGGTTCTTCAACCCAGCTTCATCCCCACCACCGATTTCACCAAACCCTAATTTTCAAAACCCTAATACTATCTCCTCCGCCGCGTCGTACCCACCTCCCACCGTTACCGGCGGCGCGTACTCCTACGCGCCGCAGACACCCATCTACCACCCCATGCCTCCTGCTAACTTGCACCACCAGCGATCCGTTCCTTATCCTACGCCACCTCTGCAACCAAACCCTAATCCTAATCCTAATCACGGAGCCCGGTTGATGGCGCTGTTAAGCGCACCGCCGCCTACTGCGGTCGATAACCCGGGTCCGAATTTTCAGCCTGCAAACCCTGTGCTGGTGCCGGCATTGCATGGTGGGTCGGGTTCGGGTCCGCTGAGGATGCCGAGTGGTAAGCTGCCGAAGGGACGGCATTTGGGTGGTGATCGGGTCGTGTATGATATTGATGTTAGGTTGCCTGGTGAGATGCAGCCTCAGCTGGAGGTTACACCGATTACTAAATACGGGTCGGATCCGGGGCTTGTGGTGGGCCGGCAGATTGCGGTGAACAAGAGTTATATATGTTATGGGTTGAAACTTGGAGCGATTCGGGTTCTTAATATTAACACTGCTTTAAGATCACTGCTTAAAGGTCTAGCTCAGGTTTGTTTGTTTTGATTAAAGTTCTGATCTTGATCTTAGTATGAACCTAGGTGATATGTGAATTTATTGTATATGTTGATTCGGTTGTACGATTTGTTATTTTCAGAGGGTTACGGATATGGTTTTTTTTGCTGAAGATGTTCACCTTCTAGCTGGCGCAAGCATAGATGGACGGGTTTATGTATGGAAAATTACGGAAGGTACAGATGAGGAAGATAAGCCACAAATTACAGGGAAGATAGTTATTGCAATTCAGATTGTAGGAGAAGAGGAGTCTGTTCATCCTCGTGTTTGTTGGCACTGCCATAAACAAGTAAAGTTTATCCCAATAATAAGTTTTAATTTTTTAGGTCACATTTTATTCAGTTTTTATGTTGCAGGAAGTTCTTGTTGTTGGAATTGGAAAACGAGTTTTGAGAATAGATACTACAAAGGTCGGTAGAGGTGAAGTGTATTCTGCAGAGGAACCACTTAAATGCCCCGTTGATAAGTTGATTAACGGAGTTCAGTTTGTTGGTAGTCATGATGGTGAAGTGACAGATTTGTCAATGTGCCAATGGATGATTACTCGTTTAGTTTCTGCTTCAGTTGATGGAACGGTTAGTTAATAAGATTTTTAACATTAGCTAACTAATCTTCCATGAGTCTGCCTAAAGGATTTGAATTGTGTTTAATGTTTACAACTTAAAACTGTTATGTGGCATTTTATTATTTAACAGATAAAGATTTGGGAAGACCGAAAGTCAACACCAATTGCAGTATTGAGGCCACATGATGGCTCGCCAGTCAACTCTGTTACATTCTTAACTGCTCCTGACCGCCCCGATCACGTCATACTTATCACCGGGGTACATGCTAATTAAACTTTTTTCATATATAGGGCTGCCAATGAACCGAAAGAACACGAATGGAGCAAGTTCATGCTCGTTTGATTAATTTGAACCGAACAAATGAGGGAAAACAAACAGTTAAACGAATGAAGTTTTCTTTCTTGTTATTTTGCTAAGAAAATGAGCAAGTTCGTGTTCTTTTATGTTCATTTGATAACAGTATAAACGAACGGTTCACGAATGTAAATGCACGAGCATAACTGAGCTAAAGTAAGTTAAAAGTAATGTGAAGAACAATTTGTTGGGCCTAAAAAGTTATTAGAACTAGAGTAAGTTGTAATGGACCAAAAAAATTTTAATGGATATATTAACAAGCGTAAACTAACGAACACAAAGGAACGTAAGCAAACAAATATAAAGGGATTTAAATTAATGAATGTAACGAACGGTCACGAACATAAGTGAAAGAACGAGACGTGTGTTCGTGTTCGATCGCTTAACTAAATGAGCAATTTTTTGCTTTTATGTTCGTTTGCTTATTAACTAAACGAACTTCCTGCTGAACGGTTCACGAAATGTTAACTGATTGTTCGGTTCGTTTACAGACCAATACATATATTGTTCCATATTAACTAATATATATGTAATATGCTTATTTATATTCTTTATGGTTTATTGACAATTATTACAGGGTCCATTGAACCGTGAAGTGAAAATTTGGGCTTCAGACAGTGAAGAAGGATGGTTGCTTCCGAGTGATGCTGACTCTTGGCACTGTTTACAAACATTGGAATTAACGAGCTCATCTGACTCAAGATTTGAAGACGCGTTTTTTAACCAAGTTGTTGCATTACCGCAAGCAGGCCTTTTATTACTAGCAAACGCAAAGAAAAATTCTATTTATGTGGTCCATTTAGAATACAGGCCCAATCCAGAATCGACCCGCATGGATTACATTGCAGAGTTTACGGTTACTATGCCCATATTAAGTTTTACAGGTACTGGTGACGTGTCACCGCATGGTGAACAAATTGTTCAGGTTTACTGTGTTCAAACACAGGCGATTCAACAGTATGCTTTAGACATGTCACAATGCTTACCACCACCAATTGATAAACAATATTCAACTGAGGGCTTGAATGTTCTAGAACCTCCTAAAAGCAAGACAGGAACATCTTTGGATGTTTCCATACCTACCTCTGATGTTGGTTCTGTTTCAAGACAAGCTTCCATGAGTCCAACTTTGACCCGTGAACCGTCTGATTTGAAAAGTCCAATCACTAGTCCAGAATCGGGTGAGTTTAAGGTTGTTGATTATTCAGTTGACAAGCAAATGGACGCCTCGTTGGCGGGCGATTTGGTGACTGATGAAACCAAATTTAAGCATCCGACTCACTTAGTGACGCCTGCTGAGTTAATGGCCACATCATCATCTGAAATAAACCACGTTTCTGAACCGAAGAATGACGTGGATTTAAACGTACCGGATGCGGTTTCAAATTCTGATATACAGAACGCGGAGCTGGAGGTTAAGGAGGTTGGTGAAATGGGAAAAGTTGAAACCATTGAACCCGTTTCTCAAACCAAGGTCCATGGTTTTGCTTCACAGGCGTCAGATTTTGGGCGCGTGGGAAGTTATACTGTTAACGAGTCAAAGCAAGTTGAAGGGTCGGGCCAAACTTCGGGTGGTCAAGATGAAAGTCAAGACTCGAATAACGATGTTTCTGGACCTGTTGAGGCATCTGTACCTGCGACAATCGAGTCACCGGGGCCGGTGTCCGCTAAAGGGAAAAAACAGAAAGGAAAAAACGCACAAGGGTCAAACCCGTCTTCTGTTTCTCCGAGTGTTTATAATTCAACCGACTCGGTTATTGAACCGGCAACCGGGCCCTCGGTTGAGCTGATACTTTCACAACTTCATTCTATGCAAGAAACTATTACCCAGGTAAATATGACTAATTTTCCAATGTTAAAAGCTTAAAATGTTCAAAGTTGTAAATTAATTTCAATTTTTATTGCAGGTTTTGAATAATCAAAAAGAAATTCAGAAGCAGATTCCGGGACTGGTGGCGGGACCGGTTACAAAAGAAGGCCGAAGAATCGAGGCGGCCATAGGAAAAACAATGGAGAAAAGTTTCAAAACTAATAATGATTCTTTGTGGGCCCGTACTCAAGAAGAGTTTACCAAGCTAGAGAAGTCAAACCGAGAGCAAAGTCAACAAGTTTCGGGTTTGATTACAAATGGGTACAAGGATTTACCTGCAGCATTTGAGAAAATGTTGAAAAAAGAAACATCTGCACTCGTGCCTGCTATCTTGCGCTTGATTACACCAGCTATTGAAAAAACCGTTTCTACTGCTATCACCGAGGCTTTTCAGGTTACATCATATTCTAACATTTTTGGTTTTTTTTTTTTTTTTTTTTTGTAATAGTTTGTATATAATTTAAGTCTGATTAAGCTTTATACAGAGAGGCGTTGCCGATAAGTCTGTAAATCAAATAGAGAAATCGGTTACTTCTAAGCTTGAAGCTACTATTGGTAGGCAAATTCAAACCCAGTTTCAAACTTCTGGTAAACAAGCACTGCAGGTATTGTTACTAGTTCATCGATTATAATTGCTAGTTATTAATTATACTAGTTTACACGTGATTTATGTAAAAATGTTTATTACAGGAAGCACTTAAATCTAGCATGGAGGCTTCTGTTATACCTGCGTTTGAGATGTCTTGCAAGGCCATGTTTGATCAAATTGATGCTACATTTCAAAAGGGTTTAATTGAGCATACAAGTACAGCTCAGCAACAAATTGAGTCCGCACATTCTCCTTTAGCTGTTGCTTTGAGGGTAAGAGTAAAGAATTTACAACCTTAATGATTTATCTTGTTAACGTGTGATGTATTTTTAGGATGCGGTAAACTCAGCATCGTCTTTGACTCAAACATTGAGTGGTGATTTGGCTGATGGTCAAAGGAAGTTGGTAGCTCTTGCACTTGCAGGGGCAAATTCAGAATCGGGCAACCCGTTGATAACCCAATTGAGCAACGGACCGATTGGCAGTTTCCACGAAAAGGTAATTTTTTTAAAGTCTCGTGATATCATTTTATATTTAAATGTTTTGTGCAATAGATCGAGGCACCATTGGATCCAACGAAAGAGCTTTCTAGATTAGTATATGAACACAAATATGAGGAAGCTTTCACTGCAGCCCTTCAGAGAAGTGATGTTTGGATCGTGTCCTGGTTATGCTCTCAGGTATTTCATGTCTTTATCAAAGAGTTTAAACGAGCCGAGCCCAAATTCGTCTTGTTCAACTTATAAGAGCTCAAGCTTTATTTCTGAAGCTTGAACTCTTAGTAGTTTTTCAAGCTTGAGCTCGGTCCAGGCTCTGCTCATATATTATTTATTAGTTAATTAATATATATTATAATTTTTTATATTTATATAATTTTCTTATATAACATAATATTTTGTATTTAGTTATTTTTATCTCAATTACAATTACATATAAATAGTTACTATAAGATGTACTTAGTATATTAAGTAAAAATTATGTGAATAATAGTGTAAACAGTGATGCAGTTTTGGAAGCGATCAATGGCTCAAGAGACTCATGATAAACAAAGAAGATAAAATCGAACTAAAGGTTCTAAGAACAAAGTTCTTTATCAACAAACTTAATCATTAGCTTCAATCAATCAATCATACCCAGTGGAATCCCACAAATAACAAAGCTATAAGTAGGGTATGGGGAGGGTGGGATGTAGGCACGCGGTACCTCCATCCAATAGAATATAGAGATAATAGAATAGAGAGTGGCTTTCAGAGAGACACTTAGCTCTGAAAATCATATGTATGAGGGAATATAAAAGGAAATCAAAGTTCAACAGCAATATAATAGTAATATAATAATAGTAATAATAATAACACGGAATAATAATACATAAATAGATAGAAATAATAAGAATAAAATACAAAAAAGAAAATATATAATATATGGAAAGAAAATAACACAATGGCGTGTGACCAAAAATAAGGTGAAGAGAAGCCCATAAAGTATTATTTTCTTTCTAAAAGTCTTTAACCTTAATTCTACGTCTCTAAGAATTCCTATCCTTAACCATGTCATTGTAGAGGTTTAGGTCTAGCAAATCATGCATAATCCTTTCATCCCAAGTCAATTTAGGTCGGCCTCTACCCCTCTATAGTAATGTTTTCTACGGATCTAATAGAGTTCGTCATCTGTCTTCTCTTCACATGTCCAAACCATATAAGTCTTCTTTCTCTTATCTTGTCTGATATGTTAGCTACTCCTAGTCTCTCCCGGAACACACCATTTCTTATTCGGTCTAACCTTGTATGCCCACACATCCAACGTAGCATTCTCATCTTTGCTACCTCCATCTTCCGCACTTGTGTTTTCTTGATGGCCCAACAATCTGTTCCATATAACATTGCAGGTCTAAATGCGACCCTAAACAACATTTAACCCAATTTATACTAAATCAAAAACTGAAAAACTAAATAACATTTAACCCTATTTATACTAAACAACTATCTTACTAAACTAAACAAGCAAAAGAACGATAACTATTAGGAAACTTGAAGTTTAAACAAATAATATAAGATATTAAAAATCTGAATTCAAATAAGAAGATATCCTGCATCATACCCCCCATCTTCAGAAAAACTCCTCTCCGACAGGTTCTTCCGGTTCTGTTTCTTTCCACGTCAATGATGCCTTAAGATCTTTGATCCGTTGCTTGAGTCACCGAATCTTGTGCTGTAAGTCGAGGTCGCGCACTGATTATCGGAGTCTTTTGATCTTAAGATCCTCCGGGCCAGGATAGATTCCACCGCTGCCTCTGTCGGTGACTCTGCTAGTAGAATACCAATCTCTACCGTGGGCACGAAATCAAACATATTTTTGTTGTTGCCTTTGTCGGTGATTCTACGAGCAAGCAAGTACTCATCTCCACGTCAAGCCATATGAGAACCAAAAGCTCTGATACCAACTGATGCAATATGTAGTCGCGTTGGATCAAACAAACACAAGAACAAGCTGGGTAAATTCTTATTCAGAAAGAAAAAAAATAATAAAAACCGTTTTCAAAAGCAGGAAACAAACACAAACGTATTTAATTTAAACTCTAAACCTAGCCAAGACATTAGGCAATAAACATGAAAAAGGAAACTGAATTAAACAGCAATTCGTAAACATCCAATAATAAAAATAATCAACATCCAATAATAAAAATAATAACTCCCAGCTTGCTATCCAAGTTATCAGCCAGATGGGCTCAACTTGGGTTTCGATCGGGCTCAACAGTGGGTCGGAACTGTAGGGAATCGGACCATGGCTTGGGTCAACCCTGACGACATCATTCTTCCTCTCTTCGGAAGGACTCATCCTCGAGTCAAGGGGGTCATCCAGCTCCGGGATAAATAGTGTCTTTCAACGTGGCTGATCTTTCACTATTTATCACGGAGCTGGATGACCCCCTTGACTTGAGGACGAGTCCTTCCGAAGAGTGGGTGGATGATGTCGTCAGGGTTGACTCAATCCATGGTCCGATTCCCCGCAGCTCTGACCCGCTGTTGAGCCCGATCGAAGACCCAAGTTCAGCCCATCTGGCTGATAACTTGGATAGCAAGCTGGGAGTTATTATTTTTGTAATTGGATGTTTACGAATTGTTGTTTGATTCGGTTTCCTTGTTCATGTTTATTGCCTAAAGTCTTGGCTACGAAAGGCTTTAAACACTTTTGTTTCCCGCTTTTGAAGACGGTGCTTATTGTTTTTTTCTGAATAGGAATTTACCCAGCTTGTGTTTGTTTGATCCAACGTGACTTCATATTGCGTCAAACAGGCTCGCGAGCCAGCTTGAGCTCGATAAGTGAAGTTCGGGCTTTTGCTCATTCGTTAGTTAATATTATATTTATACCTTTGTAAATATATTCAATTATAATTTTTTATATAACATAATGTATATTGCTTTTTTCATGATTTTATAATAATAATATTTATTATGGCACATATTTAATATGTTAAATAAAAGTTATATAAATAGCATGCTCCTTTAGACTCACCTGGCTTGTTTATACAACCCTATCTATTACTGTTTTCTAATGATGTTTATTTTTATCTGGATTGTGGTCAAACAGGTTGATTTACAGGGATTATTAGCAAGCAATCCATTGCCTCTGAGTCAGGGAGTGTTATTATCTTTGCTGCAGCAGTTAGCATGTGATATTGGAAACGATACAGCAAAGAAGCTCGGGTGGATGATGGATGTGGTGGTTGCAATCAAGCCATCAGACGGGATGATAGCCATGCACGTGCGCCCGATCTTTGAGCAAGTTCACTCCATACTAAACCATCAAATGGGGGTTCCAACTACCTCAGTGTCTGAGCTGTCGAGCATACGGGTTGTTATGAAACTCATCAACTCCACACTCAGGACCCTGTAAGTCATTGGTATATATGTTACACAGAGGGCTGTTTGTACAAAGTTTTGGGCTGCTTAGATGAGTTTATAAGGGTTTTGTTATTGATGATCTGGGAATTGTACATTTGTTGTTATGTGTTTGATGTTTTCTGTAGAGGTTTGTATTTGAGGGGTGTTTGATTCAATCAAAAGTTTTGAGACATTGTTTTTCTTATAATTCTAAGTTCTTGTTATATACATGCCTAAAACTTTTCGTGATACATTTTAGTTATTTTATAATTCTATACGGAGGTTGTTTGAAAGACACTTGAGTTGTTATTCTTAAACCGGTTAGGGTCGGTTTGAAATTTTGAATTGCAACAAGATAAGATATATATATATATATATATATATAGGGTATGATCATATTAAAATACCTACTGGGTTAAGAAAACCTTGAAAACTCTAATGTGATTATAGATCTAGCTCAATCTATGGTTTAGATTAATTATGACTTTTAAATGAGTGAAGTACACATAAGGGTATTTTGGGCATGTGAATATGCAGTTTTTTTTGTTAATTTACAGATATGTTAAATTAGCATTTTGCGTAATTGTCATTTATATCTTTAATTAGCATTGAATTTATATATTTTGTTAACTTTCGGTAGGCTCCATTTTTTATTTATTATATTACCTTTTATTAGTTTTTTTTTATATTAAGACAATAATTAGTAATGTAACCCCTTTTTTTGTCATTTAAATTTTTAACACTTTGTTATTACTTTGTCCTTTAAATCTGTTATATATATATATATATATATATATATATATATAGGAGATGTTTAAAATAAAAACCTATGTTACTTGAGAAAACCCTTGAAAACTCAATAAGTAGTCCACATTAGAGGTGCACAAATCGGGTTCAACTGGAAAACCTGAACCGATTCGAAACCGGTTTTTTCACACCGGGTTGTAAAATGGCACCGGTTCCAATCAAGAACCGGTTCGGTTCCCGACCCGAACCGATGCCCAGATATGCTAACTTTTAAGAACCGGGTAGGGTATGAACCGGAACCGGTTTTTACGTAAAAACCGGTTCCACCGGTTTTTTTGAAATTTAAATATCATAGCCGTTAGGAACCGGTTCTAACGGCTATATAGCCGTTTTTGACCGTTGGAACCGCTTTTTTAACTATAAATAGGTTATTTTTTTACTCTAAATAGCAAGGTTTGTTTGTGTACTTGTTAAACCACTTCCAAAACTATAAAACACACTCCAAACCACAATTAACCTTAAACCGACAACAAATGGCAACTAATGATGACGTTGTTATGGTGATCGAAACAACAAGATGCCCCGATGTTTGGGTTCATTATGATTTGTGTCTCATGACCGACTCACATGAGTTGGCACGTTGCAAATATTGCTCGAAGTTTCTTAAAGCAGGGTCCAACTCGACATTACGAAAACATACGAATAAGTATTGTCGAGAGAAAAGAAGTTTGGAAGCTAAAAAAACGGAAGTGGGAGAGTCGTCCGGCTCTACAACCCAAAAATAAGTATTCCCGGATTAAAACGACGGACTTTGTTTTTTATGTTTTAGTTGTTATGTTTAGTATCGTTTATGTTTTAATAATGTTTGTAATAGTTATTTTTTAAATAAATAAAATGTTCGTCGTTATTAAAAAAGTAACAAAAATTAATCATGAGTAACAAAAGTAATTATAATAAAACAAATCAAAACTAAATATTAGTTGAACAAGTTACAAATAATTTTACCAATACAAATAATTACAACTCTTCTTCGTCTTCATTCTCGTCTTCACCCTAGTCTTCGTTATCGGAAGAAACCCCGTCCTCCGCCTCCTCATCATGAATATGACGCTCTATTGGTATTTCGTCTTCAAAGTTCGCCTTGTGTTGTACACGATCCACCGCATCCAAATGGTCCTTTAGGCAAATGCAAACCTCTAGAGACTCGGGAGTTAGTTTTGTTCTTCGCATAGATAACACCCTCCCACTAAGAGAAAAAACCGATTCGGAAACAACCGTTGAGGCTTGTACGGCAAGCAAATCACGAGCCATGGCGGATAGAATGGGAAATTCGTTTTGTTTACCTTTCCACCAAGCCAACAAATCAATATTGCGAATTTCGTCGACCGTTGCGCCCTCAACATAGTTTGCTCCACTATATTGACCAAGTTCGCTACTTGGTGTGTTTCCTCTTTGCCTCTTAGATGCCGATTCACGAATCCCATTCATCAAGTTTATAAGTGGGTCATTGCACGGCCTACTAGTTGTTGTTTTTTTCACAAAAAACGATCTCGTGCTTGGACCATACATTTGAAAATAATGGTCATAAAGGTCTTGAAGGTTTTTGTTGAACTTGTCCTTCGCTTCCGTCGACAACTTCGGGTCAATCTCGTGCATACCTAAGTTGTCGAATATTTCCTCAATCGTTGTTTCAACCCCATTAATATTCCAATAGGGGTTTAATGCGGCGGCACAAGTAAAGACCGGCGGTATGTTTTCAAAATATTTTATGAACTTTTCTTTCATCACCGCAACAATATTTTCGAAGAGTTTGTTCTTCTCCGCAAAGCTTTTAAAAACACAAGACATATAGTACAATTCTTGCAAAACCCAACAACTAGTAGGGTAATAGACTCCCGATAATTTTGTTGTTGACTTTTTGAACACGTCAAGATACTCCAACAAATAACCGACTTGGACCCAAACACTTTCCGGAAACATATCGGCCTCGCGTTCTTCAACAAGATTGTTATGAAAAGCTTGTAAAGTTTGGCGTTGGGCAAAAGCACACTTTAACATATGACAAGTTGAGTTCCAACGGGTTGGAACGTCCCAATTCGGCCCCAAATACTTTCTTTCAACCGACTTGCAATAGTTCTTATATTCAAGATGTCTTCTTTTACCACTTTTGAAGACATCTTGTAACATAAGTCTAAAGTATTTTAATCATCACAAATGTTTTCATTATCAATACCTATTTGAACAACCAAGTTGATGATATGTGCAACACATCGGACATGAAAAAAATCCCCGAAATAAGGTGGTGAATATTTAATGATAAATTTTTCAGCCGCCTTAGTATTGTTTGAAGCGTTGTCAAATGAAATCGAAAATATTTTATGTCTCAAGTTGTAAGTCGTTATAACTTCATCAAGTAATTCAAACAATTTTTCGGCGGTATGTGGGAACGGGAAGTTTTCAAAAGCGATGGTGCGTTTCATCAATTGCCATGTCACCGGATCAACCCAATGAGCGGTGACACATATGTATGATTCGGGCAACCCGTGTGGTGCCGACCAAACATCGGTAGTTAAACTAACAATGGCTTCTAAAGAATGAAAAGACTCGATTAACTCTTTTTTAGCACACTCCCACAACCTGATACAATGACGTCTTAAGGTAGTACGACTTACATGTGTGTATCTCGGTTGTAGAGTTTCGCGAATCAACGACGTCAACTCCGGGTCATCAAAGTGGTTAAACGGCAAACCTCGTTGAATAACGAACTTTGCCATTCTATCTTGAACTTGAGTCGTGTTGTAACGAAATAGTGTACCATCTTTACCCAAGTCAATTTGATCGGTCGCGCCAATCCCTTTCAATGCCTTGCAATATGGCTTCTCGATGTGCTTTCTCAAAGTAGAGTTGGAATCGTGCTTTAATATTAAACCACATAGTTTGCAACGAGCCTTTTGATAACCTTCGTCATCCACAATCAAATCCCAATTCTTCCATATGTCTTGGTTGCGGTTATGGTTGACTACCGTAACAACCCTTGGGTCCTCCGTAACAGGAACGGGGGCAACAAAAACACTCTTCTTAGCCTTCTTGTTAGTTTTTTTGATGGGTGTCATAATAATATTTAGTTGGATGGTCGGATAACGGAACGGGTTTGCTAAAGGAGTAGTATTTTAGTTTGTTTTTGAGTTTGGTGGTGAAATTAGTGGTGGAAAACAAGTTATATATAGGTTTGGGCATCAAAAACCGGTTCCAACGGCTATATTACCGTTGGAACCGGTTCCAACGGATCTATTGTCTCTCGAAAACCGGTTCCAACGGCTACTTTGACTTTTGTTTGACTCTTCAAAAAAAACCCGCCGGAACCGGTTTTTCCGGGTACGAACCGAATCGGTTACAATTAAGAACCGGGTAGGAACCGGGTTGGAACTGATACTAACATACAAATATGAGAACCGGGTACGATTTTCGGGTACAAAAATACCCAAACCGGGTATTGTACCAACCGGGTTGGAACTGGAACCGGTTCCGGTTCGATTCCACCAGTTAGGTTCCGGAACCGGTTTTTTTGTGCACGCCTAGTCCAGATCATGTGTAAGCCTAATTTTGTATCTTGCATCTAAAAGGGTATTTAAGTCATTTCCTTTTTAAATTCTCTCTCTTGCTTTTCTCTTCATTTCAAAACGGATATAGTGTTCTCTTTCTCTCTCTTGACTTTTATTTTGTGGTGAGCATGTGTTAACTTTTTTAATAATATATTTTTTAAAGATTAAAATGGTTTTACAAATATCAAACCTAATTAAAAATAGGTAAAACTAAATAAATTTGTTTCACACTTAAAAAAATAATATATGTAAATCTAATTAAAAATAGATAAATATATTAAAAAACATGTAAACTTGTTTAAAACATATTTTTTATAAATACATTACATACTATAAAATTATGTAACATATTTATAAATATGTAATCTTATTTAAATATTTAATAATATATGTAAACCTAACTAAAAATAGGTAAACATATTTAAAACTTTGTACACTTATTTTTTATAAACACGTTACATACTTCAAAAATTATGTTACAAATTATGTAACATACTTTTTATAAATACGTTACATACTTCAAAAATTATGTAACATATTTATAAGTATATAATCTTATTTAAATATTTAATAATACATGTAAACCTAACTAAAAATAGGTAAACATATTTAAAACTTTGTAAACTTGTTTAAAACATATTTTTAATTAGCTAGTATGCTTTAAAAAATAATTCTGATTCAAAAATAAACGAACATTATCATTCATAGAAATAAAGATAGTTTGATTTTTCAAACACCAAACAAATCTCCTATCATCAAAAACGAACTTTTAACTTTTCTAAACATTATCATTCAAAAACAAACTTTGCCATTCAAAAACATAAAGATAAGTAAGTAATTTATTTGCCCTCCGCAAACAACTACCAGAGCTAATGGTCACACACAGATCATCGGCGGCGGAGAAGAACATGGTGAGTGACAGAGAAGGTGGATCTTTAGATCTTCGTTGAAATTTTTTTTCTAAAACTCGCCGAAGGTTTGACACAAGGTTTTGACCTTTCTAGTTTACTCGCCGGAGATGGTTGCCCCTTCCTCGATCCGACACATGCACGATCAACAACCCTTTCAATTGCTAGGCTCTAGAAACTAACCATCACAAGCCAATCTCACATTTTTTTAAATTTCACCATCAAGATCTTAGGCTGCTGAGAGAATTTGTGGACATAAATTCACTTTGTGAACTGCAGAGAGAGAGAAAGATAATTGACAAAAGTTACATATGAGAGAGAATTGATTTTGTTTCATTGTTACCCTTGTTTTGTACTATTACGGATTAAATAATTGATTTATAAATCAACAAAAAACATATTTTCAAGCAATCATCTCAGCCATCTATTTAAACAATCGATGGTTGAGGGAGAGTTTCTAGGGTTTTCTTAAGTGGGTTGAGTTTTTAAAATATCCTAACCCTATATATATATATATATATATAGGCTAAGTATAAAATGAAAACTCACTTGAGTTGTGAAAACTCTAGAAACCATTCTCAACCATATGTTTTTAATTAATATTTAAATCTTCTGGTCCACAATTAAAGTGAATAAAAAATGTAAATATAAATATAACTTTTTCTCTCTTCTGAAAAAATATATAAAAATTAGTAAAAAAATGTTAAAAAATAGCAAAACATTTTTTTTTGATGTTTCGATGTTTTGTATTAAATGTTACAACCTATATTACATGTAACAAAAAAAAACGATGTTACATAGGGTTTTCACAACTCAAGTGGGTTTTCATTTTAACCTTACCCTATATATATATATATATATAGAATTAGGTTCATTTCAGAAGTGATTCTTATAGCGAGAAGTGATCTTAACCATTAGATTATTAATCAATGGTTGAAAATGTATTGCATTTATTATAATTAATGAAATTTGAGAAAAAAATAAAATAAATAAATAAAAGGGTAGTATAGGTAGATTAAAATAATTCTTCATTTAATTTTTTTAATCTATCCCTAAATAAAAGTCTAAAGCATTAATATCCAGGCTTTATGATTTATAAGTTACAATTTATTTATACCACTAGATCTCCTATAGTTAGTATGGATTTATTTTTGTTTCTTTTTTCAGTAGTTCCATTTACCATGAAATAATTGATGCATTTCGAATACCAGTTTATCAACTAATATAACCAAGTAACAAACTACGTTCTGTTTTAATTTTTTTTTAATCTATGATTAATTTGTTCGTCATAATATTTCAAATTTAACCATATTTAGAAATATTTTCAACTTTATACCAAATTCGTAAAACCACCTACATATTACATAAAATGATTCTACACACGATAAAATTTACACGTATATAATTCGAGATACCACATATCCGGTACATATATGAACCTACACATGCTAAAATTTACACATACACAATTTAAAATACCACTTACACAGTATATATATGAACCTACAGAAGATACAAATTACGAATACACAATATGAAATGTTATCTACACAACCCATATATGAATCTGCATAGCACATAAATGATCCTACATGTTATATAATTTACACGTGCAAAGTTAGAAATACCACCTACACAGCACACATATGAACTTACACACGACAAAATTTACACTTACACAATTCGAAATACCACCTCCACAGTACATATATGAAGCTACACACTATAAAGTTTACATATATACAATTCAAAATACCACTTACACAGTACAAATTAAACTCTTTTTTTATATTAAACTACATATAATAAATAGCGGATCATGCTAATAAATTATAATTATAAAATTTTCACATACAGTAATGTCTAGCTTAATGAAAGAAATAAAATAGTAAAAATTATATATGATACTATGATCATTGATTAAGCATAAAAAATGAAACCATTAAATACCACTTTTTTTTTTGAACGGCGACTTTCTCAGTTAAGTGATAACGCGACCGCATTCGCGGCCCCATCACCCTCGGTCCAGACTATGTTGACATTATCGGGACCAACGCTGGAACCTAAGGATCATTTGGCGTTCCCAGTAAAACCCCCGCTCACCCAGCCCGAAGGCACGGCAGATTTTATGCATCAGGGAAAATCCGGTCTACATCAAGGATCGAACCTGAGTCTTCCCGTGTCTTCCCATCCTTTGCTTGGCCAACTGGGCTAGCCCAGCTGGTTGTTAAACTACACAGTACAAAATAAATGGCAAAATCGTAAATAAACTCTTTTTTATATATATATTAAACTACATATAATAAATAGCGGATCATGCTAATAATCTACAATTATAAAATTTTCACATACATTAATGTCTAGTTTAATAAAAGAAATAAAATAGTAAAAATTATATATGGCACTATGACCAATGATTAAGTATAAAAAATGAACCCCTAAATGCATTAATGTTTAGCTTAAAAAGGGCTACATCACAAAAGACATATGCAACCTTTTTAATTATAAATATGTCATAAACATGTGTTTGTATTTATGAATTTGCCATTTCTTTTGTTGACAATTGATTAAACAAATCAATGGTTTAGATTCTCTTATCGCACTTCTCGCTATAATATCACTTCTTGCAAGATCCATCCTATATATATATATATTGCATATTTACATATTTTTAGATAAGCAATAATTGTTTTAACTTTAAAAAATGTAATTTTAAAGAAGTTTACATATTTTTAAACATGTAACAAAGAATATTAGGTAACATGTTTTTTAAAGGTGTAAAAATTTATTATGTTTACATATTTTTAAATAATATTACATATTTATAAATTTGTAACATAATATTTTAGAGCATTCTCATTCTACCCCTATCTCTAAACCAAAAATTACACTAAAACTCACTTTATTTTCTCTCTCCATTTCAATTAAATAATACTTTTTATACCTTTTATCATTACCTTTTCTCTTTCCTTCACTCACAACCACTTTTAAAATATATTAAAAAATTATAGGGGATGAACAGTAACTTTTCAAATATACAGAAAAATCACTACTTTTTCTAAAATATAAAAACTCTTCACTCACAACACCCTGAATCACTCTCTATATTATAAAAACACCCCTCACATAATATAAGGGGTTGGATGAGAATGCTCTTAGGCTATTGTTAACAAGTATTTATTTAAAAAACTTTTACATATTTTTAAATATGTAACAAAATATATTATATAACATGTTTTTTAAATATGTAACAAATTTATTAAGTTCACATATTTTTAAATAAGATAACAAATTAATTTACATTTATAAAATAAAGGTTACAAAATGTTATTTTTATATACTGCAATATTATATTAATTTACATTTTTAAAAATAAAGGCTAAAATATTGCATTTATAAATTACAATATTGTAGAAATTTGTTTCATACAGATCACATTTATTATTACTTTTGATTAAATACCACAATGCTAATATTTATTAAATTCTAAATGTAACTTTATAAAAAAAGTAACAATAATCCACAAGTGTGAATTTATATTTGTAAAATAAAAGTCACAAAATGTTACTTATAAAAAGGTTATAAACTGTTATTACGCTATTTTTATTTACATTAAAATCAATTAATAACTATATATGTTCATTTAAATTCAATTTATGAACAATACTTAGAAATAACTAATTATAATTATGAATAATTGTTATAAGTAACAAATTGAAGATATCTTAAAATATTGAATGCATTGTCCTTTGATCTAAATAAATTGTATTAATGGATGAATGTAGAGAGAGAGAAGAAATTATCTAAATAAATTGTATCAATGGATGAATGTAGGGGGTAGCAAAATGCGTTATTATTAATTAATTAAAAATAGTGGTAGGTGGATATCTTAAGGAGAAGCAAAGTAATAAATGGTAAAAGCTTGAAAAGGTTGCAGGAAAGAAAAAGTCATATCTACCCTTTTAGGTACAAAACATAAAACTCACATATTGTCTACGGGGAAGTATGTAAGCCATTAGTTGGGTTTCCATAGTTTTCACATCTAACTTGGGTTTCCATTTTATACATGCCATATATATATATATATATATATATATATATATATAGGGTTATGTTAGAATAAAAACCCACTTAAGTTGTGAAAACTCGAGAAACTCATTCTCAACCACATGTTTTTAATTAAAGATTAAATATTATGATCCACAATTAAAGTTAATAAAAAATGTAAAAGTTTATTTACATTTTCTCTATCCTGAAAACATATATAAAAATTACTAAAAAAAGGTAAAAAAAAATAGCAAAACATTTTTTTTATGTTTTCGATGTTTTGTAAAAAAAAAAAAACGATGTCACATAGGGTTTTCAAGGGTTTTCTCAACTCAAGAGGGGTTTCAAACTATATTTCTCCCATATATATATATATATAGGGTAAGGATCCTAAGAGAACCACTGACAAATTGAGAACTTTGAGAACCATTTTGGACCACTAAAAAAAACCTCTAAAAATATTTAAAAAATTATAAAACAAAAAAACGAAAATTTTAAAAAAGTAAAAAAACCAAAATTCTTATATTTCATTCCGGTTTCATTAAAAAAAAGAAAGAAGAAAACCAATTTTTTTTCTTTTTAATTCGTATCATAGTTATACACATATGTATACTTTAATTTAATCTCTAGTTACGTAATGTACACATATGTACATTATCATTTACCCTAAATTATACATATGTATATAGGAAAAAACATGTGTGTACATATTATACATATATGTATAATGCGGATGACACATGCTATGTATAACAAAAAAAATGATTTTTTTTCTTTTTAATTCGTATTATACCTATACACATATGTATACTTTCATTTAATCTCTAGTTATGTAATGTACACAAATGTATATTATCATTTACCTTAAATTATACATATGTGTATAGGTAAAAAAACATGTGTGTACATATATATAAATATTATACATATATGTATAATTTAGCTAAATCAAGAATTTTTTTTACTTCTTTTTTTTGTTTTTTTAAAACCGGGATGATAAATAAGAACTTTGGTTTTTTTAGTTTTTTTATTTTTGTTTTATGATTTTTTTTATTTTTGGGTTTTTTTGTCCAAATGGTTCTCACAGTTCTCAATTCTCAAAAAGTTCTCACATGATCCTGATCCTGATCCTATATATATATATATAGGGGAGGGATATTTTGAGAACCATGGTGAGTTTTATGAACTTAAGAACTCAATTCTATGCCACACATTTAATTAAATAGATTGAAATATGTGGTTGAGATTAAATCTGGCAAAAAAGTCAAAGTAGGAAAGAGAATAAAAATGTAAGTGGTTACACTAACTTTTACGTCCGTTACACATGTGTAAAAAGTCGAATCAGTGCCTAAAAAATTCTGTAATTTTTTTACATGTATGTAACTTACACATATTACGCATGTGTAAAAAAATATTCGAAAAAAAAATATCGATACACTGAGTTCTTTCGAGTTCTTAAAACTCAAGGAGGTTCTCATTTGAAATCTCCCCCATATATATATATATATATATAGAAAAAAGTTGCATGCGTATATGAGAAATCAACGCCCAGAAATTCAACAATTCAACCTGTATTCATTATAACCTCCTCGAAGTGAACAATCTCCACTTCTTCCAAGTATGTGATTTTAAGAATTGTGTGTATGGGCTCATATATCTTGAAACATCATTTTATAACTTGTTCCTAAATTTAATTTGTATACCTACATAACCAAGAAATTGGATGTGTGTTTTTTAGAATGGAATTTTGATTACTGTTAGTTATACACCAGGAAAGTTATCGTTTTTAACAAATTTAATGTGGTCAAGACAGGACGAAACCAATGGACCCGGATTATAAGCGGACAAATTGGCTTGACACCACGTGGAATCTAAAACCATGACATTTCGTGCATAAGATAATGGAAAAATTTTCAAAATAGGTATTTATGAAAACAAAATTATAGTTTTAAGTATGGTTTTCAAAAAATTTCAAAAATAGGTATTATAAACTAGTCGCGACGAGTAGATTATTTTAGTATACGAGTAGTTTGCATATCTAATCAAAAACATGCCACGTGGCCATAAACGAACCGTGACGAGTAAGTTCACTAACCATCTAGTCGTCATAACTAAAGTAGTTGCATGCATCGTAATTAATAACCACGAGTACTGCATAGAAGTTTTAGTCGTGACGAGTAGATTACAACTTCAAAACACGAGTAGTTTACTACTAAACCTAACCATAACGAGTTGTCTTGTTTACCAAATTCATCGAACCGGTTAGTTTTACAAAAAAACTAACTGGACCGGTTAGTTTGAAATCTCAAATAGTAACTATGAGTAGCTCTTCCTTATACATTCCCAATACGAGTAGTTTTTTCGTAAATATATTCAATACTAGTAGTTTGTTACTAGTTAACCCGTCGCGACTAGTTTGACCTTATAATCTATTCGTGGCTACTCATTGTAGTGTTAATACGATTTAATTATAAAATATTCTAAAAGATCATTCGCCGCGGTGCAATTAATTAAATCCTACTCACCACGGTACGGATGTGTAGTTCGGAGATAAAAGACTATAAGCGGTTGATTATCACATGATGGTGTTTTTTTATTCGTAAATACGATTTATGGTATGGTGATGCCAATCAGAAAACTCTCCAGTTTAATTATAAAATATTATAAAAGATTACTCGCTTCGGCTTGAAGCAGTGGGTTCCTGATACTAGACTGTTGCTATCTAGTAAAAAACTATTAAATCAGTGTCTTAATCACCTTAAACTAGTCAGAGTAAATAGGGTGTCGAACCATGAGGAGTATGTGGTCAGTGTGAAGTGAAATCGATTCCTAACATTATGAAGTGGACTATATCAAAGTGCTGATCACACTAGCAAACGATTTGGATTTATAATAGACAAACAAGTAAACGAAGATTCAATCAATAAAACAAAGCAAATCACACCCGGGAATTCAAGTACGCAAACTAATAGTAATCTCATGCAACTTGACATATTAACTATCTTGTGTTAACTACAAACTGACTAACCGGTTAAACCTTAGGCATCCACGATCGCTAGCACACGGCACTGGTTATCAAACGGTCCCTGCCAGTGTGACTCAACTAAGGGCAAACGTATGCTTTCTTGTAATTAACAGGTCAAAACAATCCTACGAGCAATTATTATAGCAACCGACAAACTAATCGTTCTGATCGACAAAAACCTAAACCGACTGAATACACGGACATACTAAACATCAATACTCATAGATTAACATCAAAACAATTAAAATTAGTTGTTCTAGTACATGAGAAATAAACTGAAAGATTACAAACTATACATCCCAGGTATGACTCGAAAGGTCTAGCCACGTCTCGGCATCTCTCGGTCTTCGATTCTGATGATTTGTATCATATCTATGGCCTTGAGATGATTGGAAGTGATGGTGGGCTGCTATTCTTCTCCAAGAATGCTCTGGAAACCGAATTATGGCGTCTAGGGTCGTCAAAACATGTTATACTAAGAAACCCTAACTTTCCCGTCGGTGGGGACCATCGCGTAGCGTGATGGCCCTCCTCCATTGACCATCGCGCTACGCTATGGTCATAGATGACTTCATATTTGGATTCCTCTCGTCGAGAAACCCAAGTTCATATATTATGGGTCCCGTAACTCATTTTCTAGCCCAGGATATGCTCGTTTTACTTCCTGGTCGCTTTTTATGAACCCATCTTGTTCAGTTTTAGCATCGGCTTTAGGTTTCTCATCCAAACTCTTCCTGAATCCTTCTAACACTTCATAATACTTCAATTTATGCTCCGGTCTTCCCGAGATATCATTCCATGCTCGTACAGGTCCAAATTGAGCGCGTTAAGTACCTGTGACCTGAAACACAATAAACACGTATGAAGTACCGAAGTTCCTAAACTAAACTAATAAAATGACTAATTTAGCAAACTAAAATATGTACAAATTAACCGAACATCAGTTCCGATAAAGTAGACGCACTGCTCATGCATTTGCAAAGGACAATTACATGACTACAATTAATTCCACCGCGGTGAGTAATCTTTTAGAATATTTTATAATTAAATCATATTAACGCTAAAATGAGTAGCCACGAGTAGATAATAAGGTCAAATTAGTCGTGACAGGTTAACTGGTAACAAACTACTAGTATTGGATGTGTTTACGGAAGAACCACTCGTATTGAGAATGCATAAAGAAGAGCTACTCGTAGTTACTATTTGAGATTTCAAACTAAGCGGTCTAGTTAGTTTTTTTGTAAAACTAACCGGTTCGATGAATTTGGTAAACAAGACAACTCATTATGGATAGTTTAGTCGTAAACTATTCGTGTCTCGAAAAGTTGTAATCCACTCGTCACGACTAAAACATCTATGCAGTACTCGTGGTTGTTGATTACGATGCATGCAACTACTTTAGTCGTGACGACTAGATGGTTAGTGAACTTACTCGTCACGGTTAGTTTATGGCCACTTGACATGTTTTGATTGGATCTGCAAACTACTCGTATACTAAAATAATCTACTCGTCACGACTAGTTTATAATACATATTTTTTGATTTTTTTGAAAACCATACCTAAAACTAAAATTTTGTTTTCATAAATACCTATTTTGAGAATTTTTCCTAATAATCTATTTAGTGGCGGTGATAATTTTCCAAAAGACTTGATGATTTAACAACATGATGAAATGAAATAAAATAAATTTGTAGCTTCAAGTTTGAGCTTAAAAGTCAAGATTGCTTCTTTTATTTACGATTGTTGAGGTAGAAGTGAAGAACCTAGAATTCATAATTTCTTTCTTTCTAGTTTCTAATTTAACCTTAAAAGTCAAAAGTGTTACGAATGACTTAACGGCTGTTTGGTAGTCTCTTAACAGTTGTTAAAAGACTGCATATAAATGGCTCATAATTTCTTAATGGTTAAGAACTAGCCTAAGTCTGAATGGTTGCTGTCTATTAACCATTAATATATATAAGTCATTATGATTGATAAGAGGCTACCAAAAAGCCCTTATATTAACCATTAATATATTATATAAGCCATTAAGAAACAACCACACTGTTAAGATGCTACTGAACAAACCCTAGAAAAAATCAATTGACGTAAACTTAACACTCAATTTTCAATGTCAACTAGTGTTAGGCACCTAACACTAATAAATTGTTACAAGCACCATCATTGGCAGAAAGAAAGAAAGAAAGAGCTGAATCTCCAATGGCTAACAAGAAATAATAATATTAATATTAATTCCAACTAACTAACGATCTGAAAATACGAAACATGATTCGCGAGGATGAAGAGGAAACTCCAATGCTGCTGCAGCTCTCCTCTTTCAATCGCACCGGTTCGATCCATCTTAATATTAATCTACAATCTTATTCTTCGTTCGTTTATGCTCTACATTTATTTATTTGAAATCTATAGGCGTAACAGTCGAACGTGAACTCATCCCGCAAACTTCCACCATTGATGACCACGTACGAACAGGTAAATCTGAATACATTCAATTCAATTCTATTCAATTCAAATGTGAACATTAACAAGCTCAGGAACGTTATGGAGTGCAATCGCCCACATAATAACCGCCGTGATCGGATCCGGAGTGCTATCGCTGGCATGGAGCGTGTCGCAGCTAGGTTGGATCGGAGGACCGCTTGCCTTGTTCTTCTTTGCCATGGTCACCTACGTCTCTTCGTCTCTGCTGTCAGACTGTTACAGGTCTCCCGATCCGGTTAACGGATCTAGAAATCGGACTTTTGCAGATGCGGTTAGAGTAATCCTTGGTAATTTTCTCCTTTCTGTTCTGGTATACATTTTGCATTCATCTTCAAGTGTGCAAATCGTGTCGCTTGGTGTGCGGTTAGGTAATTAATTAGGTATGGCCGTTTAGACACTATTTCTACATCCCATTTCGTGTGAATGAGTTCCAGATACAAAGTCAAACACCCCTTCAGCCTCCTAACACATGATATGCAGGTGAAAAACAGGCACTGTTATGCGGTTTACTTCAGTTTTGGAACTTCTATGGGACGGCTGTCGCTTATACTGTTACAACTGCTACTTGTATCAGGTATTGCTTCTTTCAAGTTCATTTGACTCAACACCTTTCGTTACATAAACAGACATTGCTTATGTTGGTTGATATCAGTGCAATTCAAAGAGCAAATTGTTACCATAACCAAGGACATGAGGCTTCCTGTGAGTATGATGGCAGTCTTTATATGTTTTTGTTCGGAGTTGTGCAAATTGTTATGTCACAGATACCCGATTTTCACAGCATGATGTGGATATCCGTTGTTGCAGCCATAATGTCGTTTTGTTACGCATCTATTGGGTTTGGACTTGGTATATCCAAAGTAATCGGTATGTATGCGTCAAATGGTTTAAATCTATGTGCTCAAGTTCCATTCAAACAGTTTCTAATAAAGATAAAATTTTAAACAGAAAATGGTAAAATAGAAGGGGGTGTGTACGGAGCATCAGCCGTAAGCACACCCATGAAACTATTATTAACCTTTCAAGCTATCGGTGACGTGGCATTCGCGTATCCATATTCACTAGTTTTTCTTGAAATACAGGTTAGTAAACATAGTAAATAGTAATCCAGGTGTGAGAAAGTTGACTAGAATAATAAATACTAATATATGAAATATTCTTGTGTTTGCTGTTTTTAAAGGATACTTTGAAGTCAACCCCACCAGAAAACAAGGTTATGAAAAAGGCTACTGTCGTTGCAATTCTAGTGACAACCTTCTTCTACCTCGGGTGTGGGTGTTTCGGGTATGCAGCTTTTGGTGACAATACACCAGGAAACCTGTTGACCGGTTTCGGGTTTTACGAGCCTTACTGGCTCATTGACTTTGCTAATGCTTGCATCATCCTACATCTGATTGGAGGATACCAAGTAAACACACTAAAACACTTCATTCTTTCTTTTGACTTTTCAGGTCAAATCTTAACTTTGACTTTCTTTTGCATTTTTTGTAATAAAAGCTGTACAGTCAGCCGGTATACGCGTATGCAGAGAGGTGGTTAACCGAGAAGTTCCCAGACAGCATACTTTTGAAGAATACTGACCGTTTAAAGCTGCCATTTTTGCCAGATTTTGAGTTGAATTTATTCAGGTTATGTTTTAGAACTTTATACGTCATATCAACGACTGGAATTGCTTTGGTGTTCCCTTATTTCAATGAAATATTGGGTCTGTTAGGGGCTTTAAATCTATGGCCATTAGCAATATATTTTCCCGTAGAAATGTACATTGTGCAAAGAAAGGTGCAAACTTGGAGCCGGAAATGGTTGGTTTTACAAATTTTCAGCAGTTTTCTGATGGTAATTTCGGTGGTGGCGTTTATCGGGTCAGTAGCAGGACTCATTGAAGCAAAAATAAGCTAACGACAAGCAGATGAGAGTACTAGATTTATAGGGAAATGTTTATTTATATATGTCATACGCCATTAAGAAAAGTGTATACATATTTTAAGAATATTATAGTTTCTATCAGACTAGTTACCAGATCAAGCAAAATATGATGATGAAGATGATGCATCCGCTAACACCTACAAATATCAACCATGATTTTAGAAAAATAAAAACACATTTAAAACCCTGTTTTATGTTAAACAGCTAAATATAAGAGAATTATAATCTTGCCTCAAGTTGTTCTTCAGTGAACGAATCCTTTTGCACACTCCAAGTATCTGCATGGGTTCGGCGGAACTCTGCAACTGCTTTTGTAACAGTAGATTTAACAGGTGATGGCTCACCGACAAAACGGGCTAATAAGGTTGCGTGCTCGGGTAGCCAGCTAAACGAAAATATATAAATCCAAAATTATTAGTCACTTTTGATATAAAGTATCAGAAATGACAACTTTGAAAAGGGAAAAAAAAAGCAGTTATGTACCTAGGCATGTCATAAGGTACAGATAACACACAAGCAGCCAGAGCAAGAACACGACCGTGCTTGGAAGCCACAGAAGAACTGCCACCTGAGTTTCTGTAATTGATAATTACAGTTAATAAACACACAAACATATACTTAATGTGGTTAAACAAGTGGAGACCTTGGTTTTCGCCTCGTTTGAAGCTTCATGGCTTCAGTATAAGCTCTTTCACGGAAATCCTTTGACAATACTCCATCCTCACCCTTCATTAGGCCAGCTAATACAGCTGCTGCATGCTCCCTTACCTGTACCAAACATCAAATGTTTAAATAGTATCACTCTGGTCTAGAATCAAGTCGTACAGGATAATTATTATTTTTACAATATACTTTCCATGATCAGATAGCTTTCTTTAGAAAGAAAACTTGCCTCTACTTGGTTATCTGTAAGTAGCTTCTCAACTGCTTTCCATATTTTCTGTTTCTCGTCATCAGAAAGAATGAATGTGTGCCTGTGAAAATTGAGTATTCAGAATGACGGTTCCAAAGACATCAATAATTTGAAAAAAAAAACACATCTTAAATGATGATAAGGATATTAAATTAGGAAGAAAAAAGAGCTGCATACCGGTACATAAAGCTTCTTAGAAAAGTTAAAGTTGCAGATCGGGTCCGCCAGTTAGGATCTTCTGCTAAAGATAGAAGAATCATACCGCCTTTCTGAGATGATCATCTGTGAATATTCTCCATTTTAAAAGCTCAAAAGCTGCCTTGGCTAATATTGATAAATCCTTATTTGATGTTTCCTTCAAAATAACAAATAGGTCGTCGTTAATATTTGTTTTGTTCCTATTATTAGATATATATATATATATATATATATAATTACAAACCTGCAACGAGATAACAGGGTAAAGAAACCCCACAAGAACATCCAGTAGGAATGCAGATCTCCCAGACTTCATTAACGAGATAAAATGGAACAACTACACATAAAAGAAACCAGATATTATTAATACATGAATAAAACTAAAACAAAATAAGTTAATGAACATTATGAAGTACCGTTTCCATCCATTGAACATCATCTGGTGAGTTACTATCTGACCCCAAGAGTGTGTTTGTCTCTGCTAAATTATCCAAACTATCAGAAGGATTTGCATTCTGAATTGCTACCACGAATTCAGATGCCTTTTTTAGTAAAATCTGATCCCAACTACCAGCATACTTTCCGATTTTTGTATGTGTCCCATTCTCAAATGAATAATCTTTGTTAACGGATGCATGTAACCGAATATTTGAGCCTAATACAGAAAGTGCAATAGCAATTGCTTCCCTAATCTGTTGACATATAAGGCTGCTTTGGTCAAAATTCTAGTCAGAGTAACTAACTACTTTTAGCCCAGTAAAAACAATTTAAATTTACAAAAGTTCAGATTTAAGGTCAACTGATTTCCAAGTATGAAGTAAGAAAAAGGTCAACATGGTCAAAGTTATAAAGTAACCAAAACTTCCAAAAAAGTCATAAAAAGTCAAAATGGTCAGTGTTATCAAAAAGTAACCTTAACTTGAAAAGTTCTGAAATTTAATGGTTTTCAGTTTGGGTCAAAAGTTGACCAAAATCGATTAAGTTTATGCAATTAACCCTACCAAAAATAAGTCACAAAGTTGCAAAAAAATTATTATTAAATGTTAACTCACATGGGCAGTAGGATGACTCATATTATCCATCAACTCCTGCAACAGTTTATAATGAATCTGAATTTCTGATAAAGGCATTCTTGCAGGCGAGATTTCAATCAAAGCAGCCGAAAGAAACGAGTAGCGTTTGGTAACAACCGTTGTGGTTACCGTTTGGGGCAACTGTTCAACCAAGCAATCCAAAATGCGTTGCCTTAAGACCGGTATTTTTGTTCCATATTTACCCTTTCCCGTAACCGCATACCGTATACAAGCAGCCCACTCAGGAACTGAGTCAACTGATGGTGCAAGAATAATATTCTCCAATTGGGCCATCATCCAATTATCCCATTCTTCCACAAGCCCAATAACATCAGCATGCAACAAGCCCGCAAATGCCTCAGCAGCAACACACTGTTTGGATCTCTCTTTAGCATTAACAAACTCGTTTAAGGCAGTCTTTATCGATAGTAGAACCACGACACCACATTCTTGAACTAAACGTTTAAACATACGCGCGAAACTTGGGTAAAAAGTATCAGTTGCGAATGAAGAAATCCATGTAGGTGTGTGGGGCCATGAAGATGAAAAGTTAAAGTAGAAACGGGTGATTGTTTTGTCTGCAATACTTTGAAATGATGAATTTCCATAATTGCCCCTGGAAGATGAGTTTTCGGTGTCGCTAATGATATGGACATTAGAGAGGCTTTCAAAAGTGTCGGTAAAGAATTGTTCTTCTTGAAATATGTTACGTAAAGTGCCTTCGAGTGACGATTTACTATTTTCTTGTGCATTGACTGATGAAACTTTGTAAGGTGACTCTTTTAGTAACATATTTAGAGCCGAGATTTCTAAAATTCTTGCCTGTGGAAGTTGACTTTTCAAATTCGTTAAGAAATGACCAGCAGCTTCATTAAGAATCCTTGATGACAAATTGGGCTCGTCTCTAGATGAAATTGCCAACAACAGTAGAACCCTGTTGGCCATCAAGTTATACCTACATGAAACAATTAAACAAATTCAGCACAACTATACACACACATAGAAAATTAGAAATACATATATTGATATATACATAAGGGAGTGTTCAAATCAGAACCAAGAAATATGTTGACAACTGCAAGTACAGCATAATGCACTCGTATCTCTTGCTTCAAGTGTTAAACAGAAGACAGTTACATAACCACCTGTCACTATCCAATTAAATCATTAATGCACAACATACAACAGTACAGGTGTTTTATGCAGTTCTCACGGTTCTCAACATAACACTGGTTTTCAAAAGAATGCGTCCCTATATGCATATGCATATGCATATGCATATGTATATGAACGATCAAGTTATACCTCCAATGCAAGTTACTTGACTCAAAACTCACTGAACCAATCTCAGAAACCAAAGCTGCATAGTCTGTCCCAGAACGGTCTTCTGACTTCTTGAAAATGTTTCTAGAGACCCCCTCAAAATAGACGTTGTATTTGAAAAAAAGCTGTTGATGTTGACAAATAATTAGTATAAGTCAGAAGATATAACACATTAAATAAATAATCTTTAGACATGATATACCTCATTGATAGCTTTCTGGGATTTCAAGGATTCATGCTGAGAACTGAAAGCAAAACTTGTATAATATATATTATATACACGTGCCTGAAAAGAATCCCAAATAGGAAAGACGAGAGAGATTTTGGTTCCTGTATTTAAATAAAATCATGTAAGCAAGAAAAATGGTAGATATAATGACTTCTGGAAATATTATTAAAACTGGCATACCAAATTAAGATGCTTGAGAATGGTTTGAGTTCCAAGAACTGCACAAGAACCTAAAACCATGTATTCTGGTGAGCTCGGGCTTCTTAAATTCTCAGTGAGTGTATGCACACATTTTACAATTAAACATGGCCATCGTTTGATCAATTTCACAAGCGATTTCCCAGCGAACCTGAAGAAGACCAATATATAAGTTCGAAAGATTTATCACACAAATGATCCTTGTGGTTCGGTCCAAGTTACACTTTTGAGGCCTAAGCTTCAAAACTCAAAAGTTGCAAGTTTTGGTTTTGTTGTAACATGTTTGGGGACTAAGACTAACTTCCATTGTAATTTCTGTTATATTCGTATAAATGACCATAATACCCTTTTATAACCTAAGGGCCATTTAAGTAATTCAGTTTATTTTAACTACAGGGGCTATTTGTGTAGCTTACAGCAAGACAAGTTAAATTAATACTTCTAAAAAAGTTTGAATTAAACAAGTAAATAGCCCGCCTTTCTCCTTTGCAGACCCTGAATATGGTAATTACATAAATGGTTCTTCTTTTAAAAGGTCAAAGGGTATTTTGGTCAATTTACCTGAATTTAACAGAAAAATTAATTGAAGTTAGTCATAGATCCCAAACTTGTTACAAAATCAAAACCACAAAACCCAAACTTGCAACTCTTAGAACTTAGTATCCAAAGATGTGACTCTGGCCAAACCACAGGGACATTTCTGTAATTAACTCAGATAAAAAAAACAGTTACACTAAGTTAAAACTAATTAAAAAAAAGTATTAAAATACATTTTTGGGTGTGTAGAAAAGAACTCACTTGCGAATGGTATCATAACTATGAACGCATAGGTTAAGAAGGTCGTTTACTAATACATCCAAATTTTCTGAAGGAGAGGCGCTTTTACTTGTACGGTACAAGTTATAAGATGCTTTTGATGTTCTCCATGTATTGTGCATGTATGCTTTGTCAATGAGGGCCCACCTTGGCCTGAAATGAAAGATATAAAATAAGAAAATATAGAATGATGCCATCGGTCAAAAGTATGTACATATGTCAGTACGTATGTATTTAAGAAAGTTTACCTTTTGTTTCCTTTAGAGTTAGATGGCACAATAAAGTTAACAGGAGGTTCTTTAATGGCAACAGATTCTACCTTCCAAGCCTGCCTATGGTTATTCCACTCTTCAAATTCACCACTTCCTGTACAGCAAATTGGTCATTTATAACAAAATATACAAAATGTATATATGGCAGTTACATTTTAATTATAAAATCTTATAACAATTTTGCTTTTTAGTTTTTTTTTTAAATATTGGCATAAAATACCCAACCAATTTAACTTATGACATAAAACACATTTATAAAATAAAGTAAAAAATAATTGGGTTAAATGGGTCAACCCACGAAACCAACAGATTGATACGAACGCAGCCCATTTAGCTAAACAGGTTGGACCAGAAACTGACCCGAACCTGAATACACTAAACTCAAACCTGGGAATTTCGTGTTAGTTTCATGTCGTGTCAGATATTCACACCCCTGGTATCATTTATGATCACAGAAACTTATACTATTTCAGTGACAAGCTATTACTTCGAGCAAATGATTTATGAGGTTTTATGAACTAAAATACAGTTTGGGTGACTTTTGACCTGTTTTAACCACTTGTCCAGTTCACTTTTAAGCTATTGTTTTATTTGTTTGGACCGCCATAAGGAAAAATAACATGGTTGGAGTGTATATTACCATAGTTCCCCAAAGCCTCGATAATACGAATGAGGAGTAACAAAAGAATGCTGTCATCTGAATTTTTCTCAAGCAAGAATCTGTAACCCATGCGGACATATAACTATGAAGATGAAAAAAAAAGGGAAATACAATAAATGGAAAATGGAGGACATAATTCTTTACTTGGAGGCTACATGGATGGCGTCAGCAGCTTTTTCACGCAACCCGGTTCTACCAACAATTGACCCTGTTGCTCCAGCAATTAAGAAAGGTGGATCTTCAACTTTCCCATTTTTGAAAGAGGGTATAAAATCAGGCAAACATGACAAAACACCTCGTAATGAAGAATCTATTCGTAAAAGAGTCACTTTCAAGTGATCTTTTTCACTTCCTGTGTAACGTTACAAATGGAAATCCATACGGTTTATATTTTCAAAAACAAGATATTAAAACTTTAACAAAGCATTTAGTCATTGAGGTAAACCTGGATCAGAGTGAATATTATCTTGGCATATTTTCAGAAGCTCTTCTAAAGCTGATTCCAGATGCAAGTTTAAGAGCTCATTAGCAAATTGAATTTCTTCATCACTAGGGATATGCCTCGTGGGTCCTGTAAGCGCTTCATCATTTGAAAAATCTTTATTACTAATCCATTCTTCCAGTGTGGTCATTGAAGAATGGTGTGAATCAGACCTGTGAAGTCAAACAGCATATCATCAAAAACGTGTTATTGAGACACTCACATTGTAATAGAAACTCACTCAAATATTAGTGTTATGATAAATTAAACTTACTTGTACTGATCAACAGGATAATAAAGAACCAGACATCCAAGTAGGGCCCGCATAACTTGATCCCCAGCTATGTTAACCTGTCAAATTATGAAATTTTAAAAAATATATATGAAAATCTTTAATCCCAAAGAACCATAAATTAGGGGTGTGCACGAAACCGAAATAACTGAAGCGTAATCAAACCCAACTGAAAACCAATGATTTGGCTTTAAGTTTTTTAAAAATTGATTTCTCGGTTCCGTTTCGGTTTTGTTGTCAATTAAAAACTGAAAAAAAAACCCGACTTTAAGTCATTTATAATTTATAAGAAATTAATAAATGGTGTAGACCAAAATTTTAGTTCTAAATGTGCAATTATCAATCAATCACCAATTAACTAAAGAATTTAGACCCAACTTCCAGGGCCAAATCCATTATGTACATTTTTTTGCCCAAAATTTTCAAGCCTAAATGGTAAAACTGAAAAACCAAAACCGAACGAACCCATTGTAAAAAGCGAAAATCCGAAACCGGATAGTTTTCATAAACCCAAAAACTGACCCAACCAGACCATGGACAACCATAAATCCAAGATATTTATAAAACCTTCCAAGATGGGGATTCAAAGGCAGAATGTATGGCCTCCTTAAACTGATCCTTGTAATTGAGAACTGAATGACCACCATAAGTGATTGCAATTGACAACACCTTCAACTGGTACTCTACTGATGTTTCTAGGGCTGGAGAAAGTGCCAATCTTGCCTAAAAATATTCATTATAAATATTAAAATTAAGTATCAACACAAGATGAATGTCAAACATGCGACAATTTATTAAAAGAATTGCAAACCAAAAACCTTATTCAAAGATTGGCTAGTGAAATTTCCACTTCCACCAAAACCTGTGAGAGGACTTCCTTTCAAAGCTGATATAATAGAAGATAAAAGAGGTTCAACAACTTGATTAACCGTCAATTCTGGATTTGAAGGCATGCAAGCACAACACAGCAGCCCAACTTCAGTAATAGCTCCCGGTAGAATATTTGTCTTCAAAAACTTGGAAACTTTTTTAATAGCCTATTCAGTAAGAATGAAAAAAATCTTAATTTATAATGGAACAAATTATCTTTTAGTCCAGATAAGCAAGATTATGATTATACCTGGTTGTACAAGGATCTTGAAAGCCTTCCGAATAATATTTCCAGCATGCAGAAATATTGAGGGCCATCCTCAACTAAGAATGTTCCAGATGTGGCAGGTGAGTGAGCATCTTCATTTCTGTAGCATGTCATCATTTTCTTTAATGAATTACCAAAAACTAAACTTAGGAGCAAAAGTCAAAAGTTCCAAATTGGAAGAGCTTAACATGCAAATAGGGTACTCATAAAACACTACTAGGTTCCAAGTGTTGTAATAAAGAAAAAAGGCGGCATAGAAACTCATCAAGCCATTCTGAGATCTGTTCTGCAGGCATGAATGGCAAATTATCCTTATCGTCATCATCCAATGTTGTCATCTGAATAGGCATTTCAGTTAAAATGAAAAATATATTCTAAAAATCTGGCAACTTTTTAATATTCTGCATTAATATTAGTAATTACGTTGGAAAATATGGAGGCGATGAGTTGCATAGTTGCTAAGGTTTTGGGTGGATCATTGGCATCCATCCCGAGCAATGCATTGTTCAAAGATATCATCAAAAGATCACGAAACATATCAGCATCATTAACATCATCTATTTCCAATTTTGAAGCAGATAATGACTTCAAAAATAATGATCGCCCAGAAAACGCCACTGACATTACTGCTGTCTTCAATTGATGTGTTGCTGTCATCTAACCAGATAAAAATCAACAAGAGTAAAACGTCAATCACACAACCACTGGATACAGCACCTGGGGAGTGATGGCAATTTCAACCCATTTGCATTTTGAGTTGTGTTATCTCAAATGGGTCAGACGGATGAACATTAAAAAGTTTGATAAAAAGAGAGAGGTCAAATGGGTTGACCAAAGTCAACGTACTGAAAAAAATATGTTGTAATTTGACAAAATATGTTTAATTGGGAAGCCCAGCCCAGCCTGTTTGGGTTGATTTGGGCTTTATTATTTCAAACAGGTCAGATGGGTGAACATTTAAAAGTTAGCTTAAAGAGAAAGAGGTCAAACAGGTCAACTTACTGAAAAATATGTTACAATTTGACAAAATATGTTGAAAGGTAAGCCCAGTCCAGCCTGACCCATTTTGATCCATTTACTTTTTAGGTTTATTTGGGTTGTATTATCTCAAATGGGTCAGACGGGTGAGTGTTTAAAAGTTAGCTAAAAAGATAAAGAGCTCAAACGGGTCACCTTGATCAAAGTCAATTACTGTATAAGATATTACAGTTTGACAAAATATGTTGAATAGGTAAGCCCAGCCCAACCTGACCCGTTTGGACCCGTCGTCCAACCCGTTTACACTTTGGGTTGATTTGGGTTTGATCATCTCAAACGGGTCAAATGGGTGAGTTAGCTAAAAAGACAAAGAGGTCAAATGGTTCGACTAGGTCAAAATCAGCTTACTGAAATATGTTACAATTTGATACAATATGTTGAATATGTAAATGTAAGCCCAGCCCAGCATCACCGGTTTGGGCCCGCCACCCAGCCCATTTACAATTTTGGTTGGTTTGGGTTGTAGTATCTCAAACGGGTCATTTGGGCGAACATTTGCAAAAAAGAGAAAGGCCAAACGGGTCAATTTGGTCAACGTCAACTTGCAGAAAAATATGTTATCATTTCTCTAACCGTTTCTAACGCCATATGGAAACGAGAAACCAAAAAGGGGAGAACCAAAGCAGGCTCCACATAAGACAAAATAGAAGTTGCTGATGCAACTGTCTCAGAAAGGTCTTCATTTTTGCTGTATAGACCACGGTCAATTAATTTCAGAACAGTCCTCACAAAAGATTCCCTTTCTGGTTGGCCTAAACAGAATCCAATCTGTTCATTGCTATCTGGATTCCTATATAAACACATTTTTACAAATAAAGTCAGACAATTAATAGAAAAAAAAAAGACGCCAAAAGTGGATGGAAATTCTTACTCTTTCTCTCGTTGCAAACGTTTTCTGAAGGTATACACCAAGTGAAACAAAAATATCTCTAGTGAATTTGTCCAATGACCACCATTAGAAGGATGGTAATATCTGCAATAAAATTCAAACATTTAAATACACAAACTATAATCACAAATTAATAGAAACTGCACGTAACAAAGTAACAAAATCTAGAAATTAGAAAACAAACTGTTCTAAGAGGTTGACCAATTTGTCAAAGTGTTGTTGAGCCAAGCTACCGGGCCGTAACAAGTAAACCTGCATTTAACAAAAAATAAATCTGTTTAATGACCAAATATGAATTAAAAGACACATTTTCATCACTTGCATATTAATCTTACAATTGATTTTGCAATCGCTTTAGCTGGAGTTTTTGATTTATTGGAAAACAAGAAACTTGTATTTTCCGGGACATCAATGGAAAAAGGGTAGGCCCCACCGCCACTTGCCACAGGCACCTACATGATTATATTATCATTATAATACCATTACTATCTTTTTTATTTAATTATAGTCAAGCATGTTGAAAGTACCTCAAACATGTTGAGAAACCGACTAAATATTTCAGGTAAAAGATCCTCCCAGTTCTTGAATTTGTAGTTTTTAATAACACGGGCCATAATAGCAGCCCATTGGTTGTTCCAAAACTTGCAATTTGGTATAGAATCCCATTGAAAAATATACGCGTCAATCCACTCACTGTCACGCAAAAGAATGTTTTTAAACTGCTTCAGTAATTAATAAATAAAATAAGAGAATAAACATAGGCATGTAACAAACCAAACGTTCAGCAACTCATTTGCTTACGTTCGTTTATTTAATAAACAAACGAACATGAACACGTGACTCGTTTGTTCATTTATGTTTGTGAACACTCGTTCTCTTATTTTCATTGCTTCGTCCTTTATGTTCGTTTGTTCATTTGTTCATTTATGTTCACTAACACACTCATTTAGATTTTTTAGGCCCATTAAAATTTAGTTTAGCTTTGAATCTTTTTAGTCCCGATACATATTTCACATTTACATTATATTAGCTCAGTTATACTCATTCATCTATGTTCAATTATGCTCGCTTTACGTTCGTGAATCGTAAGTTAACTGCACAAAGACAAACATGAACGGTCACGAACATGTTCATTTCTTAGCGAACAAGCACAAACAAGAAAACCATATTCGTTTAATTTTTCATGTTCGGTTAAATTTAAATGAACAAGCACTAACATACTCTGTTCATGCTCGTTGGGTTCGTTTAAATAAACATATATAAAACCATAAATTACCATGAATAGAAGTCCCAATTATCAAGATTTGTAGGAAGAAAAAGGCTCACAAATCCAGAACCTTCAAAAGCGGAGTTATGCCATGGATTTTCAAGTAAAGATCTGAAACTCAATTTCATTACACAAAATAGTATTACTTTAGTTATTTTTAGTTAGCATTATGAAGCTCAATTTTTTACCTAAATTCAGACCATATCTCATTTGCAGAACCTGGAGGGAAGAATCTTCTGCAAGAACGAACAAGAGATGTGACTGCTTCAAAATGTCTTTGTCTTATCCTAAATCCCTCGGGTCCTGTATTTCTGAGCATATACACAATAAAAATAATCAAGATAAAACAATTTATCCTCATTTAATAATTGAAGTGTGTTGAATCATATGATATATTACCTTGTAAAGTGTGTTTGAACCAAAGTATTATAGAACGGACGCTAGTTGACTTTCAAAGTCAACTTCTTGTGAAAACATTTAAGCAAGTACACAAGAAGATTACCCCATCTCACCTAATCATTTACAACAGAATTCCAGATTCAGTATATAAATGAATTAACATATTGTTGGTGACATGAAAGAATATTGACCTGCACATAAAGCTTGTCTTGTGATGCATTAAACACTTGCAGCCCAAATTCCACAAGAGCAGTAACATCTTCCAGTGATACTTCACTTTTCGCCTCAATGAACCTGCATGAGTCATAATAATGTGTAAATTTGTTGTATAACAAACAAGTGTCCCATACAATTACAAGGCATTAGGGATGTTCAGTATTCGAATCGGACTCTAACAACTCCAAATTCGATTCAAATTCCATGTTTAAATTCAGTTTTTGAACATTCAAATTCAATCCGAATATAGTAATCAAACTTCCAATCGAATACGAATTTGTGATTTTCAATCAGATTTGATTTGACATTAGAATTCAAATTATGCATTAATTTTTTATTTTATGCACACACACTTTTGTATCTTATTTCAAGTTCATTTAACTTGTTACTTCATTTAATGATTTGTAATTTGATTTTGACTTCCAGAACAATTTGTAGGGGTGTTCAGTACTCAAATCGAAGTCGAAAAACTTGAAATTCGATTCGGTTCAATAACTGAATTTACTCGAATTTGAAGTATTCGAAATTCGTTGAACAGATATTAACCTAATTTTTAGAATATTCTATCTATTTCAATGAAGGATCTAACTGTTCTCAAAATTTGAATTTATTACATAAACCAGCAGTTAGCCTCTTAAGCTAAAACATCAATAACACATCAAAATTTCAATAAAGCATTCATCAATTTCAACAAGCAAGAAAACGATCAAAATTCACAGCAAAAATCGATTGGTTCAATTCTAGTTCAATAATTGAATTTCGAATCCAGCTTCAGAATTTCAAAATTCTAATAACTCAATTCTGACTAATTTGAGCATTCAAAACTCGATTTGTGGATGTTTAACCTAATTTTTATAATATTCATCTGTTACAATGAGCAATCTATCTAACTGTTCTGAAAATTTGAATTCATAACATAACCAACAGTTAGCCTCTTAAGCTAAAACCTCAACAACATAACAAAATCTCAATAAACCTTCATCAATCTCAAAAAAAAAAAATGGCGGCATATAAGCATGCGATGGCAGTAACTTGCATAGGAATGCACATAAAGGAGTGCGAATACGAGAAGTAAAGTAATTAGAGGTTCACGTGGATGACTGAAATCCATTTAAGTGTAGAGTAGACGGAGTCAGGATCATCCGCACTGTAGGAGTGTTTGACGGAAGTTACGACGGTGGCGAATGAGTGTTTCTCTTTGGTGGTGGCGTGGGCGACGGGAGGCGGGAGCCAGGCGTTATAGCGATGATGATGCATTTTGACATTTTGTAATTTGAATGTATGTGTTTGTGAGTTGTATATGTATATGTAGAGGTGATGATGGTTTCTTTCTGAGCAAGACAAAGTGTGAAATGAAATGGTGGAGGGAGGGAACGGGTAACCGGCAACGCAAGTAGACAACCTGATTTCGACTGCTTCCTTTTCTTCCGAAGTTAGTTACTTCCAACTTTAATATAATAATAATAATTATACTTGAATGATGCCTAATGTTTCATGGAACTAACAACATTGGGTATTAACGTTTAAAAGTTATTTGTTTAGGTATTCAACTTTCAATTTTGTAATAATGTTGGGTACTAAGTTTAATATCCGTTAAAAACTCAACTGGTTCTTCTTCACTCCATGTTTGTAATACAGAGAAGACTCATAGACACGACTAGGGCAAACGAAGAAGAATGAGCGCGTGGACAATCAGGACAGAGTTTCAAAACTTTGAATTTGAATTTGACATGACTTGCGGTACGTAATTTTGGTAATGATATGTTGGAAATTTATGAATGGATATTTTATTTATTGAAATATTAATGAAACTCTTAATATGGTGAATTAAAAATAAACTCTTGGGTAGAGTTTTATTTATGTCACTTGGATAATATTTATTAGAGTTTATGTTTCAAATTAAGTGAGATCTTTTACTCATCCATATTTATTGCATAAATTTGTCAAAAGAAAAAGAAGAGAAGTTGTGAATAAAAATGATGATCATAAAAAACAAACACAAAAGCATATTTCTTTTCCATGGAATATTGTAGAGGACTCTCTAAGCTTCATCTTCATATTATCAAGTTCTATCACACTAAAGAATCCGGTGTAGCCTCGGGCGCGTAGCCTTCCCCGGCAGTACATATTGCTCCAGCTGTTGTACCCTGGAGACAGACGCATTATCTAAGTAGAGGCACGAAATTTGTTTTAAGGGACCCGTGTTGAACACGAATCCTCAGCCACAACCGTCAATATTTTGTTTTCTTTTTATGATAGTCAAGGAGCTTAGTCAAAGACCAAATGTGATGAAGACACAGGACGAAGCTATTACATGAAGTACCGATGAAGGCACCATATCCTATCAATTTTGAATATAAATCTTGTATATTATATTTATTTTATTCGATTTTGTAAATGATATTGTACTCGTATATTTCCCATTACTAACGAGAGTATCGTTAGCGTTTATTTATTTTATTTTTAATAAAAGAGTGACCCATTTCCTACAATCTTAAAACAGATTTCGTGAGATTGTTGCTACAATCTTAAAACCTTATTTATAAGGATTTTGAGTTCACGAAAGAATTGATATAAAGATTTTTGAATTTTTTTTCATGAAACTTTTAGAAATAATTTTGGGAAACAATATCATGTGTAGTACAACATCGTTTTAGATATTTTAAAAGATTGGAGTACAATCTTATATTTAAAAAAATATTGTGTTACAAAACGAAATGTTTGATTCGACTGTTTGGTTTAGAAACAATTTTTATAATCGTGAGTATTCTAACAACAATGTTAGAAACAATTTTTGGATAACCGTTGAGGTTTTATATCTAACAACCGTGTTAGAAACGGTTCTTAGTAAACCGTTTATTTTAAAATGATTGTTGTAATTGGCGGTTTTTTAAAATCGTGTTAGAAATGATGCATAAAAAACATCCGTTTAAAACCAATTTTGTAATCGGTTATTTTTCTAACTTATGGGTTAGACCGGGTGTATTGGTATACAACATATGACCATATGTTTAAATATCTAACATGCGTGTTAAATGAGATTTATTATATATATATGTGTGTGTGTGTGTGTGTGTGTTATACGTTTTGTGTAAGCATTAATTTCTTAACGGGCGTGTTAGAAAATAGGGTAGTGAGACACACATGTGCATTCTGGTGAAATAGTGCACAAAAGATTCCACGTGTGTCTGTTCATATTCCTCATGTTAAGTTACTAATAATTTCCGCATTAATTTGGTGTTAATGGAGTAAGCTTTGGGTTATACACTAGAAAAACCAACAATTTAAAAGGTTTTTCCTCAACGTTTAATGTTTCATGTATGTATTGTGTTTCGTCTAACGTGCGCGTTAGAATCGTATAAGTTCTAACATGTCTGTTAGAAATTGTTTATTTTATAAACCGTACTGGCTGGAAATGTTTTTGTGGACATTGAGTTTTCTAACATGTGCGTTAGAAACAATTAAAAATGGTTTATTTTATAAACTCTATCCTTGGAAAGCGTTATATGAAAACGTTACGTTTTGTAATGTGCGCGTTATAACATGTTTTTTTAAAACATGTGTGCTAGAAACTGTTTTAGTACATGAATATTTTATAAAGCCTTATTGATATTAATAATATAATATATTGCAAAACTAAGGAAATGATTTAGTATGATTTTTATACAAAGTTTTGCATTTTTTTAAATTTACAAAATGGTTTGCTACTTTTGCTAAAAGTGGTGTACGTTAAACTAAGATAACGTTCTAAAGGGTACTTTATGGTGGAAAACGACTTCGTGTTGTGAGAACACGGTACATTGTTCAAGCTTTGCCACTTAAGTGTAGTAATTGTAATAACTTGATGTTAATTTGAACATATTTGTTCAAGAATATGGTTTCAAAGTTGAAACGAGGATATGATATGTGTGCATGGAGTTCTATTTGAGGGAGTACCTCAATATAACATAAAATGATATCACTAAAATGATTCCGGTCAGATGATAAAAGTATTGAAGATAATAACACTTTGTGATATGATGTCTAAATGTCGTCTGTTTATCCATTTATTGAATTTTTATAAAATGAGTTTTACACTTTATGTTTTAGTTTTGGTTGTATTATTATTTTGTGTTCAATATATTCGGATAATACATGCAGTTTTACAACCAAATACAACAATATTTATTGTGACGTACAAAATTATTTTCTAGATTTTTAATGAAAAAATTATGTTTAGAAAGAAGAATAATTTTAAATAGATAATGCAAAAAGAATATTGCATAAGAAACAACTTGTGAGTTGTTGCATTGACAAAAGTCTAAGACGAGACATCAAATGTATAACCATATCATGAGAGGGTCATGGAATAACAAGGTGAGTGTATTAAGATGAAATACACAAGAATGTGATATTTAACTCCTTAGAAATCAGTAAATGCGAATTAATATATATTAATGACGTATTTAACTCCTTGGAGATTAAATAAGTGTGAACTGTAACATATGAATTAATATATGTTGATGAGATATTTAAATCCTTGGATATTCATCATTGAAAATTCACCGAGTTGAATCGTAAGAGATTTATTATGCTATTATTGTAATTGATATTAAGTCATCTCAAGAGATTTATTATAATAATGCTTACAATAGCGATGGACATATAGATGTTTCTACCACCATTCACTTTGTTTGAACTATGTGAAAATTTTATCTTTCATTTTGGGAGAGTATCTCAATAAATAGTTTTAAGAACCAACAATGAAATGTATAAATATTTCTAAGCAAATGTGAATTCAAGAGTTTGAGTGTTAATCCATTAGACTTGATCTTAACATAATAGTGATAATAGACGAGTGACATTAATCTTGATGAATGTGTTCATCAAAATGATTTGGATTAAGACTTATGTTCAAAATCCATATAAGTAAATGATGAAGCCTTTGAGATCAAAGGAAAATAAGTTATGTTCCTTAAATGAATGATGAAGTTATGTATGTGCTACATACAATAACTTGTGAGACTTTCTTGAATACTAAGTTTTAGAGATTGTGAATAAGTCTCATAATTTTGTCTAACCAAAGGGTGGAGTGTTTCAAAGTGATATTGTAATGGCTGTGAAGGATCAGAATGATGCATCTTCTGTTCACATGCTAAAGTATTGTAGTCTAAAGCATGCTAGACTAGTACTTCTAAATTGTGGTGCTTTGCAAAAACTAATTAATGTGAAGCATTCACAACACAAGAATGAATTTGTGTATAGACAAACTTAAAGAGGGTCATCATTCAATCTATGGAAATGATATAACTTATGAGAATCGTCAGAAGACCTAAACTTTTAGATATCTTCTAGATGGTGATTATAATCCTTCTAGCTTTGTGATGGTTTGTTAACAACCTTATGACAAATTTTGCTTAAACGTTATTAAGTGGTGGAAGCTAACACTAAGGCATATGCTACTTTATTAGTTAGTAAGCATTGATGAACTCACTGATACAAAGACGTGGTCTTGTTCAAATCATGAGTGCCGATTTATGGTCATAGGTAAAGTTAAGCAAACTATGTCAAAATGCAAGAAATGTGGGGGAAGCCATTTAAGAAACAACCCTTTTGTGATATATAGAAATGGTAATTGAGATTATTTCTCATACTTGTGTATAAAGGAAGAACCTTTCTTTACCCCATCCAAAAGTTGGATGTTGTTATCCAATAGCACTTAAATGTGAAGGTGTCTTGCATTTGAACTTGGAAGTTGTCACACCCCAACCTAAGGCGGAAATGTCGGGGCGTGATCCGATTGCTCACAGCTCGAAGATACTATCAAAGTAAAGGTGACAATATCTAATTAATTATTTTATTACAATTATACACACAACAACCAAATACAATAAACAATTTAAACATACAAATATAAACCCAAATAAATGTTAACTTGATTATATCCTAAAGTCTCGTCTACGTGTCCAAACTTCAATCTTCAATACAATCAACCTGCATATGCGTATAAAATGGAGTTTTTGTCAACATAAAATTGAGTGAGAATATCACCAGTTTTGACACAATACAATAAATAAGCATAACGTGATAAGTGCAGTAAATAAAATCAAACCGTAAACAAGTATGTGGACCGTTGCCAAGCGAATCGGGCATTGGTCACCAGCAGGAACACCCGCTATATGATTGATTGAATAGTAATTCCAACATATGATTGATTGAATGGCAATACAAGTAAGCAAGTAACACGTATGTTTGATTAAATCACTTCACAATAACACGTATGCATTTGTTTGAATATATATATAAAGTATGAATATATGAATACGTACGCATATGTCCCCAAAACATTTGTGAAAATTGAGTAAAATAGGGGAATGATAAACTCACCTTAGTTTAAAGGCAAGCGAGTATAATTAAGAATAAACGAGTCAACGGATAAGCGAGTCATCCAATACGCGTCAAACGAGATTAATGATCAGAACCTGAAACTTTGTGATATGAAACTATAAATAAAAAAGAACTTAATGCCGCTGGAATCAATCCAAACGGGAGAGTAGAGCTCTAGTTATGTTGAATTAAACGTTTAAGCGAGCTGGTACTGACCAGAATCCGAACAGCGAGTTGGAAGTCGGGTTTTGGTCAGTAGCCTTAAAATTTTGTTATGAAAATAAAAATCTTCTGGACCGAACGTTGGTTTTGACCAGAAGCATGAGAAACTGATTGGTCAAAGTTGTTGACTATTATGCCCTTAAACGGGTTTGAGTCAAATTGACCACCGAGACTCCCTCAATCGGCAAAATTGATTGAGGTATTTTGTTCTACAGATAAAAATCTACAATATTGAAGAAGACAACTTACCTTAATGGATGAATAGAACAAGAGATAATCGAGGTCAAAGGGGTCTTGAAACTTGAAAGTCAAACCGTAGATGAAAGAACTTGAACAAACTTTATGAAATTGATATAGGGAATGGGAATTTCGTGGGATATAGGGTTGAAGGCTGGAAATCAGTAGTTATTAGGCTTTATATATGTGTTTTGATTAAAAATAATAGGTTATAGCTTGTTTATGAAGTAATTCGCTCGATTAGGAAACAAAATATGTTATTTAATGAGAAAATCTAGTACAATAACTAACAAAATTTGGCTTGGACATCAAGAAAACGAAATTGGACCAGCTATAACATTTCTTGGAGTTTAAGTTTTGTTAATTTAATCGAAAATAGGAAATAATTGGCAAAACTAGTCTCTGTAGTTCCCGAAAATGCGATTTTTAGCCGTTTTAAGCGATTTTAAAGGTTTCTAAGGGCTATTTGGCATAATTGAAAGTTATGAAATTATAAAATAAGTTAAACCAAGTTAAATACCAATAAATACAAGTTTTAAATAGTTTAAAAGATCTGAATTACGTTCCCGAATTGGTTTAAACAAATACGAAAAATCCGAGATGTTACAGAAGTTGAGCAATGAGGATTCTTATAATTCAATCTAACATTGCAAGCATACGACTAAGTGGAGGACAAAAAGTTTGTAGTGCATAATGGAGATGTGTTTGCCTTATTGATAAGTGTATCTTACAAATTATAACCAGATTCAGGTGGCCACTATGGTTATAGTCTTAGAAAGTTGACAATAGGGCAAAATTAACTTATAAGTTAAGAACACATCATGACAACTGATCTCAACTACACAAGTTATCTGTAGTGACTAGACAAAGTCAAAGATAATTTTATGGATCCAACAACCCGAGGGTTTAGTAAAGATCAAGTTGTGGAATGAGACTAAAGCCCATGAAAAAGGGTATATAAAGGAAAACCTAACTTAGTTGACTGGAGATCCCAATATCTAAGTTCAAAAGGACAATCTAATTATATATCTAAGGATGGTCATTGTGGGGGCATAGCTTATGTATAAGCTGACACATAAGCTAATATATATATCCTCCTAAATTATAAAGGGAGTCTAATTACTTCCTAGTCCATTCCTATAACAACAGTGACATGTTGTGGGGTTAAGCATAATATATGGTTAATGATTTGTGTAAATCATTATTGTGAAAGAGAAGTGGGGTCGCTTCGAATGAAATTGTGGGGTGCGCAATTCCTAGAGCTTTCACAGAACCAGGCTAGTGTTCCAGGATCATAAAATGGACATGACAATGAGGGGATGTGCTCGGCTAGGGAGAGTATTGTGTGAAATGTATTGTCGTCTACACAAATGGGGGTTTGTTCAAGGACATCGCGTCTACATACTGCTCCAGCTGTTGTACCCTGGAGACAGACGCGTTATCTAAGTAGAGGCACGAAATTTGTTTTAAGGGACCCGTGTTGAATACGAATCCTCAGCCACAACCGTCAATATTTTGTTTTCTTTTTATGATAGTCAAGGAGCTTAGTCAAAGACCAAATGTGATGAAGACACAGGACAAAGCTATTACATGAAGTACCGATGAACGCACCATATCCTATCAATTTTGAATATAAATCTTGTATATTATATTTATTTTATTCGATTTTGTAAACGATATTGTACTCGTATATTTCCCATTACTAACGAGAGTATCGTTAGCGTTTATTTATTTTATTTTTAATAAAAGAGTGACCCATTTCCTACATGATATGCTATTTATACCCTTTGTTCTTGATAATGAGATAAAATTGAAAACCGTATTTTTTTATTTTTTGGTTCAGGCCTTCATCCAGAGTTTTTTTCTATCAAAATTCACAATGGTAGAGAATTTTCCATTAGCAATTACACAAAGCTTATGAAAGGGGCAATGTCAATTATGTGGATTTGTTGGACAGAGAAAGGTTATGTATTTTTTTACTTCAACGACATAATAAAAAAGTTTGGTTATCTAATGACATATCATTACCAAAATTACCTACCGTAAGCCATGCCGAATTTAAAGTTTTGAAACATTGTCCTGATTGCCCACGTTCCCATTGTTCTTCCTTTTCCCTAATCGTGTCTATGTGTCTTCTTTGTATTACAAACATGGAGGTAAGAAGAAACAGTTGATACGCTAGTATGGGTTAAAGGTGTAATGACAAGATTTTCCTTAGTTTTTTTTTCGCATGACTCCCATTTTGTTAAGTTTTTAACGGATGTTAGACTTAGTACCCAACTTTGTTACAAAATTAAAAGTTGAATGCCTAAACATGTAGCTTTTAAATGTTAATACCCCATGTTGTTACTTTCAAGAAACGATAGGCATCAATTGTGTAGTTAAGTCTAATAATAATAATAATATGATATTTAATAGCTATGAAATTTTACAACTATTTGCTTATATCTCAAGTTCTCAACGATCTCGGTCCAAGTGGTTGAGGTGAGTCTCTTAAAAACTTCAATTTAAAATAAAAAATAGTGGTTTTTGGTTCAAATCTCACCTATGATTAAGATTAAAAATAGGAGGTTTGAGGATGGACCATAGGTGTTCTCGTATTTGTTCACTATGGTGGGAGCTTTAAAACTCTAAGCAGTGCCACGTCATCGTCAGGTGGGCACTGGGAGCTTTAAAGCCTCAAACTATAATGTCCCTCTATGGTTTAAAGCCCCGAGGGGCTTTAATGCTTTTATTTTATTTATTTATTTTTTTAACAAACACAATATAATATAAACCAGATAATAATATAATAATGCTAAAATTAAATTTAAATATAAATAAAAAACATACAAATAAAAAACATAAAACAAAACAATAAAAACATTACAACTTAAATTAGCCAACATATATAACATTCGTTGTCGTTCTCTTTGTTGTCGTCCTCGTTTCCATTTGGCCATTATTTTTTTCTTTTTCTTTTCTCCAAAAAAGCCTGCGTGGCGGAATCTAGATGCCAAAAATTCTTTGTAAGGAACCTAAAATCCTTGTCTCGCTGACGCCGATTGAACTTTTTTCTTTCATCATTAGTCGCTTTGTATTCCACATGCATCATTTTTTATTTCTCTATGCATTTTTGTGATTTCATCTTTTGATTCTTTTTAACCTTGGCAATCTCGCATAGTTTAAGCTCCAAGTTGTCGAAACAAGAGCTCGCTTCGGAAGTCATCGAGGATGTCGTTTCTAGACGAATATCATCTACCTCTTGCTGCCGACTTGGCTTTACCTCTTCCTATTGGACGTGGTTGCTCATTCGGTTCATCAAAAACAAAATCGGGATCAAACTCGTTTAAGTTAAATCGACAACAAGTATCCAATGTGGCTTGAGACGCCGATTGATCAGCCGAAACAGACGTTGTCTTTGACCGTTTGGACGATTGCAATGAAGATGACGAGATCGGCCCCCACTTTGGTGAGCTTGTGCATTGTCTCCAAGCTTCCAACATATTAAAATATCCTTTATATTTGGCCCTGCATTGTTTTAAGGCGAACTCCATCATATTGGCATCGCTCATGCCGCTTTTTCTCCCATTGTTTACAACACGAGTGTAAATGTGGGAGAAGTTGGTTATTTTTTTTACGCGTTGTCTTCCATTTGCTGTAGACGTAATCGTCCTTGCGGTATAAACCTCAACACATTGTAGCAAAGAACTTAGCACATATTTCATCCCAAAACTCAGTGGCATGCTTGCCCTCACATTCGATAAAAATAAAAACCTAGTATTAGTCAACAAAAAAAAATAGCATGAAATATATGTAACTTTTTTTATAATTTACCTTGAATTGAGTTTTCGGATAAATTAATCCACGCACATGCCAACGCCATCTCCTCAATCTGTTTCCCACTTTAATCTTTTTCCCTAGTTGTTTGACCATCAAGTTTCATTTTATGACTTTGTTTACCTTTTGGTGTGGTACGAGCTACTTGTGGTTCGGATACTTGGGTTTCGGATGTTTGGGTTTTGGGTGTTGGGTTTCGGGTACTCGCAAAGACATATACGACATTGGCGGTCAAAATAACATATCAGTGAACGATTGCATGGGTGGTGGTATTACAGGTCGATGACCTTGCTAGTTGGAAAAGAATTGTTTGTTGCAAGCAAACTAGCCCATCACATTTGAGCCGGATCCCACAAGTTCGGGTTTGGGTTCAGTTTTGAGCTCGAGTTCGGGTTTGGGTTTGAGCTCGAGTTCATGGTTGTAGAAAGTTGAGAGATTCTTTGTTTAAATAAGCTATTTTTTTTTTATTTCAATCGCTAATATTACTGTTGGATTGGAGGCCCCACCAAAACAAAACTAATACTGCTGGTCTTCTGGAGGCCGCCCCCTTAACCGCCCCTCGGCGGTGTTCCCTTCCGATGCTGCCCCAACAAAGGCCCCATTACCGTCAATAACGTAAAGCCTAAAAGAACATACGATACAAGGTCTATATGTCAACGGGCTCCACGTCACGTGACGGTTATCGCCTGTGCGTTGGCCCACCACAACCTCCGCTGTGCCCACTCTCCACATACAAATAATTTTATTCATTTTCAGTTTTTTCAAGAAACTACTTTCATATCCATTAGCAATTTAGGGTTCCAATTCCATCACTTTCCCCAAATTAAAGCTCTTCATCTTGTTCAATTCTTCATTTCATTCACTTACTCAATTGGTGAATCGAAAATTCGAGTGGGTTATCTATTTAATATGCATAAACAGTAGTATTATTAGTGATGAATTTAGAAAGTGAGATTACGGTTAATTCAATCACTGGATGATAATCAATTAATAAGGGCATTCGAACAAGTCAAAATTGGGGGCACTAGATCAACATCCTCTCTGGTCAATGAAAGTCAACTATTGAAAAATGGTAGACACATTAGGCCCAAGAGAAAACTAGGCTTCCACCATCGCAAATTGTGATGAGTGTTTGATGCTCATTATGCTGGATCAGATGATGTTTTATTAGCAGCTGATAACTCTAAGAAACAAGATCATCTTATAGAATCTGTTAAAAGGCTTCAATTTGCACAAATGGGATTTGAAAGAGGTAGCTTATGTGTGCCTTTCATTTTAAATTATTATTATGCTTATCGGGTCGGTCTGTACCTTACAGAAGAGCAGAGATGGAGAGAGATTGGGTAAGACGATCCGTTAACATTTAATGACTACCTTCATGAAGTTCTTGAAGTCAAGGATGCCAAGATTTTGGAACTGGAATCAGTCTTATATGATGAGGACCGGTTGATGAAAATAATTCAAACTGGTGTGGAATATGTGGTAATAAATACAACGATTAAAATTTTGACATAATGAGTGACACATAAGGTCAAAAAAGATTTACAGAAAACGATTGTGTCGTTTCAAGAAAACAAGATTAAAGAAAATCAAGATGAGATCTTGCAGACAGGAGAAGGTTTAAAGAAACTGCAAAATAGGGTTTGTGAATTAACTTTATGTTTTATGATCATGTTGGTACTAATCTGGTGATGTTTTACCTGGAATCTACACCTCAAAATGTGGAGAATGTACTTGTGCCCACTTAAGTTAGTTATAACCATTGATGTAACATTCCACATGATTGTGTGTTAGTGTTTCCTGAACTAATTTCGTATATGATTATATTCCAATCCGATCTAGGAAATGTAATTATCTCTAATTTTCTGTCAATTAGTTGGGTTAATTGTGAATTTTGGTAAGGGTGATCATGCCATTATTGATTTCTTGTGATTAAGTAATTTGAAAACAAATTGATATAGGTCTGTTAATCACATTTCTGTATGGATGCTTGGTAACATCTTGATTTTGACCGAGAACGTTGACCTTTTTTATTATTAAAATGGTTTCAACCAATGAAAAAGACTATGTGTCGTCTCATGCTCAAGGGAGCACATAACTTTTACATGTGTGCCTAAGCCATCAAATAAGGACCATCATGTATGCACTAACGGATCTTTATTCGGGCTGAACTGGGCCGCGATTCCATCACGTTTTTCGTTCGATAGTGTCTTTTTTTTTTGAAAAAATCAAGAGTGTATATATATATATGTATGTATATATGTATGTATTAAGTCCGGCCCAACCAAGTTATTTGAGTCCGGCTATCCATATTATTTGAGTCCAGGCTAGGCTTGATTTTTATAGATGTAAAGTTTTTTTAAAACCCGAAGATCAGAAATCGTTTATGAAATAAACGTAAGGATAAAGAAAGGAAGGCTAAAAAATAAAATTCTATAAGACTAACCCCAAACCCAAATAAACTTTAAACAAAAAAAACTAAACATTAAGCCCAAAATCCAACGCTAACATATGGTTGATGTTCGAACACAACAACAAATAGAGGTTCCATTGTGTGATGGCTGTTATGTAACTTACTTATGAGGTTCGGCACATAAGTCTAAACAGAAGATGAGAAGCAAGCAAATGAATTGATGAAATCGTTTGGATGTGAAATCAATTGATTGATTGGGCATTGTCGTTGTCTGTTGAGGCCCGAGGTTCGGAATTGACTCATGTGGGAGTGAAATCGATTAGTCAAAACAGTCAATAGAAGCAAGCAAAGACTAGGTTCGGTAATTCACATTTCACCATTTTGTATTTCTTTCAATTTGGTATGTTAGGGTTTGGAATTATTGTTTGACCCGACCCGAACCAGATTGCCGACTCGATACTTAGAAGTAGGAAAAATATTTGATTGTTGTGACTTTCGGCTCATCCATACTAAATGCTCAAAATCCGCCACTGCACGTACGCACCAACCGACTCCGACCACTTAAAAATCGTCGTGTGTCATTTTAAATAATAAACTTATATATAGAATACATGTGCATTGTTTTTTTTGTTTTTGTTAATAAAACGAGTCTATTACTTTCCACCATTATGTATTTGTCTCTTCCATTTTATCTCATTTTCTTACAATTTCACTCTGTATTCAAAAATGTTAGTTAATTTTGTAATTTGTAGTGTCAATGGTGTTGTGTCTAAAAGTTTTGACCCGTGTTACATCTTTCTACGGATATCACTTATCATGGACTATTAGACTAATCATGAACTAAGAATGATTCTTTTGTAAAAGGTGTGATTTTCATATTTTATCCGATCGTACATATACTTATCAAATTGATATATTGGATGACAATTATGTCTTCCTTTTTGTCTTTTTAATTGTTAATCTTAATCATCCACTTAAATGTTTATATTGTTTATTATCCAAGAAACTGGTGTTGATAGTAGTTTAATTTTTGGAAATTTAAAGAAGTCCAATTTTCATAAACACAAATTTCTTTTTTTCAAAAAAATCAAGTTGAAAAGAATCTGATATGTATAAATGTCTTTACAATGTGCACAAGTATACATTCCCAACAATTGTGTCTGATGTGGGAGCATCTAATTCAACAGATTGACCCGACCCGCGTGGAGACGTTGGAGCATGGAACAGGCTAACCTAATTTGAATCCTAAGATTTGGTCTATCTTTTATTATTTGTACAAAATTTAAATTCCTAAATTATCTTAATTGTTTATCTATAAATAGGGCTACTATAATGATAAGAATTTAGAAAGTAGTTTTTATTTTTATATTAAAAAGATCGTAAAGAACTTCGTTCTTGAACTTTTTGCTCTGTCTCTAACTATTCGGTTAGATGAAGTATATGAATAAACTATTGGTTTCTTGAGTCATTTGAGTATTTGTGGAATCGACATCAGTTTTCATAACTGTACGACGTGTGTCAACAAATGATTGAATCTCGGTAAGACGCACAAAGCCAAAAACATTGCACAAATTAACTAGACGTGGTACAACATGAACCTGACATGTCATATTCACACTGGTTTTAGTTTTTTCAGGTTTTTAAGGAAAAGTCAAAAGGAAGATTTTTTCCCATTTTGACTTGATTACAAAGTCAAGATACGAGGAGGGGTAGTCATCTTAATTTAAGGTATTCAGAGTGGAGACCTTTGTAATCCACATGTCATCTTACTTTAACAAGCAAGAAAAACATGACCAATGGTATCCTAGTAATTTGCCTACCCACAAGAATGAGTTTCCTGCTGTGTCAAGACTTCTTCCCCTACCCCACTCCACCACCTCACAACTTCCAACTAGACTTCCTACTTGTATTCACCGATTATTTATTATAAAACTTATAACAACATTCCTTCTCACAGCATCAAAATCAGTGCTCAAAACTTTAAATTTTCAATCTTTAATATTTATTAAAGAATTTAGGGCCCAAGAAAGAACACTGATCACCAGAACTTCTGTCAGAAAGTTGCAATCAAAGTCACAGAAACCTCAGACAACTTGTGATTGATTTAACTTGTTCTGAACAAATCCCAGTTGAACCACAGTGTATTCCAAGTACATATGATTATATATCATCATCATGATCCAAACAAACAAACAAAAAGGGCATTTTGGAACTTTCCATGGTCAAGACTCTTGCATGTCATCATCACCAACAAAATTCAAACACAAAAACACACCCAAAAAACTAACCAACAAAAATAAACACAAACACAAACACAAACCATCATTTATTGTTCATTTCTACTAAACCAAAAGTTTATAAAATCACTAAACAAAAGCTAATTAACATATGTTTGAGTTATATGATGAAGAAGCATACCCATTATTTCCATTAATCCCACCTTCATCTTCTTCCATCATAACCGGAGGCACCTCATTCAAATCAAACTCAAACACTTTTCGCTCACTTCCCGTCTGACTACCGCCTTCTCCAGCCGATGTAACCTGACTCGACTGCGCTTGAACCACACTTGTCCCACTCCAATGACACCTCTGGTGCCCACCTAAAGCCTGCCCCGTTGCGAAAACCTTGTCGCAAGTCTTGCATTGATGCACTTCTTTCTCCAAATTATTATTCTCGCCCGAAACATTCATTAGAATTAGGGTTTTGTGATCCGATTCAAACTTAGGCTTGTTGTGACTAGACCTATGCCCACCAAGTGCTTGATGAGTTGTGAAACATTTGTTACATGTGGTACATTTGTACTTACACTCACTACCAACAACTGGCTGTTGTTGCTGCTGCTGTTGTGGTTCGGGTATCGGTGGCAACGGAATTACACCGCTAGTCGGTTCCAATTCCATCATCAGCTTCATCCTTTTTCTCTTCTTGATCTTATTATTAGGGTTCCAATTCTTGAACTTGCATTGAATCAGTAACTGCTCATTATTATCCGACTCTTCACCGTCGTCTTCATCCTCCATAACCGCCTTCCCATTCCCACCACTCGAATGAACATTATTCTCCGGTGAATTATTACCAACCGCGGCATAATTAGCGAAACTCATCAAATCCTCCACCGCTTCAAGTAACCCGTCGTCGTTGTTTTCAGCTGGTTTTAACGATCGACGCCCTCGCCTTTCCGTCACTGACCACCCCCGTAAAAAGCTAGTCAAATCCACCACATGATCACCACCACCACCATCATCCGATAAAGACGAGTAAGATGAACCCGAACCCGAACCACCCGAACCCAAATTGAACTTATTACCAACAAGTGCACGGCGGCGTGCGGCGGAGGGTGAGGGAGTGTGTGGCGGCGGAAGAATGCCGCGCCAAACACGCTCCGGGTGACATCTCATGTGACCGAAAAGCGACTTCATCGACGGGAATGTTTTACCACATTGAGAACAAGTGGGTTCACCTTCTTCATTCACACTGTTCAGATAATAGGGTTTGCTGCTGTAATCTTGATTATTATAAGCATATAACCCAGCAGGTTTTTTAATTGTTTTTGGTGGTTTGAGAAAATTAGGGTTTTTATGGTTATAAGTTGCGGATTGAACATGAACCCTCATGTGACCACCCAAAGCTTTGCCTGAACTGAACTCTTTATTACATTCCGGACAAACCCTTGTAACCGGATTCAAGATCCCGATCACATCTTTCTCCGGCGTTTTAACTTCACCGTGATCTGTTGCTGTTGATGAGGGTTTTGGGATCTTGAGTTTAATTACCATCTTGCCATCGCCAGGTGACGATCTGACTATCCAGTCGTCTTCATTCATCTTCTCCATTGATCGATCAAAGTTACTAGCTGTAGAGATTAAGATGAAAACCCTAAAATTAAAGAAAAGTAAGAAGAGGGTATTGGATTTTGTGAGTGTGAGTGGTTAGAATTGTGAATGAGAAAGAAGAATAATATTGAGGTTGAATAATGAGCTGAGATTAACTGTCATGTTATGTTGAGAAAGCAAAGCAAAGGTCTTCAACTCCGGTTTCTCAGTGTGTCTTTCTTTCTCTCTCTCACACATACACATACACCCACGCTTACACCCACACACATACAGGACTCGTTTTCTCTCTCTAATGTAAATATGGATTCATATTCATATAATACTTTATATTATTATAACTATATATCTTCTGTATAATATAATATAATATAATATAATATAATATAATATGAATAAAATAAATATATGATGATGGATGGATGGCTTTACCACCAATCCGAAAAGGCCGAAAGTAGCTAGCAATGTGTAGCTTTAGTCCCTTGAAATTTGACATGTACTCACTCGGTCCATTTAGTAATTTGACTTCTATTCTTTCTCTCTATTTTCACATGTGCATTAGCTATTTTCATGTCCGGATTGATGTTTCAATCTAGGGAAAATATAATAATTAAGAGACTTGTGGAATAACAAAATTATCAAAAATATCAAAATGGTCATGAAATTTATTAAAGTATGACTTTATATTGGTAATTTAATTAGGAGATTCTTTTTGTTGATTAGTAATGAGGTAGGAGTTATAAGGGTAGGCAAAGGAGATGAAGGGTTGACACATGAGAAAAAAATCAAAGGCTATTTGGGTAGTTTAAAAAATGCGAAAGACAAACAACGCCTTAAATTAGGCAACATATAAGTAAAATTGACTAAATCAAAGATGAAAGTAACCATTGTCTGCAACTAAAATCAAAGGAAGAAGATCAATGAAAGGTAATCGGAATCGAATTTTGGAGATGAAGAACGACTGACCTAGAATTAGAACCGATAAAGATATATAGGTGGAAAGTTAAAGCACATGTGTCCATCAGCAACAAGAAAACAACGCATAATAAAAAGTTACAAAACTAGCTTATGCATATGGTATTGCTAGAAGACATGGTGGATGATAGTAATACGAAATCAGTATGCATGATTTTGTTAAAGAAGAAAAGGCTAAAAGTTTTAAAGTCCGAGTCAAACCAACCGGGTTGATTCGTCGTTTCACACCCACTCAATCGAATATGCTATGTAACTGGTTTCCAATGGGATTGATTACGATAATTTAGTGTTATTTTCTTAGTCAAAAGTCTCATTTCTATCATCTTAATTTCTAACAAAATAAATGCACCGTTTACTATTTAAAATTTAAAAGTAATAAAAAATAGCTAATAAAATATCTGAAACCGACTGTTAATTGAGAGAAAATGAAAATTGGAAAGTGAAATTAATGTTTTTAATTACTTGTAATTAAATAACAAGGTATCCAGCCTTTTCTTATGTATATAAAAAACACTAATTTTGGTATCATAGAAAAGAATATTGTATGTTACATTTATTTTTGGAAGAAGATAGTAGTAGTTCATTTTATATTATTTATTTAAATTCCAAATTCGCCTTTCTAAAAAAATAGCGTCGAAATTATTTAATTAAGTTATAGCAAAAAGTGATTTTAAATAAAATCATATATATACAAATAAAATTTAATTAGGGAAGTGTTTGATAATTCTCTTAAATAAGTGCTATCTTTAGTGAATCAGATCATCTAACACAACTAGGGATGACAATGGGTCGGACTTGGACATGTTTAGATATTTCTAAACTCATATCCGATTATTAAAGACTGTTCCAAACCCGTCAATGTATTTATCGGGTAGTTACTAGTCGGGTTTCAAGTATCCCATTATTAATGTATTAAAAATACCAGTTAGATATCAGATTTTGATAAAATATAACTAAACAAATTATTGTGTCGGTTAACTATTAGAGCACACGCTGACAAATGACAGAATACATACACCAGATAAATGAAAAATCATCTTCATACCTTTTCAGAAATTAGTTCTTGAATAACTATAAATACTTGATCCATGACATGTGCCTGATAGTTTACTATGAATCAATTAAGAACTCGGTTTGTTGGCAACGAAGAAATAAGTATGTCTTACAGAGTTAGAGGGTATTTAAAGATTATAAAAGCTTATTGGATTACATCGAAACAGAAGGCAAGCGGGCAACAAGCTGCGTCGCTATCCATTTTTGAATCGCAAAACCCAATCTTTTAAAACTATATTTGCTGATTAAGAACTAAATTCATGCTTTGAACTTTGAAGAAAAAAAAGTTGGTAGTAAAATAGTTTGTATTAAATATATTTAAGGTCTACTAATATATATAATAAAAAAAATTATATCAAGTTACTCGGGTGTACAATCGAGTAAACGGGGCTATGTTATCGGATAATCGAGCATGGTAATGAGGTAAATAACACATCCCATACCCATCCAAAACCTGCAAAAACTTTCAAGAGTAATCCCAAACCCGCCCCATACTCGAATGAGATAGGTATTACCCGTCCTAAATGTTTCAGGTTTCGGGTGCTAATATCGGGTCCGGGTTTCATTGTCATCCCTAAACATAACCGGTCGAGTTAATTAATCGACAACTTTCTTTCGGAGTAGTTGGCCAGGACACCAATTAGATGAAGCAGTCGAGCCAGATTTATTGTTCAATCGAATTTTCAATTTTTTTTTAAATAAGCTTTTAGCTTTTGCTTCGAGATAATCAATTTACATGTTAATTTATTTTAATCTTTATATATCGTTTATGTTCATATTTATACTAGATAAAGTAGCACCAACATTATTTTAATTAAACCTCTTAATAGTTAATAGTTATATATAATTACATTCACACGTATAAACTTAAAATTATTTTATAATTATTTAATTATTTCTGAACTGATTCCAACTAGTTTGATAAGGCCATCTGGTGTGGTTGAGGGTGGATCACAGAGTGATCCTACGTGGCCGCCCTAACAAACACGGTCTTTGGCTACTATGACGACATATAATCATTTAATGTGATTATGATGGACCTCTCCAAATACGATAAAGTAAACAAGTAAGCAAGTAAGCAAATAGCATATAACATTCACTTGATCAACAACATAATATTTGAGATTTGCAAGTGATGTAAATAAGATACATAAAAGTAATATAAGGTATGCATAAGGTCCCCAAAGGTTTTGAAATCAGTATAATAGGGGAGTGATTACTCACCTTGACGATTAAGCGAATAAACCGAGATAAAGAATAAACGAGCAAAGTTAACGCAATGAGTTCTCTGACCCAAACAGACCAGAGACATAAAAAAAAATAGAGTCAAAACCGAGAACATATCCACTGGAATCAATCCAAACGGATCTATAGAAATCCGGTTATGAGATTTTCAGTAAATAAGTGAGCTTGTACTGACCAGAATCCAAACTGCGATTCGGGAGTCGGATTTTGGTCAGTACACTCAAAATCTCAAAATACGCATAAAAGTCTTGTGTCCCGAAAGTTAATTTCGATTAGAAGATATAGTGATTCAAAAATCATTAAAATTGACTTTTTTGTCCTTAAACGGGCCGGAAAGCAATTGACCTACAAAACCCACCAATCAGTAAAATTGATCGAAAGATTTTATTATTTAGATTAAAACAAACATTTTTCCTGAAGACAACTTACCCGAAAAGCTTACAGAACAATGAGAAAACACAAGTCAATGGGTCTTGAAGCTTGAAAGTCAAATCGTATAACACAGATTATTGAAAAAAGAAGGAATATTGGATTTTAATAATCTTAACTTTTATGTATTGGCCAATAATAATCTCAACTTAAGAAATTCCCATCAACAGTCCCAACTTGTAAACTATTTTCCTCTATCGATCTTTTACTAACAGGGGTCTAACTCCGTTAGTTTGTGATGACGTGGATGCCAACATGTAAAAAAACTAACAACATGGATCTTATGTGTTTGCTTAGATGTAAACAATTAAATTTTTGTTTAAAAAAAGAATTCTAGTTGGATTCACATAATAAAATTTTCAAGCCTTAATCTTTCAATCTCTTAAAGATCGACGATCGGTGAAGCCCTAATCTCTCAATCGCTCTTCACTCTGTTTCATCATGATCGTTTGAAGCCCTAATCTCTTAACCTTTTTTCATTCCGATTGTGTGCTGCTACAAAATTTGATAGCAGAACACATTAACGTCAAACTATGGTATGGTGGTACGTTCGAAGTTGCTACTCCAAGACTTAGGTATGTTGGGGGTGATCAGAAGTTGATAAGGTTAGACATAGATAATCTTTCTTATTTTGAGTTAGTCAAGACAGCTCATTCATACGGATCTAAAGAATTCTATACGTATTACTTTTTACCCGGTGATGGAGGGTTGAAGCTTTTGGTTAGTGATAAAGACGTGATTGAGATGTAGTGATCTTCTTGATGTGTACATTCAACATGGACCTATTAGTAATCCTCTTGCCCGGCCCATTAAACCTCAAGCTAAGCCCAACCCAGTATCCAGCCCATTAAACCTTACTTTTACATCTCGCAAAAACACTACTGCTAGAAGGGGTGTACAACTACTAGTTACAACTGTAACTAAAAGACTTGCAGTTGAATCATTAACAGATTTTGAAAAAACTGATAAGGAGGGTTCATTTGGAGATGCTTTTGATAAGGAGGGTTCTAGTTCAGAGGGTGATGATATAGATGATTCTGAAGATGAATTATATAGTTATGGATCTGATGAGGATGATTCAAATTGTAATGGACATGATATTAATCTTGATGATAACGTTATTATATGTGGAGCAGACATGGATGATGAGTGGATAGAGTCAGGTGCTGCCATACAGAAAGTGAGCAAGGAAGATGTTGAATCTGAAAATAATTTGCTTAATATATGTTTAAAAAAGAAAACTGTTGATGAAGTGGGTGATAATTCAGAAGCACACAGTAGTTATGATGACTCTGATGGTGATGTTAAGACACCGGGTGAGAGTGAAGATGATGACATTCTAGGGAAGAAGTATGGTTCTAATGTTCCGGTTGTAGATGAGCAGACTGACCAGAAGAAGTTTATCTGGATTGTTGGAACAAGGTTCCCAACAAGGGATGCATTTAAAATGGCTGTTAAAATGTATGCAGTTGCAAATGGTAAGAATCTTTGCATTTCGGTTAGTGATAAGAATAGACAAGGGCGTGTTGGTGTAAATTGTGTGAAAGGGTGTCCTTTCCATATTTATTGTTCTTTTCATGAGGTGAAGGGCTGTTTTATGGTTAAAAAGGCAATAAACAAGCACAATTGTTAAAGAAACATGACCAAGAATAGACAATTGACTGCTCAGTTTATAGCTAATGACTTCTTGCAAGTTTTTAGAGCTAAGCCCAACTAGACTGCTAAAGATATCCAGTTAACAGTTAAGGAGAAGTACAAGGTATTGATAACAAAATGGTTAGCATACAAGGCCAAAAGTTGTGCACAAAATAAACTTTATGGTTCAATGAAGGACCACTACAGCAAACTAGGTTCATATTTGGAAGCTTTAAAGGTAGAAAATGATACTTCCACATTTGAGTTATTAACAATACCACCAGGATTCCTTAATGTAGACTCAACTTCAACATGTGAAACGTTTTTGAGACTATCTGTGTGTTTTGATGGGGGTGAAGAAGGGTTTTTTTGGCAGGATGTAGAAAGATTTTGTGTTTAGATGGATGCTTTCTCAAAACTTTTATTGGAGGTATGTTGTTGGGTGCCGTTGGAAGGGATGCAAATGATCAAATGTTCCCTTTAGCTTGGGCTGTAGTTGAGGGTGAAAACAATGACAGTTGGGAATGATTTATTGAAGAGTTAAGAAAGTGTTTGGGAATAAATGATGGTGGGGGAAGGGTTGGACACTAATTTCTGATCAACAAAAGGTACGCCACTTGTTACATTATATTGTTAACTGTTTTGTTAATATGTTTATGCAATGGCAAGGGTTTACTTAATGCTGTGTCACTGGTGTGGCCTGAAGCTGAACGTAGGAATTGTGCAAAACATATTTATGCAAACTGGCATAAGAAGTTCAAAGGTGATAAACTGAAAGGAGTATTCTGGAGAGTTGTTAGGGCATACTGTGTGGCTGACTACAATGAAGCCATTAAGGAGATGAAAGAGTTATCTGCTGATGCAGAGGAGGCATTCGTGAAACATACTGTGTGGCTGACTACAATGATTGTCTGTCATATGATAGGACTTTATTAGATTATCTACTATGTGTTTTTGACTAGTTTATGGCTGATTTGCAATATAACCATATGAACAATATTCATAAATCAAATAGACTTAAGTGTGCTGCTAATCTAAATAACTGTAAGGTGATAGATTATGTGATAGGTCTTGGTTAATAAATTGCTAGGTTTAGTTCTCTGTAAGGAGTTCGTCTAGGTTTCGTTTATTTGCCCTGTCTACCTAGTCGAGCGAATTCTTTAAATTACCTTTGATTTCCGCACTGTAAGGTAGGATTTCTTATAGAGGTACTTGTCATAATATTAATTAGGTGACCGTAAGCGAGTCTAATTAAGCTGGTGTTTTTAAGAACTTAATAGAAATCCATAGGTGTCTTCTTGAGAAGTGTCAGGGGTCCTGCTAGAGTTTTCTTTTAAGTGAATATTTTATGATCCCAGTTCCATAACAAGCATTTTCCGATTAAGTGATAACTAAACTTTGGGGATTCTAGCCTAGGTGGTTTTCCGTCATTATCTGAATTAAGTCCAAGTTCTAAGTTTAGTTGTCTTTAGTTTTATTAATTAGTTTATATTAGTTTATTAGTAACACCCCCTCAAAATAATAATAAATAGATAGTCGTGTTTGTAGTTAAGTCTAATTTAGCTAGTTAACGTAATTAAAAGAGTCTCGTGGGTTCGATATCCGGACTTACTTAGCTATACTAGAGTCGACCAGTTCACTTGTCGGTTAGTAGTTTTAGTTAAGTTAAGAGTTTATAATTATTACTTAGTGTCTAGATTAGCATTTATTTAGTTAATAAATTAATAACTACTTTTAGCACATCGGACCTTCAATGGATACATCATTCAGTCAAGATCTAAACATATTATACACATGTTAGAGGACATCAGAGTTGCCATAATGACAAGGCTGACTAAGATGCAGACAAATGGCTACTCAAGATGTTATTGTTTGACCTAGGATACAAGTAAAGCTTGAGAAAGAGAAATGCAGGGCTTATAAATGTGAGGTGTATCCATCATCTAACAATGTGTTCCAAGTAAGAAAGTTAGATGATGTTTCTGTAGATTTGGCCAACAAAACATGTACTTGCAGGAAATGAGATTTATTAGGTATACCTTGTAAGCATGTTTGTGTAGTACATGGCTGGGTTTTTAAACAAGAATGCAGAGGAGTATGTGAATAACTGCTACTACAAGGAACAATACATGAAGTCATATGCTTTCCCCATTCCTCCGTTGGCTAGTGAAAAATATTGGCCACTTGTTGATTATCCTCTAGACCCACCTCCAATCAAGGTTGCCCCAGGTAGACCAAAAAAGAATAGAAAAAGAGATCCACCTGATAATCCTAAAAAAACCAGGTAAACTCACTAAGCATGGTGTTGAAATGACATGTGGTAACTGTAAAGAAAAAGACCATAACAAGAAAGGTTGCACAAACGAGAAGAGAGCAAAACGTCTATAGGCTGGAGCTAAGAAACCAAGGGGAAGGCCAAACAAGGCAAGAGTTGAAGCTTCTCAAGAACAACATGCAAGTCAACCAACCCAACATGCTAGTCAACAACCCAAGAAGTCAATAAGGGGAAGGCCAAAATTAAATGGTAATGCCAAAGCGAAGGCTACCTGAAGACTTTATGTGTGTACATGTATTTTGGTTTAAGATGTCAGTTTTGGTTTTAGTATGTGGATAATGTATTTTGTAGTGTGACTGTCTTGGTATGTGGTTCAAGGTAATGTATGCTGCACTATGACTATTTTGGTAAAATCACGTACTTTGAACATGCAACAATTAATATATTTTGCAGTTTGTGTTTTGGTTCAATTGTCAAGTTGTGTTCATTTTTGCAATTTGGTTAAATTTTAGATTACTGTGGGATTATGTCCACTTACTTTTGGACTGTGTATTCATGCTCTGCTTTGTGAATTTTACTATTGGTTGCAGAATGTTTTATCATTCTTTGATGACCTTGGTTGTACCCTGCATTAATTGGGCATTTTGTGCCACTACAGGGCTGATTATAACATTGTTTGGATCGTAGATTGGCTGTTAAGGGGCCGTGGTAATGGTTATAAAGTGTGTGAGTAGGCTGCTACAGCTGGTGGTCACATAGAATTTTGTTGTAGCTGGTGGTTGCATAGTATACTAATGGGCCCAATATTGCAGGTTCATGCAAAAGTATAAAATTATAATTGAAAATATATAATTAAAAATTATTCACGGGCCGAGATCGAGCTTTAGAAATAGAGATTTTCTTGCAACCAGCCGAGCTTAAACGAACTTAAATGAACCCGAGCCCGAGCTCGAGCCTAAACAAGCCCATCATTTATATATTATGATACACACACACACACACACACACACATATATATATAAGATTATAATTGAAAATATAAAAATTGTAAACTATTCTTTAGCTGGGTTCGAGCTTTAGAAATAGAGATTTTCTTGCAACCAGCCGAGCTTAAACGAACTTAAACGAACCCAAGCCCGAGCTCAAGCCCAAACAAGCCTGTCATTTATATATTATGTTATATATAAGATTATAATTGAAAATATAAAAATTGCAAACTATTCACGAGCTGGGCTCGAGCTTTAGAAATAGAGATCAAAATGAGCCAAGCTCGAGCCTAAAGAAGCCTGTCATTTATATATTTATGTTATATATAAAATAATAATTGAAAACTATTCACAAGCCGAGATCGAGGTTTAGAGGAGATTGATACGAGCTGACCGCGAGTTCGAGCTATGTGTAAGTTAAATGAACTGAGCTCGAGCCGAGTCGAGCTCGGGTTCGGCTCGACTCGGTTGCACCCCTAGTGTATTTATGTATCAGTTTGTGATTGTATTGAGTATGCTACAGTTTAGTTATGACATAATTCGTTGACATATTTCAAATTATACGCTTGTTTATAGTGCTTCCCTTAATATAATTGCATCCCCTTTCTGATATATCATGCATTCAAAGTAAAACTGCAGTCTATGACATGATTTAAATTCACTCAAATTATACACTTGTTTAAACACTCAAACAATACTTTCTAAATTTAAATTCACTTTCATGTAGGTTGCAGTTTGGTTATGACATCTTATGCAACAGGTTGCATGTCCTTATGTTGCAGTTTGGTTGTGGCAATTTTAAGCAAGCTGCAAAGTTTGTGCATAACTAAAGAATGAATATATGGGCATTTTGTGCATAACTTAGGAAGTATAGAACTAGTGAAAAACTGGTAAATCGTAACATTAACAACAAAACACTAGATTACATTACATTAAACATCATACATTGACGTTATAAAAACCCACAGAGTTTACAACCAAATATCAACTCTCAAACAAGAAAAATCCATATTACCATTACAAAAATGACTAAACCTAATACATGTAAATTCCACTTGGACTTGGTTAATGACAACTTCTCTTTCAACTATTTTGTTTCTCCTCTTGCAATATATATTTTTTTTAATTCCAAATTTTGTATCTTCAAAGCATCATATATACTTGGACTTCCACCCATAGCATTGTACCTGTAGTTACCTTGTTCTTTGAGCAACAAGTCCACATCTTTCCATAAAACGAATTTGCAGTCCATTACTCAGAATATAAACGAACATATCAAAACTGAAATTGACAAAGAGGGTATCCATAAAATTCCTTAGCAGCTTCGATTCCGTTTATATTACTCAGAAGGTAAACAACGTACCACCATATACAATCAGAGTGAAGAGAGATTGAGAGATTAGGGCTTCACCGATCGTCGAACTTTGAGAGATTGAAAGATTATGGTTTGAAAATTTTATTAGGTGAATCCTACTAGAATTCTTTTTTTTAAATAAAAATTTAATTGTTTACATGTAAGCGGACACACAAGATCCATGCTGTTAGTTTTTTTACATGTTGGCATCCATGTCATCTGCCACGTCATCACAAACTAGCAAAGTTAGACCCCGGTTAGTAAAGGATTGATGGAGGAAAATAGTTTACAAGTTGGGACTGTAGGTGGGAATTTCTTAAGTTGAGATTATTATTGACCAATACATGAAAGTTAAGATTATTAAAATCCAATATTCCAAAAAAGAACATGAGATGGAGACTCATGTTTATAGATGATTTTAGGGTTTAAGAATGAATTATGATTAAGTATAGTACAACAAAATTGTTTATTTGGTAATAGTTCATTTAAGGAAACCAAATAATCAATTAATGACAAAATCGGATATAATAACATGGGGATTTTGACTTAACAACAAGAAAATGAGTTTGGACCTGCTATAATATTTCTTGGAGTTTAAGTTTCGTTAATTTAGTTAGAAATAGGAAAGATTTAGCAAAATTGGTCCCTGTACTTCCATAAACGCGGTTTTTAGCCGTTTTAACCGATTTTTAAAGGTTGCTTGACATGATTAAAGGACAGATTAATATAAAATGAATTTACCACCAATAATTACTAACTAAATCCGTGTTTAATGATAATGAAAGATCCGAATAAAATCCCGAAGCGGGTTAAACATAAATGAATTCAAATACGAAAAATCTGAGATGTTACACAAACCAATTGAATTGAATTTCCTCAAACCAATCAAATCAATTTCCCGATCCAGTCGAATCGAATTCTGAATTTCAATCAAATCGAACTCTAAGATGAATCGAATCGAATTTTGATATTCGATTCGATTCCTTTAATTCGATTTCAAATGTGTCATAATTTTAGAGGGAGAAAATGAGCTATGTTTAACTCACCAAAAATTTTTTTCTTTTGTTTTAAGAAAAAAAAAAGAGTCAATTGACTTATCAAAAAGATTTTATTTTCCTTCAAAGAAAAACAGAAAAAGACCCAAATATGTTTTCTCATTTAGAGGGAGCTCCTGTTCAGAGGGAGTCAGATATTTTAAAATTATATAATTTTGAGAAATTGATCCGACCTTTGAAAAATGGTAAGTAATTGTCCTTAATGATCCTAGCACATGAAAAAAGTATATTAAAAGCCAACAAGATCATCGTTTGATTTGTAGATAGGCTTGACAAGTGAGTAAGTGTCAGAGTGAAATAAACTAAATAATCCGCCTATGCTAGTGGTTTTACTTTTATGAAGTGGCTGCATGAATCCACTTAAAGTCAAATTAATGAGGGCAAAAATGTTATTAGTCAGTCATACACGAGCCCGTTAGTTATTGGTCACAATAAGATCATTTCTGCTTTGTTGCAAATATTGAAAATCCATAAGAAAAAACGAAAACTACAAAAGTACTTAAATATTTAATGTTAACACAAAATGTTGATAATATTTAAACGACAATTCGCGCACCGCCGACTCGATTGACCAATCACCAACCAAATCAGCCCCGAGTATCAAAAAAATAATTTTCCCACAGCCCTTAAACTCCCCTAGGGCCATGCAAACTAATTCGGTTGGTCATTCAATCGATTAACGCATCAAACTCAACAATTGACAATTCTACACCCGATAAACCCTAGTTTTCAAACTAAAATCGATTGACCGACCTAAACACCTCCAATGGCCACGAAATTTTAATTGATGTAAATATCATACCTGGGAATCTTTTTACACCAGAAACTCTAGTTTTTATCCACGGGAAGTGGGTCAATTGCACCTTGGCCGAAATCTGTCCAACGAAAAGTATCGGCAAAATAGAGCATCAAAACGATTAGGGGTGAACGAAAAGAGTGTTGGGGATTGTAGTACATACCTTGAACTACTTCTAGAAGCTTGGAATTGATCTAAAAGTCAAAGCAAGGAAGGGGGAGGGGCTGTTCTTCGACCGATCGCAGCTGGGGGGGGGGGGGCTAGGGTTAGGTTAATTGTTTTATGATATAAATAAAATAGTTACATCCAAGTCCCTCCAAATTGAAGTGTAAGGCAAAATGGAAGGAAAATTTAGGTTCTTTAAAGTACCGGGATGATGTAAAGGCTTCCGAGAAACGTTGGATAAATCCCGAGAATTATACATACTCTACAAGCTTTAATTCTTGAAACCTGAATTAACGGGCGTTACAGTGGTGTTGAGTATGTATAGGTTCTTGGCAAAAGGAAGATCCAAAACTATCACAATTTGGAGCATTTCGACATTATACGGTAGCAGAGTTGTGGGATTTACACATGTTACACAAAGGGTGCATTCCTGTGTAAGGCTCTTTGTTGGGTTGGGTTTGAGTGTCCAAGAGTTGTGTTGGGTTTGGATTGGTTCGGGCATAGTTTTGGTGTTTGAATTTATTGTTGTGGTTAGTGTGGGGTTTGATAAATTTTAGTTATCATGATCGGAATCACGGTGGCCAATTGGTTGATAATATGGGCTGTCATTTTGTGGGTTGAGTTTCGAGGGCGACGTTAAGGAAAATGAGAAGACATGCAGCGAAGTGTGAACGATTATCGTGATATGGAATATAAATATGAAATTCGTATTAACAACCAAAAGAAACATTCCTAAAATCGGAATCAGTATATATAAATCATAAAAAAAAATAAATAAATAAATAAACGCATGAAACAAATTTGAATTCGAAATTGAAATGACCATGATTTATCATGAGTTTCATGTTTCAATAACAATTCCTATTAAATTTTGAAAAATCATATAGAACTATATCAAATTTGAAATTATAATGTCCATGAACCACCATGGATTTTCGTATCCCAATACAAACTTAATATAAGCAGTGAAATCGAATTAAAAATCGAGTGTTTATGTATCGCCATGACATTTCGGATTTTAAATTAAAACCATAATAATAACTTAATATGTAAATAAATAAAATGAATTGAAACTCGATTATTCATGTATCACCATGACTTTGCGAATTTTCAATTCAAACCATGATAATAAATGAATATAAGAATAAAAAACGAATTAAAACTCGACAATTTATGTATCACCATGACTTTTCGAATTTTCAATTCAAACCATAATAATAAACGAATATATAAATAAAGAAAGCGAATTAAAACTCGACTATTCATGTATCACCATGATTTTTCGTACTTTCAATTTTAGATCACAATATAAACAATTAGTCTTTGGAATCATACTATGTAATTTTAAGAGTAGAGTGCAACCATTTTCTATTCACAAAGGAAAATAATCACATTTGATAGCTTAAAGTTGTGGTTTGTATGACGTTTGATGTGGTATGCTTTGGCCTAATAAGTTCCAACACCTTTTTCAAATCCTCCAGGTAAGCAATTGGGTCCCGTGACTGGCTGGGATTTATACGCATTGCTTATGCTTAGGTTTATGAACCTTGGTGTCAAGGGTTCAGAAAACAAGTGTGTCCCTCTTCCAGTTAGTGCATACCCGTCACGTAAAACCATCTTTAAGGAGCATGAAAAAATCGAAATACAAAAACACGAATTATTAATTTAAACATCACAAAATCGTAAAAAAAAATCCAAAAGATTATAAAATGGTTTAGACATAAGCCTTAGAGTTTTGTGTGTGATTATGTCTACATGTGGCATTATAATATATTATAAAATATAATTAAGAGCATATGAACAATCTTAAAATATGCGGGACATAGCATAGAGTATGCATGCAGTTGGGGCCCTAAAAAGAAACTATACTATACTAGGTTGTTACGTCTAGCCACCTATCTTATAGTCATGACACTGATACCAATCTGTAACACTCCGTTTTTAACCGAAATACGCCTGGGTGCAACTTATAGATTACTCATAAGCTTGTAACACTATTATAAGTGACAATATATTTATTTCATTCCATAATTTCTCAAGTACACAAATAGTTTGATAATAAGACAAATAACATTACATCTAAATGAAACATTTATTATTCATTTGAATGAAACCAAAGGTCGACCTAGTTTTCTTTTCCTTACACTTCATCGTATCAACCTGTTTAAAATAATAACATTTGTCAACAACACATGTTGGTGAGCATTCATAAGTTTTGCGTATGCATATATATATATATATATATATAGGGTAAGGTTAAAATGAAAACCCACATGAGTTGTGAAAACTCTAGAAACCCATTCTCAACCACATGTTTTTAATTAAAGTTTAAATCTTATGGTCCACAATTAAAGTTAATAAAAAATGTAAACATAAATATATTTTTTTCTCTCTCCTAAAAACATATATAAAAATTAGTAAAAAAATGTTAAAAAATAGCAAAACATTTTTTTTTAGTTTTCGATGTTTTGCATTAAATGTTACAACATATATTACGTGTGTAACAAAAAAAAACGATGTTACATAGGGTTTTCGCGGGTTTTCACAACTCAGGTGGGTTTTCATTTTAACCTTACCCTATATATATATATATATATATATATATATATATATATATATATATATAGGGTAAGGTTAAAATGAAAACCCACCTGAGTTGTGAAAACCCGTGAAAACCCTATGTAACATCGTTTTTTTCTTTTTTTTGTTACATGTAATATATGATGTAACATTTAATACAAAACATCGAAACATCAAAAAAAAAATGTTTCGCTATTTTTTAACATTTTTCTTACTAATTTTTATATATATTTTCAGGAGAGAGAAAAAGTTATATTTATATTTACATTTTTTATTCACTTTAATTGTGGACCACATTATTTAAACATTAATTAAAAACATGTGGTTGAGAATGAGTTTCTAGAGTTTTCACAACTCAAGTGGGTTTTCATTTTATACTTAGCCTATATATATATATATATATATATATATATATATATAAGTGTGATTCAACAATCCTCATATGCTATAAATTCAAACATAAAGTAAATGATACCTCCCGTTCCTTTGGCCAAAGCCATAGTAATAGGGGAAATGAGAACCACCAAGCATAACAACCAAAGTTGAGCGTTACACGGCGCAAGTACGCACTGTCGGACCCTCCAACTTTGCGTTTGTGTTTGAGATTGCGTCTCAACATAAAATCAGTAAACACATTGCACATAATACACGTATACATGATCAACAATATGAATGAATAATAACAACACAAACGATATAATGTGAATATGTTTGTAAACAAATGCATAATCAATGAAATAAAATTTGAAAAGTGCCATACCCCACAAATATTGTAATGCGTTAAAAAGGGGTTACGAAAAACTCACCTCGAAAATGAGGACGATAGTTTGAACGAGTCGAACAATTGAGGTGGAGAATAACGGTGGATTATCCTAAACAAGTAAATACGTATGCTAAATTTTAACAACGGGTCTAAATGGCAAGGAAACTACGACAAATGAGTTTAGCTAAAATGAATTAAAGTTTATATAAATCATTTGATATTTTTTTAGTTGAAGAATGATTTATAAATGAGTAACTATATATTACTAATATAAGTTTAAATAACAAGATTAAAAATAATTTATTATTAAACTTTTCGTTTTTTAGTAACGTAATGAATTAATTTAGTAATTAATTAATTTAAAAGTTTTAGATGAATTATTTTAAAGAATTATACATATTGGTTTATGTTAAAAAAAAATAAGCAATAATTAATTTATACAATTAATTATTTAAAGATATCAAATATATTAATTATATTATAAGAAATATTTAAATAAAACATTTTTTTTATAAATCATCTTTTTTAAATGCAAGTTTATAAGTTTATGATGATCAACATATCATAGTTAAAAATATATGTTTGTTCTTGCAAAATAACTAGATTTGATCCAATATTTAAAAAAATCAAAGTGCTTATCTTGGATACCCATGATCATAGTGATTCTTAAAACCAAAGTGTAAGAATTTTATTATAAAAGTATCATGGTCATGAAGAACAAATTATGAACATTCAACATAAAATCAAAACAAAAACTACAAAATGCATGAAATCGTAAAACTTACTTGTTAGTGCTTTCAAACTCAAGAAATAGTGTATCGAGGTGTGAATAGAATGAAAAATTAGTCCTCCTTTTAATAGTGAAATTGTAGAGTTGTTAAGTTTATAAAAATTTCTAGAATTTAATCACGTTTAATATAATTAATAACAAAAATTAAACGGTTTAAAAGGTTTTCAAAGTGTTTAACTCTTTCAAAAAAGTTTATTTAATTAAAATTCATTGGTTTATTTTTATTAGTTAAAAAACCAACATATGAAAAGATGGAAATGATTATAATAATAATAGTTCAAGAATAATTCAAGTGAATTGCATGGGATATGTACATGAATTGATGTTCTTGATTATGAATGTTTTAAATGAGCATGCAATACTACAAATGTGGTGAAAAATATAATTGCATAGAAATGATCACACAAAATTCATGAAACAAAACTTGAGATTAATTAATAACATTATAAAAAATATATATATAAATAAAAACAAAAACCGAAAAATTAAAACATGTTGGGTTTTTGAGTTTGAAAATTAACGATTGTTACCCACATGGCAAGAGAATAAAGAAGATGGTATCTGAAGATTTGAAGGTTATGATGTTATGTGACGTTTGAACTTAGAAAGACATGGTTGAATGCTTTGTTTAAGTTAAGATTTTGTAGCGAATGGTTGAAGTTTTAATATTTCCGCGAAAGTTTTAATTAACTCTAACATTTAAAACAGTGTTTATGAGTAAATCCAATGTCAATGTAGGGCACCCGGGCTCGGGGCCTTACAAGTGGTATCAGATTCACTCTTGTGTCATTCGGGATGGTGGGGGCAAACCTCATCGGAGACGGTGAGTCCCCGGGGGTGTCGCGAGGTACACCTTAGGCGAATCCCACATCCTGGATTAGATGGTGGGGCAAACCTCATCGAGGACGATGAGTCCAAGGGGGGTGTTTGTAACACCTTAGACAAATCTAACATCGGCCGTGGACAGGAGAGATCTTTTGTTCATAAGTAAATGCGCCGCCTCTTAAATCACCAACGCGTTTTAGGCTTAATGCTAGTGGACGAGAAGAGAGCTCCACAGTTAAGCGTGCTCAAGTGAGAGTAGTAGCAGGATGGGTGACCTCCTAGGAAGTCTCCACCTTGGCAACCAAAAACAAATCCGTGAACTATTCGTGGGCAAAGTGAAAAATATTGATGGTGCGAGGGGCCAGATGTATCAAGTTGGTATCAGAGCATGAGTTTGAGAGAAATAATCATCCTACATGCTTAGACTCAAACAGAGAATGGGACTAAGAGAAGAAAAGAAAGAAGATGACAATTCAAGAAAGCCATGTGCCACTCAAGCAAGCTCGGTAATGGTAAAGTGCATACTTGCTGTATAATGTAGGAATGTGTAAGAAAGTTAGCTTAATTGCTAGAGATAGGAGTATGTGACTATATGTGATTATATGAATTGTTTGCATGGTTGTTTAATTGTGTAGATATAGGACTTAGCACAAGTGAAATCATAAAGGGAAATATGTAGGACCTGAGGAGTAACGCAAAGAGTTAGTTATAATTGGCCAATGCCATTAACTATTTACCTTATAAATCATGTGCTAAATAAATTCTGGAGTGATAACGTTTGTATTTCCTTAAAGGAAAGATATGATGACTGCTACAAAGGGACGAGCGCAAGGAGGTCGTACTGGACGCTGTGGTGGGACACGTGCCAACTAGACACCTTTTGAAGAAATGTGTGACAGAATGATATACGAAAGAAGTAGGACTCCAACTGTAAAAAGTAATGAAGAAGGATCACATTTGAAGCTTGTAGTCAAATACACTAAGGGAGTTGCTCACTAATTCTTTCACACTTTAATGCCAACAATGCTCGCTGACGCATTAAAGGCCGCCCAAACTAGAAATCCATGTAGAAGCAACATGAAATAAACTGAGAAAAGTCTGCCAAAATGAGTAAAACATGTAGTATGCTTGAAATAGTTAACTCCATAAGGGAACTTGCTGGAATCATGAGCGACGAAGCGAATGCTGAGAAAGTAGAGATGATCGAGAAAAACGGGTGATTGCTAAGGTATTCTAATTGAAAAACGCACGAAAGGATGAGACTACATATTTTCTTCATCCCTCACTTGTGTCCTAATGGTAGGAGACTTGGGTTCTCCAATGGAGACTCAAGTTCAAATACAACTCATGTGACTTTGGGTGGATATTGGCAATGAAGGATTTGAGCTAGGCCTTATGCAAAGGTTGCTAGTTTGAACCCCGAGCCCACCCGGGTTTTCGTCCCACGTGTGTTACATCAAAGAGTTTTGCTCTTGTGATGGCACAACAACTGTCAAGTGACAGCCGATGGTATGGCTTTCCGGGGGAATGCCCAAGCCAAACTTTGAAAGACAGCGTGGGCCCTGCTAAAACAACATAGTTTGACCAGAGTGAGGCAATGGTACTCTCCAAATTTGGGGAGTGTGGTAGCCTAAATACAAAAAAGTCGCCGTTCTAAAAACGAATATTTTCTTCATGTCTTAAATAAGACTAGAATCCACAACTTTTTGGTTGAAGACTATATATATATTTCCCTAGACCAAGCTAGTGATTGTCTTATGCATGTAGTTAAAATTATGAAAAAAAATGGTTAGGTAATATGAAAAAATTATAAAAATACATTATTATTGAGTTGATAATGAACTTTTAACTTGTTTGACAAAAATTAATAAAGATTAAACCAGATATTGCATTATATACATACGGGTGGGTTCAAGCGAAAACTCATCTTAAAGAGGGAACTAGAAAACTCCTTAACACCATTGATTTTATTAGATCAAAGACCTAAAAAATGGGCAGGGGAAAAACAAAAGGTGCTGGGTTTTTTTAAAGCGGGGGGTAATATTGGAATTAACAAAAAAAACGTTCTTTCTTCCCTCTTCTCACTCAATCACATAGAACCTGCTTATTCCATATCTAGGGTTTCAATTTCCTTCTATTATCGTCTGGTTCATCCATATTAACTGGAAAATCGAGCATAAATCAGAAGAAAACAAACAGGTAAATGATCGTAACCATCGATTTCCCATATTTTAGTGTCGATTGGGTGTATTATACACCAATCAATCACAAATCAGAGGTTATCATGTTTGATGGCTCTATTTTTACTTTTTTTTTGTTAATAGAATAATGCTATAGCGTATTTGAACATTAATTTGTAGAACGATACACATATTGACTGGTTCATATATTTGCACAAGATTTTTCAAGTAATGCGTATATGTATTACTGGTGTACTACATGTATATGCAGTGTCGATGCATTGAATACATGTAATTCTGATGTACTACATATATGCATTACATATTCATAGTTCTGATTGTCATTCAACTCAAATATTATCAGTGTCAATTAGGTTTCGATCGTTCGATCGTCTAATTTGTCCAATCAATCACAATATCAAGCAGAAAATTGAACAATTCTAAAAGGTATATGCTCGTAGTCGTTCAATTCACATGTTATAAGTGTCAATTAGGTGAATTATATGCACATAGTGTGGATGCTCTGTTTTTTTTATGAAAGTTATGAACATGCACATATGAATTATCAGATATTGATACGCATATTGATATTAGCTAATTTTTTTTATTTACTTGATTTTCCCAGTTAACACATATCCTGTGCATAACCGATGCATCATCTGTCTATTAATTGCACATACAGTCGGTTATATCACATATATGCAACACTTGTATATTATATGCATATGCAGTCTGATGTATTACATATATACAATGCTTGTCTATTAAATGAATATGTGGTATGCTATATTACATATATGCATCACATGTCTGATCTATTACATATATGCAGTAGTTATCTATTACGTATATGCAACATTAATCTGTTACCTACATATATAGTCTGTTGTAAATGAACTTGGTAATTTCAGTTATATTGCATTATGATTGTTCAGTTTTGGTGCTCAACTTAGCACTATAGGCTTAACTAATCTTTTGATTTGGTTTGCCATCCAACTGTTTGATGAAATGTCTAAATGAACTCATGTTGTTGGTTCTTGTATCATAACACAGTGTCACGTTAATTTCGATTCATAATATTAAAATGCATCATTTTTCTCAAAACAATGTTGTGATAGTGAAGGCTTATGTGCTTATTAGCAGTAAATTCTTCGGTTATTTTCGGGCCGACCTATTATACTAATCTATTACGTATGCGTATTACTATTGTATCACATATAAATGTTAAATTATAGCATTTAATTTATAATTAGGTGATGGAGAGCATAAAGCGAAGGAGATGTCAATAAAAAGAAATCGCGATGCTGGAAAAAAATGGAGTATAAAAAACCAAAGGACTGAAAAAACACACGCTTTGAAACATGAACTATTTCACCTCCATGTCAACTGTTTGACGGTGTTAATGCGATGTATAATAAATGATTAGATGTTTTTATATGATTAGGATTCGGAATCGAGCATTTTAAGATAATATGAATATTATGGTACTTTCATATGGTGGTGTGAATTATTGTGATGATAATATTAATGTGACGCTTGTTTAAGTATACTACATATATGTAATATATTACTTTTGAATGTATGGTTTAAATAAACTATGATTGCATTACATGTATGTCATATTGTGATTGCATATATGCAATACTTTCGTTATGTATATTTTTTTAAACAATTTAATATGATTGTATAACTGTATTGCATATATTTGGTACTATTGTATTAATTATATAGTCCTGGTGTATTACATATATGTAGCACTAATGTATTACGCATATGTAATGCTGTTGTATCATATACATGTATTACATATATGTAGTATACAAAATAAGATTTTACATCATTGATCGACGCCATCAATTTGCAACAAAAATACCGTTAGAATTGTCAGTTATCATAGTAATTTAAACAGATGAACTCATTTGGGATTAATATAACAAAATGTAATAGTTATGAAATAAACATAAAAGTGATATTACATTTGTGAAATAAACATAAAATGCAAGAGATTACAAATTAAATTGCTAGGAACTTAAAGCAACATCAACATCGATGCTCGATTGGCCATTCCAATCAAATTGAATATGGTCTTCACTTTGAGTAGTAACTATTAACTAATGGTTTTACCCACGCTTCGCCGCGTATGTTTTCGTTTTCTATGTTGATTGCTGCGTAACCAAGACCTGCAAAATGCTGCAATTAAAACGAGAATTTTTTTAGTTAAACACAAAGGTAAAGAGTGACAAATAATATAGCCGCGTTCAAAGAAAAAATAGCGACCCATCAAAGCAATAAACCAAATAACACAAAAACAAACAACAAACACCTATACTACTTAAAAGCTCAGGTATAATTCAAACAAAAAAAAACATTTTACTCGAACACCTGGTATGCGGAAATGTAAAAAAAAAAAAAGATATCCTAAAAGCAAGGGTCTACAGCAACAAAGAACAACTCACTATCTACGATGTTACACATGCTTTTGCAACAAGCATTTGCGAATAATAAAAAAAAGGTATGCCTAGTAAAAAACACTCCAAAACACATGCTTCAATAACAAAAAAACAACTGGACAAACATCTTGTATGCAATCCATAAACTAACTCACTATATATGATGTTATATGTATAAAACGCAAGTTGTAATACAATAAAACACTTTGCATTTGCAAAGTAAGTAAAGAAGGTACGCGCAGTAAAAAATAACTCCAAAACGCACGCCTCAATAACAAAAAAAAAAACAACCGGACATTTAGTCGCCTACTTGGTGTGAAATTCATAAACCACCATCATCGATTACAAACAACAACGATATATAAACGAAAAAACACGTCTTCTAATCCAATAAAATTCATACATCCGCAACATGCTTTGGCAACATTATTAAAAAAAAGGCATCTACAGTTAAAAGAACTCCAAAATTCACGTTTCAATAACAAAAAGCCATTTGGACATTTATTCGAACACCTGGAATGCAATCCGTAAAACACCACCAACAACAGCAAACAATGATACACAAAAGAAAAGACGCAACCTCTAAACCATTAAAATGTATGCATCTGCAACTAAAAAAAATAGCAAATTAAATCACTTTACCTGAAACAAAGTTGCGATTGACAATCAAAATATCAAAAGAACGAAGACACAATATAAGCATAAAGTGACCTCTCATCACAAACATGTTCAATAATAGCTTTCAAATGTTTGCATATGTTTGCAACTAATATGTATTACTTGAATACATTTTATTGCATATATGATTAACTACTTAATGCTATATTACATATAAATAGCATATAAAAAATGTTACCTTGTTAATCAAATCACTAGATTGCAACAAAATAGCCTGATAATGGATCGATATCAGATGAACTTAGATGAACACTCTGATCAAACAAATTAGATTCCTTCATCCAGTAACAACTGATTTTAACCTAGATTCTTGTAATTCTGGAATTACAACGTTAATTTTGCTTGTAGAACACTCAAGCAAAGCAACACCTAATCGATTGACATGTTAAACGATTGAAATAATAGTCGATTAGGGTTTATAATAACTGAGTTGCCATGATTTGTGGTTTGCAGGTGCTAATTTCTGTAGAACTAGGGTTTCTATTGAGATTGTTGCATAGGGGAATGTGGGTCGAACAGAGAAAAGCGAGTTGTTATTAATTGGGGAAATTTACAAAAATAACCCTCCATTTAAGAGTTCTCTGGTTCCCTCCCTAATAAGGAGTTTTCTTTTGATCCTTCCCCTATATATATATATATATATTAATTAGAAAGTGGTAGGTATCTCACAAAGTACTACTGTTCTGCTGCTACATGTTTTAAAGCTCAACGTACATGTTTATGTAGCTTTCAAATGTTGCCACATGACACTTAGGTGTCTCTTTCTGTTGTTTCTTCTTTCAATGAGTAACCAACCCACTACATCTTATCTTTGTTTTTAATTTCAAGTTTTCAACAATCGTATTGCTACTTTTGGGGGTTTTTCTTTTCTTCATTGTATATGTTAGCCATTTGTTCTTTTGCTTTTGTGGGTAATTGGCTAAATTAGGTAACAGTTTGTTGGTTACTTGCTTCTATTACTGCTTCCGTTGCTAACTTCTTTGAATTTGTTTGCTTAATTAGGTTCAAAGTTGTTTCTCTTTTGTTACAATTTATGCATTAGGTCGTTCTTTGTTGTGGTGTTACACGCTAATATGAGAAATCGATACAACCCGCACACTTCGGCGTGTTAAGGGTTTGTGATTTGGGAATTACCGAATTAGGGCTTTTTGTAGTATGATGTTTTTGTTAGTGCTTGTCTTTTGAATTAATGACTTTTTATGAATTATTTCTTTAAACTGTTTGTAATTTACTTTATGTGTTTATATGACTAGGTTGGTTTTTTATGATGGACATTCGTTTGGATGTAGATTGAGGTGTACAAATCTGGTATCTTCAGAAACCAGACTGGGTAGGAACCGGTCCCGGGTATGGTCAACAAAAGTCAAAATCGGGACCGGTAGGAACCGGTTCCGGGTATAGTCGGGTATGCGATCGGGTTTTGACCTAGTTTTTTTGGATTTCGGGTTGGGTTTTGGCCGGGTATTTCCGGGTCGGTTCCGGTTCCGGGTACTGCTTTGAGGAGAAATCATATACCAGGTCCTACCCGCGGGTAGGGTACAGGTAGAAACCGGGTATTTTGTGCACCTCTACTCCTCTAGATAGATGTAAACGAAAGAAACTTGGACTTTCTTTTCTTGAATCAATTCAATGCTGAAGAAATCAAATCAAAAGGCATATACTTCAGATTTTGTGAATTTATGTTTTTATCATGTTCACCATAAGATCAAGGTATGGCGGAGACAAGTAGTCGATCGGATTACTCCGAGATTTCTATTCTAACCGGCGGATAAGGAGTAAATATTTCTGATGCAGGTTTTCTTCTGACCTATCTGATTATTCTACTTTCATATTCGAAATCAGCTAAACGTATAAATCGAAGTTTATTTGTTAATTTTTGTATTTGATATAATGCCCTCTAGGTGTTTGATAAAATGGCATCCATGTTACAAGTGAAGCAAGTGTTTATTTATGTTCGATTTGGGCTTTTTTAATGGTTTTACAAATGTGCATTTTGAGATTGAAAACCTAATAAATGAATGATTAAATGTCAAATAATTACTTTCAAATCCCACATCCAAATACCAGTTTTCAAGTCAATAATTGTTAATATCAATATATCTTGTTGCTAGGTGTTTTCTATGATGATGTTTGATTTGAGGTTTTTCATAAGAGATCGAGATGATGAAAGAAAGATTCTCAAAATTGTTGCTTGGAGATCTTTACACTTTGCGCCAACAAACAAAACAAATAACTCGCAACTACATGCCCGCGAAGCGAAGCGCGGGTACACCAACTGGTTTTTAATGTTTTGAAACTTGTTTAGAAAATTTATTTAGTTTATTTAGTTATAAAAAATGAAAAATATAATTTTTGTGATAGTAATTATTTTCTATCTTTGGTTTGTTGTTAACTTAATGATGCTAATTAACTAAATTAGACATTTGGACAAGAAATTAAAAAGAAACTGATTAAATTAACAGACCAAATATATATGTATTTAATAAATGGATAATAATAACTTTTAAATATTTGATAAACTGAATTTATAACAATTTGTGATGATTAATGTGTAAGTGGCAGATGGCAAGACATGTAAGTTTTTATTAGAGAGCATAGATTTATTAAGATTTGCAAAAACTATAATCTATATAATACCAATAGTTATATCTTCTTAACAGCACGGTAAAAAAAACATAGGTAAATAAAAAGTTTAGTCTTTCGTCTAACGAGCTTTGCTGGAACACGTATGGGAACTGATAAGTTAACCCCCAAATAATAAGATATAAAAACCAAATGTCAAAGATTCTAAACTCCAACAATTATAAAGTCATATATTTAAGATGTAAGATAGGAGGTCAATAGTTCAAACATATTAGGATGCGACATTTAATAGTTCAAAACAAAAAAAGTTTCGAATAAATGCTAAAAACAATTGAGAAGCTATCCAAATAAACCGAAAATACATAGAAACAACTAGATAATTCCAATTATGTACCATCAAAAACCTAAAGATTTTGATAAAACAGTGTTCCAAAATATATTTTTTTTTACATAGAGGTTATTCGGCAATCTTACAGTGAATCAATAAAATGTTATATTGATTAAAAGTTAGCCTCTAAATAACTTAATCATTAAAGATGTGACCAAACACACTCCACCTCTAACCACCAATTCAAATGTATCTCTTAATTAAATACTCTTAGTCAAAGTGTTAGACCTATAATCCTTGATGAACTGATGATATTGTTTTGGGCTACCGGTTGGTTAGCAACACCAAAGAAAAAGGGAAACAGCTAGAAAGAGGCCCATCATTGTAATAGCCTAATAGTGGTATGGAAATGATGTGCTGCCAAAAGTCAATACAGCCTTGACACACCTGGTAGGTTCAGTTATAACGGAAACCGCTATAGGAGCCTACGGGTCAGATCGATTTGGAAACTAGTTGTACCCAAACCGGTTTTAGGTTGTCATCGCCTTATCGGGTCAGTTACAAAACCAGTTTGGAACCGGTTTCTTTGAACACCTCTAACCTGACCCGTTCTCTATTCTTTCGGACCCATGAGAACCGTTCTAGAACTTTTTTATTTTCATTTTGGCCACTTAAACCCCAAAATAGCCCATGGTCTTAAAATACAAGTCCAAATTAACCCACAGTATTTGGGTCAGGATTGCCTCCCTCAAGTAAGCACCAAATATTCAACAAGATGATACCTAAACTATAACGGAATGCACTTTAAGGGAGTATAATTCACCATTCTTAATTGCGGACACGCAGTCTCTGTTATAGAACTATGATTACTGTACTACTAAAAAAACAAAAGCATGTGTTTAGTCTTCTGATTTCAAATAAACATGGCCCGCCCTCCCTTTCGGCTATGCTTGTCATATGCAATGTTGATTTTATCAACCAGCTCGTTCATTGTGCTGCAACAAATGTAAATCGGGGGATTAATGTCAACATAACTTTTAGTACATATTAAAAAATAAACACAACACATTGTTCGATACAAAACCATTTTTAAGTACAAAATTGCGAGAACCGCATAATCACTTGTAAACTACTGCCTTAAGTGTAATACAAAACACGCTTATACTATGTAGCACGGGAACGGGTACGGGACTAGGGTACGGGGACGAAAGGGTACTGGGAACGGCAAAACTCAAAAATCCAAGATACGGGTAAGGCAAAGGTACGGCAAAAAATAAATAAATAAAAGCATTAAAATATATTAAACAAAGTCCAAAATAGATATATATTGATGTAAAGTGCAACCTCCAAAATCGATGATGATTTGATGAATTGAGAATTGAGAAGAGATGATGAACTGATGAAGGCCGACAGTTGCGGAACAAGAACTTCACTACCGGGAGGTCATTTCTATATTTCTTTTTAAATGAACCTAAAAAAGTTGAGAGAAAAATCTATTTAAAGTATTACAAAAGTAAATTACTTTGTTTTATTTTATTTTATCTTAGAATTCAACTATTCATGGGCTTTTACTAAAAAAAATTCACATTCAAGTCCCTATAATTTGTTGGAAAGGAACGAAATTCATGTTCAAGTTCCTATCCAGCTACTTGCCTGCTTCTGTAGTTTCTTTATTCAAAAAAAAAAATCAAAAACTGATGTAAAAGTATTGGGTTTAAATAGACAAACTCCCAAAAGAAATGTCCTTAAATTGTATCTTCTTTAGTTTTTTCTGTACCATCTTCCCTACTTTTCTTCACAATACGACCACCGCCGGCAACTACCTACATCTGTCTCCCACTACAATCGGCCTAAAAACAACCCGATTAACACCTAAAACCCTAAAAATAATACGAGATGTCCCTGAAACTGTTTTTTACCGTCCCCACAGGCCCAGAATCATTTGTTGACCGTCCCCATTTACCGGGTTCATTTAGGAAACGTTTCCAAGTCGTCTCCTTCGCGTTTCCGTCCCCGGGACCAGTACCCTACCCTCCAAGCCGTCCCCGTGCATCATAGCTTATAACTAAGGCTGTCAAACGTGTCGGGTTGCCAGTTGAAGTGTTGAACTGCTCGACCCGAACACAACCCATTTATTTATTTGTGCTAAAAACATCAATCCGAACCCAGGCACACTTGTCAACTTGTTTAACTAAACATGTTGACGGATCGACATGTTTAATCAAACAAGTTACACAGGGAAGCTCGAACATGATGCATTTATCAAACGGATTAGATGTAACAACCCAAAACCTGATTATATTCGTGTCGAGTTCATGCAGTGTTGGAAACTGCCATCGGTATATATAACCATTTACTTACCCCAACCCCTTTATATTTTTTCAGTCCTATTCTACTGGTTTTATACTTAAAATGAGTTTTGTATTGAAAGTGACGTATATTTATGCATACATACCTTGAGCAATCGGTGAACATGGCCAAATAACTAATTAATAAGGTGTCATTGTACTCCTACAAAAAAAATAACAGCGCATTAATCAAAGAAAAAAAAGTATACGCGTGACATTTCAAGCATATTTCCATCAAATATTAAGTTTCAGATCACATAACCACGCAAGCATGTGCCTTCTTTCAATAAATTAAAATTTATATGAAAAAGGCTCTCACCATTAAAAAGTCATCTTGAAATTTCTCAGATTCAATAGCTGGCAATCTCCTCAATAGGCTAGACACCTGTCTTAGCAAAGAATTTTCAACAGGAATTTCACCTGAATTTGAAAAAAATAATTAGTCTCCTTTTTAACATTTTTGTGTGTACGCGCGTGCATATATATACGATTTAGAATAAAAAGGCTACCTTTTTGCATAGCATTAAGATAATGATGAAGCACTCGGATTCTGCTATTGAGCATCTTAATGGCACTATGTATGCCAGTCAAGTGAGCAGCCACTGCAAAATATTATATTAAATGATCAAAAGTGTACATACAGCTGAATCAGGAACTTAAAATGCCTAAAGAACACAATATATTTACAATAATGACCACAAGAATCGAAGGACTCACATTGGGTAGCAGCTGAACCTCCATCAGATGGTTTAAGGTGTGCAACATGGTCAACAGATATCCTTTCAGCTTCTACTGTCTGAAGCAATATATGAATATAATTAGAAAAAAGGTCAATCCAGGTTATAATTTTTAAAAGGTCAAAAAATGAAACGAAGTATTTGATGCAGACCTCTATAGTGTAACTTGAGCGAACAAAAATAAGCTGTGGAATCCCATCAATGACATGCATCTCTTGAATTGTCATTATCATGAAAATATCAAAAGTAAGATTAATTTATCAATTATTAAATGAAAACCGCTTGTAACTTAAGCATGTAATGTGATAGAAACTGAATATGAAATTGAATTAGGAAATATAAGAAGATGAAATCAAATGTTTAAACTATATTATTACATTGAAATATTATATTGAAGAAGATGATCTCAAAGGATCTACAATGATAACTAACCACCGAAGTGGTCCCGGGCTATGCCCCTCTCATGCTAATTGCAATGAGCCTAACAAAATATCTATTATCTTTCTTAACCTTTCTAAATAACTATTGGTCCTTACTTATAGAAATAGAAATTACACTTACCCCCTCCTACAATTACAAACGACTATTAAGTATAAACTAATAAGATCTCTATCATAATGTTAGTAGGCTAATGCTTATGTGAAGTCGAAGACTAAGAAATATGTTAAGGAACACGCTGTTTGACTGACCCATGCCACAAATTTAGAGTTGCCAAGTGACAACAGAGTTCATATATCACAGGAACACATGCTAAAGCATCTTATTAACAACAAACACATGCAAATAAAGAGCAAAGTTTGTGTGTTAAGTAGTGTTAGCTAATACTAGTGGCTTAATAAGTCACTATGAAATATAAATGATAGCTAAATATCTACATAAAACTAGCTGGATACATGAACCCAATTTGAAGTTTTAAAAACATGCAAATACTATCAAGTATCGATCAGATCGCAAAAAAATAAACAAATTACAGTAGTCTGGTTTATAACTTCCCATCAACTTTCTGGCATGTGCAATGCATAATCTGGTATATGATATTCACGGTCCGGTTTTGATGGTTTATAAGTCAAACAATGAAGCAAACGGTGAACAACGGTTTTCGAAAACCAAAAACAAACCATTCAAATTGTAAACCGACCCCAAACAAACCAGTAAAGGTTGTTCGGGTTTGCTCACATGGATTGGGCTCATTAGGCTTTAAACATCTTTCTTCATTCTAAAGTTCGTGAATAAGCAATTTAACACCAAAAAAATAAAAAAAAAGTGATGGCGGGCAAGCATAAACAAGTTCTAGTTATGTTTACAAATCATCATGTGTTACTGATGTATAAGACCCAATGAGCCCAAACCGTAAAACCAAACTGGAACAAAACTGTTACTAATGGTTTGGCTTGGTTCGGTTTAAAATATGAACTGTTTGACTTGGTTCACTTTAAAAACTTGGAACGGTTTGGCTTGGCTCACTGCTTGGCCTAAAAACTGTCAAAACCAAACCATGAACGCCCATAGGTATCATTACAAAATAAAAAAAACATGCATATTGATATTAGTCATTTAATCTGCTGCCTAAATATACAAAATAGTAGCCTGCAGCCCTTTGTGAAAGTATATGACAGACAACTGTTAGGGATAAACTAAAGGCAAACTTAACATGGCAAACATAAATGCTAAAGAAAGAAAATTCTGTTATACAATAACACAATCCGTAAAAACATGTGGCCAACTAAGAAACTCTCACATAAACACTTCGACAAGAGCATACAAACAAAGACACTACTACACTAGTATGCAATACTATAAGCAGAAGAGAATCAACGAATAATAAAATATAAAGCATACCACGTTTTCATTAATACACTAGTATGCATTAAGAGGCTACAACGTTTGACAGCATACCACTTTCATAGATGGTTACAGGAAGATCCTTTTGTGCATGATTGATCAACGGGTGCAAAAGAACATACAAAGGGTTTTCATTAATATCCATCAACTGTTACAACAAAACCATCACCATTAGTTATTTAAATCGAAAATAAAAATTAATTTTGCCAAATTTTCACAGATAGTTCAATATAACACTCTGGTTACGCGAACCGTAAATTGCATGACTGACGTTTCACATAAAAGGCAACCTTCAAACAAGTTCAAGCACATAACATCATCATCACCATACTCAGTAAATCCACCAATAACAAAGCTATGGTAGGGTCTAAGGAGGGTAAGATGTAGACAGCCTTACCTCTACCCCATAGGAATAGAGAGGTTGCTTCCGGTGAGTCCCCCGGCTCGATAGTGGTTTTGCATCAAGCCTTGGACATAAAGCACATAACACTCAACCATCAAGACCCAGGCCGATTAGTGCATGTACCCTTGTCTTTCGGCTATCAAGGCCACCACATGATGCCTAACTAACCTTCCGTCATTTTTAACGCTATTTTCACGAAATTAGTAAAATAACGTCAAAATTAGTGCAATTTCACTTTTACCCACCTAAGGGCCCACGCATATATGCATTATAAACTAAAAAATCATTTAATAAAAATATTTTCCAAGACATCACTTTAACAAAAATTATGATTTAAGAGTTGGATAATGAATAAAACTAGAGCTCAATACGCACATCGTATTAGAAGTACAGCATACACACGTATAAGTTGTGTAACAATATATAGATTCTGGTTCGTCTTGTTCAAAGAATGAATGAATAATTTGGTCCCTGAGTATGTTTTTAGCATCCTTAAAAAACAGTAGTGGATACTCAATGACTCACAGATTTGTGTAAAAGCATATCCGATTCTTCGGCATCGGCACCCGTAGAATACCATCCAAGTATATAGAAGTTGGGAAACACCTTCTTATCTGATCCACACATCTTCTTAATCACATATTTATAAGGTGTACAAAGTAATAATAAAGGAGCAGACTGACTGACTGACATAATTCTTGTTTTTTTTGGAGGAAGGAGCGATCGAGCGAATGAGTGGATGAATCGTAGAGAAGCTCGAAGCTGTTGAAGATCTCAACGGTGCGTCCTCTTTGAACGCCGATGACGCACCCGAAAACCCTAGAAGCAGACGAAGTGCCGTCAGGTTGAGCCTGTGACTTGACGCGAGTGTGGTGGTCGGAGATGTTGACGATCACCAGTGGGTGGAGCTTGAAGGTTAACCCGCTGCTGCTCGATGACGCCATTTGTGTACTCAACCAACAAGGAAAATTATTATTATTATTATTAGCAATTTAGGGGGAGGGTAAGCCAACTCACACATTCCCCGGATGAGATTGGTTCTATACAGATACTACCGATATCGAAAGTATCGATATCGCATTTGAAGAAAAATAAGAACCGAATACCGTATCGAATACATCGGTTCGGTACCGGTACACTATCGGTATTGGTACCGGAATTTCGGTAATTTACCACTTTAATACCGCTTTAGCATTTAGGTACTTTTTTAGCATTTAATTGGTATAAAGTAGCTTTTTATCTGGTCAAAAAATGGTTTTTAGTTGATTCTATTATCTTAAAATTATTATATATCATTGATTATCATTAATACATTGAACTTTTTAAACCTATTGTGATAAAATGGAAATCACAAAGTGACAAGTTTTTTTTTGGAAAATTAGTTTTTATTGGTCCCAACTATTTCATTTTTGTCGGCGCTGATCCCAACTTTCATTTTGGCTAGCAACGGTCCCAACTTTAACATTCGTTTCTTCCACCAGTCCGCGACTAACGGAGTACTAACTACGTTATGTTTTTGCTGATGTGCCCATCTGAGTTATCAAAAAAATGTTACGTGGCAGCCACCTCCCCACACCACCGTCCCACCGCCACTCCCGCCACCCCCACCCCCACCACCACTGCCCAACGCCGCATTGGCATCGCCGTCAACCTCTCTGACGAGTCCGCCTTCGCCGTCAAATGGGCCGTTAACCAGTATCTCCGTCTCGGCAACGCCGTCCGCCTTCGCCGTCAAATGGGCCGTCAACCAGTACCTCCGTCCTAGCAACGCCGTCATCTTAACCCACGTCAGGCCCACCTCCGTCCTCTACGGCGTTGACTGGGGCTCCGTTGACTTATCAATTGCAGACATTGACACCGACAACGAAGAGTCAACCTTAAATTTGACAGTTCTAATGTCAAATTGCCTAACAGGAGCTACAAATAATGCATTTAATTGCTAATTCGAGAAAAAACCCAACAGAACAAATTGATTTACGAACACATCTAACTTTCCTGAAGAACTTTGGGGCTTTGGAAATGTGTGGATTTGCGAAGTGTGGATGAATTAGGCAATGATTTACCTCTGATTGATCGTAAGTCGGTGTTGCATAGCTCTGAATCGATTGAGGGAATGGTTATTGAAGCTCCAAAGAGTTTGGTTTTAATTTGGTGGATGTGTTGGCATGATATAAGAATGTAATAAGTTAAGTACAAACACATTCTCATGTTCGAACTCGTCGGAGAGGTCAACTGCCCATTTGATGGCGAAGGCGGACTCGTCGGAGAGGTCGACAGCGATGCCGGTGCGGCGTTGGGCGGTGGTGGTGGGGGTGGCGGTTGGACGGGGTGTGGGGAGGTGGCTGCCACGTAACATTTTTTTGACAACTCAGATGGACACATCAGCAAAAACATAACGGAGTTAGTACTCCGTTATTCGCGAACTGGTGGAAGAAACGATTGTTAAAGTTGGGACCGTTGCTAGCCAAAATGAAAGTTGGGACCAGCGCCGACAAAAATGAAATAATTGGGACAAATAAAAACCAATTTTCCTTTTTTTTTTATAAAATACTTACAAATCCAAAATCTTGTTTCTTGATCCGCACAAAAGAAATATTTTGTATCAATGGTTATGAAGACACAATATTCAATTTGAATGACACATTAAAAAATTACGACTCGTAAGTAAATAATCGTATTAAGTAATTCATAGTTTCATACCATTAACTTCAGATTGTTCTTTGGTGGAGATAGTGTTTTGAAATTTTTGAATGAGGATAATGGTTTAAAATTCGAATAAAATAGGTAAACATAATTAGTGATATTTTCAAAAGTTGAAATAGGATCCCCTAAAAAATATCTAGATTTGTCTTATATAAATTCGATACCAATACCGTTTTTTACCGCAAAGTACCGGTACCGATACAGCTTTTTACCGATACCTTCAAGAAAAATGAATACCGATATCGTACCGCTTACGATCGGTCGGTACGGTACCGGTACGGTTGCGGTACGGTTTCGGTATTCGGGAAAAAAAGCTTATCCCTAAGTCACACCTCCAATTTGGCTCTGCCTCGTGACTCGTGAGTAATAACTAATAAGCTCGTTTAGGATTTGAGACGGACTACAGCTTTCATACTTAGGCTTGTAGGCTAACGAGTTTATTTTTATGTTTGAGTTCGGGCTCAAGTTCATTTAAGTTTGGCATGGTTCTAGTTTTTAACGAGCTTAAGCTTACGAGTGGCTTGAATCGTTTACACCACTAACAGCATTATATAGAGTGTCTTATGTTAAGTATTTTTTATGTGAAAATTTTAAAGCTAAAAATGAGTTGGTATGGTTGGAAAAATTTAGCTTTAGCAAAATTGTTGGTGAATTTTAATGTGTTAGTACTTCATAGGTTTATTATTAGTCTTGTCTGTAAGGAACGATATGTTTTGTTTTATGTTTTGTGGTTAAACGGTTTGTTTAGAAGCGAAGTTAAGGTTTAAGCGAAGTTGTGATAACTTCGCCTATTATGTAACAGGCGAAGATGTGTAGTAAATACATCTTCGGACTAGGGTTTACAACTTGTTCAATCCAGCCGTGAGAACGTGTGAAGTGCTTTACCGTGCATTGAAAGATAATGCGCTATTATTCAACACAAATAAACATTTGGTTCAGTTATTGTTTTATTGTTCTTGCCTTTACTAAATACTCATAATCAAACACTTAGGGGATTCCGCACCCTTTGAGTTTGTGATATCTCCTGTATCGATCCATTCCAGGGACCTACAATTGGTATCAGAGCATTAAGCTCTTAACTGTGTGGTTCGAAAGTATCATATGAGTGTTAAGATTTGAACAAAGGAATTTACACAAGTTTTATGTTCGAAATACCCGAATATTCAATACCTAGCCTATATTCATCCTTCAAACACCCTCACAAAACCTTACACTCAAAATACTCATCCAAAAAGTTGAAAACAAGTTTTCTCAGCCATCACAGCGAAGTTGTCGCTAGGGTTTTTGGCAAAGTTACAAGTTAGGCGAACTTGTAATCCCAGCGAAGTTGACTGGGCGATGTTGACTTAGCAAAGTCGACTTAGGCGAAGTTGACTTTTAATGCTGACCAGGCGAAGCTAACCATTTTTGGTTGAACGGGCTAAGTTAATTAACTCCGGTTACTCAAAAACGAAGGCGAACTTAAGTACTGTTGTACTTAAAAAAATGTTAATACGACGTCTATAAATAATCTGATCTTGTTAAAATAGAATTGAGTCAGGTTCTTCGACTAAAGCATATTAAGAGGTACTGATTTTGTTCAATGGAAGAAAAGATTTGAGCAATACACTAAGTAGCAAGATGCCAAGATGTGGGTGTGCATTCAAGATGGTTATATTCCACCCACAGCCACGTTTGATGGAAGGGAGCAGTTAAAAAATATAGTGAGATGGAAGAAGACGAGAATAAGATGTATGAAGCTGAAAGCAAAGATTTAGCTGCAATTACGATGACACTTCCCCAAGAAATTCTTCATACTTTTAAGAAATACAAAACCGTAAGAGATTTGTAGGATGCCTTGGAGAGTAGATATGAGGAAAATGTTTCTATAAGAAACTCAAAGATCAAACTATTAAAAACTCAGTTTCTGTATTCAAGTACATGAAAAAGGAGACGTTGGATGACATCATCACTCGCTACTACCATCTCATGACTGAACTTGACAATTTTGACATCAAGGTAGAAGAAACTGAGAAAGTTGAAAAACTTCTGGATGCACTCCACCAAAGTGGGAAATGTGAATTTTGATGAGTATGAACTAAAAAATGCAGTTAATAGACTTAGAGGGTATGAAATGAACATGAAGAGAATGGGAACAACGATTGATCAGGTTCAGGATCCTTCTATGTATGGGGCCAAAGTTTCTTCAAGTTCAAACTCTTGGTATGCAGCGTACTACACGGGAAGCGGTAGTAATGAAAATGGAAGTCCGCATGTTGTAGTGAATTCTGACGGTGATATCTGCTTTGTAGCTGGAGGGGTTACACCGAAAAAAGGTCAAGCAAGCTCAGTTGGATCAACAGGAAGCCCTCAAAGTGTAAATTGCTCGTTAATGCCTATGAGCGTTAAGTCAGCTGAACAACAGTTTGCCCTATATGCATCGTTCACTGCCTCATATGAAAATTATATTAAAGGGAAGATAGTGGATCCAACAACTCTGAATGAAAACTACGATCAAATTGATGCTGATGACTTAGAAGAAATGGACTTACAGTGGCAAACGCCTATGATCGTGAGAAGAGTAAAGAGGTTTATGAATAAGACATGGAAAAGATTTGTGGGACAAAGTCCAAGATTTGATAAATTAAAGGTGCGTTGTTACAATGTAACACCCGTAAATTTCGTTAAAAAGGAACCAAGTCTTGTAAAGTTTGTATTTTATCCGAGACCCAATCTGGCATCTTAAAGGACCTTCTAGTCATTCTCTAAAGTCATATTAATTAACCTTTGGCTAAAAACATCTCACTTTACAAGTTCGTGGACCAAAGTGTAAATTTATTATAATTAAAACCCTAATCTTCCTTCTCCTTGCTGCTGGTCTGATCGGCACCTCAAGTGCAGTCCCCACCATCGTTTTTTTTTATTTTTCTAGCAACTCTAAGGAGCCAAACTACAATTCAAGGTTCGTACTACCTCCATGGAGGTCTTTTTCACTATTAAACCATTTATTGAACCCTAGAGATGTCATAATCATGTTAGGGTTTGAGTTTTAATTATAAAAGTTTCTGATAGATTCTACTCGTTTATTGTTTGGTGTGTAACTCTATGATAATTGATTGTTTTTGATCCATTCTTATTTCCATGATGTTCTACTTTGAGTCTAGTTTCCAGAAAGGTATAATTTGTAATTTTTGGACGAGATTTGAATGATTTTTATGATTTTATAAAAACGCGTGTCAAAGCTGATGCGGGGAGTCAAATTCTGGTTTGTCTTCCCGATATCATAACTCTTTTTTTGACATGTCAAAATTGGTTGGTTCTTCTTCTGAAACTTCACATTTTGAGTTTGGATTCCAACCCAATTGGAATCGTTTAATTTAGTTTGGTATTGATTTTTAAATAAATTAAAAACCCTTTGGTTGCGCACTGAAATAGCTGCACCTACCTTTCCGTGTTGGATGAATTTTTATGACTTTTGTGTGCACTGGAAAAACATAACAAAAATATTTTTAGAAACCTAAGACTTTTTTGAAACTTTGGTAAAAATTTCATAATTTATTTCTATGATTTTCCTATGTAATAAAATACATCTTTGCATGCTAAAATTTGCATGTTAGACTCTTTGTTGATCACTTCGTTCGTTTTAGGCTTAACCGGTGGCTGTCCAATTTAGGTTCTTTCGGGGCTGAATTATTTGAAGTTTTTGTTCTGTCACCTACCTAGGTATGTCAATTATATCATACTTTATTATCGTGAGCAATGAAGTTAGTTTGATTGGTCAATTATCGATGGATTGAAAACTAGGATTTCGGTTGTCTAGATTGTTGTTTGTTGCGTTTCGTGTGTTGTTCGAGGGGATCAACAACCAATTCAGATTATTTATCCTCGATATGATATACGGACTGTGAAAAAGTTAATTTATATGTTAATGGGGCTGAATTGGTTGTCGGTTGCTCAAACAGGTCGGTACAACGCAAATTCGCGTTTAATTGGTAGTTTTTGCGTTGTACAAGCGAATTACCGACCCAATCAACTTGTGGGATGTCGTGTGGACTTTTTGTCTGTAATTATACTAAATTTTGTCCACATGGGGCTGATTTGGTTTCTAAGTACATAAACAACTCGTTAACGCACGTATTCGATACAATTAACAACTTTTGGGTGTAATTTGGAAATCCTTTGTCCCCGGAATTAACTAAGGGTGGTTTTGGTAAATACAAGGCCCCGGGGGCTGATGTAATTGGAATTGGTATGGATGAGACTTTAGGTCAATAAAATCATGTTAGAACGCGCGGTACGGTTTAGTTAGTAATCTTTATATGCATTCCGACAGGCTTTTGATTGTGGGTTTGCTTAGAGGTTCTCTAGCTCGTTGGTATTTGCGTGACTCGTGTCAGGTGAGTTCATGATGCCCCTTTTTAACTCTTTTACATTTTGGGCTGGCATATGCACCCTTTTACAAATATTACTTGATTTTACTCGTTTAAAAACTATTTGGACGGCATTGCATAGCCTTATTATTATTTGTACAGTTATGAAATCAGGTGTGGGTTATATTCTATGCCTTAGGATATTTTAGACATGTCTTTGGTCATAAATTCCTTGAGGTTATATATATATATATATATATATATATATATATATATATATATATATATATAAGAGAAGTATAGTTTGAAAACCCTCTTGAGTTGAGAAAACCCATGAAAACCCTATGTAACATCGTTTTTTTTGTTACATGTAATATATGTTACATTTAATACAAAACATCAAAAACATAAAAAAATGTTTTGCTATTTTTTTTACATTTTTTTAGTAATTTTTATATACGTTTTCAGGAAAGAGAAAATGTAAATAAACGTTTACATTTTTTATTAACTTTAATTGTGAACCACAAGATTTAATCTTTAATTAAAAACATGTGGTTGAGAATAGGTTTTTAGAGTTTTCACAACTCAAGTGGGTATATATATATATAGATATATATATATATGGAGAGGATCAAGAGAAAACTCATCTTTAGAGAGAAAACTTAAAAACTCCTAAAGAATTATTTTTAATTAAAAATAAAAAAAATATTTTCAAAATTCTGTTTTTGCCATTATTCTTATATTTTCTTACCCTTCATTCGAAAAAAAAATTAAAAAATTAAAAAAAAACCCGTTGTAATGCACATACGTATTACTGTGCGAAACCGTTGTATTACACATGTGTATTACTATGTATTTTTAAGTAAAATAGTGTTTAATTGCATATATTCAATATTTGTGTATTGTATATGTGTAGTAGTGTTGTATTATATGGAAAAAAGATAATTAAATAAAAGTCGACGTAGTGCACATGTGCGTTAATGTTGTATTACACATACGTACTAATGTGTATTCGATGTGCGTATTAGTCTTATATTGCATATATACAATAGTATGTATCAAATATGTGCAATAGTGTTGTATTCTATGCAATACAACACTTTTGCGTATATGCAATGCACATTATTACACATGTGCACTACACCGACGAGGTTACCGACAAGTTTTTTCTTTTGAACCAATAACAACATATAAGAATAATGAAAATAAAAAGAAACTTCAAAAAATTTTTTGAAAAAAGTTAAAAATAGTTTTTTAAGAGTTTTTAAGTTTTCTCTTTAAGAGGAGTTTTCACTTGAACCCACCCCTATATATATATATATATATATATATATATATATATATATATATATATATTACTTATGGTCCAGGCTCGAGAATAGTATAGGCCTAGCATTAATTGAATATGTGTAGACCTACTTGTATTGGTTCACATTTTGGAATGACTTATACATATTACCCTAAAGCCTACGATTGTTGATATTATTTAGTTTTTGTGACTAAGATTTATTTGAGTAGGCCTATTGATGTGTATGTGTGCATGGTGATTGTGGCCGGGTCAAATATATTACTTAGGTTCTTAACTCCCGTGGTGAGAAGGCCCGTGTTGCATAATCATCATTAAGATGGGTCAAATATATTACTCGGATCCTTGACTTCTTGTCTCGTGATTCGTGGTGGGAAGGCCCGTTGTTTGCTAAATCGTGATCGGGTCAAATATATTACTCGGGTTCTTAAATCCCGTGGTAGGGAGGCCCATATCACGTGTTTAGGTTTGTAAGCCGTGACCGAGTCAATATATTGCTCGGGTTTTGCGGGGAGGCTCGTGTTACGTGCTTATGTCTTACCGCGTTCGGGTCAAATATTACTCAAGTTTTTAAATCCCGTGGTGGGGAGGCCTGTATGCGTGTTCGACCGTGAATATATTATTTGGTGATTATTTATTTATTTGGTTGCCTATTATTTCCTACACTATTTTATACATATAACCTTTGAAATGATTTATAAATGTTGTTTACTAAAGCATGAACTCACTCAGTTCAAGCTGACTTTGTGTGTATGTTAGTTTGACTTTTAGGTTAAGGATTAGAGATTATCGCTTGGACGTGATGGAGACTACTCAGACGGTTGAAGGCATTTCTAGTCGAGGACTTTCAAGTAAAACGAATATTTTACTTTATATTTGATTTTTGGGCACATGTCCCCGGTTTTGGGGGTTTTTTATACTTATGATTTTCCGCTGCTTAATACTCTAAATGGGTTTTAATAAAATGAATTTGCTTTGGTTTTAAATTTTTGGGAATTTTAGGTATGATGACAACTGTAGGATTCCCGGGTTTCGGGGTATTACATACAATTGTCAGAGAAATAGGCATTTTGCTCATGGGTGCACAAATGAAAGAGTCGAAAGAAGTACGAATGCACAAATAGGTAATCAGTATGGTGATAGAACTAAGGTGAAGGCTATATTATCTCAGCAGAATGGAGGGTATAATTGGAATTTGAAAGTTGAAGAAGTTAATGAGCAAGCTCATGTAGTAAAATTGGATTTTGACAAGGAAGATAGAAGGTCTATCAATGGAAGAGATCAAGCTTACATGGCAAAACTGAGTGATGTCTTCTCTGAAGTAAGTGCAGAAGAATCATGTGTAAAATGTAAAAATCTAACTGTATAGATTAATCAACTTAATAATCAGAATAACGAGTTAAGAAAAGAGATAAAAGAATTAAAAGAAGACAACCATCATATACGAGAGAAAGAGAGTAAGCATGCTAAAAGAATTAAAAGCTTTGAAAAGGACATAAAGAGTTTAAAACAACTATTGGTGAGAAGGTACAAGTAATAGATCTTTCATATGAAGTGGTTGAAGAAAAAACAAAAGTTATATGTGACAAAGATAAGGAAATAGCCGATCTCCAAGTCAAAATAGTGGAATAAATAGAAAACTTGAACAATTTAGAAACTCTTCTATTGTCTTGGATCATGCGTTAAGCTCCTTATGGTCCTTTAACGATAAGGAAGGAATTGGTTACATGGAAGTCCCTCCCTCTTTTAATAATAATTATTCATTTACACCTACTGCGGACCTTAACATAGATCAGCGTTTTCCCTATCCCGCTCCAGCAACTGCTCAAGCATCAACAAGTGAATCGGAATCAGTAAACTTACCCAAGTTCGCCGTCCTTGATCAGCCAAACTTAACTGAGACGAAGTCACATAACCTCGCTGAATACCTCACATGCTGTAAAGTTAAATAATCAAGTTAAAGTGAACAAGTTCATACCAATCAAATTCGTGAAAGTAAATGTGATGGATGAAGAGGCAAGAACTTTATCAAAAGACTCAAATGTTGATTTTATAAAAAGAAAAAACGGTTTGAATCCATTTGTGACTCCCTACGTTAAATTATCTGATTCGGTTCCGGCCTCGTCATCAGAAAAGGTTCAGGTCAATCAGTCTACCAGAGTTGACTCATTGGAAACTAAGTCATGTTTTAAATGTCATCTTAAGGGTCATGTTTCGAGTATGTGTCCCTTAAAGAAAAGACAACAAACAAAAGAGAAAGTGATATCTTCACCAAGATATCAACAGACAAAACAAAATTTGAATTCTAACAAAACTCACACTACTAATATTAACCAATGATCATGGTTTGGTCCCTTTTTCCTAAGGAACCAACCACGGTTTTTCACAAATTTTCAAAATTCAAGGGTTAATAATTTTAGAAAATAATTCAACTATAATCGGCCTCAAAGACACTTCCTTACTGTCTGTAGTTCTTTTCACAACTATATCAAGCCACAAGGAACATCTAACCTATATAGCCAAAGATTAACACACATTGAAAGATCTGGACGACCCAAGACCTCAATGGATTGGGTCCCCCATACTAATTAAGTTTTCTTACTTTTGTAGGAACAGTCAGCAAGAGCTGTGAACAACAAGTGGGTTGTAGACTGTAGCTGTTCTAGCACATGACATGCAATAGACTTTTGTTGCAAGACTGGAAGAATATACAAGGGGGCGTATCAGTTTGCTGGCGAGAATGGTGGTAGAATCACTGGGAGTGGTACTGTTAAAAAAATGGGAAAATCAAGTTGGAGAAAGTAAATTGTGTGGACGAATTATAGCATAAACTAATGAGTGTCTCTCAAGTTTGTGGCAAAGGATATACTATGCACTTCACTGATACAGAAGCCTTAGTTTTACACCATGTATTTAAAATACCTGAAAAGTGGATAATAATGAGAGCTCCTAGGGAAAAGAATACTTATGTGATGGATATGATAGCAGCGTCAACAGCAACTGAAAAGTCTTGCTTGTTATCAAAAGTGTTAGAGTCAGAATCTAAGTTATGGAATAGACGCATGGGGCACATTCACATAAGGAAAATGGACTATATCGTGAATAATGAACCGGTATTGAGAGTACCTCTGAAGAGTTTTGGATTTGAAGATAAGTGTATCCCTTGCAAGAAGGGAAAGCAGCAAAATAATCTCATCTGTTAAAGTTGGTTAATTCTATCGTCACACCATTAGATCTACTCCACATGGACCTTCTTGGTCATATAAACATCAAAAGTCATGGGGAGATATTACTGTTTTGTGATCACTAACGATTACTGACGTTATTCATGGGTGTACTTTCTAGTGAGCAAGGATGAGATAGTATAAATGGTGATCAATCTTATCACTAAAGTTGAGAACATAGTTGGTGGGAAAGTCAAGTACATTACGAGTGATAACGGGACTAAATTCAAGAACTATCAAATAGAAATATTCTGCTTGCAGAAGAGAATAGAGCATCAATTCAGTGCCCCGTACACACCACAGCAGCATGCAGTTGCAGAGAGGAAGACCGGGACTCTGATTGAAGCGGAAAGAACAATGTTGGCGGATTCCAAGCTGCCTGTCTTGTTCTGGACAGAGGATGTTGTTACAGCCTATTATATCGTTAATAGACTCTTAATTGTTAAAAGGCTTAATAAAACATGGTTTGAATTAATGCATAAGCAAAAGCCAAATCTGAAAGGATTTGAACCTTTTAGATCCTCGTGCACGATTTTAAAGAAAAATTCAAAATTTGGTGAAGTGGTCAACGAGGGTTTCTTTGTTGGTTACGTTGTTGGGTCACCTAACAAACGTGCTTTTAACATTGCAACTAACAAATTAGAAGTGGTGTGTAATACTGAAATCACTAGCTATTCAACGCCTCTACCTTGTTCAGGATCCGAAGTGGCTTTCGATTATGATAACTTATTTAAATTTTTTTAATATTCCTTTTAGTTTGATGCAGATTTAAATGACGAGTTAGCTACTTAGATGTTGTATGATGAAGAAGCTGCAATCCCCACTAACTTGAGTACCAATGCTAATAAGCGACACACCTCGAATATGGAAGAAGGAAACACTGAAGAATTCTACAATCCTTTCCACAATCAGACGGATTCGGAAGAAATTAATACTAATTTGGGTGAAGACTTGGTGATTGATTTGTTTTCCAACTTAAAAGTCCATAAAGTTCACCCAGTTGAGAATATAATTGGAAATCCGAATGAGGGGGTACAAACAAGAAGAAGCATTGTAGAGAATGTGTGTGTGTGTGTGTGTGTATGTTGAGATACAAGAGACTGGTATACTCGACGAGTGTCTTTAATCATGTTTTATCAGTCAAGTAGAACCCAAAAATTATCAGATGGCACTGAAAGATAGCTCCTGGGTTGAAGCAATGCAATTGGAGTTGGCATAGTTCAAGAAGATAGATGTGTGGAAGTTGGTAGAAAAACCGAGTAATGTACATGCTATAGTAACCAAATGGGTGTTCAAGTGTAAGAAGATGACAAAGGTGTGGTTATAAGGAATAAGGCACGTCTAGTAGTCAAAGGTTTTAATCAACAAGAAGGTATTGACTACAACGAGGTTTTTGCACTCGTAGAAAGATTGGAAGCAATCAAGATGTTCGTAGCCTATGCGGTGTGTAAGGACTTTTAAAGTTTTTTAGATAAATGTTAAGAGTGCGCTTCTAAATGTAGAAGTTGATGAGTTGGTATATGTTGAGCAACCACCGGGGTTTGCTGATCTGAATTATCCAGATCATGTGTATCGGTTAAGTAAATCATTATATAGTTTACATCATGTACCTCGGGCATGGTATGAAACCCTGCCAAATTATCTTCAAGAAAATGGTTTTGTAAGAGGAAAGATAGATAGCACTCTGTTTGTCAAATGGCACAAGAGGGATTTTCTATTAGTCTAAGTGTATGCGGATGACATTATCTTCGGGGCATCTAAGTTAGAGATGTGTAAGGATTTCGAGAAGGTCATGAAGATGTAATTTGAAAGCGTAATGGGTGAGTTGACATTTTTCTTAGGTTTACAAGTTGATAAAAAGGAGAATGGCATGTTAATTCATCAAACTAAGTATGTCCATGACATGCTTGAGAAGTTCAACATGGTGGACAATCAACCATACGACACTCCTATTTGCGTCAATCATAAGTTAGGACCTGATGCAGATAGCTTTGAAGATGTGGATCTAACTTTGTACCGCTCAATGATAGGTTCTTTAATGTATTTAACTACTTCTATACCTGGCATTATGTTTGCAGTTTGTTTGTGGCATGCTTTTAAGGTTAATCCAAAGGAGTCACACTTGAAAGCAGTAAAGTGGATCTTGCGATATGTGAAAGGGAGCTCAGAGCTGGGATTATGGTATCCCAAAGGGGTGACTTGGATTTGGTGGAATACACAAATTCTAATTATTGAGGCTTTAATTAGAATAGAAAGTCAACAACAGGAAGATGTCAATTTCTAAGAGGAAGGCTGGTGTTATAGCAATGCAAAAAGCAGACATCTATTGCAATTTCCACATGCGAAGCAAAGTACATAGCAGCCTCTAGTTGCTGCTCAGAGGTTTTATGGATACAACAAATGCCGATTATGGTCTGAATTTTACTCACACTCCTATGCTAATTGATAATACTGCTGCAATATCTGTTACTAATAATCCCGTTCAGCATAGTAAAACTAAGCATATTCAAATACGTCGTCACTTTATATGGGATTGTGCTAAAAAGAAATTAATTGTTTTGGAAAAGGTTGAGACGTTGGACAATTTGGCTGATTTTTATACTAAGGCCTTTGACCGAACTCGTTTTTCAAAATTTATTCAACTAAATGGCATGGTAAATCCTGAGTAACTGTTTTGGTTAAAAAAAAACTAATTTTTTTTAATCTCATGAGAAATGATATGAATCTTCGTGTGAACAGTAAGAACAACACACGTAAGGTAGTGTAGCAGAAATGTACAGACTCTGTAATCTATGTATCGGTAGGCTTAGCCCAAGAGAATGAAAAGTCGGTGTCACACCCCGACTAGCAAATGCGGAAGCGTAAAACGGGAATGTAACAGACACCTCTGGTATCAACCACATTGTTTATTAAGAAACATTACAAACTAATTTACAATATATTACATTGTTCTATCTTTGTTTACAAACTAGATGATACAACCAAAATCTGTTCGTTAAACTATTCTATTATTTACTAATACACTTGCGACTATTCACACAACATTGACCACATTCAGTAACAGGTAGCACATCATCAAGGATTTTCCAATTTCGGTACCACACCTGAAAAGCACGTTTAAAACGTGTCAACTATATATAGTTGGTGAGTTTCACGAGTTTCAAGAAAAAATTATGCGTAATCACAAGTCGTAATTTGTAACGCATGTAAGTACGTATGTATGTATATATGCGAGGTAATTATGCTAACCTACAGTGAAGCCTTGACTGTTTGTATGTGCTGCGTGTGTAAGACCTCGAGTCCCGGGAATCCCATAGGTGGTAATCATGACAAAACTTTGCAAAAAAATTTAAAACTCAAATCAATTCACTTTATTTCGAAAACCAATTCAGAGTATAAGATCAGCGGAAAATCATAAGTACTAAAACAAGTTCCCAAAACCCTGGAATTATGCCCAAAACCAAAATTTAAATATGTCTAGTAATAATTGAAAAGAAACAGTGTTCATTATTGTAACCCCCGACTAGATATGCCTTCAACCGTCCAAGTAGTCTCGAACACGTCCAAGCGGTAAGCATCCTCCTCCTAACGTGAAACTCACACTAACATACACGCAAAGTCAGTTTGAGCTGAGTGAGTTCAAGTTTTAATAATTGACATTTATATAAATCATTCCAATAGTTTTGATATAATACGGAATATGAGCAGTTAGGCCATAATAAAGGATAAGTAGTCATACTTATATATCTATATAATTATATCCCTATGCATAACATCTAAGTAATAACATCAGGGTCGAGCACACGTACAACCCAAACACGTAACATTCCATCTGAAGGTGAGCACGCCACGCAAGCAGATCACCACCCACCGTATGCAAACACAAAGTAGGTATACGCAAACATCCATAGTGAGTAATAACTAACTAAGATCACTAATCATAGGCTATAATATAATATACGTGCAAACATACATAAATATCATTCCAAGACATACTCTAATACAAGTAAGCCCATGCAAAACAATTTAAACGGTTCATCAAGCAAAATCAGTTAGGTGTGTATGCTAGCCCAAAACTTGAAAAGAGTGAAAAGGGGTGTCATGAACTCACCTGACACGAGGCACCAAGTCACCATGAGCTAGAGGGCCCCTAAGTAATTCCACAACTCACGCGCCTGTCGGATTATATACAATAGTTACTAACGATACCGTAGGGACTCGTTTATCATACGAGGCGTTCTAATATGGTTCAAGTTACCTAAAGCCTCAACCTCACCAAGTTTGATTAAAATAGCCCCCAGGGCCTCATATCTACTAACACCACCCTTAGATACCCCCGAGAATAAAGAATTCTCAAATTATCCCCGGAAGTACCAGGTGAGACGAATATGCGCGTTTAAGAGTTGTTTAGGCACTTAACATCCAACTCAGCCCCGTGTGGACCCAATTTGATAAATTCACAGCGTACTAGCCCGTGGTTACTTCAACCCAAACTGAATTGGTCGTTAATTACTTCAACCCTTGTGTTAAACGCAACAACTCACTATTCTAGACAACCGAAAACTAACTTTCAATCAACAACTAGTTGACCAATCCAACGAACACCAATGCACATGATTTTAAAGTATGTTATATTGAACATACCTAGGAAGATTGTGGAGCAAAAACCTTAGTCAAAACTGCCCCGAAATTGCTCAATTGGACAGCCACCCGGTAGGCCTAAAACAAGCGGTCTAACGATCAATACGCGAGGTATAAGGAGGAATTAAGGTGTAAAAGACTAGCATAGGTGTAGGACTAACCTTGAATTGATGTTTTAGACCTTGGGAGCGGCTGGAAAAAATAAAAACGAAGCTCTTGGAGCTGCTGTGGAGTCCGATCGGCCAAAGGAGAAAGAGAGATTAGGGTTTTGTTTTATAAAACTAAATGTTACATTCTAGCCCCTTGAAGTTGGAAATTGTGATAACTTGGGTGAAAGGATAAGAAATTAACTTACAGTAATGACATGAAAGCCCCCCGAGGATAGACGGATAAATCCCGAAAGATGTACATACTCTACATAGCTTTAAATCATTGAATTGAAATTAACGGGCGTTACAAGCCCACCCGCTTACAATGGGATTCGTCCCCGAATCCCGATGCGACAGGAATAATTGCTGGTAGAGTTTCATCATCTCATCTTCGGACTCCCAAGTAGCCTCGGAACCCCTACAGTGCCTCCACTGCACCTTCACATGCCTAACCACCTTACTCCTCAAACGCCTTTCCTGACGGTCAAGAATAGCGATAAGTTCTTCAACGTAGTTCAGTTTACTATCGAGCTCAATATCACCCAGTGGCACATGGGCCTCCTCGTCTGCCAAACATTTCCTCAAATGAGACACGTGGAAAGTAGGATGAATCCCCGCGAGCTCGTCTAGCAAATCCAGTCTATACACTACTTCACCAACACAGGACAATATATGGAACGGACCAATGAACCTCGGACTAAGCTTCCCCCTCTTACGAAAACAAATAATACCCTTCCAAGGAGAAACTTTTACCATAACCCGATCACCAGCCTCAAACACAATAGGCCTTCGCCTTTTATCTACATAGGACTTCTGACGATCCTGAGCGGCCTTCATGAAAGCCTTAATCTTATCAAGCTTCTCAGTGGTAGCTTCAACCACCTCTAAACTACCCAACTGTTTCTAACCAATGGACCCCAACAGACTGGAGTCCTACACCTCCGTCAATACAACATCTCAAACGGTGGCATCCCAATCGTGGCGTGATAACTGTTATTATAAGAGAACTTGACTAACGGTAAGTGACGATCCCAACTACCACCAAAATCGATAACAAAAGCCCGCAACATATTCTCAAGAGTCTATATGGTCCTCTCGGATTGACCATCCGTCTGCGGGTGATAAGTGGTACTAATGAGGAGTTTGGTACCCATCTCCTCATGAAACTTCTTCCAAAACCTGGAGGTAAAACGCGTATCCCTATCCGAAACAATAGATACCGGCACCCCATGCCTAGAAACGATCTCACGAAAAAACACATCAGCCAACTGCTCGGAATTATAAGTTTCTCGAATCGGCAAGAAGTGAGCGCTCTTAGTCAACCTATCCATAATTACCCAAATGGTGTCATAATTACCCCTAGGAGTACGAGGCAGTTTAGTCACAAAATCCATCGTAAGATGCTCCAATTTCCACTCAGGTATTTCCAGGGGTTGAAGTTTTCTGAAAGGCCTTTGGTGCTCAGCCTTAACTTGTAGACACGTCAAACATTTACTCACATACCGAGCCACCTCATACTTCATCGCAGGCCACCAGTAATTCTTCTTTAGGTCTTGGTACATCTTGGTCGCGCCCGGATGAATGGAATAGCGCGAATTATGTGCTTCATCCAATATCTTACTCCTGAATCCCCGATACCTCGGTACCCATAAACGACCATCCTTATACTTCACCCCATCACGGCATCTTCCAACAATTTTTTCTGACCCAAATACGCTCTGACATAATCCACTCCACCTGTAAAGCCTCATTGTGAACACTGGCTATCTGTTTCAAAATATCGGGTTTGAGAATAAGCTGGTAAGATTTCACACAAATGGGTTTCGGCCTCTCTTTCTGGCTTAACACGTCTGCTACCACGTTAGTCTTACCGAGATGGTACATAATCTCCAGATCATAATCCTTAATCAATTCTAGCCACCGACGCTGCCGCATATTCAGTTCCTTTTGCTCAAGTAAATACTTTAGATTCTTATGATCGGTATAGATGAGACAAGGGATACCATAAAAATAATGTCTCCACAACTTAAGCGCAAATACAACCGCCGCAAATTCTAGATCATGGGTAGGATAATTCGCCTCATGAGGCTTCAACTGCCGCAAGTCATAAGCTATGACTCGACCCCGCTGCATAAGAACACACCCAAGCCCCTAGTAAGAAGCATCAGAATAGACAAACAGATCATCAGTGCCATCGGGCAACGCTAAAATCGGAGCATGCGTCAACCTGTTCTTTAATTCAAGAGCCTCCTCTTGCTCAGTACCCCAAACAAAATTAACGTTCTTCTTAGTCAACATGGTCAATGATGAAGCGATTTTCAAAAAGTCGGGAAAGAAACGACGGTAATACCCCGCCAAGCCCAGAAAACTACGAATTTCAAACGGCGACCTAGGAGATTCCCATTTGTTTACAGCCTCCACCTTTGCAGGGTCAACCAAAATACCACTCGGGTTAATAACATGACCTAAGAACTGAACCTCGCATAACAAGAAAGAGCACTTAGAACCTATCTTATAGTTAAGGCTCTGATACCAATCTGTAACACTCCGGCTAAAGCGGAATACGCCCGGGTGTGACGTACAGATCACTCATAAGCTCGTAACACTATTTAAGCGACAATAATTATATTTAATTCATTTCAATACATCACAAAAACACAATCAAATATTAATACAATAAACTTTGAATTTTCGTCTCTTGTAACCTAATGGTCCAACTATTCTATTCTTCAATACTTAAACCTCAACCTACAGCACGTTGAAAATAATATATTTTGTCAACAATAAAGTTGGTGAGAATTCATATAGTTTTCGCATATATATATATAATACGAAAAGTGTAAACTTCACAAGTCAAGATGTATTGCCTAAATCATAAAGCAAAGAAAAGTAAATACATGATATTCCCGTTCGCTTGACAAAAGTCAAATCTACTAAGGAACCCCCGTTCGCCGCGCTACTTGGAGTATAGAATAATGATACCGCCATTTAAAAATGGACGGTGCAGGTTCGCCCCGTCGGACCCTCCCGCTTTGAGTATGTGTATGATACCGCCATTAACAAATGGACGGCGCTGGTACGTCCCGTCGGACCCTCCCGCTATGAGTACGTGTATCCACCAACATAAACAGTAAACAACTAGCACATAATCACACAGTTTACAAGCAATATGATTCAAAACAAATACATACAAGACACGCATGTGAATTTTAGTTTGACACAAGGAAACCAAGTTTGGACGTGCTACACTCCAAAACGTGTAAAAGTAAGAAGGGGTTATGAAAACTCACCTTATAAGTTGATGTGATAAAGAAATCCGATATTGTCGAAAAGATTGAGAATGGCAAGGAAACCGAAAGCGTCACAAAAGTCCAAAAGAGCAATTTATACTAACAACGAAAAATAAAAACGAGACTCAATTGATAATCTAACGGGGTTAAATATTGTATAAGCTTATATTGAAAATTTAGGAATTATATTACTAGTTTTATAGATTTTAATTACTATTTTAATATTTATGTTTTAATGGAAACGCGATTAATGTTATAATACTATTAGTTACTGACGAAGACGCAAAGTTAACATGTTCGCTATTCTAGAATTAATAATTATAAGTTAGATAGTGGAAGTTCGGTTTTAAGCGAAAATGGTGAAATATGTGAAGCATGTTAACCAATTGAGCTAAGAAAACTATTCGTTATAGGTTTGATTTATATTACTTATAGAAACTAACTCTTTTACACAAAATATATTTAATATAACAAAAAAAGCTGACCCAGGGTTTCGAAACCGGGTCTGGCCATTTGCAGACTAGAGCACTAACCACTAGACCAAGATAACATTCACGTTATAACACAAAAACGATAATTTATAAATAAACATTCCATTTCATCCTCAATATTAAGAACCCTATATTTTTGATTCTCCATTTTGGTTCCATGTTTGATTCAATTAGGTTAGGGGTTTGTTTTAGATGTTAATAGCGATCTATAACCATATAATAATTACCTTGTGAGATGCCAGAAAGAAGGATCACGGGGACGACCGGACTTCGACTGAAATTTCTTGATTACGGTTTATCTGTGTTATACTATGTTGATTTGAAGTTGTGAATGAGTTTAGGTGAATGTTTGGGTCAATTTTATAGTGTGAATTGGAGCGTTAATTGATTTATGTTCGTTATTAACGTTTGAATGAAATCCGGCGATGAACGCGACCAAATCGACGGTTTTAGGATGTTATGGAATAATTAGTGAGTTGTTTAATATTTATTATCGAGGTCTAAACACGTTACGACGAGTTAATTGGTCAAGGGTGTGAGAAATAAGGGTCTTGGCTTGGCCGGAGCCGTCGTCGGCGCTAGCCGGACCGGTGGCCGGGAAAACAGAGATTAGAGACGAGCGTTGGGTCTGCTTTTGTAAAATTAATATAAGTTTAGGTAATTACAACACCAGTCCCTCTAGTTCCATAATCTTTTAAAAACTAAATTAAAGTTTATATTTACATAATGATCCTTTAAGTTATAAAACTTGCTAAAAGTATGTATAATTATATTTGGGTTAATTTCGCATTAAACCCGTAACTTGAGGATCGATTAACTCACTAAAAAAATTGATTGAAAGGAATATTAAAAGTGCGAACAATGAACTTTGAACGTCGGAAACACTTTTTTTAACAATAAACAAACAAGTAATAATACATCGAAACGACCCATCGGGCCGGGTTAACGGATTCAAGTGAGATGGATTATGATACTTGTTTTTAAACCAAAACCGAAAATTTAAAATGGATCGGGTTTGAAAAGTAACGAATGTTACAGGATTCACAACTTTTAGAAATTTTGTCCCGAAAGTAAAATAAAGATAAAATCTTGAAAGAAAACAACTAATACATGGAGTTGTTAAAATTTTAAACGATTATATACATATAATTAAATAATAAAAACAATAACGTCGTTCCTTAAATGACCCGAAATACGCCACAAATAGGAATATAGTAAGGACACTTATATATAGGATGTACCGGTGGCGTACCCACCATGCCCTTATCATACTGCATTATCCCGTCTTTGCAAGATCATTACAGGTTTCGAGTTATTGCACACAACGTACTTATTATGTCTTCCATGCGAGGACTTGGATAATTACGTGTCGACCCATAATTACCTTCATCGTCGGATGGTCCACATAACCCGTCCCGTTGTGTGGGAATAATAAAAAAAAATAAAAAATAAAAAATAAATCTTATATGCAAGTTTGGAAATCAGGAACAATGAACTATAAGGATCAAAGATAACAAAATAATATATAAGTGAACCCTTGAGGTCAAATATAGTGTAACGTTAGGGTTAACAATAACCAACGAAATAATTGAATAAATTTAAATAACGAAATTCTAGAATTAAGGAATATGCAAACAGAAAGTTGAAAGATGAAATAAAGTAATAGAGTATTAAAGTTAATAGAAAACCCTTGATATTAAGGATACTATGGTAAATGAAAAATATTCATCATAAGTTAAATACATGAAACATTGGGGTCATGAAAGAATAAAATTCATGAAAACATATGATAAACACAAAAAACTATCAATGAATTAGGAGAGGTAAAACAATGACGCAAGGATGTTAGCATTATTAATCTCGGGAAGGGTTTATGTTTGAGGCGTTCGCAGAGATATTGGTAAAGTGTATCAAATCCTTTGAAATTAAACAAGTACATGAGGCTCCTATTAGATAGCTATGTCTTTAGCTAAAAACATAACCCCGACTTGAAAGTAAACCGGTCATAGGCAGCCAAAAGGGGTGATTACGGTTTCTATTAGATAACCATGAACATAGCCTTGCATATGGTCCCGGTTCCCGCTAACGCTTACGTTTGGGGTTGACCAGTCATAGACCGCCAAAAGAGTGATTACGGTTTCTATTAGACAACCATGAACATAACCATGCGCATGGTCCCGGTTCCCGCTAACGCTTACGTTTGGGGTTGACCGGTCATAGACCGTTAGATTGAATCAATTCAAGAGTTAACTAAATATTACTCCATAGATAACGTATGGAATGCGTGTCGTGCTTAGTGAAAATAGTAAATCAAATCAATCAAATGCAAATATAAATTCATCAATATCATTGAAAACTTAGAGTACAGGAAGACATTATTCAAAAGGAACGAACAAAGACAAAAATAATAAATGTGAAAAGAAAGAAAAAGAATGTTGTCCGCAGCGCTTGTCTACTCGAGGGTAGGTGTGTCCTTGGTTATAAGGGCTAGTATGGGCTGGTGCCATGATTTCTTAGCTGAAAATCATTGGCATTGATGTACACGCGTCCTTGTGTATCCTGGCTGGCTTGCTCTACTTGAGTTTGATCGGTTTGGTTTAATTGGGTTTGAATAGCTTGGATGGGTTGGATTTGCATTGGTTGGGCTTGATCGGCCTGTGCTTGATTGACTTGGGCTTGTGGTTGGAAGGTTTGGGCTTGATATAGTTGTAGTTGATTGGTTTGGTTTGGATAGGTTTGGATATGAAATACGAGTTTTGGGCATGCGTTGCGTAGATGGTTTGGGCTACCACAATGATAGCAGGCTCGTATGATTGGGAGAGTGGGGGCATGTGGTGGGACATATGGTTGTTGGAGTGGTTGAAAGACGAGGTGTGGGATTAAGGGGTGGTGTTGGGTAGGCATTGGTGATCGACATGTGTTGGTGAGGTGACCGAAACGATCACAATTGGAACATTTTCGGCATTGAACAGCAGTGGGGTGATGGAATTTACACGTGTTACACAAAGGGTGTGTTCCCGTGTAAGGCTTTTTGTTAAGTTGGGTTTGGGTTGAGTTTGTGTTGGTTATGGCATAGTTTTTGCGTTTATTGTTGTGGTTGGTGTAGGCGGGTTTGGATGACTCAGGCTTAGCCTCTTTTGGTTCGAATGGTGATTTCTCGGTGTTTTTCGTCGAACCCTTCATTGTCAAAGTCCCGACTTTGACATGATTATCAGTGAGGGTTGCAGCAAGGTTAATGGCGTCACCGAGTTCCTTAGGAGAACTGCTGAAGACACTGTCTTGGATTTCTTTCGGTAATCCTCTGATGTACTTGTCGATGGCTCGTGAAGTAGGGGTAACAAGGTGTGGCACCAATACGCTAAGTTCATTGAAATGGGTGGTGTAAGTGGAGTGCTCACCACCTTCTTGCTTAAGGTCCCAAAACTCAGACTCCAATTTCATAAGCTCATTTGGAGGACAAAACTGTCGAGTGATGAGATCCTTCAATTCGTCCCATGGCAAAGCCATGGCAGCTTCAGAACCGCGGGTCGACTTTTCTTTGACCCACCATGTAAGAGCGCCTTTCTCGAACATATCTGTAGCAAATCGGGTTTGCTTATCATCCGGACATTCGATTTGGTAAAACACGCTTTCCATCTTTTCGTACCACTGAAGTAGAGCAGTGGCACCTTGAGTTCCATTGAAATAGGTAGGTTTTGCATCGGTAAAGTTTTTAAAGGTCACTACAGGAGCTGAAGGCATCGGAGGAGCAGGGTTAACGATAGCCATGATGTTCTGGTGCATCTGAGTCATGATATTAGAGATGACCGCTATCAGGTGCTTAGTGATCTGGGAAGTTATCTTGCGGCTAGAGTTCCAGATGATCGACGCTTAAGGTTACGGGAAGCCATTCTACGAACAAGGGTAACGGAAGTCATGAGACTCGGAATAGTGCATGATATATATAAAGAAAATAAATCTTTTGTAAAATTTGTTAAAATATGAAAACCATAAATATACTAAGTGTTGTGAGGAACTTAGAATTTTCATGAATCACCATGGACTCTTATGTTCCAACACAAAAATTGAAATTTCAAAAATAAATTGAACCAGAAGCTGGGTATTCGTGTATCACAACGAATTGACAGACTTTTGGTTAGAACACATTGTAAAACATAGAGGGTCGGAGTCACACGTTGCATGAACCACCATGACTTGTGTGACATCCTAAGGGATGCAACCATTTCCTTATCACAAAGAGGACATGATCATGGCTGAAGACATAAAGTGGTGACTCGTATGGCGTTTGGGTGGTACATTTTGGCCTAGTAAGTTTCATGCCCTTCCCGAACTCTCCTGGTAAGCAACCCGGTCCTGTGTCTGATTGGATATATGCGCATTTCTTATACTTAGGTTTCAATAACCTTGGTGTCAAGAGTTCGGGAAACAAGCACGCCCCCCTTCCAGTTACTACATACCCGCCATGACGAATCATCTTTATGCATAAGAATTATCGGAACACCCAAACGAAATTGCTTGTAAATTCTTTGAAAATTTTGATTTTTAGGCCTAAGCCTTGGAGTTTGTGTGTGAACATGTGTGCAGGCAATGCTATGAAATATTATAAATATAAATAGAAGCAAATGAATGAACTTGTAAATGCGGGCACAAAGCACATAGAGTATACATGCAGTTTGGGCCCTAAATTAAACTATAACTATACTAGGCCGATACGTCTAACAACCTATCTTATAGTTACGGCTCTGATACCAATCTGTAACACCCCGGCTAAAGCGGAATACGCCTGGGTCTGACGTACAGATCACTCATAAGCTCGTAACGCTATTTAAGCGACAATAATTATATTTAATTCATTTCAATACATCACAAATACACAATCAAATATTAATACAATAAACTTTGAATTTTCGTCTCTTGTAACCTAATTGTCCAACTATTCTATTCTTCAATCCTTAAACCTCAACCTGCAGCACGTTGAAAATAATATATTTTGTCAACAATAATGTTGGTGAGAATTCATATAGTTTTTGCATATATATATATAACACGAAAAGTGTAAAATTCACAAGTCAAGATGTATTGCATAAATCATAAAGCAAAGAAAAGTAAATACATGATATTCCCGTTCGCTTGACAAAAGTCAAATCTACCAAGGAACTCCCGTTCGCCGCGCTACTTGGAGTATAGAATAATGATACCGCCATTTAAAAATGGACGGCGCAGGTACGCCTCGTCGGACCCTCCCGCTATGAGTATGTGTATCATACCGCCATTAACAAATGGACGGACCCTCCCGCTATGAGTACGTGTATCCACCAACAAAAACTGTAAACAACTAGCACATAATCACACAGTTTACAAGCAATATGATTCAAGACAAATACATACAAGACACGCATGTGAATTTTAGTTTGACACAAGGAAACCAAGTTTGGACGTGCTACACCCCAAAACGTGTAAAAGTAAAAAGGGTTATGAAAACTCACCTTATAAGTTGATGTGATAAAGAAATCCGATATTGTCGAAAAGATTGAGAATGGCAAAGGAAACCGAAAGCGTCACAAAAGTCCAAAAGAGCAATTTATACTAACAACGAAAAATAAAAACGAGACTCAATTGATAATCTAACAGGGTTAAATATTGTATAAGCTTATATTGAAAATTTAGGAATTATATTACTAGTTTTATAGATTTTAATTACTATTTTAATATTTATGTTTTAATGGAAACGCGATTAATGTTATAATACTATTAGTTACTGACGAAGACGCGAAGTTAACATGTTCGGTATTCTAGAATTAATAATTATAAGTTAGATATTTAGTTAACGTGTTAACGGAAATGGGTTTTAATATTTTAAATGTTACGATGTGGATCTTTAGTGATTTTTAATTAATGTATTACGATAGTGGAAGTTCGGTTTTTAAGCGAAAATGGTGAAATATATTTTATGCTTAATTTATATAGTTTTTTTATTTAATTTAATTAATTTTTATGACTTTAAATTATGATTTTAGAATGATTTATTAGATTTAATATATATATAAATAATAATAATATAACTGTTTTTTTAAAAAAAATAGGGATTTTTTGACCCAGTTTTCGAACTAGGATCTGGTCGATATATGTCAAGCATGCTAACCAGTTGAGCTAGGAAAACTATTCGTTATTGGTTAGATTTATATTAGTTATAAAAACTAACTCTTTTACACAAAATCTAATTAATATAACAAAAAAAGCTGACCCAGGGTTTTGAACCCAGGTCTGGCCATTTGCAGACTAGAGCACTAACCACTAGACCAAGATAACATTCACGTTATAACACAAAAACCATTATTTATAAATAAAATTCCATTTCATCCTCAATATTAAAAACCCTAGATTTTTGATTCTCCATTTTGGTTCCATGTTTGATTCAATTAGTTTAGGGGTTTGTTTTAGATGTTAATAGCGATCTATAACCATATAATAATTACCTCGTGAGATGCCGGAAAGAAGGATCACGGGGACGGCCGGACTTTGACTAGAATTTCTTGATTACGGTTTATCTGTGTTATACTATGTTTATTTGAAGTTGTGAATGAGTTTAGGTGAATGTTTGGGTCAATTTTATAGTGTCAATTGGAGCGTTAATTGATTTATGTTCGTTATTGACGTTTGAATGAAATCCGGTGACGCATGCGACCAAAAAATCGACGGTTTTAGGATGTTATGGAATAATTAGTGAGTTGTTTAGTGTTTATTATCGAGTTCTAAACACGTTACGACGAATTAATTGGTCAAGGGTGCGAGAATAAGGGTCTTGGCTTGGCCGGAGTCGTCGGCGGCGCTAGCCGGACCGATGGCCGGGAAAACGGGGATTAGGGACGGGGGGTTGGGTCTGCTTTTGTAAAATTAATATAAGTTTAGGTAATTACAACGCCAGTCCCTCTAGTTCCATAATCTTTTAAAAACTAAATTAAAGTTTATATTTACATAATGATCCTTTAAGTTATAAAACTTGCTAAAAGTATGTATAATTATATTTGTGTTAATTTCGCATTAAACCCGATAACTTGAGGATCGATTAACTAACTAAAAAATTGTTTGAAAGGAATATTAAAAGTGCGAACAATGAACTTTGAACGTCGGAAACACTTTTTTTAACAATAAACAAACAAGTAATAATACATCGAAACGACCCATCGGGTCGGGTTAACGGATTCAAGTGAGATGGATTATGATATTTGTTTTTAAACTAAAACTGAAAATTTAAAATGGATCGGGTTTGAAAAGGAATGAATGTTACATGATACCCGGACCTAAGGTCGATCTTCGAGAACCAACTAGCCCCTTGGAGCTGTAACGCCAGTTAATTTTCGGTTAAGTGATTTAAAGTAAGTAAAGTGTGCGTCTGTAGGGATTTATCCGTCATCCCTCGAAGGCCTTCTCATCATCCCGGTTTGTTAAATTAATTAACCTTTTAACCAAGTTGCTACTTCTTTCTAATTGGAGGGGCTAGAGTGTAAAATGTTTATATCATAATCAAAAACCCTAACTCCCCACCCCCATTCCGGCCGACCGGACCTGTGAGCTGCCTTCCCAACCTCGTTTTTCTTTTTTGCAGCCATGATTAGGGTCTAAAACATCAATTGAAGGTTAGTTCTATGTTTCCCCAAGTCTTTTACACCTTGATTGGTCATTATATCTTGCGTATTGATCGCTAAACGGCTTGTTCTAGGCTAACCGGGTGGCTGTCCAATTGAGCAATTTCGGGACTGTTTTGGTGGAGGTTTTTGCTCCAACATCTTTAGGTATGTCTAGTATAACATACTTTAAAATTATGCACATTGGTGTTCGTTTGATTGGTCAACTAGTTGTAGAGTGAAAATTTGTTTTCGGTTGTCTAGAATTGTGATTTGTTGCGTTAATGCGAGGGATGAAGTAAGTGATGACCAATTCAGTTCGGATAGCTTCAGTTTAATGTACGGGCTTTTGGAAAATGATTTTTATAAGTATGGGGGCTGAATTGGTTGTCGGTTACTCAAACGGGTCGGTACAACACGCATTCGCGTTTATTGAATAGTTGGTGCGTTGTGCTGGTGAGTTACCAACCCATTTGACTCGTGTAGCGTCGTGTGGACTTGTTGGCTGTGTATTTATCCTATTGGGTCCACACGCGGCTGAGTTGGATGTTAATTGCCTAAACAACTCTTAAATGCGCGTGTTAGTATCACCTAGTGCTTTCGTGGGTAACTTGGGAATTCTTTATTCCCGGTTCCTAGAGGTAGTTCAAGGTATGTACTACAATCCCCTACACTCTTTTTGCTCACCCTTAATCGTTTTGATGCTCAATTTTGCCAAAACTTTTCGTTGGGCAGATTTCGGCTAGAGTGCAATTGACCCACTTCCTCTGGATAAAAATTAGAGTTTCTGGTGTAGAAAGATCCCCAGGTATGGCATTTACATCATATTAAAATTTCATGGTTATTGGAGGTGTTTAGGTCGGTCAATCGATTTTAGTTCGAAAACTAGGGTTTATCGGGTGTAGAATTGCAAATTGTTGAGTTTGATGCGTTAGTTGATCGGGTGACCGACCGATTCTGTTCGTGCAGCCCTAGGGGGGTTTAAGGGCTGTGGAAAAAAATATTTTTTTCGGTGCTCGGGGCTGTCGGGGTTAGTGCTTCGTCAATCGAGTCGGCGGTGCGCGAATTTTCGTTTAAGTGTTAAAGTAAGTCTTGTAAAAAGGAACCGTCAACCCTATCAACTCGGGTGACATAATTATGATGAATGAAAAGGTTTAAGACGGAATTTGGTCAATTCGGGGCTGATTCGGTTAACAAATGGTTTTAAGGATTATCTCACGTGCATTCGACCCGATTTGACTATCTTTGGGCCTTGGGCCGAGTTGTTGGGCCTTGGGCCAAGTGTTGGGCCTTGGGCCAAAGTGTTGGGCTTGTACGGCCCATTAGGATAGAGTGTTCCTACAGTCTAGTTTAGTAACTCGTTATGTATAATTTACAGGCCCTTGCTTGTGATATTTCCCTTAGGAACTTCCTAGCTCGTTGCAAGTATTCGATCGATCTCAGGTGAGTTCATGATGCCGTTTTTACTCATTTTACTTTTGGGTTAGCATGCACACCTAAATGTTTTCTTACTTGATGAAATATTTTTAAAATGATTTTATATAGGCTTGCTAGTATATGGTAAGCCTTGGGATGTTAAATATATATATGTGTATATACATTATTTCTTGGCCTCTATTTGGCGATGTTGTAGTCGTTTCGACTACTGATATTGTGTATGCCTTCTTTGTGTTTGCATGCACTGATGTTACGTCTTTGGGTTGTATGTTTGCTCGACCCTGATGTTATACGTGGATGATATATATATATATACTGTTATGTATATAGGGATGTTATTGAATGGATGTTTACATATACATTTTGTATATGTATGTATGAGGATGTTTAAGTTCGGTAATGATGATTAGATGGATGTACCCTTTTACTTTTAGAAAACCTTTGATATGACTATCATGATTTTACTACTGATATCTTTTACTTAAAACTTGAACTCACTCAGCTCAAGCTGACTTTGTGTGCATGTTAGTGTAAGTTTCAGGATTTGGAAGAGGATGCCTTATCGCTTGGACGTGCACGGAGCTACTTGGATGGTGAAGGGCATACTGGAAGGAAGAATTGTTTATGAATATTTTAGTTCAAGGAAACTTATAAAAGTTATACTGATTTTGGTTCTTGGGCAAAATTCCCGGGTTTCGGGAACTTATTTCATTTTTCATATTTTCCGCAAAATTTATACTCTGATACGTTTGTTTTAATGGAAGAAATGGTTTTTAAGTTTATTAAATTTTACGAGTGTTTGAATGATTACCAACTGTGGGGTTGCCGGGGTTCGGGGCCTTACAGGCTTCTTGATCTGAAGGCTCCATTTGAATTTGTAAAAATGGGTCCTTCATGGATGCAACTGCTGATTGAAAGTGATCAGCAAGACTCTGCTTGACCTGAATAAGGCCTGTCAAAAAGACCCATTTCCACTCCCACACATTGACTCAATGGTGGATGCAACTGCTGATCGCTTTCAATCTTGATGACCCCCCAAGGGCTTGGAAGTTTCAAACATTGATGATAGGTTGAGGGTACTGCCTTCATGCTGTGGATCCAGGGCCTGCCTAATATCACATTACAACAAGACAACGAGTCAATAACACAAAATTTTGTAAAGAGTTAGTTCCCTCAATGTATGTTGGAAGTTTGATTTCTCCCAATGTATCCTTGGTCTTGCCACTGAACCCTACAAGGAATTAGGATTTTGGGATAATCTCCGTTTCCAGGATATCCATCTTCCTCAAGGCATCCATATTGATAATGTTAACAGAGCTTCCTCCATCAACGAGTATCCTGCACACAAAACATTTAGCTATACACAAAGTAATAACCAAACCGTCGTGGTTGGGATCCACAAAGTCACATCTATCCTCCTCATCGAAGGATAAGATTCTTTGAGTTGTTAACATGGAAGTACGGAGAGGTCTTTCTCCATTGTCCATCTTTGTTTCTTTGAAACGCTTCTTAGCTGCTGAATATGAGGTTCCGCAGATGTCAGATCCTCCCGATATAAAGGATACAGCTTAGCTCCGGGTGGTGAAGAAGGTGCCCTTTCAGGTATCTTGACAGGATCCTAATTTTTGTTCTTGTTTCTTCCAAACAGTTCCTTCAGGTATCCTTTGCTGACAAGGTATCCTATTTCTTTCTGAAGTGCTATGCAATCTTCAGTGCGATGGTCAAAGTCTTCATGGAATGCACACCATTTGGACTTGTCTTTGATGGATGTGGGTTTTTCGTTTTTCTTGGGCCATCTAGCCTTTTCAACTAAATCCTGCATGGCACATATCACACCACCAATATCAAAGTTAAAACAATATTCGGATATTTTAGGATACTCTTCATCATCTTCGTCTTCTTCAACAGCATTTATCCTGGGATTATCCTGCTTGGAATAAGGCTTGGGCCTAGAGAACTTCTGTGGAGTGTCTGACTTTCTGTTGGTAGAGTCATACTTTGGGATAACCAAGCTTCCATGAGCCTTCTTATCATCCTCTATCCGGATGTATCTTAGAGCCCTGTTTCTGACTTCATCAAGATTCCTGCATGGAGTCATGACGAGATCGTCGTAGAAAAGAGAATCCTTCTTTAATCCCATCTTGAAGGCTTCGACAGCAGCTGCCATGTCAAGCTTGGGAATTTCCAAAGTTTCCTTGCTAAATCTAGTTATGTAATCCCTTAAGGATTTATTATTATGCTGAACAATTCTATATAAATTACCTGTCATTTTCTCAAAAGATCTACTGCAAGAAAATTGATTATTGAACAAGTTAGTCAAATGAGCAAATGAAGTAATAGTGTTGGAAGGAATACTTAATAACCATTTGAGGGCTGGTCCCGTCAATGTTGAACCGAATCCCTTACATAGGCAAGCCACTTTGATGTCAATGGGGATGGGGTTGATCTCCATCCTTTCTCTATACTGAGCTACGTATTCCTCAGGATCCGTGGTGCCGCCGTACAGCTTCATGCTGGGAGTTTGGAACTTCTTGGGGATTTCCACGTCACATATAGGCTAAGTGAACCTGGATAACCTGTGGCTACCTGCGGGGACTTCAGCTATGGGAAGTATTATCCCTGGGATATTGGAAATCATATCCTTCATTTTCTGCAATTCCCTGGCTATCTCGGGAGATATTCCCTTATCCTACACAGATCCACAGTTAGTGTATAAATTTGAATTAAATAAATTGTTACCGAGATCGTGGCTAGGTCTCTGGTATCCTGAGCGTTGACGACTGCCATTTCCATTGAGGGTATCCTCAAGATAAAGTGATACCTGCATAGCGATATCGTCCCCGATATGCACTTCGGAGGACAGCATGGGAGATCCTGATGAGAATATGCCAGCTGGCATGGTTGAACGAGGCTTCATGTTGATAGAGTCTGGCCTCGTAGACTCGGGTAATTCCGAGGATACCGGAGGGTAAATTCCCCAGTATCCTGACTACTGTTGAGACAGAGTCCTTGTTGATTGTGTCCCCAAGGATCCGGGATTCTGAAGGATAGATGACCCTGGAGAACCAAAATTAAGAACCCTGGGCATGATTGGAGTAGCCTCCTGCCCTGGCTTATTTTTGATCCCTTCAATATCCTTAAATAGCCTTGAATTGGTCTTTTCTTGCTGCTCCATGTGAGTTTTGATCTGTTTCATCAAAGCAAAAATATCACTGTTAGAAATAACCGGATCTACCCATGTAGAGGTTCTCGGGTACGGTGGAAGTTCTCCTCTGGGTTGAGTGTTCTTCTTCAGGAATGGCGGAGGACCAGGGTTAACACTTGGAGCAGTGGTGACCACCGGAGCAAAAATGGAGCCGGTTTTTGGTTGTAAGGCTATGATGAGGGGATGAAAGTAATTGAGAATGAAACAAACGGTTTTGATGGATTAAAGCACCGATTGCCCCACGGTGGGCGCCAAATTGTTTTGGTCAAAAATTAACAACAGTGATTTCGTAACCAAGTTAGTTAATGGGGCTTGGTGCTTGCTTGAAATGAATGAAAAAACGCTTGAACATGGAGATTTGTTGCGAGGAAAAAACCCGTTATTTTTAGGATTACAAGAAAAAAACCCAGGGCGGTGAAAACTATCACTAACAATTTATTAATAAAAAGTGGTTACAAGTGGTGGAGCAAATCGGATTGTGATTACAATGAGAGCGAATACTAGTAAGTCTCGAGTGCTAAGTGTGTGTTATGATCCAATGTTTAGCTCTATTTATACACAAAAATAGCTAACAAGAATTCCTATAATTAAGGAAACAGAAGACTAAATCAATTAGCCGTTAATTCCCACGTTTAAGCACGTTTTCCATTTTGAGCACGCCGTATTAACTACAACTCCGGGTGTTCCACAAATCACCATAAATCTCTTGACCTGGTAAATAAGGAAAGATGGCGAACAATTTGTTAGTTATATAATAGATCTAGGATACCTGTTACATTGGAGGATACCATGTCTTGAAGTTATTCTGAACATATTGGTTGCCCAGTATATTGAAAATCCGAGCGCTAACAATTATTATTATTATTATTATTATTATTATTATTATTCAACGTAGCTAAATATTAACACTCAATTAAATAAACAAAATTCTTTTATTTATTATTATTATTATCAAAAGTAGGATGTTACATTAATGTTATTTATTAATAACGTTGGAGTCCAAAATAGAATCTACATAGTGACTACTACATTTAGTTATTACACCCACATGCATCCACGTCATTGATAATCCACAACACCATATTAAAAATGAAATAAGCAAACTATTGGGATCAACAGTATCGTTGAGAGGGATCATATCCGTAAATATAGATGAACCTCACTACTGCGACAACCATGACACCCGCCCCCATCCTTGCTATCCTCAAATTTGAAGAATAAAGGAAGCGGATCACATAGTTTTCCAAAAGAGAATCTACACAGCCACCATTATCTCTTTGGCCACCCGTCTTAGATCGACCGACGGTGGTAATTTGATCTAAATAGCATTTACACAAAGTTTGAAACCTATGATGGATGAGTTTGAGGGAGAGGGGAAATATGGTGGAGGAGTGTGGTGGAGAGGGAAATACATTGGAGGGGTTAGGGGGATTGTGAAGATGAATTAAACTGTTTAGGCTGAATCTACCACATACAGTATTCTAAGTGGCGTATAGGACACTCAAAATTATAAGTACATGAAGGATCATCAGACAAACGTGTAACGAGTAACCATGATCAGATCTATCCAACGATGATATGAGCGGGAATCATAACGATGTGAAAAACACAAAAACTTCTTTTTAATCTCCTTTTTATTCATCGATAGCAGTGATAAGTATAAAGATATGACAATATTAAGAACAGGTACAAGTTCGACCAGATGAACCATAAGGTTCATGGACAAACGAACACAAAGGCCAAGCAACCTATATATAAGTGAGGTTGGGACTTATGCGGCGCATAACTTATGCGCCGTGTAACTTATTTGGCGCATAAGTTGCTTATGTGTTCTAAACGTTAACGTACAATCCAAATCACATGTTATCTTGACCTACAACACAAGACCTAAGTACTAGACATTATGCTCCAACAATCTCCCCCTTAGATAGTGCTTGGTCTTGTAGAATCTAAGCTAATAGACATTTCATGCTTTATCAATTGAGTTGTTGGTTGGCCTAAATCTAAGCAATAGGGATGGCAATGAAACCCGAACCCGATGGGAAAACCCGAAACCCGACATAAATGGGAGAGGTAATACCTGACCCGTTAGGGTTTGGGATTTCTAATATACCCGATTACCCGATAACTAGACCCATTTACCCGATTATATACCCGATATTGCTTATTATATTATATATATACTATATTCCAAATATATTATTTGTCGAAACTTATTTATGCCAATTATTTGAGATATTTTACCTTTATGGTAACCATCTTTGTAACTGATTAGTTATATTTTGTCAAAACCCCGGTAGAAACCTGACGAGTTTGGAGCCGGGTATACCCGACCGGTATTTTGTCAAAACCCGATAGGAAACCCGAAACCCGATGGGAAAACCCGAAACCTGACGGGTAATTACCCGATTAAAACCCGACGGGTTTGGGATGTGTTTGGGATATGCTTTTATAGCTGGGTATCGGTTTGGGAATACATAAACCCGACCCAAACCCGACCCATTGCCATCCCTACTAAGCAATATCCAAGGGGGAGATTGCTGAAGCATGAAATGTCTATTTGCTTAGATTTCACAAGACCAAGCACTATCCAAGGGGGGAGATTGTTGGATCATAATGTCTAGTACTTAGGTCTTGTGTTGTAGGTCAAGATAGCATGTGATTTGGATTGTATGGTAACGTTTAGAACACATAAGCAACTTATGCGCCACATAAGTTACACAGCGCATAACATATGCGTCGCGTAAGTCCCAAACTCACCTATAGGTTGTTTGGCCTTTGTGTTCATTTGTTCGTGAACCTTATGGTTCATCTAGTCCAACTTGTACATGCTCTTAATATTGTCATATCTTTGTACTTATCACTGCTACCTATGAATAAAAGAGGAGATTAAACAGAAGTTTTTGTGTTTTTCACTTTATTATGATTTCCGCTCATATCATTGTAGGGTAAATCAGATCATGGATGCTCGTATACGTCCATCTGATGATCCTTCATGGATTTTTAATTTGTATCAGAGCCATTTGGCTTGTGATCTACCTAGAAAAGCTCAAAAACATCTCTTTCCTACACATTTCTTATCATTCCAGAAGATGTAGCCGTTTAAACCTCACCAAAACTTCACACATTGTCATATTCTTGGTGTTGAACAACATACTCAAAAGTCATATCATTTCATCTTCGTTTTCCCCACAAAAATTGTCACAAACCTTCAAGAATAGTTGTGTGCGCATAAGTCATGGGGGTGCATAACTTACATGCCGTATATCTTTCCCAGCGCATAAGTTTCACTATTCAATACTTATACGCCGTATAACTTTTGTTAACTACTTATGCGGCGCATAACTTCAGAGTATAACATACACGCCGTATAAGTGCCTCTCCGTATAACTTACGCGTTGATAATCCAACGTATATGTACTTACACTCCGTGTAAGTGTATAGGTTCAAATAGACTTATGCGGCGCATAATTTATGCGATGGATACAAACTTACACGTTGAAATTTGAACATATACGTTATTATCGCTTATACTTATACGTTGATGATTCAAATCTTGATTTTGTAGAGAAGACATGGGGTTAGATGCTTGTGGTTATTCCCATGTGATTGGGTTGTGAAATTGGGTGATTGGTTGTTGATGAATCAAGCACAATAAGCTTAAATGTATAATTAAAGGTGTGCTTGGTGATTCATTGTTGAAGATTACATGTGGGAGATTGGAATGTGATAGCAGCGTATTGATTGTTGTAGACTCATGAAATATAGAAGACCTAATCTTAAAGCTGATAGTGAAAAGAATTAAATGTCAAATCTTTTTTGAAGAAGAAAAGCCTTAAAAGCCACATCATTTGAAGAGGATCGAAAAAGAAAAATGTTAAAGGGGTCTTTTATTTTGATGATTGATAAAAGTCCATGAAGGATCATCAGAAGGACGTGTACGAGCATCCATGATCAGATCTAGCTTACGATGATATAAGCGGAAATCTAAATAAAGTGAAAAACATGAAAACTTCTCTTTAATCTCCTCTGTTATTCATTGATAGTAGTGACAAGTACAAAGATATGACAATACTAATAACAGGTACAAGTTGGACCAGATGAACCATAAGGTTCATGGACAAATATGATAGCACAATATCTTTCATTACAAGGTAAAGAACTTCATAAATTCTCACGACTGGAATGAACAACTTGTAAACCCTAGGCTAAGATGTGTTTATATCTACATATCTTCGCCTGTTACATAATAGGCAAAGTTATTACAGCTTTGCTTAAACCTTAGCTTCTCTTCTAAACGAACCATTTAACCACAAAACAGAAAACAAAACATATCGTTCTTTACAGACAAGACTAACAATAAACCTATGAAGTACTGACACACTAAAATGCACCAGCAGACTCCCCTTGGTAGTAGCTTCATTTATTTCTTGTTTCTCTTCAGTCTACAATCCAACACCATCTTCAAGAAAAGCTTCCAGCATGCACTCCATGTCTCTCACAAACCGTGACTACTCTCTGGTACTTTTTCCCCTATGACTTACATGCAGGGATGTAAAAAATCTTGATATCATTGAGTGCCTGCAAATCAGATTTAGAAATATTTACCAAGTGCATTGGGTCATACACTCTCAACAACACCTGCTCGTCCTCATCCTCCATTACCGCTTCAGCTGTCTCACTATCAACACCACAAAGCTTCATATTCTTCAACACATCTTGAGGCATCGGCTTCATCGGTATATTCTTCAAGCATCGAACGAGTTTATGTTTTACCTTCATCCATGGTCTCCTGTTATATCTCACTCCCCTTTCAACATCCTCAACAAACTTTCCTTTCTGAGGCTTGAGCAGAGTATACTTTTTCTCCTTTACAACTTCCTTCCAAAATGATCTTCTTGACCCAATCAACAAAATTATCTTTTCCCCGCAATCAGCAAAATTATCTTTTCCCCGATTGATCAAGTTCACCCTTGCCTAACTCTTTACCTCACATTCAGGTAAAGTATTGAAAGACTTCAATAACCTTGGAAAGTATTGAATCCTATCATACATTTTCAAAACAAACAATTTCAACTTGTCATAATACAACCAATTGATAATACCTTTCTTTGATTCAAAAAACCCCTTAATGTTATAATTTCTCTTGAATGAGGGTGGAACTGCTGGTTTCGTTCTCTTCACATACCATTAAGCACACCCTTCTTTCCATCTAGGTTTCTATTCCCATTCAGACTCAACACTTTCTTCCTCAACAAGTTAGCAAAACTTGTTTATATCCACTAACTCAGCACCATCAGTGTTAATCCAAATATCTTCATGAATAGGAGATGGTATAACATGCTCTACCCCTCCTTTGTAATTTCACATTCTTCCAAAGTATCATCAATCACAAGTTCTCACCAATTTCTTTGATTTCTTCCTCTTCTAACTCATCTTTTTCATCAGACATCATGTCAAAATAATCTAGGCCTTGAAGAGCACCAATCTCTTCATAAACAATAACTGTATCACCAGTTCTAGCACCAGGTCCCTGCTTACCTGACTTCCCCTAAGTTGTATCTTGAGTACCAAGAACTTGTGAAGTGCTTACCATCTGCACCTTTCGATGCATTAGGATTATTATCAGTATCATCACGTCTAACATTCTTTAAAGCATCCTCTTTGCAGCTACTCTCCCCTTGAGATGCTAAGAACTTCTTAAGATCATCTATACTTTTGTCTTGCTCAACAATAAGAGCCGATTATAGCTGATTTCAGAGATCATTCGATCAATAGAATGATTCTGAACAAGATTAATGCTATACTGCTCGGCCAACACTCGTTCTAGTTCAGCAATTCTCTCATTATCAGAATGAAAAGCATCAAATGTAACATGAACCTGTGACACTACATAAGTGTAAGGTGGAGGAAAATCAACACCTATAAGCGGAATTGGAAAAGAAGTAGAAGCTAGTGATAGAGTAACAGGAACACCAGCTGTAGTCAAATGTCACACCCCAACCTAAGGCGGAAATACCGGGGTGCGAACCGTTGGCTCACAGCTCATAAGGTACTATCATACAATATAAAATATGAAAATATCTAATTTATTTATTTATTTCAAACTTTCAAATAAGTGCACAAGTTTCAAACATGAAAATAATGTTCAAAATTAAACAGTTAATCCCAAAATGAAATAAAACGCAACTATTCTTTATTTTTAATGTCTAATGGTCTCTCTATGTGTTCTTCATCTTGTTAGAGCATAGTTTCTATTGCTAGGGTCTTAGATGTATTAGATATGATTGTATAGGGCTTAAAATGTAAAATATATGTTTTGTATTGAGTTTAACGCATAAGTCCACAAGCACCGCATATGTTATGTGGCGCATAATATATGCGCCATATAACTTATACGAGCTTGAGGTCTTGCATGTTGTTTCCTATAAGTAGGGGACTTATGCGTTATTCAAGAGACGTTTGGTGCACATTAGAGTGAGAGAGTAGAGAGAGAAAGTTGCCATAGAGTCATATCTTGTAATCTTTGAAGTTATCAATGAATATGATGCTTAACGTTTACTTGTTTTATCCCTGATATCTTCTAAGGTTTAATGGTCTTCACCTTTCTAACGAACGCCTGGAGCGCACGAATATGATATCCCTGATATCTCCTAAGGTTTAAAGGTCATCACCTTTCTAACGCCGCCTGGAGCGCACGATGATTCGGATATAGTTCGAGGCAGGCGGACCAGACCAGCTGATAATCCGTTTGTTGTTGGCTATATACCGAATCCTAAGATAAGTGGCAAACATGTCACGTATACGGTTTATAACATTTTCATGTTATCTTAGGTTTATAACATTTTTATGTTATCTAAAGTCTTGGCATTTTCATGCCCTCATGTTTGGGACTTTCTCCAGATTTATCCAAGGTTTAGACATTTTCATGTCTCTCAAGTAATGGCCTTGTCGCCAAAAAATAGGCTTTATCGCCAGTAAGCAGGCTCTATTGCCAGTAAATGGGCTTTATCACCAGAATTATCTAACTTTGTTTTAACAGATCGGAAGTCGGCCAGGTCGCTAAGTATAGAGATATTACCAAGTTGTTTTTTAACTTAGCAAATCTCAAAAGCATGGTAAATAAAAAGACCAGCAATTGGGGACATCGTGTGTAAGTTTGTCAATTTATTATCATCTGCGGAGGTACACTTTTATACCTAATTTTTCCTTTGCATTTTATTTGAAATATGATCTTTCGGCTCAATTGTGTCAAATCTCAATTACAGAGGTTTTAAACATATATTTTCTGGATGTGTTATCCTTAAAGTATTTTTCTTAATGTATTAAGGACATGTTCTCTACAATACACCAACCTTAAATATTGTATTTTTCAATATGATAAGTTTTGGGAATTTATTTCATAGATATATTATACTTAACATATCTTACTTTAGGGAGTTTAAAACCATTTTGGATGTGTTATGTTAAAAACATCTCAAATTGATTTTTCTTAAAAATATTTTTCAACACTTTAGATTCAAGGATATATTGTCCTTAAAATATTTTATCTCAATGCATGATTGAACTTAAAAACATATTTTTTAGATATAATCCTTAGAATATTTTACTCTAAAGTATAAAGAGTTTAAGAAATATGTTTAGGATATATTATCCTCAAGATAGTCTATTTCAAAAACTTAAAAGTATTTCACAAGACATGTTCTAATTAAACATAATCAGATAAATTATCTAAAATGATATACAAAACACAATGCTAAAGCCACAAGATCATATCATTACTAACATTAAGTGCAGATAGATAAAAAGACAATGCAAGAGTTTTGTCTTCAACAAGTGGAAGATCCCTCCACCCAAGCATTGCTAGATGTTCAAAAGTCAAGATAACATGGGCTTCATCTTGAAAAGTCAAAATCCCTCCACCCATGTATACTATCATCCTAAGCATAATTGTTTAAAGACAGAAAAGTAAATTGCTCAACAAAACAGCCATTACAAGCCAACTTCAAACCACAAACCAACATATTTAAAAAACTGGGCTCAGACCTTGTCTTTTCCGCCTTCATTACCCAGTTGCGCCTCATCACCAGCTGCCTTCGCCGCATCCTTGATCGCCACCTCCACAACCTCACCAGCTTCCTTCTCCACTTCACTCGGACCCAGCTCTTTCACATTCTCTCCGCCATGATCTTCTCCCAAGCGACCACATCCCAAAAGGGAGTCTCCAACCCAGCAGCTCTTAGCCTCCTGAGCCTGGACTTAATGACGGAAAGCTCGAGTTTTTTACTCATGGTGATTGAAGATGAAGAGCAAAGAGGGAAAGAAATTTACCTGGATAATGATTGGGTGAAGGTTTAATATATTTATCTGAGATAAAACAAAGGGGTTTTGATGTTTCTATGGACGATCGACACGTGCAGCTTATCCACTCCATCTGCAGAATTCGAGATTAAAAAAAATCAACTGCTGTAAACCACCTTTTACAGCCTTTAATTTTGGGGACAATTGTTAGGGCTCGGATTTTCAGTATACTGGGCAAGCAGTATGTTCAGGATAACTTCAAGACACGGTATCCTCCAAGATAACAGGTATCCTAGATCTATTATATAACTAACAAATTGTTCGCCATCTTTTCCTTATTTACCAGGTCAAGAGATTTATGGTGATTTGCGGAAGACCCGGAGTTGCAGTTAATAGGGTGTGCTCAAAAAGGAAAACGTGCTTAAACGTGGGAACTAATGGCTAATTGATTTAGTCTTCTGTTTCCTTAATTATAGGAATTCTTGTTAGCTATTTTTGTGTATAAATAGAGCTAAACATTGGATCATAACACACACTTAGTACTCGAGACTTACTAGTACTCACTCTCATTGTAATCACGATCCGATTATCTCCACCACTTGTAACACTTTTTGTTATTAATTAACCGGTGGTGATAGTTTTCACCGCCTGGGGTTTTTTTCTTGTTATCATCAGGATAACGAGTTTTTTCCTCGCAACAAATCTCTATGTTCTAGCAAGTTTCACATTCATTTCAAGCAAGCACCAAGTCCCAATAACTAATTTGGTAACGAAATCACTGTAGTTAATTTTTGACCAAAACAATAATAATAATAATAATAATAATAATAATAATAATAATAATAATAATAATAATAATAGAGTGTGGGCTTGGAAAATAAAAGATGGATTAAAGGATGGTGATGGGTCTTAGGTCCATGGGCTTAAGGGTATTTAAACACTTTTAAACCTCCCTAAAATCCTAAGACTCTCAATTCCATCATCCTTGCCTCTCCCCACACTCAAAAACACACACAAACACTTCCTTCTCTCATCGAATTCGAGATCCAAGAGGAACCAAGGTGATTTCGTGTTCAAGCATCACCAAACAACAAGAAACACGTCTAGATTCACGTGTTGGTCCAGATGCGAACCAACCTGAACCCGTAAGGTATGTTCTTAATATGAAGGTTAGGTTTTTTATGTCGGTTTATTTTAAGATCTGATCCTAAGGAAAATCGGACCTCATAATGTAAGAAAAACATAAACTTTGTAGCAAACAAGTTGTTTAGAATGAGATATTATGAACACATGACGTTCAGGCTGTGTTAAAGGGAGAAAAATGAAGTCGTTACGGCCCAGAACTCGTTTTATCAGTAAAACGGGCATAGCAGGGTGTAAGGAAGTGATTAGACTGGAAAGACACGAAAAAAACATACTTGAATTGAGTTTTGAGAAACTCGATTCATTTGGAATCGAATTGAATTAAGAAGAATCGAATCAAATTGATAGGAATCAAATCGAATTTAAAATCGATTCGATTAGAATGAAACTCGATTCGATTAGTTTGAAACTAGACTCGATTAGTTTGGAACTCGACTCGATTAGTTTGAAACTCGACTCGATTAATATAAAACTCGACTTGATTAAAATTAAACTTAACTTGATTAGAATGAGATTCAATTAAAATGGACTTAGCTCTAAGTCATGAAAAGGTCATTTTTAATGAAATTTTAGTGAAGCCTTATTAGTGAAAATAAAATTTTTCCAAGCTGACCTGGCAGCTCAACTCCAGCCAGAGGCTTTGCCCCATAGACCCTGCTTGGGGTTGCCGCCCCCATACCCTGCTGCCAGGGGCGCTGACCCCGGACCCCCATTCGTTAAGGGTTTCACTAACCTTTAAGTATGAGATAGTTAGAACGAGTTAGTTAATGCTTATAATTGTTACTTAGTTAGCCGTGCATAGGTATTACAGTTAACTCAGAAAGAAACGGGACACATGTGAGTTTCTAGCCCCTTTCTCTTTTATGCTTTCAGGGTTGTGTGCATACTCCTATGTGTTTAGTAAATACACTTACCTTAAGTGGTAAGGGTATGCGATATGAATGTTTATGAATGATATTTGAATGATATAGAAAGAGTTAAGAGTATGTATGTGGATGTATATGAACATATATATATATATATATATAACAAAAAGATAAGTAAAGTATGTATGGTTGTATGGAATGTCTGAGGTATGTAGTGCACCGGACCCTAATAATATCCGATGTATGAAGGGCACCGAACCCTAATAATATCTGAGGTACGTTAGGCACCGGACCCTAATAATATATGAGGTACGTAGGGCAAAATGCTCTTAAAACGTAGAGATAGTATGTATGAACTAAATGAGTTAAAACATGAAAGTACGAAAGGTATGAAAGCATGAAAGTATAAAAAGAAAGAAAGTATGAAAATATGAAAGAAAGAAAGAATGCATGTATGTAAGTATGTATGAACAAAATATAAGCAGGCTATGTACCTAATGTGTATCTTTGGATACATATAAGTAAGTATGTGAATGTAATGTATGTTGCCTGATTAACTAGACTCACTCAGCGCAGCTGAATTTTTGTATGCACGTAGGCAAATAGGTTAAAGCAGCTGGCTTGAGGGAAAATCATGGCATTGGATTGAAGCGGCTGGCATCTTGAGGAAGAATGTTATGATGTTATATTTTTTTATGTTCTTATTTTGCTAGACAAGTATGAGAAATGTTAAGACAAGATTTGGAATGCTTTGTAATGAATTATTGATGTTTTATTATTCCACAAAAAGTTTAATTCAAGCTGATATTTGGACTGTGTTAATGAGTAAATCCAACGTCAATGTAGGGCACCTGAGCTCAGGGCCTTACAATTACATCGTTATGCAAACTGTGTGTTTTATTAATTTTTATCCAATTGTCGGTATGGTTCTATTAAGTTTGGCAGTAGGAGGAACTAAATATTGATTTCAGGAGGTGGTGCTACATTAATAAAGAAAATGAATACTTATTTTAATTTAAATACAAGGAACATAAAATAATTAACAATGAAACATCAATATATACAATCAATCGGTTAAATCAACATTAGGACCTTCGACTCGCTAGTTTGACCTGATTCTCATGTACTCGTTTGTACAATATTCGAACAAACCCCTCCATCCGTAAGCCTCATATGTAACATTCGTTACTTTTTAAACCCGAAAACCCGACCCATTTAGAATTTTTGGTTTTGATTATAAGTATATATATATATATATATCTGTGTGTGTGTAAGAATATACATATATATATATATATATATTTAAAATGTTATTAATTAATTTTCGTTGCACGTACGCTATGTGTCATTCGTCATCTTTATTTATGTGAATTCATATTCGCATTCGTTAAACCGACCCGGTTTATCACTTCAATGTTTGGTTGTTTATCGTTTATTAGTAATTTAACATCCTCGATGATTCACGTCAATCGGTTGTTCGCTTTCAATTCATTTTCTTCAAAATAGCAATTTTTGAGATTTTAAAACGACTTACATACTATTTGGGTAAAATATGCAAATATTCAAGATATATAACTTTCATTTCAAATATCAATATCCTTTAAAGCTCAAGGTTCAAAATGAAAATGTATTATTAATTCTATTTTAAAAGAACATTAAAAGTACAAGGACCCGTTTCGTAATTAAACTTTAATTTTCAGTTTTAAAACAATATGAAAGTGGAGGGGCCTTAAGTGTAAAATCTATTAATATTATATTACTTTAATTACCAACCATCTCCCCCTGATCCCACGTTTTTCCGGCGGCGGCGACGACCTTCCAGCAAGGCTTAAAACAAGCCGTAATCCTCGCGTTGACTCGTTTAAATCACTTAACGGCCTTAAACCCATGTTTTACGAACGAATCAATATAATAATTGTATATTAACAACCATTAATCCGTCAAACGATCCCGTAATACTCACCGGAAATGGCCAAACTAAATTAAATGGCAATTAATGAGCATACGCTCCAATAACTAGTATAAATAGGATCCTAAACATCGACTAATCCAATCACCAAACATAATACACTCTTGCATCCCGTAATTGTTCATCCGAGTCCAAACTCTGGCGAAGCTCCGTTTACCCTCAAGAAACATCCTTTTCAGGTGATTGTTATATGCTTTGTAATAGTTTTTAGCCAACACACAAAAGCCCTAGCATAGATTGATCGAACATGGATTGGTTTAAACAATTAGATTTCTAGGGTTACATAAAAAAGATGAACTTGTTATTATTATTTATATAATTTAGTTTCTGTTTAAAATCCAACAATACATGCTGGTCTAGTGGTTTAGTTTGGCATTGTGATGCATCATACCCGGGTTCGAACCGGGGTCGGTGCATATTAGGTTATTTTTTTATACCAAGTTTAGCTATTATTAATAATCAAACAAATATATTAAAATTCAATAAAAACCAAATAAAACATTTTTAGTTAAATAAATTAATTATAAATTAAATTTTATCAATTTTCATTTGAAAACCCATTTTTTCCACATTTGATAAAGATTCGTAGCACCCGATTTATATTTTATTCCTTTTTCGTTTAAATAATCGTTTAAAGATACAATCTCGTCAAAATTCCTACTTCATTAATATAACTAAATTCCCCTATTAAACAATAAATTATTAATGGAAATAATATATTTCGTTAAACCGTCAATATTAGTTTCGTTAAACTTTAGTTAGTAAACCTTAATCCGTAGCTTTAAAGATCTTGAGCTTGTAATTTGTTAAATTTAATTCAATGATTAGTTATAATTGTTCGAGATAAAATACCCAATTTAATTCGTGCATTGTAATATCATAACTCTCTTATTAGTGTTAAAAAAACTATAATAAAATACTAATAAAATATATTAAAATAATGCAATACCCCGTTAACCAAATATATATAACTTTTTCAATCCCGGTAGTTAAATTGTGCTTTTTTAATTTTAGATCGAGAATTTCAGTCGTTTCGGATTCTTTAATGCAATTTCGGTTGTTTCGGTTTTATTATCTTGCTTCCGGTTTTCATTACAATATCTATCTTCAATTTCGAGGTGAGTTTCTCACATCCCCTTTTTAAACGTTTTCATATCTTTGGGGGTAGTATATGCATCCTACCAAACTTTAAGTATTTACGATGTTGCTTACAAACTACAATTCGTTACATGGACTTATGTGTTTACTTGCTTATTTGCTTACGTGCATTGATTTCAAGTGGTTGCCTCAATAAGTATGACCATAAGCCCCCCTTTGCATTCAAGTCCATTGTATCGAGTGGAAAAGGGACCTCATATCCGAGTACGTTGGTTGTGTACCAACTGGAAAGGACCTTCATTTGTTCTTTGCACTCAGGTCATTGTATCGAGTGTAAAGAACCTTTATTTGAGCATTTCACAAGTATCATGGAATTGTATGCTTTTTATGTATTATATCAAACTGTGTGAACTCCCAACTATTCATATAGTTGACTTTATTTTACGCATTTGCTACCGGTACAAACTTTGGAGGATGACACTTGGAGAAAACATTAGACTCAAGTTATTTAAACAAATGGACAATATGTTTAGTTATACTTATTTTCCTTGTATTACTTGTTTAAACTTGTGTATTTGAGTATTAACGAATTAATGATAATATTGCCACTTAATAGTGTCACATGTGTTTTGAACAATCTGTACGTCACACTCGGGAGCTTCCTCTTTAGCCGAGGTGTTACATCATATTTGCGAATCTTGACCAAGTATATACCGGCACCATGACCGAAAAATCCCCTTCCAGTTTTATAGTTATCCAATGAGTATCTGTAGCATCAGCAATGGCTAGGATCATATAGTCACGACACGGCTCTAGACCCTCTCTCATTGGGAAAAAAGTCTGGCTACTACGCGGTTCGAGAAGTATTAGAACGCAATTAAATGTTTGAGAAGCCACGTATCCGTGGGCGGGTAATTGAAACCAAGGTTGCTGGGTGCATATTGAACCGTTTCATAAAATTCTAAATGGTTAGGGGCCTCTAGAAAAATCCCGACTACTCCGTATTTAATATTGCCTTCCACCAATCTCGGTTCATGTCCATCTCATTCTTCATGGTAGTCCTAACATCCCTCCACCTTTTTGTGACCCACTCTTAAACCCTCAGCAATTGCCCGAAATCGTAGTTATCGTCTGGGTAACTCTAGGTGGGAACGACGTCCTTATACCTCTTTACTGTTGCAACGCCCTTTAGATCAACCACTAAAGAAAAACCGATGTCAGTTCCCGTCTCCTGTTTTTTAGATGACCATTTTGATGGTTTAGGAGGGGCATCTTAAACTGTGAGTGGGACTAAGACTGCGAACGATCCAAGAATGAGGAGGCTTCATTTTTGTTTAGTGAGGATGAAGGGGTGTACTAGGAAGGGATATGCGAGCTGTGTCTCGCGGGCTCGACTTTATTTTATTGCTGGCTTAGGTTTGGATGACCCCGAGGGTCCTCACGTTTCTCAGGCTCTTTTTTATTTGAGTTTCTAGGAGGAACAAACCAAATCTTTGATAAACGACTTCTTTTCTGTTTTCGATCTTTCCGTATGAGAACCGTTTGTTTAAGCTCTTAGAGTTCTACCTCGAAGTCTGGTTCTTCTTTCTGTGCGACCACCTTTAAATAAAGCTTCCTCTAGAACGGTTCTATCAATTTTAGTGGAAGAGGTACGATTGTATCATGGTGTTTCTGCAGCTTACATGCACACGACAAGCCTATGGACGTTCGCAGCTGGTGTCACCACGTATATCTGGACTCGGTCATCTTTTCATACTTGCCATACTTATTTTCAAGTAGCGTAAGAACCTTAATCGACAACTTATAATGAAGCCTGTAAAACATTTGCAGGTTATGGTCTTTCTTCAACTTAACACAGGAGGTTTCAATGGTTCCTCCGATTTCAACCTCCTTGGATTCTACAACCATAAAGGCATAAGCCGCAATTGAGTGGAGCATGCTGTTGGTCCCGTTAAGGTGCCTTTTCAAGTTCGTGTGTTGACTCTCAACTTGGTTTGTTGTGGTCTCTCCGAAGTTTAGCCGGTCATCCATCCAACAAGATACAAACTTTCCGTTGTATGGCACCAACCAGTTATCATGAATATAGTCTCGGACCTCTTAAAAGGATAGAAACATAAACTTATGAAATGTACTAGTAGATTATCGGTAACTGTATATGTATGAACGACTTACGTTGTTTCCCATGCTGGGCTAACTCTCCTTGCAACATCCAGCAGTTATATTCGTAATCATCGAATGTGGAAGAATCACACAATACCGTCCATGAGAGCGAAATTCTCCTTTATTTCGCTTTGATACAGACTCTTCCACTTTTTCTTTATATTCTCCTGTAAGTGCCATATGCATAGGTTTTTAATAGCATGAGGGAAGACTTTGTCAAACGCATTAATCAGCGCTAGGTCTATGCCCGTGAATATGACGTGCGGCTTGTAACATTCGTCACTTTTCAAACCCGAAAACCCAACCCCTTTCGAATTTTCGGTTTTGGTTTATAAATATACACATGTATTATTTTATATCTCGAGTTCAATTCATGTATTTTACTTGCCATTTGATTTACGTTTATTGTCGTTTGTTTATTGTTCGTTTTGTTCAAATAATGAATCTACGGGATTCAAAGTTTCTATTTATACGAGTTGCATTATTCGGGCATAACATGTAAATCATCCAAAAATATATATATCCTTAACAAGATTTAAAACATTCAAAAGTTCAAGGATCATTATGTAATTATAGATTAAAATATGTTTTAAAGATATCATAAACTTCAGGGACTGATTGTGTAAAATTTTAAAATATTATAATTAACCCAACCCCACCCCACCCCCTTGTACCCCGTTTTTCCGGTCAACGACTCCGGACACCGGAATTCTTCTCCGGCGAAGTCCAAAAAGCCCCCTCACTTTGCCGTTTGACCATTTTGTTTATATCAACGACCATAACCGTCAACTTTAACTTGTAATCAATATATTAATTTGGTTTTAACGTCTCGTAATCACCGTAATTCTCGCCGGATTATTAACCGCGATCAAATCGTCGTAATTAACTCGTTATTGACTCAATTAACAGTATAAATAGGACACTCCAGTGAGCATAATCTCACACCAAACACCAATTAACATCATAATACACTCAGTAGCAATGACCATGAACTTTCCGATCGTTTTCCGGCCAGGTTCATTCTCCTCCATTCCGGCATCATTAGAGGTAATACATATATGGTTTTGATTCGTGATTAGCATCTAAAACAAACCCCTAATCTAATTTAAACGTACATGGAACCATTTCAGAGAATTGATAATCTAGGGATTTAAAGTATGAAGGTGAACTTGATGATTTGTTTATATAAAAAACTGTTTCTGTTATAACATCAAATAAACAAACTGGTCTAGTGGGTAATGCGTTTGAGTGTGAATAGAAGGACCCGGGTTCAAACCCGGGTCAGGCCATTCTTATTTTATATTTTATAAAACCTTTTCTCTTTATTATATTAATTAAAAATCATAATAATTTAAATAAAATTATTTTAAACCAAATAAAAATTTTATAAATTAAAATCTACCTTTTCACATAGAAAAACCAAACTTTTCATAATAATTACTGGTTAATTTTAAATCATTCGTTAATCTTAATCCGTTAGTAAACTTTAGTTAATTTACTTATTTCATTAAAACCCGGTTAGCATTATATTATTTAACTTTTAGTTAACTTTATAAATGCGAGAATAATTTTATATCGTTCAAACTGTATCTAATACATAGTATAAACCTCATTACTTTGTTCATTAAAATAAATCGTCGTAACTTTAAAACTCGTTAAAATTAATTCGCCCGTTAAACTTTATTTCGGTAATATTAATTCCTTAATTCGTTAAACATTATTTCATTAGCTTATAATCCATTAAACCATTGAAAATAGCTTTGTGCTTCGTTAGCTTTTAATTTCTTTAACCTTAATTAGTTAACATAAATATTATTCGATAGGTGATTACCATTTAAAATGCGTTAAAACTTAAGGATAATATAATATTATAATGCCATAAAATGCTAATAAAGTAAATTAATATCCCGTTACCAAATCTATATAACTTTTTCAATCCCAATAATTAGATTTTGTTGTGTTTTAATTATAGTTCGAGAAGCTCAATCGTTTTGGATTCTTTAACGCACTTTCGGTTGCTTTAGTTTCGTTATCATGCTTTTGGTTTTCTTTGAAATGTTTATCTTCAATTTCAATGTGAAATTCTCACAACCCCATTTTAAACATTTTCGTATTTTGGGGTGGCATATGTGTCACACCCCAACCTAAGGCGGAAATGCTGGGGCGTGATCCGATTGCTCAGAGCTCGAAGATACTATCATACATAAAATGTGACAATATCTAATTAATTATTTTATTGAAAATAAATACACACAATATCCAAATATAACAAACAATTTAAATACATGAATGTAAACTCAAATAATGGTTATCTTGTTTATATCCTAAGGTCTTGTCTAAGTGTCCAACTTCAATATTCAATACAAACATCCTGCATATGTATAGAAAATAGAGTTTGTCAACAACACATGTTGAGTGAGATGATCACCAATTTTGACACAACAAATAATATATATATATATATATATAAAATTGATAAATGATAAGTGATAAATGCGCAAACCACCCATGTGATAGTATCAATCAAATCATAACAAAACATATATCAATCATGAACATAACCAAATCGTGCTACTATGCCAATGAATCGTTGCCAAGCGAATCGGGCATTGATTACAATGACTAAAATTGTCGTTTTACCTTTTTCAAACGAATCGGGTTTCGGTTACTAAAACGGTCGTATGATCATACTAATGAGAACCCTATAAAAAGGGGATATGTTGGACCACTCCAAATGTTGCCAAGTAAAAAATTAAACATGTAGCAATTAGCAAATAGCATTTAACTGATATTCACACAATGATTATGTTTGCGATTTTGTGTGTATACATATATAGGATAGAAAATTTGAGTAAGTACGCATATGTCTCTAAAACATTTGAAAACAGTGTATAAAAATGGGAATGATCAAACTCACCTTGGATTAATGACAAGCGATTAATAAATGCGATTAACGAGCTACGAATAAGCGAGTCGTCCACAAAACGTCAAAGGTTATGAACAATTCAGAATCTGATATTTTAGGATATCATAATATAAGTAAAAACGAACTTTTTTCCGCTGGAATCAATCCAAACGGACGAGTAGAACTCTAGTTATGTTATATTTAAGATTTAAGCGAGCTGGTACAGACCAGAATCTGATCAGCGATTCGGAAGTCGGGTGTTGGTCAGTAGCCTTAAAATTTCGTTACGAGAATAAAAGTCTTCTGGACCGAACGTTGAATCTGATAAGAAGTATGCAAAAACATAAAGTCAAACTTGTTGACTGTTTTACCCTTTAACGGGTTTTAAGCGAATTAACCAGTCAACACCCTTCAACCACTGAAATTGATTGAAGGTTATTGACTAGGGAATATGTATGAATGATTCTATGTTTACAACTTACCCGGAAAGTGAGAGGATCAAGAGAAACGAAGAGTTAAAGATCCGAAAGCAAGCAAAGTCAACCAAATAAGCGTGTATCTTCAACAATAATGCAAAAACCAAAGAGAACGATGAAGGGCAGAAGATGTGATGGCTGAGAAGGATCCTCTAGGGTTTAGGGTTGATTTGTGGCAGAGAAATAATTATATGTTTATAAAAGATTCACTAAATGGAACTAAATATGGTAACTTACTCGTTTGAGAAACCGAATAAGCATTTAATGATCAAATCAAGGTTATAAGCTATAAATTTCATTCTTGATCAAGAGGTTAGGTATATGGACATGTATTTTAGTTATATTAGTTTTCTTAGGTCTTAAAACACTCGATTATGTCCTAAAATAAGCGATTTTTATGCCAAAAACAAACTAGGAAACGAAATCGAACTAAGGATCTGTGCAGGTACCCCGTCGCGCCGCACGGCCACCTAGGGTGGTCTCGTCGCGCAGCGCCCCGGGTCACAAAGGGGGTGTTTCACATTTTGTCATGTTTGGTCCTTGTATTTAGGTTTTGGTCGTTATACGAACTTGTTATGATATAAATAAGAAATAAAGGATATATAAAACTTGAAGGGTCTAAAGTGAACATAAGATAACTTAAAATTCATAAATAGTTTATTTTCAAAAATAATAAAGATCCAAAAAATTTTCGGGTCGGGTTAAACGTAAACGAATACGGGTTTGGAAAATCCGAAATGTTACAGCCCTACTTTAGGGAATTTCATCCAGAAATTAAGGAAAACCAAAACATAATCGTTTTTGAAAATAATTAACTTTTAATAAAAATATCATAACATAGAACTTTTAATAACCGAAGCAAAGCTTCAAATGACAATCAGATAAGGGCACTTATATATAGGATGTACCAGCGGCGTATCTACCATGTCCTTATCATCTCATCATTCGTAGCGTTACCCAAGCTACCTTATGTTCTAAATCATGACACACAATTGTATGTATTATGATTTTCATGCGAGGATTTGAATAATTATGTTCCGGAACATAATTACTCTTATCGTAGGAAGGTCCGCATAACTCGTTCCATCATGTGGGTTATAACACATTTAAAATCATCATTTTGAAAAAAAAACAAACGTTTTGATAACTTTAAATAAATTCAAGAGATACTTATTTAATGTTCGGATTTGATTAATAAAACCTGGTGATTTCTATTGTATCTTTTGATTAGGAAAGTTAAAAATTTTGGATATTGAAATAGATTTCTTGAAGCAGACATTTGAAATGAATTATGATGATCAAGAATAAGCTAAGAGTAGAATATGAAGTTAACCATGATAGATAAAAGAACTTGATTCATGGGATGATATGCGCAAAAGTTTAATTCATAACAATTCTTAAGTTAGTTAATAACATGTGGAATCTTTAAAGATCATATTCATTAGGAACGAAATTCTTAAGATCGAGACGATAAATTTAAACGAAGATTTTGGTGAGTCGAGTTTAGTTAGTTGAGAACTTATGAGATTTAAAGAGAAGTTAATATAAAGTCATAGCTTTTCAAGTTTGTGATTTTGAGATTAGATTAATTCGATTAAGATATTCTAAAATATTATAATAGTTAGTAATTAATAATTTAAATATTAGTGATAATGCAAAAATATACATAATTGAATTAAATTGTTAATAGATTAAACTGGGAAGCGGATATTCCCGAATCACCGAGATAGTCCTATTCCAATTAAATCTTTAAAATTAGATAAAATATAAAGTAGGTAATTGAAGATACTAAATTAGATTAAATTTGGGAATTCGTGGATTGTTTTCCTTTTTCACAAAATCATTATAATTATTAGGAAATATGTAAATTGAAATTATCGATAATGGAAATTTAAGTAAATAACAAATTTTTAAATTAATTGTGATAACAAAAATAAGATGTGAAACATTTAATAAAAATAAGATAAATGCGAGGTTAGAAATGCATGAACCACCATGACTATTCTAATAACTACGAATTTATCATTTAAAACGTTCAAAATTTTCAAGGTGTATCAAAAATCAAAGTGGGGAGTTGAAATGTTTACGAACCAATGTTTAGTTTCAAATAACGAACTTAATCACTAAATAAAGTGAGTGATGGGTTTTAATAGAGATTAAATCTAAAAGTCAATTTTAATTAAAAAAATTAATTAATGGAAGTCTTAATTTAATAATGAAAATTAAATTTTTAATAATAAAGAGTTATAAAATGGAAAGTAAGTTGTGAAAACTAACATGAGGATGAGGAAAAATAAGTAGTAATAAAATATTTTGTAGTTAAAATTGAGGGTACTGATTTAAGTGCACTTGGTAGTTTATAGTTTTATGAAATAAACGAGAGTAGAGAATTTAATTAACATTATAACATATATAAGTTATTGTAAGTTTTATTGTTTGAGGTATTTTCGTTTTGTCGAGGTTGGCGGTTGTTTGGTTAACAGAATACATCAGCAAACTCCTTGTCGATCCTGGTAGTCGAACAGCAATCACAAGAATAGGTGAATGACGTTGATTATGACAATGATTTCCTAAGGAAGACATTCTACGAGGACCAAAGATGAAACTTTACGAGATGATGGGTAAGTTGTGGGAATGAGTTGACGTGAGATAATAGAGAAGTGTACCTAACTAAAGTTGTGCAAGTGATGACTCGAGGACGAGTCGGGATTTAAAATAATGTGAGTAATTTTTGGAGATATTTAATTTAATAAATAATGTTAGTAAAAATTTCAAAAGCAAAATGTTATTGGGTTGGGCTATCCATGTGCTTCCCATGGTAGCTCAATTTAAATAACGAAACATGCTTAATGAGTTTGCCTTCCATGAGCTTTCCATGGCAATTTGAATGGCCCAACTAAATAAAACAACATAAAGTTTGTGAATTGGCCTCCCATGAGCGTTTCATGGCATTTTGATGGCCCAATTCAAATAACGTGTAATAAACAATTGAGTTGTTCAGCCCATGGGCGTGTACATGGCATTTAACTGACCCAACTAATTAATGAATTATTGAATCAATGGAGTTGTTCGGACCATGAGCGTTACATGGCACTTAACCGACCCAACTAAATATCAAATCAACGTATCAAATATAAGTAGTTGGTGTATCTCGGGAACCACCCCGGACAATACGTTCCAACCCAAAAATCAAATTGAATATGGTTTAAGAAATGGATAGTTGGAGTACCCATGGATTTCCATTGATTTTTCACACAACTAAGCATTTCAAATAATTTAAAAACACAATTTGGAAGTATAACCGTTTAGCAGGTTATGTTTACCACGCAACCGTTTAGCCGATTACGGGTACCACTTAAAGTTATGGTTGTACGAAATTTGTCATACCCCCATGCTTCAAGGTGAAAGAGTAAAAACAAAACACGGGAATTCTTAACGAATTTCCCACAATAAAAGGTAATCTACTAAAATTAAGATGATATAAAAATATTTTGAAAGTGAGGTGTAACCTCGGAATTTGTGTGTGTGTGCAATACATAAATAAGATAAACAATAAAATAATTAATCTAAGCAAGCTGTAAACAATTTTTAATAGCACATAAGGCAGTTCAGATAAGCACGTATAGGGTCCTAAGCATATTTCTAGGACAATTTCTAACGACCTATCGTATAACCTTCGACTCTGATACCAATATGTCACACCCCAACCTAAGGCGGAAATTTCAGGGCATGATCCGATTGCTCACAGCTCGAAGATACTTCATACATAAAATGTGACAATATCTAATTAATTATTTTATTAAAAATAAATACACACAGTATCCAAATAAAACAAACAATTTAAATACATGAATGTAAACTCAAATAATGGTTATCTTGTTGATATCCTAAGGTCTTGTCTAAGTGTCCAACTCTAATTTTCAATACAAACAACCTACATATGTGTAGAAAATGGAGTTTGTCAACAACACATGTTGAGTGAAATGATCACCAATTTTGAGACAACAGATAATATATATATATATATAATTGATAATTGATAAATGATAAGTGATAAATGCGCAAACCAACCATATTATAGTATCAATCAAATCATAACAAAACATATATCAAACATGAACATAACCAAATCGTACTAGTGTGCCAATGAATCGTTGCCAAGCGAATCGGGCATTGATTGCAATGACTAAAATTGTTGTTTTACCTTGGCCAAGCGAATTGGGCTCCGATTACTAAGACGGTCGTATGATCATACTAATGAGAACCCTATACAAAGGGGATATGTTGGACCTCTCTAAACTTTGCCAAGTAAACAACTAAACATGTAACAATTAGCAAATAGCATTCAACTGATATTCACACAATGATTATGTTTGCGATTTTGTGTATATATATAGGATAGAAAATATGAGTAAGTACTCATATGTCCCCAAAAAGTTTGAAAACAGTGTGTAAAAAGGGGAATGATAAAACTCACCTTGGATTAATGACAAGCGATTAATAAATGCGATTAACGAGCTACGAATAAGCGAGTTGTCCACTACACGTCAAAGGTTATGAACACTTAAAAATCTGATATTTTAGGATATGATAATATAAGTAAAAACAAACTTTTTGCCGCTGGAATCAATCCAAACGGACGAGTAGAACCCTAGTTATGTTATATTTAAGATTTAAGCGAGCTAATACTGACCAGAATCCGAACAGCGAGTCGGAAGTCGGGTTTTGGTAAGTAGCCTTAAAATTTTGTTACGAGAATAAAATTCTTCTGGACCAAACGTTTAATCCGATCAGAAGTATGCGAAAACGTAAAGTCAAACTTGTTGACTGTTTTGCCCTTTAACGGGTTTTAAGCGAATTGACCAGTCAACACCCTTCAACCACTAAAATTGATTGAAGGTTATTGACTAGGGAATATGTATGAACGATTTCTATGTTAACAACTTACCCGGAAAGTGAAAGGATCAAGAGAAACGAAGAGTCAAAGATCCAAAAGCAAGTAAAGTCAACCGAATAAGCATGTATCTTCAACAATAATGCAAAAACCGAAGAGAATGTGTAACGCCCGTTAATTTCCGACAAAAGGTTTAATCTTGTAGTGTTATGTACACCTTTCGGGCTTGACCCGGCATTCTCCCAGGAGCTCCTTGCAAACCTCGTAAACATTCTCACTTAACTTGCCACCCAAGTTGCTACATACTTCAATTTGGAGGGACTTGGATGTAACTATTTTAAATCATAAAACAAAAGAAAACTCAAACCCAAAACCTATTTGCAGCCGTCGGACCTGGACCCCCCCCTGCTCGTTTTCTTCTGCCTAGCCAAGTTTCAGCCATGAAAACTTCAATTCAAGGTCGGTTTTATGATTCCCAATGTCTTTTACACCTTAATTGATCATATTAACGCGCTTATTGGTCGTTAAGATTGAGTTTTAATGATAACAGCTTGCTGACAGATTCATATACGTTTATTGTAGGGTCTGTAACGTGATGTTAATCCACTGTTTTTGATCTATTCTTGATTCCATAATGTTCTACTTTGAGTCTAGTTTCCAGAAAGGTATAATACGTAATTTTTGGACGAGATTTGAATACTTTTTATGATTTTATAAAATCGAGTGTCAAACCTGATGCGGGACGACGGATTCTGGTCCGTCTTCCCGACATCATAACCTTTTTTCGACAAGTCTAAATTGGTTTGTTCCACTTCTGGAAGTTAATATTTTGAGTTAGGAACCAAACCCAATTGGAATCGTTTAATTTGGCTGTGTAATGAATTTTAAAAAAATAAAACCATTTTGTTGCGCAGCTGAAATAGCTGCACATACCTTTCTGTGTTAGAAGAATTTTTATGATTTCTGTGTCCACTAGAAAAATATAATAAAAATATTTTTATAAACTTAAGATATTTATGTAACACTGGTAAAAATTTAATAATTTAATTTCATGGTTTTCCTATGCAATAAAATACATCTTTGCATGCTAAAATCTGCATGTTATATTCGTATTGATCAATAAGTTCGTTTTAGGCTTAAACGGTGGCTGCCCTTTCTCTCATCTTTCGGGGCTGTTATAATTGAAGTTCGTACTCCGTCATATTTTTAGGTATGTCACTTACAATATACTAAAATTTCATGGCCAATGGAGGTGTTTAGGTCGGTCAATCGATTTTAGTTCGAAAACTAGGGTTTATCGGGTGTAGGATTGGCAATTGTTGAGTTTGATGCGTTAAACGATCGGATGACCGACCGAATCAGTTTGTACAGCCCTAGGGGGGTTTAAGGGCTGTGGGAAAATTATATTTTTGATGCACAGGGCTGTTGGAGTTAGTGCTTCGTCAATCGAGTCGGCGGTGCGTGAATTTTCGTTTAAACGTTAAAGTAAGAGTTGTAAAAAGGAACCGTCAACCCTATCAACTCGGGTGACATAATCTTGATGAATGAAAAGATTTAAAATGGAATTTGGTCCATTCGGGGCTGATTCGTTTAACAAATGGTTTTAAGGTTTATTTCGCGCGCATTCGACCCGATTTGATTGGCCTTAGGCCAAGTTGTTGGGCCTTGGGCCAAGGTGTTGGGCCTTGGGCCAAGTGGTTGGGCCTTGGGCCAAAGTGTTGGGCCTTGGGCCAAGTGTTGGGCCTTGGGCCAAAGTATTGGGCCTTGGGCCAAGTTGTTGGACCTTGGGCCAAAGTGTTGGGCCTTGGGCCAAGTTGTTGGGCTTGAACGGCCCATTAGGCTAGAGTGTTCTTACAGTCTAGTTTAGTAACGCGTTGTGTATAATTTACAGGCCCGCTTGTGATTGTGCACTTAGGGATTTCCTAGCTCATTGCAGGTGTTCGGTTGATTCAGGTGAGTTCATGATGCCCTTTTTACTCTTTTACGTTTTGGGCTAGCATACACATCGAAATACAATTTTAAACGATTTTACTCGTTACAGTGAATTGAATAGTTTTACATGGTCTCACTCGTGATGGTGCATTTTGAAAGCTATATTTGAATTTTTTTATATGCCTTAGGATATTTTAGACTCGTTCATGGTCTTGTGTCCTTAAGATTACATACACTATTGATGGTCTAGACTCGAGGACGTTAGCAGACTTGGTAGTAATTGAATATGAGTAGACCTATCTACTTAGTTCCCGTATGGGATGATATATATATATATACATATATATATATATATATTTATGTAGGAATATATATGTATGTATATATGGAGGTATGTATGTACGTATGAGGATGTGTTACCTTATAGCCTACGATTGTGTAATGATATTTAGTTCCTCGTGACTAAGAATGATGTATGTAGGCTTATTGATGTGTGTGTGCATGGTGATTCACGGCCGGGTCAAATATATTACTCGAGTTGTACCCGTGGTGGAGAGGCCCGTGTGACGTGACCATCATTTTGGCAGGTCAAATATATTACATGGGTTTTAAAATCCAGTGGTGAAGAGGCCCGTTGATGTTGAGCCGTGATCGGGTCAAATATATTACTTGGGGAAGACCCGGGGTGAGGAGGCCCGTATCACGTGCTTGGATGTATGAACCATGGTCGGGTCAAATATATTACTTGGGGAAGACCCGGGGTGAGGAGGCCCGTATCACGTGTTTGGATGTTAAACCGCGACCGAGTCAAATATATTACTTGGGGATGACCCGGGGTGAGGAGGCTCGTGTTGCGTGATTTGTTTGCTCGTGTTGCGGGATTTTGTTTTATCAAACTGTGACCGAGTCAAATATATTACTTGGGGATGACCCGGGGTGAGGAGGCTCGTGTTGCGTGATTTTGTTTTATTAAACTGTGACCGAGTCAAATATATTACTTGGGGATGACCCGGGGTGAGAAGGCTCGTGTTGCATGATTTTAACGGTTTTGTTAAACCGCGGCCGGGTCAAATATATTACTCGGGGAAGACCCGCGGTGAGGAGGCCCGTGCTGTGTGAAAAGATGTTTAATGTTTTATTCACTTATGATTTGGTTAAGAAAGGCTATTTATGATTTTATGGTCTCATGATTTTCCACTACATTTCATACTTATGGAATTTAAATTTTTAATGAATGTTGTTTATGAAAACTTGAACTCACTCAGCTCAAGCTGACTTTGTGTGTATCTTAGATTGACTTTCAGGTTAAGAAGTGGATGCTACCGCTTGGACGTGCTGGATGCTACTCGGGAGGTTGAAGGAATTTCTGGTCGAGGAATTCAAATAAAACAAATATTTTATTTACATTTGATTTTGGACACCTGTACCCGTGTTTGGAATATTTAAATACTTACACTTTTTCTGCTGTTATTTACTCTGAACTTGTTTTAAATAAAACGAATCGATTGGTTTTAAATTTTTGTGAATTTGTGGACGTGATTACCAACTGTAGGATTCCCGGGATTCGGGGTCTTACAGAATGATGAAGGCCAGAGGATGTGACTGCTGAGAATGCTCCTCTAGGGCTTAGGATTGATTTTTGGCAGAGAAATAATGATATGTTTATATAGGATTCAATAAATCGAACTAAATATGGTAACTTACTCGTTTAAGAAACCGAATAAGCATTTAATGATCAAATCAATGTTATAAGCTGTAAATTTCGTTATTGATAAAGGGGTTAGGTATATGGACATGTATTTTAGTTATATTAGTTTTCTTGGGTCTTAAAACACTCGATTATGTCCTAAAATAAGCGATTTTTATGCCAAAAACGAACTAGGAAACGAAATCAAACTAAGGATTTGTGCAGGTACCCCGTCGCGCCGCACGGCCACATAGGGTGGTCCCATCCCGTAGCACCCCGGGTCACAAAGGGGGTGTTTCACATTTGGTCATGTTTGGTCCTTGTAATTTGGTTTTTGGTCATTATACGAACTTGTTATGATATAAATAAGAAATAAAGGATATATAAAACTTGAAGGATCTAAAGTGAACATAAGAGAACATAAAACTCATAAATAGTTGATTTTCAAAAATAATAAAGATCTAAAAATGTTTCGGGTCGGGGTTAAACGTAAACGAATACGGGTTTGTTAAATGTCTAGGTTGCATGATAGAATTATGTGAGCCTCTAATTGATTGTTTAAACGCACTTACTATTATTGTATTACTGTACTGATGATTTCATTAACGCCTCATGAACACAAGTACACACACATAAGTCCAAGGCTTAGGCCTAAAACAAGTTTTCTCAAAAGAAATTTTCATGCAATTTCCAAGTTCGGTGTTCCGACATTTCATCTACTTAAAAACCATGTCCCCTTTGTGATAAGGATATGGTTGCACTCCTTAAGATGCCACACTGGTCATGGTGGTTCCTGCGACGTGTGACTCCGACCCTCAATGTTTTACAATGTGTTTTAACTAAAAGTTTGACAAGTCGTGGTGATACACGAATACCCAACTTTTGGTTCGATTTGATTACGCATTTTTTTATTTCCTTGGATCATACAAGTCATAATAATTCGTGCAACGTGTGATTCCAAAAGCTATATATTAAGGTTTTGAAAAGTCATTGATTATGTGAATGGTCGAGTTTTTAATTCGTTTTCTGAGGTTATATACTCACAGAAATTTCCAAAAAATCGTGCTATTACAAGAATTGTCGAATTTCAAGTTGTTTTCTTTATTTATATATTTATTTACGATTTTGGGTTTAAAATTTAAAATTCGAAAAGTCATGATGGTACATGAATAGTCGATTTTCAATACTCATTTTCTCGTGCGTTTTAAAAATTGAGAATTCGAAAAGTCATGATGATGCATAAATGGTCGATTTTCAATTCGTTTTCTTTATACTATTCGTTTATTATTATGGTTTTAATTGAAAACTCAAAAATTTATGGTAGTACATAAACACTCGATTTTCAATTCAATTTCATATTTTTATTAGGTTTGTACAAATTCCATGTTTTTATTTCAAAAAATTTGATATATTTTTTCATATGTTTATTCGAAGATTAATTAGAAATGCGAAAACTCATGAGCATTCCAATTGTGATTTTGCTTCATGCGATTTCATTTTTTTTTATTGATTCCTATTTTAGGAATCTTTTATGTAACGTTTCTTTTGATTTTGATATGAATTTCATATTTACGTTCAATGTCACGCGAATTGTTCAAACTTCATGACTTCCCGTCCTCCTCGACACTTCACTCGAAACTCAAACCACAAAACGACAACCCAAATCATCAAGCAATTGACCATCGCAATCCCGACCATGACAAACCAAGAATATTTACCAACCTAACTTTTGGACACTCAAACGCAACCCAACAAAGATATTTACATGAAAACCCACCCTTTGTATGACATGTACGATTCCCCCACTCCGCAACAGCGATGACGAAATGTTCCAAACGATGTTAAGTTCAGCCAACTCACCAACTTTTGTCTCATAACTATAAGTACTCGACACAACACATTTATTCCCACGACCTATTACCCAACCATTTATCCCCCACCTTCTGCCTTACCTCATGCTCGAACTTCAAACTCACTACTATTGCTGTAACCCGAGCACACCTGCTATAAGGCCTAACTTGTTTCCGCCATACAAAACCTTACCCTGCATTTCTTGACCTCTCAAAGGTTTATCTGATTTTCGACTTGTAACACCCGTTAATTTCCGACAAAAGGTTTAATCTTGTAGTGTTATGTACACCTTTCGGGCTTGACCCGTCATTCACCCGGGAGCTCCTTGCAAACCTCGTAAACGTTCTCACTTAACTTTCCACCCAAGTTGCTACATACTTCAATTTGGAGGGACTTGGATGTAACTATTTTATATCATACATCAAAATAAAACTCAAACCCTAAACCTATTTGCAGCCGTCGGACCTGGACCCCCCCTGCTCGTTTTTCTTCTGCCCAGCCAAGTTTCAGCCGTGAAAACTTCAATTCAAGGTCGGTTTTATGATTCCCCATGTCTTTTACATTGATCATATGAACGCGCTTATTGGTCGTTAAGATTGAGTTTTGATGATAACAGCTTGCTGACAGATTCATATACGTTTATTGTAGGGTCTGTAATGCGATGTTAATCCACTGTTTTTGATCAATTCTTGATTCCATGATGTTCTACTTTGAGTCTAGTTTCCAGAAAGGTATAATACGTAATTTTTGGACGAGATTTGAATAGCTTTTATGATTTTATAAAATCGAATGTCAAACCTGATGCGGGACAACGGATTCTGGTCCGTCTTCCCGACATCATAACCTTTTTTCCACAATGGTTGGTTCCACTTCTGAAAGTTAATATTTTGAGTTAGGAACCAAACCCAATTGGAATCGTTTAATTTGGCTGGGTAATGAATTTTATAAAAATAAAACCATTTTGTTGCGCAGCTGAAATAGCTGCACATACCTTTCTGTGTTAGAATAATTTTTATGATTTTTGTGTCCACTAGAAAAATATAATAAAAATATTTTTTTAAACTTAAGATATTTATGTAACACTGGTAAAAATTTAATAATTTAATTCCATGGTTTTCCTATGCAATAAAATACATCTTTGCATGCTAAAATCTGCATGTTATATTCGTATTGATCAATAAGTTCGTTTTAGGCGGTGGCTGCCCTTTCTGGCATCTTTCGGGGCTGTTATAATTGAAGTTCGTACTCCGTCATATTCTTAGGTATGTCACTTACAATATACTAAAATTTCATGGCCGATGGAGGTGTTTAGGTTGGTCAATCGATTTTAGTTCGAAAACTAGGGTTTATCGGGTGTAGGATTGACAATTGTTGAGTTTGATGCGTTAAACGATCGGATGACCGACCGAATCAGTTTGTACAGCCCTAGGGGGGTTTAAGGGCTGTGGGAAAATTATATTTTTGATGCACGGGGCTGTTGGGGTTAGTGCTTCGTCAATCGAGTCGGCGGTGCGTGAATTTTCGTTTAAACGTTAAAGTAAGAGTTGTAAAAAGGAACCGTATACCCTATCAACTCGGGTGACATAATCTTCATAATGAAAAGATTTAAAATGGAATTTGGTCCATTCGGGGCTGATTCGTTTAACAAATGGTTTTAAGGTTTATTTCGCGCGCATTCGACCCGATTTGATTATCGTTGGGCCTTGGGCCAGGTGTTGGGCCTTGGGCCAAAGTGTTGGGCCTTGGGCCAAGTTGTTGGACCTTAGGCCAAAGTGTTGGGCCTTGGGCCAAGTTGTTGGGCCTTGGGCCAACGTGTTGGGCCTTGCGCCAAGTTGTTGGGCTTGAACGGCCCATTAGGCTAGAGTGTTCTTACAGTCTAGTTTAGTAACGCGTTGTGTATAATTTACAGGCCCTTGCTTGTGATTATGCACTTAGGGATTTCCTAGCTCATTGCAGGTGTTCGGTTGATTCAGGTGAGTTCATGATGCCCTTTTTACTCTTTTACGTTTTGGGCTAGCATACACACCGAAATACAATTTTAAACGATTTTACTCGTTACAGTGAATTGAATAGTTTTACATGGTCTCACTCGTGATGGTGCATTTTGAAAGCTATATTTGAATTTTTTTATATGCCTTAGGATATTTTAGACTCGTTCATGGTCTTGTGTCCTTAAGGTTACATACATTATTGATGGTCTAGACTCGAGGATGTTAGTAGACTTGGCAGTAATTGAATATGAGTAGACCTATTTGTGTTTGCATGCACCGATGTTACGTGTTGGGTTGTACGTGTGCTCGACTCTGATGTTATTACTTGGATGAGATGTTACGTGTTGGGTTGTACGTGTGCTCGACCCTGATGTTATTACTTGGATGAGATGTTACGTGTTTGGGTTGTGCGTGTGCTCGACCCTGATGTTATTATTTGGACGGTATTTATAGGGATATAAATATATGGATGTATATAGATGTCTAAGTACGAATACTTAGTGTTGATGATGGCCTAACTATTCGTGTCCCGTATTATATTTTAAACTTTTGGAATGTTTTATAATCCAGTTTTTATATTTAAACTCTTGGAATGTTTTATAATCTCGTTTTTATATTTTAAACTCTTGGAATGTTTTATAATCCAGTTTTTATATTTAAACTCTTGGAATGTTTTATAATCTCGTTTTTATATTTTAAACTCTTGGAATGTTTTATAATCCAGTTTTTATATTTAAACTCTTGGAATGTTTTATAATCTCGTTTTTATATTTTAAACTCTTGGAATGTTCTATAATCCAGTTTTTATATTTAAACTCTTGGAATGTTTTATAATCTCGTTTTTATATTTAAACTCTTGGAATGTTTTAAAATCCTGTTTTGATATTTAAACTCTTGAAATGTTTTTAAACGAATTTATATAGGCTTGCTAGGAATGGTAGGCCTTGGGATGTTAAATATATATATATATATATATATATATATATATATATATATATATATATATATGTATATACATTATTGCTTGGCCTATATTTGGCGATGTTGTAGTCGTTTCGACTACTGATGTTTTGTATGCCTACTTTGTGTTTGCATGCACTAATGTTACGTGTTTGGGTTGTACGTTTGCTCGACCCTGATGTTGAGCCGTGATCGGGTCAAATATATTACTTGGGGAAGACCCGGGGTGAGGAGGCCCGTATCACGTGCTTGGATGTAAGAGCCGGGATCGGGTCAAATATATTACTTGGGGAAGACCTGGGGTGAGGAGGCCCGTATCTCGTGCTTGGATGTATAAGCTGTGACCGAGTCAAATATATTACTCGGGTTTAACTCGTGGTGGGGAGGCTCGTGTCACATGCTTAGGTCTTACCGCGTCCGGGTCAAATATATTACTCGAGTCTTGACTCGCGGTGGGGAGGCGGATGTACGTGTGTTCGACGATGATTGTATTACTTGATGAATTATATATAATTTATTTTATTTATACATTCTCTATTGTGTATAACTATAGCTTTGAAATAAAGTATGAATTATTGTTTATGAAAACTTGAACTCACTCAGCTCAAGCTGACTTTGTGTGTATGTTAGATTGACTTTCAGGTTGAGGATTAGAGATTTCCGCTTGGACGTGCTAGAGACTACTCGGACGGTTGAAGGCACATCTATTCGAAGAATTAATAACGCAAACTGTTTCTTTTAAATTATTACCATAAGTATTTAAATTTTGGATTTTGGTCACCTTCCCGGGTTTTGGGAATTTTGATGTTATCTATTCCGCTGTTTACTACTCTGAAATGATTTTAATGAGATGAAGATTTCAAATAAAACGAATATTTTATTTACAATTGATTTTGGACACCTGTACCCGTGTTTTGGGATTTTTGATACTTAAACTTTTCCGCTGTTATTTACTCTGAACTTGTTTTAAATACAAAGAATCGTTTGGTTTTAAATTTTTGTGAATTTGTGGACGTGATTACCAACTGTAGGATTCCCGGGATTTGGGGTCTTACAAGTTGGTATCAGAGCCATGGTTCGAGGGATCCGAGCATTCCCGAATGCGTGGACTCGAAATGTAAAAGAAAAGACTAGAAATGCCAACCGCGAGTAGCTGCACGTCAAGAGGTAATTTTAATTGTTTAGTCATTCTTATAAGTTTTAGAATTTCATTATGTTTATAATTGACTATGTGTTAGATAGTATGCTAATATGGTTAGGGGCAAGGGTGCTTAGGATAGGCGGGTAAAGTAAACAATTAATAATACTTGATCAACGTTATTAGCAGTTTACCGTTACCTACCATGTTCTAAACACTACCTGTGCTTGACTGTGTTAGGGTTCTGTCTTTGTAGGGATAGGATATGGCTAATGCTCGTGTCATTAGCGTTAAAGTTCCTCTCGTTCCTTAAATTCTCTCGTTCGTTTCCCATCCTCTCGAACGCTTTGCGCGTAATGGTTTAGCTGAGGCGTAGCATACTATCACTCTAGGTTTCCTTACTACTTGTTGAGCTTTAAGCTTCGTTTCTGTTTGACTCAGGCGCTAGTAAAGGTTTTGTCGCTATCATCCTCTTATGCGATTATATGATTAGGTTTCGTCTCCATCCGCATCCGTTCCTGTTGCAACGGGATTCGGGGACGAATCCCATTGTAAGGAGGGTGGACTTGTAACGCCCGTTAATTTCCGACAAAAGGTTTAATCTTGTAGTGTTATGTACACCTTTCGGGCTTGACCCGGCATTCTCCCGGGAGCTCCTTGCAAACCTGGTAAACGTTCTCACTTAACTTTCCACCCAAGTTGCTACATACTTCAATTTAGAGGGACTTGGATGTAACTATTTTATATCATAAACCAAAAGAAAACTCAAACCCTAAACCTATTTGCAGCCGTCGGACCTGGACCCCCCCTGCTCGTTTTTCTTCTGCCCAGCCAAGTTTCAGCCGTGAAAACTTCAATTCAAGGTCGGTTTTATGATTCCCCATGTCTTTTACATTGATCATATGAACGCACTTATTGGTCGTTAAGATTGAGTTTTGATGATAACAGCTTGCTGACAGATTCGTATAGGGTCTTTAACGCGATGTTAATCCACTGTTTTTGATCGATTCTTGATTCCATGATGTTCTACTTTGAGTCTAGTTTCCAGAAAGGTATAATACGTAATTTTTGGACGAGATTTGAATAGTTTTTATGATTTTATAAAATCGAGTGTCAAACCTGATGCTGGACAACGGATTCTGGTCCGTCTTCCCGACATCATAACCTTTTTTCGACAAGTCTAAATTGGTTGGTTCCATTTCTGGAAGTTAATATTTTGAGTTAGGAACCAAACCCAATTGTAATCGTTTAATTTGGCTGGGTAATGAATTTTATAAAAATAAAACCATTTTGTTGCGCAGCTGAAATAGCTGCACATACCTTTCTGTGTTAGAAGAATTTTTATGATTTTTGTGTCCACTAGAAAAATATAATAAAAATATTTTTTTAAACTTAAGATATTTATGTAACATTGGTAAAAATTTAATAATTTAATTCCATGGTTTTCCTATGTAATAAAATACATCTTTGCATGCTAAAATCTGCATGTTATATTCGTATTAATCAATAAGTTCGTTTTAGGCTTAACCGATGGCTGCCCTTTCTCGCATCTTTCGGGGCTGTTATAATTGAAGTTCGTACTCCGTCATATTCTTAGGTATGTCACTTACAATATACTAAAATTTCATGGCCAATGGAGGTGTTTAGGTCGGTCAATCGATTTTAGTTCGAAAACTAGGGTTTATCGGGTGTAGGATTGGCAATTGTTGAGTTTGATGCGTTAAACGATCGGATGACCGATTGTTTTTTTTTTTCACATTTAGTTCTTTTACAAACATTCTCTTTTTGTTTTTTTGGTGAAATTTCAAATCTATATTATTATAAATAGATCATTAATAAGTATATATTCTGTTATACGAAATATATTAATGTAGTATTTGCATCAAAAGAACTTTACGAAAATTCAAATGGTTCACTTTTATTACCATTATTATTATTACTACTACTATTACCATTACTATCAATACCTTATTATCATCATCATCATCATCATCATCATCATCATTACCATTATTATTAGTATTATTAATACCATTATTATTAATATTATTATTAGTTTTATTACACCGATAAATACTATTGCCATTATTATTATTTGTTAATATTACTGATAATATTCTTATTAATATTATTATTTTTTTTCCAAAAAGATCTTTAAAATAAAATAAAGCAAGATTTTTCGCTTAAGCCGTATGACTATTATATCGTCACTACAAAATTTTTATCTTTAACGAGTCACTTAATTGACGATTTCCTCATAATGTTTTTCATAGGGCGCCGCCCAATAGAAAATCCCTTACATTAAAAGTTTTACAAAGTTTTCTAATATTTATGTAAGGTCTCGAATCCCGGGAATCCTACAGTTGGTAATCACATCCACAATTTCACAAAAATTTAAAACCAAACAATTCATTTTATTTAAAACTAGTTCAGAGTAAAGAACAGCGGAAAAAGTGTAAGTATTTAAAAAAAAATCCCAAACACGGATACAGGTGTCCAAAATCAAATGTAAAGAAAATGTTTGTTTTATTTGAATTCCTCGACCAGAAATGCCTTCAACCTCCCAACTAGCATCCAACACGTCCAAGCGGTAGCATCCACTTCTTGACCTGAAAGTCAATCTAACAAACACACAAAGTCAGCTTGAGCTGAGTGAGTTAAGTTTTCATAAACCATAATTCATACTTGCTTTCAAGATTATAGTTATAAACAATAGAGAGGATAAAATAAAATAAATAATATAATTCACCAAGTAATACAATCATCGTCGAACACACGTACACGGGCCTCTCCACCATGAGTCAAGACTCGAGTAATATATTTGACCCGGACACAGTAAGACCTAAGCATGTGACACAAGCCTCCCCACCACGAGTCAAAACCCGAGTAATATATTTGACTCGGTCACAGCTTATACATCCTAGCACGAGATACAGGCCTCTCCACCACGGGTACAACCCGAGTAATATATTTGACCCGATCTTGGCTCATACATCCAAGCACGTGATACGGGCCTCTTCACCACGGGTAAAAGCCGAGTAATATATTTGACCCGATCACGGCTCAACATTGTAACACCCGTTAATTCCGAATTCAAGGGTTAAAGAGTGTAGAGTATGTATAATTCTCGGGATTTATCCGACGTTTCTCGGAAGCCTTTATGTCACCCCGGTACGTTAAAGAACCTAACCATTCCTTCCATTTTGCCTTACACTTGAATCTAGAAGGACTAGGGTGTAATATCTTATGTTATAACAAAAAAAAATAAAACCCTAGCCACCTATAGCTGTGCGATCGGCTGCTTCTTCAAGACCAAGACCCACGTTTTTTTTTCTTGTGCAGCCAATTCTAAGCCTTAGAACTTCAATTCAAGGTATGTACTACGATTCCCCAAGTCTTTTTCACGTTAATTGACCCTCATATTGCGCGTATTGATCAAAAAACGTCTTGTTGTAGGCTAACCGGGTGGCTGCCCAATTGAGCGTTTCCGGGGCTGTTTTGAGTGAGGTTTTCACATCAAAATCCCACTAGGTATGACATGTACATCATATTAAAATTTCATGGTCATTGGAGGTGTTTAAGTCGGTCAATCGATTTTAGTTCGAAAACTAGGGTTTATCGGGTGTAGAATTGCAAATTGTTGAGTTTGATGCGTTAGTTGATCGGGTGACCGACCGATTCAGTTTGTGCAGCCCTAGGGAGGTTTAAGGGCTATGGAAAAATTATTTTTTTGGTGCTCGGGGCTGTCGTGGTTAGTGCTTCGTCAATCGAGTCGGCGGTGCGTGAAGTTTCGTTTAAATGTTAAAGTAAGTGTTGTAAAAAGGAACCGTCAACCCTATCAACTCGGGTGACATAATTATGATGAATGAAAAGAGTTAAGATGGAATTTGGTCCATTCGGGGCTGATTCGGTTAACAAATGGTTTTAAGGATTATTTCACGCGCATTCGACCCGATTTGACTATCTTTGGGCCTTGGGCCAAGTATTGGGCCTTGGGCCAAGTTGTTGGGCCTTGGGCCAAGTGACAAGTGTTGGGCCTTGGGCCAAATTATTGGGCCTTGGGCCAAAGTGTTGGGCTTGTACGGCCCATTAGGCTAGAGTGTTCCTACAGTTTAGTTTAGTAACGCGTTATGTATAATTTACAGGCCCTTGCTTGTGATTTTGCCCTTAGGAACTTCCTAGCTCGTTGCAAGTATTCGATCGATCTCAGGTGAGTTCATGATGCCCCTTTTACTCATTTTACTTTTGGGCTAGCATGCGCACCTAAATGTTTTCTTACTTGATGAAATGTTTTTAAAATGATTTTATATAGGCTTGCTAGTATATGGTAAGCCTTGGGATGTTAAATATATATATATGTATATATATTATTTCTTGGCCTCTATTTGGCGATGTTGTAGTCGTTTCGACTACTGATGTTGTGTATGCCTACTTCGTGTTTGCATTCACTGATGTTACGTGTTTGGGTTGTACGTTTGCTCGACCCTGATGTTATACGTGGATGTTATATATATACTGTTATGTATATAGGGATGTTATTGAATGGATGTTTACATATAAATTTGTATACGTATGTATGAGGATGTTTAAGTTCGATAATGATGATTAGATGGATATACCCTTTTACTTTTAGAAAACCTTTGGTATGGCTATCATGATTTTACTACTGATATCTTTTACTTAAAACTTGAACTCACTCAGCTCAAGCTGACTTTGTGTGCATGTTAGTGTAAGTTTCAGGATTTGGAAGAGGATGCCTTATCGCTTGGATGTGCACGGAGCTACTTGGATGGTGAAGAGCATACTGGAAGGAAGAATTGTTTATGAATATTTTATTTCAAGGAAACTTATAAAAGTTATACTTATTTTGGTTCTTGGGCAAAATTCCCGGGTTTCGGGAACTTATTTCATTTTTCATGTTTTCGCAAAATTTATACTCTGATAAGTTTGTTTTAATGGAAGAAACGGTTCTTAAGTTTATTAAATTTTACGAGTGTTTGAATGATTACCAACTGTGGGGTTCCCGGGGTGGGTTCGGGGCCTTACAAGTTGGTATCAGATCCTTGGTTCGAGGGATCCGAGCATCCCCGAATGCTTGGACTCGAACTGTAAGAAAGGAAACCAGTATGCCCATCGTGAGTAGCTGCACGCCAAAATGTAACTTTAAATTATTTAGTCATTCCTTTACATTTAAGATTTCCCTTATGTGATTAACTATTAAGTGTTAGATAGAGTGCTAATATGGTTAGGGGCCGGGGGTGATTTGGAAGGGCGGGTAAAGTAAACGACTAATCACACTTGATCAACGTCATTAGTAGTTTACCCTTACCTTACATGTTCTAAATGCCACTTGTACTTAATCATATTAAAACTCTGTCTTTGTAGGGATAAGTCATGGTTAATACTCGAACAAACAGGAGAGGTGGTTCTAGTGGTCGTGGTCGTGGTCGTAGTCGTAGGCCACGTGCCGAAGCCGAGAATGAGATTCCTACTCCCCAGCAGGAAACTCCGATTCATGAGGAGGGGGTAACCCCGCCTTAGATCCTTCTTTACGCGCGGCTATCGATAATGAGGTCTACCAGGTGCTCCATAGCGCCATTCCAGAGATCGTTGCTGAGTCCGTCAGGGTCATGGAAGAATCACTAGCTGGTAAGGGTTCGGATAGGGGAAGGAAGAGTAAGGAGGTACAGGTCGAAGAGGAAGAGGAAGTTTATGTGCCGAGTGGGGACAAAGATGAGGTGCGGACCATTAGTGTATCGACCCGGGGTTGCTCGTATGGTGACTTTAAGAAGTGCGACCCCCTTCTTTCGATGGTACTAAAGATGCATTGGCAGCACATCAATGGGTGAGGGAGATGGAGTCTGTTCTGAGGGTTAGTAAATGCAAGGGGGATGACATGGTGACTTATGCTACTGCCTCATTTCGTTCTGAGGCACTATGTTGGTGGGATAATTTGGCGCAAGCTATGGGTGATCGTACGATTAGGAGGATGACGTGAGATGAGTTGAAGAAATTGGTTCTCAATCAGTTTTTTCCTCCGCATGAATTGGATAAGATAGAACAGGAATTCTTGACCTTGGAGGCTGGTACTATGTCGCATCGGGAGTATACCACCAAGTTTAACAAGATGGCTCGTTTATGTCCCGACTTGGTTACTCCCAAAGCCAAGAGGATTAAGAAGTACGTGAAGGGGCTTCCGGTGGATATTCGTAGGGGTGTGTTAACTACCGACATGAACTCTTTTCACTCGGTAGTCACTTTAGCAGGTACGCTTTATGATCAGAGGGAGAAATTACCGCCTACCGAGAATAGGAGGGCATGGAACTCAAATTCGTACGGTAAGCGGCCAGGGGGAACAATTTTAACTCGTCCGGGAAAAGGGTAAAGACTGAGACTTCTGAGTTTAAAAGGGATGCAGCGTCTGGTAATTGCAAGAAGTGCGGAAAGCCGCACAAGGGGAGTGTAGGATGGGGTCTGGCACTTGTTTTCGTTGTGATAAGGTGGGACACCCCCATTTCGAGTGCCCGACATTGACCTGTTTCCGCTGTAAGGGTTCGGGTCACTTGGCATCAAATTGTCCTTCCATTAAGGTGGGGGGGGGGGGGGTCCGGGCAGGGGACTTCCTCGAGGGGGAAAATAGATGAGAAGCCGAAGGCCAGGGTGAGGGCCTTCAACATCTCCAAGAAGGAAGAGAAAGAGGATGCGGATGTCGTTTCAGGTACTTTTTCCTTATTTAGCTTTCATTCCACCGTTATAATTTCTTATTCCTTTGAATTCGTATGTGTTGATCGTGTAGCTAAGCAGTAGTATAATATTGTCCTAGGTACCTTTCTACTTGATGAATTACAGGCGTCAGTTTTATTTGATTCGGGCGCCAGTAGGAGTTTTGTGGCTACCACTTTCTGTTCCTTATTGAATAAATCACCCGAGCGCGTAGTCGATGGGTTTGAGGTTGAGGTTGCCGTAGGAAAATCCGTTTCCGTGTCTAGTGCTCTTCAGGGTTGTTCCATTGAGTTGTCTGGTTATAGGTTTCCGGTGCGACTGTACTTGATGCCACTTGGTTGTTTCGATGTGGTGCTCGAGATGGATTGGCTCGCGAATGTTGATGCTCAGATCATTTGTGGTCAGAAACTCGTTCGTCTAAGGGCCCCGGATGGGACTCGGATTACGGTCTTCGGTGATCAGAATGTTGCGACGCCACATATCATATCCATGATTAAGGCAGGGAAGTTGATGCAGCGGGAGTGCGGGGCGTATCTGGCGTATGCTATGAATGTGAATACCGAGGTGGCTACCGTCGGTGATGTTCCTATTGTTTGGAATTTCCCGGATGTATTTCCAGATGATTTGTCACATGTGCCGCCAGATCGCGAGGTCGAGTTCCAGATAGACCTTGTACCGGGCGCCAAACCCGTTGCCCGAGCTCCCTACCGCCTAGCCCCGAATGAAATGAAGGAGCTTATGGCTCAGTTGGAAGACTTACTCGATAAGAGCTTTATTCGACCGAGCATCTCACCTTGGGGTGCCCCGGTCCTGTTCGTTAAAATGAAGGACGGTAGCATGCAGATGTGTATTGACTATCGTGAATTAAACTAGCTCACTGTCAAAAATTGGTACCCTCACCCAAGGATTGACGATTTATTTGATCAGCTCCAAGGAGCTAGTTGGTTCTCGAAGATCGAACTTAGGTCCGGGTATCATCAGCTGAAGATTCGGGAGGAAGATATTCCTAAGATTGCCTTCTGCACTCGTTATGGACATTACGAATTTCTGGTGATGTCTTTCGGTTTGACCAACGCACCGGCTGCGTTCATGGATCTTATGAACCGGGTGTGTAGACCGATGCTCGATCGCTCGGTTATTGTGTTCATCGATGATATTCTTGTGTACTCTAAAAGTGAATCCGATCACGCCGGTCATCTCAGGGAAGTGTTGGAGGCTCTGCGAAAGAACAAATTGTATGCGAAATTTTCTAAGTGTTCCTTCTGGTTACGTGAGGTTCAATTCTTGGGCCATGTCATTAACCCGAGTGGTATTCTGGTTGACCCTGCAAAGGTGGAAGCCGTGAATGAATGGGAGTCTCCTAAGTCTCCAACCGAAATCCGTAGTTTTCTGGGTTTGACGGGGTATTACTGCCGCTTTATTCCCGATTTTTCGAAAATTGCTTCTTCACTAACCAAGCTAACTAAGAAAAGTGTTAAGTTCATTTGGGGTACGGAACAGGAGGAGGCTTTTCTCGAGCTGAAGAACAGATTGACGCATGCCCCGATCTTATCTTTACCTGATGGCACCGACGATTTGGTGGTGTATTCTGATGCCTCTTATCAGGGGCTTGGGTGTGTTTTGATGCAGCGAGGTCGAGTCATCGCTTATGCCTCACGACAGTTGAAGCCCCACGAGGCGAATTATCCTACCCACGATTTAGAATTGGCAGCGGTTGTGTTTGCGTTTAAGTTGTGGAGGCACTATTTGTACGGTGTTCCTTGCGTTATTTATACCGATCATAAGAGCTTAAAGTATTTCTTCGAGCAAAAGGAACTGAATATGCGGCAGCGTCGATGGTTGGAGTTGATTAAGGACTACGATCTGGAGATCATGTACCATCCGGGTAAGGCTAACGTGGTAGCCGACGCGTTAAGCCGGAAGGAGAGACCAAAACCTATTCGTGTGAAATCCTACCAGCTTATTCTCAAACCCGACATTTTGAAACAAATAGCCAACGCACAGAATGAAGCATTGCAGGTGGAATGGATTATGTCAGAGCGTATTTGGGGTCAGGAAAAGTTGTTGGAAGACGTAGGTGATGGGGTGAAATATAAGGATGGTCGTTTATGGGTACCGAGGTATGGAGGATTCAGAGATAAAATTTTGGATGAGGCACACAAGTCGCGCTATTCTATTCACCCGGGCGCGACCAAGATGTACCAAGACTTGAAGAAAAATTATTGGTGGCCTGCAATGAAATTTGAGGTGGCTCAGTACGTGAGTAAGTGTTTGACGTGTCTACAGGTTAAGGCTGAGCATCAAAAGCCATTTGGGAAACTTTAGCCGTTGGAAATACCTGAGTGGAAATGGGAACATCTTACCATGGATTTCTTGACTAAACTACCTCGTACTCCTAGGGGCAATTATGACACCATTTGGGTAATCGTGGATAGTCTGACCAAGAGCGCTCATTTCTTGCCGATTCGAGAGACTTTTAACTCTGAGTAGCTGGCTGATGTGTTTATTCGTGAGATCGTCTCTAGGCACGGGGTGCCGGTGTCTATTGTTTTGGATAAGGATACACGTTTCACCTCCATGTTTTGGAAAGGGTTTCACGAGGAGATGGGCACCAAACTCCTCATCAGTACTGCCTATCACCCGCAGACGGATGGTCAGTCCGAGAGGACCATTCAGACTCTAGAGGATATGTTGCGGGCTTGTGTTATCAACTTTGGTGGTAGTTGGGACCGTCACTTACCGTTGGTGGAGTTTTTGTATAATAACAGTTATCACGCCACGATTGGGATGCCACCGTTTGAGATGTTGTATGGTAGGAGGTGTAGGAATCCTGTCTATTGGGGTTCCATTGGTCAAAATCAGTTAGGTAGTTTAGAGGTGGTCGAGGCTACGACTGAGAAACTCGACAAGATTAAAGCATTTATGAAGGCCGCGCAGGATCGTCAGAAGTCTTATGCAGATAAAAGGCGAAGGCCTATCGTGTTTGAGGTTGGGGATAGGGTTATGTTAAAAGTTTCTCCCTGGAAGGGCATTATTCGTTTTCGTAAGAGGGGGAAGCTCAGTCCGAGGTTTATTGGCCTATTCCGTATTTTGGCCCGAGTTGGCGAGGTAGCTTATAGACTGGATTTACCCGAGGAGCTCGCGGGGATTCATCCTACTTTTCATGTGTCTCATCTGAGGAAATGCTTAGCGGATGAGGAGGCCCATGTGCCTGTTGACGATATTGAGCTCGATGGTAAGCTGAACTACGTCGAGCAACCGATTGCTAATCCTTGACCGTCAGGAGAGACGACTGAGGAACAAGGTGGTTAGGCAGGTAAAGGTGCAATGGATACACCGTAGGGGTTCCGAGGCTACTTGGGATTCCGAAGACGAGATGGTTAAGCAATATCCGCAGTTGTTCCTGTCGCATAGGGATTTGGGGACGAATCCCATTGTAAGGGGGGTGGACTTGTAACACCCGTTAATTCCGAATTCAAGGGTTAAAGAGTGTAGAGTATGTATAATTCTCGGGATTTATCCGACGTTTCTCGAAAGCCTTTATGTCGCCCCGGTACATTAAAGAACCTAACCATTCCTTCCATTTTGCCTTACACTTAAATCTAGAAGGACTAGGGTGTAATATATTAAGTTATAACAAAAAAAAAAAAGAGAACCCTTGCCACCTATAGCTGTGCGATCGGCAGCTTCTTCAAGACCAAGACCCACGTTTTTTTTTCTTGTGCAGCCCATTCTAAGCCTTAGAACTTCAATTCAAGGTATGTACTATGATTCCCCAAGTCTTTTTCACGTTAATTGACCCTCATATGGTAAGCCTTGGGATGTTAAATATATATATATATGTATATACATTATTTCTTGGCCTCTATTTGGCGATGTTGTTGTCGTTTCAACTACTGATGTTGTGTATGCCTACTTCATGTTTGCATGCACTGATGTTACGTGTTTGGGTTGTACGTTTGCTCGACCCTGATGTTATACGTGGATGTTATATATATATACTGTTATGTATATAGGGATGTTATTGAATGGATGTTTACATATACATTTGTATACGTATGTATGAGGATGTTTAAGTACGATAATGATGATTAGATGGATGTACCCTTTTACTTTTAGAAAACCTTTGGTATGGCTATCATGATTTTACTACTGATATCTTTTACTTAAAACTTGAACTCAATCAGCTCAAGCTGACTTTGTGTGCATGTTAGTGTAAGTTTCGGGATTTGGAAGAGGATGCCTTATCGCTTGGACGTGCACGTAGCTACTTGGATGGTGAAGGGCATACTAGAAGGAAGAATTGTTTATGAATATTTTATTTCAAGAAAACTTATAAAAGTTATACTTATTTTGGTTCTTCGGCAAAATTCCCGGGTTTCGGGAACTTATTTCATTTTTCATGTTTTCCGCAAAATTTATACTCTGATACGTTTGTTTTAATGGAAGAAACGGTTCTTAAGTTTATTAAATTTTACGAGTGTTTGAATGATTACCAACTGTGGGGTTCCCGGGGTTCGGGGCCTTACAAACATCCAACGGGCCTCTTCACCACGGGATTTTAAAACCCATGTAATATATTTGACCCGCCAAAATGATGATCACGTCACACGGGCCTCTCCACCACGGGTACAACCCGAGTAATATATTTGACCCGGCCGTGAATCACCATGCACACACACATCAATAAGCCTACACACATCATTCTTAGTCACGAAGAACTAAATATCATTACACAATCGTAGGCTATAAGGTAACACATCCTCATACGTACACACATACCTCCATATATACATACATATATATACCCACATATATATATATATATATATCATCCCACACGGGAACTAAGTAGATAGGTCTACTCATATTCAATTACTGCCAAGTCTACTAACATCCTCGAGTCTAGACCATCAATAATGTATGTAACCTTAAGGACACAAGACCATGAACGAGTCTAAAATATCCTAAGGCATATAAAATAATTCAAATATAGCTTTCAAAATGCACCATCACAAGTGAGACCATGTAAAACTATTCAAATCATTGTAACGAGTAAAATCGTTTAAAATTGTATTTCGGTGTGTATGCTAGCCCAAAACGTAAAAGAGTAAAAAGGGCATCATGAACTCACCTGAATCAATCGAACGCCTGCAACGAGCTAGGAAATCTCTAAGTGCACAATCACAAGCAAGGGCCTGTAAATTATACACAACGCGTTACCAAACTAGACTGTAAGAACTCTCTAGCCTAATGGGCCGTCCAGGCCCAACACACCGGCCCAAGACCCAACAACTAGGCCCAAGGCCCAACACTTGGGCCAAGGCCCAACCACTTGGCCCAAGGCCCAAGAACTTGGCCCAAGGCCCAACACTTGGCCCAAGGCCCAACCACTTGGCCCAAGGCCCAACACTTGGCCCAAGGCCCAACCACTTGGCCAAGGCCCAATACTTGGCCCAAGGCCCAACATTTGGCCCACGGCCCAACAACCTTACCTCAGCCCCTAAAATCTTTCAACTAACCCAATCCACCAGTTAAGCCTAAAACGAACTTATCGATTAATAACGAGTAAAACGTGTAGATTTTAGCATGCGAAGATGCATTTAATTACATAGGATAACCTTTGAAATAAATTATTAAATTTTTACCAGACTTTGATAAATGTCTTAGGTTTATAAAAATATTTCTATTATATTTTTCTATTGGACCCAAAAATTATAAAAATTCCTCCAACACAGCAAGGTAAGTGCAGCTAGTTCAGTGCGCAACAAAATGGTCTTATTTTTATAAAATTCATTACCGAACCAAATTAAACGATTCCAATTGGGTTTGGTTCCTAACTCAAAATAATAACTTCCAGAAGTGTAACCAACCTATTTGGACCTGTCAAAAAAAGTTATGACGTCGGGAAGACAGACCAGAATCCGTCATCCCGCATCAGCTTTGACACTCGATTTTATAAATTCATAAAAACCATTCAAATCTTGTCCAAAAATTACGTATTATACCTTTCTGGAAACTAGACTCAAATTAGAATATCATAGAAACAAGAATCGATCAAAAACAATATATTTTCATCGATTTACAGACCCTACAATAAACGTATACGAATCTGTCAGCAAACTGTTATCATCAAGACTCAACCTTAACGACCAATACGCAATGTATAACGATGGTTTAAGGCGTAAAAGACTAGAGGGGACTTGGGACTAACCTTGAATTGGATTTTTACGGCCTAACTACTGCTGCAAAAAGAAAAATCGGATGGTTTGGGGGACTAGCTGCTGCCGATCGGATATGCTTAGGAGGGCTAGGGTTTTGATTTTTGATTATAATATAAAATGTTACGTTCTGGTCCTTCCAAGTTAAAGGTTGTGACACTTGAATAGAACTTAAGTAATTCCACTTATGGGCTTGTCTAGGAGGCCCCCCGAAGATTCAAGACGAGTCCCGGTAACAAAATTAGAATCATACAATGCATAAGCATCATTTTCTTTTCTCAACGACATTTTATGGGCGTTACACTTTAGCATTAGCTAAGGATATTTTATCATGCAAGTTATTATTGAGTTATAAAGGAAAACATCATGTTTTTACAATCAATTTTCACAAACTTAAACGAATTTAACAATCATTTCTTCTCCCTTCTTCGTCAACGCCAACGAGTCTCGAGTGAGTAAATCATACCACCGCCCCCATAATAACTTTCATGCCGCAAAGCCCACCTTCGAGAAGACAAGCATCACAAACTACCCTTTTGTTTTTCTCTTCTTTCTTCTTTACGTATATACATTGTCCTGTTTAGACTTTGTCGAAATAGTTTTATGTGTCAAGTTCTTTCGAAGTTTATACTAAGCTTGGTTATTCAATGATTTATGAGCTCCTTTCATACATCATTCATAATTGCATTATTGAATCGATTTAATTAGTTATCTCAATTTCGCGATCTATAACCGATTCTCCATTCATTTAGTGGAAATTGGGACCATGTACATGTTTATTATTACATGAATCGTTTTAATGGTCGTGTTCTATTTTCTCTCGATGTTTTATTCTAATCATTTTGTTACTTTGATCTCAATGTTTTACCAATTGAAGACTAATGTCTTAATTCGATCTTGAAGTTCGATGATTTTGTTCTCGATGTTTTATAAATTGGAAACAAACGTTTTACTTTGATCTCGAAGTTGCAATGATTTACTTTGTTATTAATCCAAATGATGCCCTTATTCACGTTGATATTTTCATTTTTTTATTGAGTCATTATTGACTCCAAGAACTTACCTGATTCTTTTATTAAAGTTTCGTTATTATTCTCGGACCCAATGCGTATCGATTTGTGTGTTTACATTTTGCAGCTCAATGCTACGTTTACTTAACATGTTATTTTCAACGTTATTATTTCATGTTCATGATTTCAATTGATGTCATCCGTTATTTTAATTATTTCATACTATTCAAGAGTTTCCCGCATTTTGTTTGGTAAACATCGTTTGTGTCTTTAAAACTTCAATGTTTTCATATTCTCTCTTATCCTTGACCTTAAGGATTGGTTTCTATATTTTGTTAAATTTTGACCTGCTAGTTCATCGTTCTTGAATTCCAAATTTTTCACATAAGGAATTATTATATTTTTAAACCCACACAATAGGACGGATTATGTGGACCATCCGACGATAAAGGTAATTACGGGTCGACACGTAATTATCCAAGTCCTGGCATGGAAGACATAATAAGTCCAGTTGCGTGCAATAACTCAAAACCTGGAACGATTTTGAGAGACGAGACAAATGCAGTATGATATAAGGGCATGGTGGATACGCCGCTGGTACATCCTATATATAAGTGTCCTTACCATATTCTCATTTGTGGCGTCTTTCGGGTCATTCAAAGATCGACGTTATTGTTTTTATTTAAATATGTAAAAAAAATCGTTAAACTTTTAAACAACTCCTCATATTAGTTGTTTTCTTGTAAAATTTATTTTTATTTTAGTTTCGGGATGAAATTCTCAAAAGTTGTGAATCCCGTAACATTCGTTACTTTTCAAACCCGAAAACCCAACCCGTTTCGAATTTTCGGTTTTCGTTTATAAATATACAAATATTATTTTATATCTCAAGTTCGATTCATATATTTTACGTGTCATTCGATTTATGTTTATTGTCGTTCGTTTATTGTTCATTTTGTTCAAATAATGAATCTACGGGATTCAAAGTTTCTATTTATACGAGGTGCATTATTCGGACATAACATGTAAATAATCCAAAAATATATATATCCTTAACAAGATTTAAAACATTCAACAGTTCAAGGATCATTATGTAATTATAGATTAATATATGTTTTAAAGAAATCTTAAACTTCAGGGACTGATTGTGTAACATTTTAAAATATTATAATTAACCCAGCCCCCCTCCCCCGTACCTCGTTTTTCCGGTCAATGATTCCGGACACCGGAATTCGTCTCCGGCGAAGTCCAAAAAGCCCCCTCACTTTGCCGTTTGACCATTTTGTTTATATCAACGACCATAACCTTCAACTTTAACTCGTAATCAATATATTAATTTGGTTTTAACGTCTCACAATCACCAGAATCACTGTAATTCTCGCCGAATTATTAGCCGTGATCAAATCGTCGAAATTAACTCGTTATTGACCCAATTAATAGTATAAATAGGACACTCCAGTGAGCATAATCTCACACCAAACACCAATTAGCATCATAATACACTCAGTAATGACTATGAAGTTTCCGATCGTTTTTCCGGCCAGGTTCATTCTCCTCCATTCCGGCATCATTAGAGGTAATACATATATGGTTTTGATTCGCGATTAACATCTAAAAAAAACCCCTAATCTAATTTAAACGTACATGGAACCATTTCAGAGAATTGATAATCTAGAGTTTTGAAGTATGAAGATGAACTTGATGATTTGTTTATATAAAAAACTGTTTTTGTTATAACATCAAATAAACAAAATGGTCTGGTGGGTAATGCGTTTGAGTGTGAATGAAAGGACACGGGTTCCAACCCGGGTCAGGCCATTATTATTTCATATTTTATAAAATCTTTTCCCTTTATTATATTAACTAAATAAATTAATTAAAAATCATAATAATTTAAATAAAATTATTTTTAAACCAAATAAAAATTTTATAAATTAAATATAAATTAAAATCTACCTTTCTCCATAGAAAAGCCAAAATTTTCATAATAATTACTCGTTAATTTTAAATCATTCGTTAATCTTAATCCGTTAATAAAGTTTAGTTAATTTACTTATTTCGTTAAAACCCGGTTAACTTTATATTATTTAACTTTTAGTTAACTTTATAAATGCGAGAATAAGTTTATATCGTTCAAACCGTATCTAATACAGAGTATAAACCTCATTACTTTGGTCATTAAAATAAATCGTCATAACTTTAAAACTCATTAAAATTAATTCGCCCATTAAACTTTATTTCGGTAATATTAATTCGTTAATTCGTTAAACATTATTTCATTAGCTTATAATCCATTAAACCATTGAAAATAGCTTTGTGCTTTGTTGGCTTTTAATTTCTTTAACCTTAATTCGTTAACATAAATAGTATTTGATATGTGATTACCATACAAAATCCGTTAAAACTTAAGGATAATAAAATATTATAATGCCATAAAATGCTAATAAAATATATTAATATCCTGTTAACCAAATCTATAAAAAATTTTCAATCCCAATAGTTAGATTTTGTTGTGTTTTAATTATAGTTCGAGAAGCTCAATCGTTTTGGATTCTTTAACGCACTTTCGTTTGCTTTGGTTTCGTTATCATGCTTTCTGTTTTCATTGCAATGTTTATCTTCAATTTCAATGTGAGTTTCTAACAACCCATTTTTAAACGTTTTCGTATTTTGGGGTGGTATATGTATTTGTTATCAAACTTCAAGATTTACAATTTTTGCTTACATACTACAATTCATATCATGGACTTGTGTGCTTACTTGCTTATTTGTTATATACGTGGATTTCAAGTGGTTTTCTCAATAAGTATGATCATACGCCCCCCTTTGCACTCAAGTCCATTTGTATCGAGTGGAAAAGGGACCTCATATCCGAGTACGTTGGTAGCCCCAACTGGAAAGGAACTTCGTTTGTTCTTTACACTCGGGTCCATTGCATCAAGTGTAAAGAACCCTTATGTGCTTATTTCACAAGTTTCATGGAATTGTATGATTTTTACGTATTAAATCAAACTGCGGGAATCTCACCAGCTATGTTCATAGCTAACTTTATTTTATACATATGTTACAGGTGTAAAGATACGAGGATGAAAGTTAGAAGACACATAGCATGCCTATAGGATATTCAAAGAACAACTTATCATTTGTTACAACTTGTATTATTTGATAAACTTGTGTTACATGAAGATTTAAATGAATTAATGTTATTATGGTCACCTAATAGTGTCACGTGTGTTTAAGCAATCTGTACGTCACACTCAGGCGTTTCCGCTTTAGCCGAGGTGTTACACGGCTCAATAGAATCCCCGAGCATACCTTTGATCCGCTCAAGGGCCCATGTGAAGCCCATTTGGTGTTCCTTAGATATAGCCGCATGCGAGAAACAGAACGACTTCGACGTCGACGCCACACCAACATACTGAACAAACGGCCAATTATACATGTTGGTGTTGTATGTCGTAATAATCAACAACAAATGGGGGAACGCACGCCATATTTTAAACGACCTCTCATGACAGACAAAAACATCCTCCATGCGGTTGGTTGAAGGGTTCTCCCGTGTGTAATGCACGAACCCATTATTATGCATGAAGTTTTCTAATACCTGCATCCGGTTTAATAGGACGTTAATAAATTTTTTTAAGCATTCGCTTTAAGAAGTCAAATTAGAACGTGAACCTGCATGGGGGTATTGCCAACTTTATTTTCTTTTTTCAACTTCTCTGTAAAATTGTGTATGTCCTTCTCAATACAGCATCTTTCGGAAACCCTTTTACGTAAGAGTGAGACAAAATTTGCGGCTTCACGCCCTCCATGTGTAACCTTGCAGCTATATCAACCTCCTCGTTGGCCATTCTCCTGAGACACGCGTGCCCCTCCTTAAAGAGGAATGGATCGTGATTGTGCGTCTCGTTACTACCTGAAGCTTCCAATAATCACCTCCCCAGTCGTACATTCCTTTTAGCATAAATGGACAACCCTTCTTTATACTACATGTGCGTCTGACTGTTGTTGTGAGTTTGGGTTCCCAACCGCGATTGTATCCAAGATCCATAGCGTTTGTCCTGAACCGTTGGACAACAACAACACACCCATGCTCCCGTCCTCTTTTCTTTGCTCATTCCTCCAACTCCTCACGGGAACCAAAAACTGAAACAGTGATAACGCCATATTTAATACACGTTCAAAATACTAATAATAATAGCTATCATATTTTAACAAAACGTATGGTTTCATACATTATCCGTTTTATACGACACCGTCGCCTCGCATATGTCATCATCCTCATCATCATCATCATCATCGTTCCCAGAAAGATGTCCGGCATACTTGTTGTGACAGTCTCTTGAGCGGTATCATGAACGTGGTCTGGTTCTGCTTGTGACCGATATAACTCTTCTACTTGTAAAGGGTTAGAATGTTGACTCCCAGAATACGGCTATTCAACATGAAACTTGTACGAAGGTTGGGCAACGTAATACTGGTTTTCTGATAATTTGTATAACGGCTGACCATAGGCCTGTTCAGGTTGTGACTAGTAAGAGCTGCTGCTTCCCGCCACATCCGAAGGCGGACGGTCATGTACAAAATATTCCTAACAAAAAATATGTTTAATATATCTAATTTCAAAAATGACTAACGGCAGTTAAACTAAATAAACATACGAGGATATTTGGTTCAAATTTGGTAACGCTGCCTCCTCATCATAATATGCAAACCCTGTTGCCAGGTTCAAATCTGGAATATTTGACTCCTCATTCGTCCCTGGAAATAACCCCTCGTTCCACAATCACGACATATTTTTGCCTTGGGATTTTTTTCTTGAGAATGGTCGTGTGTGTGTTTGAACTTGTATGTGTATTTTTGCATGTATACATGGTTATATATATATAATATATATTACAATAGGGAGAGGGGGAGCTCTTGGCTCAATAATTCAACTTTAACAGTATCGGCTACGTATAGATCTATCAGTGGCATATAGGTACGACTTAACAGTTGATTTGATCTTGGCATGTTTTCGTTTACCTAATCAACCACGGTTAGCTCTAGGCGTGACCTATCCATGGCTAATTTAGTCAACAACCTCATGCGAAGATAAAATCAATATCAATCATTGTCAGCGATCGTATACCGCTACGAATAACATTATCCGTGGCGGTATATTGGGTGTGGGGTGTGTAAGCAGACCCTACCTCATTCGATGATTGTTAAGGCCTTAAGGGCCTATATTGGGCTTTGAGATATGTGGGAATTCGTATAATAAAACCTCATGTTTTACACACAATTTAGACTATTAATAAAAGTTCAGCAACTTCGAGGATTTCTGATTTCTTCTGGGAATATAATTTCACTTATGAAGTGTCACAATCATACTAATTGCCTAGCGACAAATATAACATGTTTGGGATCTTTTCATTTTCTTATTTATTTTTATCAAAGTGTAAATTATAAAATTATAACTAAATTTTCAATAACGAATAAGAATGAGGTAGGTGGTCCACTGGTAAAGGCTAAACGTTTAAAGTTTAAATATCTTGGGCTTGAGAGGTCTGGCCTCTTGGATTCAAGTCCTACAAACGACAAGAATTAAAAAAAAAATCACCGTTAAAAAAAATAATAATAAATTTCAATATTATTTCACAAAAACTAGTTAATCTTTTTCATGTATGTAAAAACTAAATTTCAATATTATTTCACAAAAACTGTTAATCTTTTTCCGGTATGTAAAAACTATTCAAGTGAATGAGATGTACAGAACAATTATGAAATTTCACTATTAGTTGTTTTATCCCTTTTCATTTATATACCTTAGGTAAATTTTAAATGATTATCTTTTTTAATAGTAATCAATTTTCATGAATTTAGATCAATTAATCATAACAAATATATATATATATATATATATATATATATAATTAACATCCTGTCAGTCTCTCTAAATTACTATTCATGAAATTATTCATTCTCAGCCACACTCTTAAATTTTACTTCACTATTCTCAGCCACACACCACAAGTATCACAAACGTATGTATTCACTATTCAGTCATTCTCTCCTCTCTCACTCATTCATCCATCTTCATCTTCTCTCTCTCTCTCTCTCCTTTATTCTCATTAGACGGTCTAAAGCCATATGTTCGCGACACCGTCCGTCGTTGCCGGGTTCGGACTTGGCCTTGCTGGCAACGGAGTGGTGGTTTCTGGCGGCGACGTGGTGGTTCTTTGGCCGACGCCAGCTTCGTCGTCGTTGTAGGAATTCTAAATCGCATGTGTATTCAGTTGCCATATTCCAATTCGAACCCTTGGTTGCTACGGCGGCATGGCGGTGATGAAACCCTAACAGAGAAACCCAGTATACAGAGGTTTCAAATCCCATATAAAATATGTTATGCTTTATGGTTACTGTTTGGAACTTCGCCTAAGTTCATTTTGTATATCAGCTTAAAGCCTGCCCGCCGCATCGCGCGGGTTAAAAATCTTGTTTATTTTAAAATTTATGATAATGAAACAACATTGAAACTTAAGTGATTTAATCTAGTTAAAGAATCAAATGATTTTAATTTTAATGAAACAATAAAGAAACCATCTAATATAATCTAACTATGTATTAAAACAACATGATTTTCCATATGGTATCATTCTAGGGCTTCCATATAGAATGCCACATAGATGCCATGTGAGCAGTTGCCTATTTTATCATCTCTTTTTCCAAACACAATATGGAGCATGAACCCATTTAGTTATGTTATAACCCGTGACCCGGTTTCTCTTCAAATACAATCATCTTCATATTAAGATAATATTTTGTAAAATTTTGAAAAATAAATTATTGTGTGATACAAGTCTCGAACCGAAGACCTCATGCATGTTTCAAACTAAAGATGCTTACCAACTCCACTTAAGTAGTTATTGTGTTGAATTTCTTTATAAATGATATATTGTTAATTAACTTATAATTAATACTAGAAAATTATTAAACAGTTAGGTTAACATCCAATGTTGTATTCAAAGAGGCTTTTAGAGATTTATGAATTGTCAAATTTTGTTTATCATTATTAATATCTTATAAATTTATAACACATGTTATTATCTATATTACTAAATTTAATTTAATATTTTTTTGTTGTTTTTTAACCACCCATGTATCACACGGGCTCTATCATAGTATACAATAGAGACGAAACAGAAATGATTAAGTGTCATTATTTGTAAAGAAACCCTTTACAATAGATACGAATAACAATGAATCAATAAGAGCTTCTCCAAATGAGTGTGATGTTTTTAAGGAGAGAGGATCTGAAATATAGAAGAGAGTGCACAATGTGAACGGAGGAGTGTCAGCTTTGTTGAAGAAAGCCCTCAAACGGGCTTGTGGAATGAAGGGTTGAGAGAGACGAGAGATGAGAAAAAAATGTTTTTGTCTGGTTTGAGGGTTGTAAAAGGAACGAACAACTGGTTGCGTGACAACGTTTCAAAGACCAACAATTATGGATGCTCTAAAGAATAATGCCGAAACACACTCACTCTTGAGTCTTGAGTAACTTACTAAAACTTTAGACGTTAGTATCTTGAATTTGAATATATACTTGTTTAAAAAAAATTCATCAAAAGTATTTTAAATATCTTTTTTTATAAAACAAACAATATTTTAAAAAGAGAACGTTTATAAACAAAATTAAAAGGGAAAATTCCCAAAATAGGTATTTATTAAAACAAAATTTTAGTTTAAGGTATGTTTTTCAAATAATTCCAAAAATAGGTATTATAAACTAGTTGTGACGAGTAGATTATTTTAGTACATGAGTAGTTTGCAGATCCAATCAAAACATGGCACGTGACCATAAACTAACCATGACGAGTAAGTTAACTAACCATCTAGTCGTCACGACTAAAGTAGTTGCATACATCGTAATCAACAACCACGAGTACTGCATAGATGTTTTAGTCGTGACGAGTATATTACAACTTTTCGAGAAATGAGTATTTACTAAACTAACCATAAAGAGTTGTTTTGTTTACCTAATTCATCAAACCGGTTAGTTTTACAAGAAACTAACTGGACCGGTTAGTTTGAAATCTCAAAGGGAAAATTCTCAAAATAAGCATTTATAAAAAAAAAACTCTAATTTTAGGTATCATTTGTAAGAAATTCCAGAAATAGGTATTATAAACAAGTCGTGACGAATAGTTTGTAGAAACCAATTAGAACTTGCCACGTGTCCTTAAACTAACCGTAACGAGCACGCTCATTAATCATTTACTCGTCACGACTAAATAAGTTTCATACCTCGTAATCAACGCCCACGAGTAATTCATAAGTCCTTTAGTCGCGACGATTAGTTTATCCGGTTTACATTCCTTACACGAGTAGTTTATTAGTAGTTAACTCGTCGCGACTAGTTTAATCTTATAATCTACTCTTCGCGACTTGTTTAACCTTATAATTTACTCATTGCGACTAAAGGAATTATTAATTACTCGTGAGTTATGAGGCATGGAACTTATTTAGTCGTGACGAGTAAATATTAGTGAACGTGCTCGTTACGGTTAGTTTAAGGGCAGGTGGCAAGTTCTAATTGGTTCTACAAACTACTCGTCACGACTAGTTTACAATACCTATTTCTAGAATTTCTTGCAAATGGTTCCTAAAACTAGAAATTTGTTTTCATAAATACTTATTTTAGGAATTTTCCCAATCTCAAATATTAACTACGAGTAGTTCTTTCTTATGCATTCTCAATACGAGTAGTTCTTCCGTAAACATATCCAATACTAGTAGTTTGTTACTAGTTAACCCGTTGCGACTACTTTGACCTTATAATCTAATCGTGGCTACTCATTTTAGCGTTAATACGATTTAATTATAAAATATTCTAAAAGATTACTCGTCGCGGTGCAATTAATTGTAGTCATGTAATTACCGTTTGCCAATGCATGAACGATGCGTCTACTTTATCGGAACCCACATCTTCAAGCCGCGGCGAGTAATCTTTTAGAATATTTTATAATTAAATTGGAGGGTTTTCTGATTGGCATCACCATACCACAAATCGTATTTATGAATTAAAAAAAAACACCGTTAGGTAATAATCAACCGCTTAGAGTCTTTTATCTCCGAACTACATATCCGTACCACGGCGAGTAATCTTTTAGAATATTTTATAATTAAATGGTATTAACACTAAAATGAGTAGTCATGAGTAGATTATAAGGTCAAACTAGTCGTGACGGGTTAACTGATAACAAACTACTAGTATTGGATATATTTACGGAAGAACTACTCGTATTGGGAATATATAAGGAAGAACTACTTGTAGTTACTATTTGAGATTTCAAACTAACCGGTCTACTTAGTTTTTTGTAAAACTAACCGATTCGATGAAATTGGTAAACAAAACAACTCGTTATGGTTAGTTTAGTAAACTACTCGTGTCTCGAAAAGTTGTAATCTACTCATCACAGCTAAAACATTTATGCAGTACTTGTGGTTGTTGATTACGATGCATGCAACTACTTTAGTCGTGACGACTAGATGGTTAGTTAACTTACTCGTCACGATTAGTTTATGGCCACACGGCATGTTTTGATTGAATCTGCAAACTACTCGTGTATTAAAATAATTTACTCATCACGACTAGTTTATAATACCTATTTTTTGAATTTCTTAAAAATCATACATAAAACTAATATTTTGTTTTCATAAATACCTATTTTAGGAATTTTTCCAAATTAAAAGTATAACTGATTCTGATTTTTTTTCCAGGTATTTAAATATTAAAGATATATGAAGACAAGTAAAAGAGACGGAAGATTCTCTTAAAACTGGAAAATGGTGGAATTTAAACACGAGCAGGTCACATCAGAGAAAGGCAGAAAGTTGGTGAATATGGGAGAAGAAGCAAATCAGCTTTTCTATGCTTGCACTCCAAATGATAAATATTGAGAAACGAGAAGCATGACATTCCACCATCATTCTCTCACTTTTGAGTTGATATTTGTCGTGATTATTTTGTCATTGAGATAATCACATTTTGTTATTGCTATTTTTATGTTTTTTTTTTCATTTCGCTCATACAATACTTGTATATTAGATTTCTGACCACGAAAATACTTCAATCTATCGCTTTGCTTCAGTAATTAACTGAAAAAATTTAATATACGCACTGTTGTAATAGTGTATCAACTGTTTTCTTCGTTACTAGGGAGGAGGGTGCTGCTCGCTCCATCTATCAAGCCACAACCTTTCGTGTGCGAGTGTTGTTCCATTTTAAACTTATCTTATGACGTTAGCACAACTCAAGGAACTTTTTCTGGGAAAAGGGAGGGGGGGGGGGGGGGGGGGGGTTATACTATGTTAAAATAAGAGCTTTTGCGATGTCAAAGTTGCATTGTTTTGTTAATAAAGGTCTTAAATTATTAAGTTTGTCTGGTGTATGGTTCGAAGTACAAAACGTCATTGGATCATGCTAGATGTTCGTAGTGGACTCGAAAACGTCATTGTTTTGTTTGCCTTTGTGATTGAAAAATGCACAATGAAGGGTTTAATATATCTAAGCATAAATGCACATACCCAAAATATTAAGAGAAAGCAATAGCAAACGTATGATTAATAACTATGTGGGCAATAAACATAATTTTTTATTGTAAAACCAAAAAAAGTACGTTTTTAAGAGTTAAAGCTTGGTGCATGTATAAAAGCACAACATAACCGATATGAGGACACGTGCTAAACCTATAATCACAAAGTGAATAAAGTTAACGTGTCACTTGCACAGTGATAAAAAACAGGGCCGGCTTAATGAATGTGGAGGTATCAAAGGCATCAAAGTGAATAAAGTTAACGTGTCACTTACACGATTTTGGAGTATTTTCATGACAATTGTTAAGAAAAAAATTGCTTATTAAAAGTTTTGAACTCGTAACTTATACTTTAGTAACAACCAAACAATACCAATACATTACTTTGAGTTTACTTTACCCATTATAATATATCTATATATAATGTTTTTTTGGATTTGAAGGCCTTAATTAAGTGTGGGTTTAAAGCCCTAACTTGTTTTCGTTGTCCCACGAACCACCGCTGATAAAAAAAGAACCTAACATCAACACTTAGAATACTTAAATTATTATTACATTAAATCAACGGATTAATAAAATAATTTTCGTTACATTTATTTGTACAAGAGTCTTTTCAAAGTCTTGGGCACTCTTCAATCTCCCTTTCTCACTTGAAATTGAAACAGATAGTACGTGTGATCCAGCGAGTGGATAGTAGATAATAAATTGAAACTTTTTTTTTTTCATTTAGTAGAAAGCCTTTGGTTTTCAAAATTCTTTTGGTGCAAGATTCTCAAAGTACCTGAATTAATTTCAACCAAACTCATATCATGTTATGTAATAATTCAATTTCAAACGAAACGTGCTATGTGTTATGCGAAACTGATGCTCTGTCGAGCAAATAAGCGGCCCATGAACCGGGCACATTGCTTTGCATAACATGTTTCATAAAATATTATAGTGTTTTGTATATATGAAACACAAGCGGAATGGAATTGGTCATTTTAGGAAATAAAGAAAATTGTATTTGGTTGGTTAATGTAATGCAATCACTTCAATCTCATTTTTAGATTTTGTCATCAATATGTAAATAGTCTTGTGTAGACACGGGCAATTCCACTTTATGGTGTTAAAGAGAAGTGTTCACAACCTTCGATAAAAAAATCGATCAACTAAGGCTAAATAAAAAAAATCGATCAACTAAGGCTAAAGTGATTCTCATATGAAAAAAAAAAAGACAGTAGCATATCTTTAACTTACAAAGTTATATGTTACAGAGGCGATTTGTTTGGCATCCTTGTGGCGTGTATACAAACAACGAATGATAATATCTTCAATAGCAAAAGCTTACAAGCGAAAGAGTTTATAGCATACGGATATCCAATATAATAAGTTTTACTGTTTTAGAGTGGAATTTATGCTGTAATTTTTTATATTTGGGATTAGCCTATACCCAACTCACACTGTATCAAGCATCTTGTTAATTTTATTTTCAAATTAAAAGATAAGGAAATTTAATTTTTAGTTATTTAATTATCTTTATTTAAAGTCAGTAGTAAAACTTTTGAGTTTGTTTGATTATTTGTGAAATGAATTGATAGAAATCAATGCGTTTAAATTATGAATATTGAATAGATATATGTTACATTTATTGCCTTTCGTGTATTTGGGGTTATCTTTTGGTAAAGCGATCCTCTTTCCCCCTATGCATTCATATCACCATAAAGTAAAAGATAAAAACAAATTTCTAACACTTTATGAAAAAGAATCATAATTGGATTTCAATAAAGTAAGCTGGTACAACATAAATTGTTGTCACTTTTGTTTGAGAAGTATTTTACGAGCTGATCGTTACATGATTGAGGTGCGTATTAAATGATTCTTTGGTAGTCGATCAACATTTTTCAGTTGAAGTGTTACCCAATTTTGTGACCCGACTTTGATTTCGAGATCATTTACCTTAATCTTATTGATAGGTAGTCCACTCAACGAAAGTGTTTAGATATAGAATTATGTATGCGTTCAGTTCTAAAAATAGTAAGATTGATTCTTAATAATGCTTTTGAGAAATTGTTTATATACTGGTAAGACTCAAATAACTACCTACGTGAGTAAGAAGTTTCGTCGCTTTAAGAAGCTTAGACTTGTTTTATAAGTACTTGATGTGCTTGAAGTAGTTTAATAAAAACACGCTAATCTAGACACTAAGTAATAAATTCTAGACTTCTTAACTAAACTACTAACCGGCAAGTGAACCAATCGACTCTAGTACAGCTAAGTAAGTCTGGATATCGAACCCACGAGACTCTTTAAATTACGTAAACCAGCTAAATTAGACTCAACTACAGACACGACTATTTATTATTGGGGGGTTTTTACTTAAAACTAATATTAACTTAATCACTAAGACTTAAAAACGACTTAACCCTGGACTTAATTCAAATGATGACAAGATAACTACCTAGGCTAGAATCCCCTAAATTTCAGTTATCAATTAACCCGGAATAATACTTAGTTATGGAACTGGGATCGTAAAATAGACACTTATAAGAAAACCTGAACAGGACCCCTGACCCTTCTCAAGAGAAACCTATGGATTTCTAACAAGCTTTAACGCACACCAGTATTTAAAATCAAGTTCGCTTACGGTCACCTAATTAATTACAAACTAGTTACTTTATACGAAATCCTACCTTACAGCGTGGAAATCAAAGGCAGTCTAATATATTCAATTGACTTGATAGAAAAAGTTAACCGATCAAACATAGACGGACTCCTTAAGAAGAACTAAATCTAGCAATCATGATCAACAAAGACCTATCAATAACCTAGCACCTTACAGCTATTTAGGTTAGCAACACACTTAGGTTTATTCAATTAACAATTATTATTCCTATGATCTTAGTGCACATCAATCATAAAATAATCAAAAACACAAAGTAATCGACCTAATAGTAACCTATCATAATGACAAACAATAATCAACACAACTTTGGAATAATAATAATTAATCAAACAATCCTAAATATCCATATGCATCAACTTAATATAAGTAAACCTTTTACTAGTTCATAAAACAATAACGATAAATAAATCCCAAGTCAAAATCAAACATCAAAATAGGTTCATCATAAGCCTAGGCAGTCTATAATGTTTAGCCTAGCATCTTAAAATCAAACAAAACAATAATACACGAAATCATGGTGACAATAAATAAGAACGAAAGAATAAAGGCGACAAAACCCGGAGTCTTCGTCCTTGAATATTTAAGCACTTCGCCGGCTGATTCCTCGACTCCAAACCTGCCAGAAACTGACCTCGGACGCCTCGGAACTCACCAAATTCGTCTGGAACTTCAGGGTATGATTAATGGTGAGTTTAGGGGTCTTTATATAGGCAACAGGGGTCCAGAAATAGGTTAAGTTGGCCAACGAACGGAAGAATCTGGAAGCATAGCCCGCGATGACCCTCTCCCTCTTGGCCACGGCGGCGCTCCAGCCTGGGGGGGGGGGGGGGGCTGGTCCACCTCGTCTGGTCCGGTTCAATCCTGGTTCGGTCCGGTTCGTTTCCTGATGCGTCGGTTCTCCGGTTCGGCTTGGTTTTGCTCGTTTTCGCCCTCTTTTCACCAGAATTAAAACGAAACCTACATTATTCAAATAAGTTTGTAGTATACAAATCCTAATAAAAACAGAACATAAACGATTAAAATATTAATTAAAATATATAAGGGATTAATATATATTTAGCATTATATCAGTACTCATCAGAGGATAAGGAAACAAGGCTATAAAATAGTGTCACGTAACAAAATTATGTTGAACTTATGTGTATACTATTTTATGTATTCAAATAAATTGAAATTAATTCAACATAATCCTAGATATTTGAATATTTGGAATGCGTAATATACTAGAAGAAAATTGAATCTTCAAGATGTTTGTGTTTTTATGAGTTTGTGTTTTTAGTTATAACTAAATTAAATTAGATGAATAAAAAATGACACTAATTTGGGTGAGGAGTATACATGATTTTAGTGTGATCATGTTATTTTAATTAATAAGATTTACTTAATACCAAAGTTGAATCACGACAAACAATGATACAAGTAGTTATGAAGTGAGAAGTACTTGTGTATGACCTAATTATGTTGTTTAGTATTTGGTATTATTTTGTTTTGTTATCGGTTATATATTATGCTTTCATTTCTTAGTTTATGTATGTTTGGGCCCGATGTACTGTAAACAATAATAGAAGGGTTGCATGGCATACCCTCTACTACTAAGTAGAGGTATGATCATGCATACACAAGTCTTTTGAAAAATCTACTCCATCAACTCTCTCTCTAATCCTCTCCACCTTTCTACTTTTGGAAATAATCGAAACACAAACAAGATCCGAGATCTTAGTTTAAGTTTTAAACGATTTTCGCTAGTTTACAACCGAGATTGATTCACGAACACGTTGTGAGATCCATTCTAAGGACCTACAATTGGTAACAGGGCTTTCAGCTCTACTAGTTGAGGTTCTTTGGTCACAACATTGGATTTTGGTCCTGCTTTGGTGTTTGAAGAGTGTGTTTAAGAGTATCACGGGTTATTCAGGTTGTATAAAGCTTCAGATTTGGCTAAAGAAGTGTTTGTGTGAAGATTCGTACAAAACAACGTGTTTTGAGATTCTCTATCAGATAGACGATCGCATTCGCATATGATATCTGAATCGCATCGCATTTGGATTTCCCAATCGCATCACATTTGAATATCTCAATCGCATCGCATTTTGATATCCCCAATCGCATTCGCATTCCATAACCCAATCACATTCGCATCAGATCGTGCATTGCGATTCCCAGTAGTTAGAATTTTCAAAGATTGTTGCTGATTTTGAGACTATTTTGGCCTGATGTTTTATTGAGCACTTTAAATAGATGTCTTACGATCCATAATTGCTAAAGAGCTTTATGATACTTGAAAATGAAGCTGGGACCGTTAACAAACCACCTAGACTTCTGAACTTTGAGAGCAACTTTGAGCACTGGAATGGAGGTTCAAAAACTTCATAAGAGCAAATGACCTTGCAATGATAAGATCGATAGAAAATTGACCTCATAGACCTGCAACAATGACTGTTGATGGTCCATTTGATGTTCCTCCTGAAAGTCTTTATGATATTGACAAGCAACTAATGCTTATTAGATGAAAAGGCATATGGCTATCTCATTATTTGTCTCTCAACTGAAATCACTGAAAGCATAAGAGAATGTGCTACTACAAAGGCACTTTGGGATGCCTTGGTGGAGAAATTTAAGGGAAAGTGGATATGAGGGAAAGAAGAAAAGAAATGTTGAAGGGTGAATTCAATATATTCAATCATGTTCAAGGGGAAACAATTTCATCACTCCTTAAAAGATTTGAAGCCATGTACGCTAAAATGAGAAGTGCTGGTATCTTTTGGGATGTGTCTGAAATAAAAAAGAAATTGTTAAACTCATAACCTAACATGCGGAACAGTAGTGTAACTACCATTAAAAGAACCACAAATCTGAACACAACTCCTATGTAGTTAACGTTAACCATCAGATCATTAGAGACGAATAACAAGCTCCAAATGAACAACCACGTCAGTTCTCTAAATCATGCAGGTGTTTCTACAGGTTCAGGAGTTGGATCAGCTTTTCTGAGTCAGGTACATCCTACCGTTCATGCAGCTGATGAGGTAAAAGGGGTTCAATCTACAGTTCAAGCTGATCAGAACAAAGCTTTCATATCATCTGTTAGCGCATCAGGATCGCCAACATCAAACTCAGTTCAGGAATTGGTAAACCATGCAACGATTCAATCTCTAAAGGCTCATGGCATCATCCAGTCTTTAAGCAGAAACTCAGGCAGTGTAAGCCACTCCACCACGCTGGTTGATGACTCCAACATTTCACTATTCCATTCCTTTATGGCCATTGGAAAGCTACTTCCTCCATCCTTCAATCAAGGGGATCTTTCGGAGATCAATGAAAAAGACCTCGAGAAGATGGATATCCAGTATCAAATGGCCACGACTGTTCACAGGGACCCATACTTCATGATGAAATATGGAAAAAAACAACTTCCGGGATGCAAATAGCAACAACATTGTGTTTGAAAAAGACAAGCTCTGTTGTTACAACTGTAACGATATGAGGCACTTTGCAAGAAAATGCACAAATCCAAGAAAAACTGCCGGAGAAGTGAAGATTGCGGATGTGTCTGGTATTGGAGCCAAGGGAAAAGGGGTTGGGCAGAGCAGCTCATCAAGTCGGGGTGTTCCAAGAATTGGTCAAGGAAATACAAAAGCAAATGGTAAGGCTATGCTTGCTCAATCGGAGGAATCATCTGATCCCGACTAGATAAATCAAATGGGTGAGTTGATGTTGCCGATGAACTTTGATGGGATGGCGTTTGTGAATGGGAGTGAAGCTTCAACAAGTGCTAAAAGTGGAAGCAGTCAAGCAAGTCCCATCATTCCTGAGGTACACATTATGCTCACAATTATGCATTGATAAAGTTGAAAACTATAGAACCCATAATGCTTGTTTGTTAAGAGAAAACATTGGCATTAAGTACCTAAATGATGTGTATAAGAAAGCTAAAAAGATACTTACCACTAGAATTAAGACTCATCATGATGACATGGAAATTGAGGAAGTATCTTAATGCCAAGTTGATTCTCATAAAAAACGAATAAATGTTTTAAACGCTAAAATTGAGGAAGTTGAGCTTGATCTTTCTAAGAGAAAAATAACTGTCGATTAGTTTGAGATGGCTTTTGATAAGTTAAATGGTATTATTGGTTCACAAGTGAGGGTGAAAGAAAAGACGGGTATCGGATATGATTTTACTGCAGTTCCACCCCTTTTAATAATAATTGTTTTGGTCAAAAATCACCGAAGCACTTATTGAACAAATTCGTTAAGTGAGGTAGAGTGTTCTTCAACAATGTGGTAAGTAATTGCGATAAAAGTAAAGGGTTGACACAGTGATATAGTGAGGAAAAGCCTAGGATCCTGGTGAGGATTTTTGAAAAAAACCTCGGGAGGGGAAAACTATCCGTTGCCTTGATTTATTAATATGAAAAAGTAGGTTACAGTTCGAGAACTGAATGAGAACGAAAGCTAAGTACAATTGCAGGTGTTGCGAATGTAGAGAGTGTTCCTAAAATGTTCTCAACAGCCCCATTATATTTCTAAATGAAAAAAAAACTAAAAGTCCTATAATTCTGGGAACCCTAGCCGCCATGACCGTTTTAAGACTTGTTCTCCAATCCTTGGTGCATTTCAGCTGGTCGTAACCTGCAAGTATAACTAAAATAAAAAATGTATATTCGGTTAGTTCAGTATCCTATAGAGCTGGGAGTCCGAGCTATCAAGATAATCATCAGGATCACAGTAGGGATAAAATGACCTCTAACAATTGTCCCCCAAAAAATATTACAACTGCCAATAATTAATCCACAGCTGTCATATTTTTCCACTTAATCACAATTTTGAATTTTTACGGCTTGAGGAGACTTGATAAGACTCGGTGCAACTTCTGAGATATGCTAACCGCCATTCCTTTAATCCCGATAAAACCCCTATAATTATTCATGGCTTACTTATAATTTTATCTCCCTTCCGTTTCCAGGTAATCCTTTTCTCTTCTCTTTCTAGTGTTTCTTTCTTTCTTCTTTGATAATGGCCACAAAAAGATAAAGAACTTCCTCCTCCAGTAGTGGAAATACCCATCCCGACTTCGAGTGTCTGCAAATCCTTGTTGTAAGTCCCGAATCTGGATCACTAAAATGCAATATCAACTTAACACATGATTGAGCAGAATCCAAATATGTGATTAATCAAAAAACGAATAACAAGAACATAAACATAGGATTCAAAGCACACATTTATTATAAATGTCGGGTACTTAAACCTGTAATACAAAATCGGTTACACCTTAGAGAGAATTAATTACTAGCATCTTGCTAGCGTCTTACACAAATGATAAACATTAAGCTTATATATGCTAGTACAAGCCAAATAGGCTAAGCCCAAGCCCACCATCAAGCTCACCGAAATCTATTAAAAACAAAACCGAAAACACAATACAAAGAATACACCACAAAATATATCCTAACAATCTCCCCCATGGTTTATTGCTTTTCTTTTCAGGTCTCGTCAACTAAAATCCAACCTTTTGTTCTTAAACTTCTGAAGATTGAATAAATCACTACATAGTTTTCTTTGAACCCAATCCAGGTCCATCATCCAAGTCATCACTCTCACTTTCACTAGAGCTAAATAACTCATCTCAATCATTTTTAGTAGCAGACTGAAACGAGCTCGCCGTCGTATCCATTTGAATTCCATGGTCATATGCGCATTACATTGGAAGATCCACATCAGAATCTTCAATTTCTTCAAGATTCACAAATTTAACACCTTCATATTCATCAAAATATGATCCTGAACCTATTGTCTTCTTAGAGTCACTTATTTTTGCTTGTCTTTTCATTGCGCTTTTGGAAACTCCACAAAATAATAACTTCAGTTCCTATTGATGCTGCCTTTTCTTCACTTTGTTTCCTAAATGAATCATCCATAACCTCATCTGCACCATAATAACATACAAACTAGATCAGATAATTTTTCTGGTTAACCACAAACAATTTCGGTTAATCCAAAAACCAAAAGTTATCAAAATGCATGAGACCTCGGTTTCCGAATCATGATGATATGGTCATCAAAAAAATTTCAGAAAACTAACCAAAAACACTTGTGAATATAAGAACCTTTACGCAATCAGATAACATAACTCTAAACACCATAACAAAAGTGTCAATACTATAATAACTTGAGCTTTCTTACCTTGATGAAGAACCTGTTGGGTCGGAAAATTAACAAGGAAGATTGTAATCTTCTCAACTTCCTCAGAATATGGCTAAGTATGGAACTCGAGCAAGCTTGGACCTTCGAGCACGACATTTACTACCTCAAGCATGATATCTTACTCGTGTAAGATTATCTTCTGGAATACTTCTAAGTGTTGAAAGCTTCGAGCAAGCTACACTTCGTCGAATAAGGATGCTCTTCATCAAGCACAGTTTGCTATCCGAGCAAACACTTGATCTATCCAGCTTAAACCAAAGTCTATAAGCATTTTGGTGGGTCGAGCATGCATACAATAAAGGATGATCTTAATATGTTCTAAGTAAAGCTTTGAGCATGATTCAATCTCGAGAAAGTTCCAGTACCCGAGTATACTAGAGTTGTTCTCAATAAACCTAAAGGAAGATTAAAGAGGTCTAGAAGAATATGTTTGCTTACGGGATTTATTCAAGCAAAGTTAGAATAAGTCATGAATATTGAAGTCTGCTGGAATAGAATATTTTCGAAGGAAAATATTCTAAGTAAAGGTTTGCTCGAAGACATGTTTCGAGCATACTCAGTGTTACAAGGTCTGCTCGACAAGGTTATATCATACTCGAAGACATATTTTACACTTGTATTTATTTCCAATGTATAATGTAATTATTAGGGCTTTTAGAAGGAACGTCTATGGGCCTATAAAAAGAATACTAGGTTTACATCATAGACACGGGTGCATAAACGATTAATGAGAGACTAAGACCTCATTTATGCTAACCTAATACGGCCGTCACTGAATACCAAAACCCTAGACGTTCCATGAAAACCCTATAAACACTTCCATTGTTCTTGAGCGATTTATATTAATTTATTGGAATCTTTTGAGTATATTATGAGTGTTTCTATACGATCATATAACTAGTCCAACACCCTGATTATAACTAATTCCGCCGGATATAATCACTGGGTCTTCATATTTAGATTTCGTGTGTGTTCTTGTCAAATTGTTTTACGTGTAACACGAGAAACCGGTCCTGACAAGTGGTATCAGATCTTTGTACGCTCTTTGAAGACCAATGTGTTGGAAACTTTGTGATTGTCAGAGTTTTTTGCATCAAGGTCTAAGGTAGTCAAGATTATGGATGATCAAGAGGTGTCTACAAACAAGATCCCGAGATTCCTAGGGCAAGAGAATTACATAAAATGGAAGGTGCTATTTGAGGCCGCTGTAAACTATAATGACACGGAGCTCTGGGCTTCGATTAAAGATGGTCCTTACGTACCATCAGATGCTCCTAATGCCAATCTGGTGCTGGAAAGACAAATGTAGAGCAGAGATGATAAGGCTATCTCTGTGCTAAAGTTAGGATTATCATGAGAGATTTTGACCAGTGTGAATCATCATACTAATGCTAAGGCTATGTATGATGCTGTTGTTGAAATGTTTGAAGGAAACATGGAGCTGATAGACATTAAGAAGGATAGGTTGAAGTTGAAGCAACAACTAGATCGCTTCAAGTTCAAAGAAGGAGAAAGACTGAAGTCAGTGCTGCAAAGATTCTTTGCTATAGTAAATGAAATAAGGACTACAGATCTTCGGATCACTGACTTTGATCTAAAAATGAAGTTATTATCTTCATTGTCGAGGGAGTGGTACACTGCAAGCAAGTTCATCAGGGAGAAAGTGAACTCCCAAATTTCAAACTTGATGATGTCATCTCATTCCTACAAGCTGTTGAACATGAGATGATCGAACACAACATGATCAAGGAAGAGAGACCAAGCTTCCTAGTGTCAAATGCTTTGATTGCACCAATGAGCAATCTCTCCACAAGGTCTCAACAGCAACATTCTATAGTTGAAGAACCTTCAGACTTCACCTCAGTAGCTTCAGAGACACCAAGGGTGTATGGAAATGCTTCTGGATCAAGTCAACAAAGATTTAATGTGCAGATGCTGGAAGATAATGACAATGTATCAACTGCTAGTGGACATCCTCCATATGCTCAAAACAACTCAGGCCATGGAATTGATTATCAGACATTATTCTCAATGTTTACTGAGTCATATAATGCTTTTATGGCAAAAAACTTGATTCATACAAGTGTGGTTTAAGAAGACCTTGAACAGATAGATGCTGATGATCTTAAAGTCATGGACTTGAAGTTGCAAGCTGCCATGCTGGCTGTGAGAAGCAAGAGGCTTTATAACAGGATAGGGAGATCAACTTTCTATGGTCCTAGTGATAGAATTGAATTTGACAAGTCAAAAGCCATCTGTTATAACTACCAGTAACCTAGACACTTTGCAAGGGAGTGTAATCTTCCTATAATGAGGAAACCGAATTTGAGGTTGAGGTTAGAAAACCGGTGATGAAGGCTGTGAAAGCTGAAAAGAAGAAGAGGAAGACTGATAGTAAACCTCCTGCTGGTAAGTCTTCCCAACAAGAGGAAGAAAAGGAAGAGTTGTCCGAGAGACCGTTGAAGAGGTTAAAGAAAGTGGGGGACGTCAAAAAGCCCTCCTCCTTAGTAATAAGGTTATCCAAGAGCCCTGGGATAGAGGTACCCACACGACCACCCACCACTACCCATAAGGACCCACACATAGCCTCTCCCACTACCCTTAAGCGCAAACTAGCCTAGTTAATGGGAAAATAGTTCATGTTCCCCGACCAAAACCCAAATAAAAACCCTCCAAGCTTAAGCTTCTTGAATCTCTAATGCTTAGCCCACCATCTTCCCCACAACCCCAATCCTCACCCATAGAAACCTCACCTTTCCATTCCTCATTCTCACCCAACTAACTCATAACCTCACCCTTAGTCTTCCCAGTCTCTCCTGACCAAACACAAACCTCTATCCAACACAAATCACCTAGTTCATAAACCTTTAAGTCACCATCCTTTCACACCTTTCCACTTAAATCCACATTCACTTCCTCACCCATATCCCTACCAGTTACCATTCCTATCCTTACAACAACCCAAATCTTGCCTCTAGCCCAAACCACTTCCTGTCTAACCCAAACCATAACAATGCCTATCCAATAAACCACCCAAATTACCCCATCCAACACCTCTCTCTTAACTACCGACCATATATCCTAACCCAACCCTCTATCCAGTGGCAAGTACAGAAAGTCTCTGGTGTTAACAGATCCTGTCCTCGAGAGGATTGTGGCATTGGAAGAATCTAATAGGAAGAGGGTTGATCAAGAGAAGGTGATGATGTAGTTTAGTAAGAAACATAAAGAACAGATTAAGGAGTTTGAGAAAGAGAGGGAAGTTGATAGAGAAAGGATGGAAAGATTGGAGAAAGAGAAAGCTGATGGTGAAGCCAAAATGGCAAGACATGAGGTCTTGATTGCAACCCAGCAACAAAGATTAGAAAAACTGTCACACCCCGATCCAGAGCCTAGGAGTGTGACCGTCAGTTGGTACCTGTTTTGTAAATATATCAGAGTAGCGGGTTCATTTTAGCGGAAGTCTTTAAATATTAAAATATTAATTTACATTATCAAAACTTACTCGGGAATTAAACACTCGAGTTTCAGTTTACAAACAGTGATATTAATAATACAAGGATTTATAAGTATTCAAAAATGAGCCATCACTAGCGGTCTTCTATGACTCCAATCCTTGTAGCCCATCTATAGTCATCTAATTACCTGCAAGGGTGGGAAAAACACGTCAGCTATGTGCTGGTGAAACATTGACCCGATAAAATAGTTTATAACAGTCGTTAAATACAAATATAGTTTTCTGTTCACAATCTCAGCAGGAACGCCTGCCATTCCTGGGATTTGTACCACTGCCCTACACACACAATTCAAAGGTTCCCTGAGAACATAGCCCCTGTTTGGAGACAACCTTCCCCTAGGCCATGTAACCCTTATGGAGAACTGGTTATGACTAACTTGGTTTTGTATGCCAATTATCAATTATGTTTGGATCCAGACACATGTGTATTTGGTCTGAGTTGATTTTTATTATCTATTTTGTATTATAACGATTTTAGATATTATATCTCATGCAAACATTTATCATACTCTTTGTAATAAACAACCTGTCTATTACAAGAGTTAAATCAGTTCAGACAGTAAAAGGTTAACGTGTTCACCTTATATTATCAGTCGGAATATCAATATCCTTAGCTTCAGTATGCTATCAACCTATATATCATAATAGGTTCGCATAAGTACCTAGTCGGTAATATTCAGCAAACTTTAAGTCTGTTCCAGTTCAGCAGACTCGAGGTCTGATCAGCAGACTTGAAGTCCGATTCAGTTCAGTAGACTCGAGGTCTGAACAGCAGACTCTTAGGTCTGACCTAATCTTAGTATAGTTATAGTCGTTTATGATAATAATTTAGATTTACATATGACGTTTGGAATAGCACGCTTTGGCCTAATAAAGGATATCACGTTGACAAACTTCTCCAGGTAAGCAAACAGGTCCCGCGGTTGATTGGGGTGTATACGAATTGCTTTCCTTAGGCAAGAAGAGTCTACTAATGATATCCCCCTTCAAGTTACTACGTGCTCGTCAAAATACTAGTTTTGGTAACATTACTTCACGTGGAAGCAACGTCTTTGTTTTATAAAACATTACTTGGAAAATATTAACAGTTTAACGACTATACCCTTAACTAAGTTATAACTATGTATTTAAAGTAACTAGTAAAGTAACTTAACCTTAATCCTACCTTAATGGCTAGGCGGAACTTAAGAACTTAAGAAATCAGCAGCGATTCGGCTTGTACTTCGTTTACGAGATCAGCAGCTCGTTAAACAACATAAAGACACCTCGTTTCTTTGTGAAAACAGCCCTCGGCACCTCTGAACGCCCTTGGCACAATTTCCTAGGTTATGTGTGTGAAATGAAAGTGTAATTGGGATGAATCGGGCTGAACCCGTAGCTGCCCTTTTATAGTTGAGTTTTGCAGACCATCGCGTAGCGTGATGGCCTTTTCTCAAAGGCCATCGCGTAGCGCGACGGCGCAATTAATCTAGAGATGCCACGCGTTGACACGTGGTTGGCCACATGGATGATTACTTAACAGGGTATCGCGTAGCGCAATGCCCTTGGTGGGTTGACCGTCGCGTAGCGCGGCGTCCCACTTTTCTTGAATTGTGTGATTTGGATAATCGTGTAGGGCGATGGTGTTACCAGGAGATCATCGCGTAGCGCGATGGGTCTCAAAACTCAAAATTTTCATTTTTAGTCCTTTAACTTTTAAAATTTGCACTTTTAGCCCAAAATTAGATGGGGTATTTTCATGGTGTTAGATCCTCCCCACCTTTAGAGAAATTTCATCCTCGAGATTCATGTAAAGAGATGTGGATATTTTCGTTTCATCTCGGACTCAAGTTCCCAAGTAAATTCCGGACCTCTTCGCGAATTCCATTTAACTTTTTGCAACTTCAATCTTTTACGTTTCAGGAACTTGGTTTGACTATCTTCAATCCGTATCAGTTCCTCTACAAATTTGAGTTTCTCATTCACTTGTACGTCTTTTAGAGGCATAGTGAGTGTTTCATCAGCAAAACATTTTCTTAGATTCGATACATGAAACACGTCATGGATTCCTTGCATTTCTTCGGGTAACTTAAGGCGATAAACTACAGGACCTATTCTTTCAACAATCTTGAATGGTCCAACAAAACGCGGACTTAACTTCCCTTTCTTTTCAAAATGAACCACACCTTTCCAAGGTGATACTTTGAGCAACACTTTATTTCCTTCTTTGAATTCCAGCGGTTTTCGTCTTACGTCAGTATAACTCTTCTGTCTGTCACGTGCTTCTTTCAATCTTTCTCGAATTTAAATCACTTGATCGGTTGTTCGTTGAACAATATCGGGACCTGATAACTAATTATCACCAATTTTAGACCAACATACAGGTGTTCTACATTTCTGTCCATATAGTGCTTCGTATGGAGCCATTTGTATGCTTGTGTGATAATTATTGTTATATGAAAACTCCATTAAAGATAGGTGAGTATCCCAACTACCACCTAGATATATAACACAAGCGCGAAGCATATCTTCTAAAGTCTAAATTGTTCTTTCGCTTTGTCCATCTGTCTGTGGGTGATAAGCAGTACTTAAATTTAAACGCGTACCCATCGTCTTTTGAGAACTTCTCCAGAAGTTGGAAGTGAAACGACTATCTTTAACGGATATGATTGACAATGGCACACCGTGCAATGATACAATGTTTTCTACATATAATTGTGCCAACTTGTCCATGCTAAACGTTTCTTGAATAGGAATAAAATGAGCTGATTTGGTCAGTCTATCAACAATGACGCAGATAGCATCATTTTGTCTTGATGTCTTAGGTAACTTCATGATAAAATCCATGGTAATCATGTCCTATTTCTGTATCGGGATCTCAGGTTGTGTCAGCAACCCTAATGGCTTTTGATGCTCGGCCTTTACCTTTGAACATGTTAAGCAGTTTGCCACATACAGAGCAATCTCTTTCTTCATTCCAATCCACTAATAATCATCCTTAAGATTATGATACATCTTGTCACTTCCTGGATGCATCATATACTTGGATTTGTGAGCTTCTTCTAATATTTCTCTCATAAATTTCCAACCATCGGCACCCAGATTCTTTTCCCTAATCTGAGTATTTCATCATCGCCTTTTATCAGCTGATCTATCGTACCATTCTCTTTCTCGGCCTTTATATTTTCTTGTTCTAGTGCCATCTTCTGAGCTTCCTTAATTTTGGTTAATTGATCAATTTTGAGTTCTAACCTCAAAGCTCGTACTCTCTTTGGCTTTTCATGTTCTTTTCTACTTAAAGCGTCGGCCACCACGTTAGCTTTACCTTCATGATAAACAATTTCACAATCATAGTCATTAAGTGTTTCTATCCATCGCCTCTGTCTCATGTTCAACTCTTTCTGATCAAATATATGCTTCAAACTTTTATGATCAGTATAGACGGTAAATTTTATACCATATAAATAATGTCGCCATAATTTCAATGCGAAAATTATAGCTCCAAGTTCAAGTTCATGTGTGGTGATGAGAATAATGATGGTGATGACGATGGTAATGACGGTGATGGTATTGGTGGTGGTGGAGCAGAAGATCAGTCTGCTCACATGATGATGTGGTACATGATGATCCTTCTCCCGGAGATGCGGCGAAGGAAATAAGGATCGAGATGCTCAGCTAGATGATGACTTTAATTCTATCTTTGGTCCTAATGTTCTTGCAGGTACTGAATCTCAGGTGAAGGAAACGAAGCTTGATTCTAATTATGAGGATTCCCACCTCAACTACTCATCCAATACAGATATCAGTGATCCTACTACTGTTGATGATCCTGTCTCAACTGCTGCAGTCGATGTTGCTGCTTATATTGCTAATGCTACTCAAGTCCTTGTACCAAGAAAAAGAAAGTGGTACTGTGTTAATAAACGTGCCAGTGTCCGATGCAAGAACTACCCATATCATGATGAATCACTCATTTTGTACTGTAAATGGCACGTGGATAGTGAAAGTTGGGCTATTCGGCGCGAAAATGGGGACCTCACTTACATGAATTACACCAAAATGCATATGCTGCCCCATCTCAACATGAACTATTTTGTAAGAGCGGGAGGTGATGGTCTTGGTTAAAGGGGCTAAAGGGTTGGTTCAAGAGGTTCGTACTAAAGAAGCAAGGGATGGCTTCCCAAATTTCAGACTCAATATGAGAAGGACCTACAAACATCCAACAAAAATTGATCCAACAATGAGGAAGAGAAGGAAGGTGTGGCGGTACAAAATGCTAAAGGATGGCCGAGAAGTCTATCATGGAGGATCTTTTATACTCAACACACTTTCAGGCTTTATTTGTGGCATTTTGATGGTGAGACGGGTGAAGTGGTTATCCACTGCTAGTAGATGCATCAAATATGTCATCTCTTTGATGAACACGAGTTGATGGGATTTGATGATGCAGACATCAAGAAGTTGTATGAGTCTCCACAGCATACACTTGAAGATCCTGGTCGGCCAAACATCGATCGAATAGTTGAGAAGTTCAACAAGTTTGTTCGCTATATTGTTGAAAATCAACTAATCGATCATCCCGATTGCTTCGAGTATGAGTAGTATCTGGCCATTAATAGTAAACAACTTGGACGCCCTGCGCGTTGCAGCGGCTAGAACTTGTTTCTCAAATGAACCTTAACGCCTTTGCTGATTCACTGGAAAACCGAAATAATCAAAACCGTGTCTTTGTAGTTGATATAAGACGACACGTAGCGGGGGGAAGTCGGTCGTTATCAGTTTGGTTCGTTACAATACCGTCACAAAAGTATTTGGTGACAAAAGTAGAAAATGGAAAAGTTTTTTTCTTTTGGGGTAGAAGGCAAATAGGGGAATGATAGAATCACTACACTATAACGACTAACTAGATCAAATCTTTTATCATTTTCATTTATAATTTTAGATATGAATATGAAATAAATGACTTCATTTTAGGCGGATAGCGGGAATCGAACCCGCATCTTCTCCTTGGCAAAGAGAAATTTTACCATTCGACTATATCCGCATTTTTTTTCGCAATTTAAAAATGTAAAATAATGACTAAGAAGAAATTGCATAAAACCATAAACTATGGTGTCACAATTACAACACGTTAAAAGTTTGTGGCAAAAGTTTGAGAAATCAAACCTTATAACTTGCCTTTTAATTTATAATAAGTGTAACAGGTCACATGCTTTAAAAAACTTATATATATGATGAATAGTGAATTTATGAGTGGAGATTTTTGATTTTTAATATATAAAAAGTGTAATGTGATCATCAATAACCTGATCCATAAGTGACAATTACGATACAAGAAGTAATAAATGCTATTAACAGCTAGTTGCATCAATGGTCATTTGGGTTATTGGCGGTAACCGAGTTACTTCTAACCGAGTTGCATCAATGGTCATTTGGGTTATTGGCGGTAACCGAGTTACTTCTAACCGAGTTACTTCTAAAGGGTTAACCACGCTATTACTCATGAAGTTTCTAATAATGATTTTTCTTTAGATGTACCAAAATAGCTACCTACTATTTTAACCACCAACTAATGCAATGCAATGCAATGGTTCCTTGTATATGTGAGAAAGGTATTTGGTATGTTTTATATAATGTTGTTATACGAATACGGTACGTGTTTATTTAAATTATCTGATATAATATATATGAAGGACAAAATGGCAAAAGACGCCTTTTAGTTTGACCCTATTTTCATTAGACATGCTTTAATGAAAGAAATAGCAAAATGCATACATCATGTTTTAAATTCCTTTCACGTTACGTCCTTTGGCACTAACTCATTTAATTTTTTTTGTTAAATCTGGTCATGTGTCTTGCACATGAGGACAATGTGGCCATTCTACCCCTTTAAGGACTATTTATGTAATTAGACTAAAGAGTTGGCCTTTTAAAAAAATTCTTTTATTTTTCAATAAAATAAAAAATATAGAAAACCATTTATCATCATCATCACCATCCAATCCCCATTATCTTCATTAACATCCAACCCTTTCACCACCAAAACCGGTTTTCCGGTGAGTAACCACCAACACCTTAAACGAGAAGGGGGCAAGATCGTCGTTCACCATCAAAACGAGCAGGGGTCAATAACCGGTTTTCCAATCCCCATTATCTTCATCACCATCCAACCCTTTCACCACCAAAACCGGTTTTCCGGCGAGGGGCCAATAACCACCAACCCCTTAAACGAGCACGGGTCAATAACCACCAACACAGGCATCGAACTCACCTGCTAACAAGCAGTTTAAGATATTCCTAAGTGGTGGTGGTCGTGGCATCGACTTTGGTCCGGCTGTACAGGGTGCAAGATCGTCCTCCGCCGGAGAGCATACCGTCGTTCATGGATCCGCCTCCATCATCATATTGTCACCAATTAATCAAATAGAGGTAATCTAATTGCACCATTCTACTTGTCTTTTAATTCTAAACAGAAGCCATAAAATTTTAATCGTAACTCTTTGTTAACGAACACGGATTTATTTGAATGGTTTCTAGGGTTTATAATTTGGGGGCGTTAAATGGTAGCATAAAAGAAGTTGAAATTTGGTGTTCCAGGTGGCGGCGGTGGCGGCTACAGTGGTGGCGCTGTTCGGCAACAAGTGACCGGAGATGGTTGTTTAGTTGGTGATGGTGGCGGTGGTTGTTTTGGGGTGGGTGGTGGCGGTGGATTATTGTAGAAGGGAGGGGGAGAGAGAGAGAGAGAATTAGAGAGGAAGAGAAAGAGAGGGGTTTATATATTTTTTAGTTTTAATTATTAAATACATAGTAAAATTACAATTCTACCCTCATGTGCAAGGCGCATGACCAGATCTAACAAAAAAAAATTAGCTGGGTCAGTGTCAAAGGACGTAACATAAAAGGAATTTGAAACATGATGTATTCATTTTGCTATTTCTTTCATTAAAGGACGCCTAATGAAAATCAGGTCAAACGTAAAGGACGTCTTTTGTCATTTTATCTATTGAAGAGTACAATAATATCTTTCTTTAGAAAGTCTCAGTACACAATTTGAAAATATATCCGGACTATTTCCAAACAATAACCCTACTACGTAACGAGATCAAATATTGAAAAATGAAAAGTGTGGTCAATCATGTTCAGGGCCGCCCTTAGGGTATGGTTGGGTGGTCGACGACCACAAGCCCGACACCATGCTACATCTGAATATTTTTTAATTAAATTATATGTATTTTTATTAAAATAATATGTATATTTAGTATTTAAACTCAATTACATACCATTAGCTTGGTCTAGCTTGGTCATTTGAGACATGTTTAATGTTATTTTTATAGAAAAGTTTTTTGTACAACCTAAATTATAACCAAGTAAGCTCATATCAAAATTAAATTGTTTAAACTCAACAAGATACTTTTTTTACTTAATGCCCACAAAAATTTTCGTTCTTGGCCCAAATTTTTTTTTTTTGCTTTCTCGGAACCAGCCCTGATTATGATTCATACTATTATTTGAATTATGAAAGGCTATATGTGTATATGTTATTTCTTGTTGAGCTCTTTATTTAACAAATTTCACTATGATATAGGTAATGATGTTTCGTTTGCAATATCTCATAAAAACACATGAAACATTGTTGGACATATGACCATAGGAAAAGGAGTTCAATTAACCCTAAAGTCAACCCTAGGTCAACTAATGTAAAGAACATCGACAGAGATTCCTTTACTTCTTTTCGTAAAATACTACACACACACTTATTTTTTATAGATCCTATCTTTTTGAAAGGAGACTTCAATTATTATCATACATTAAAATAAAGTAGCTAATCGATTTTCTTGTTTTGCATGTGCATATATACGTACAAAAACATGTAAGTATTTTATTATACACGCATATAGTCTAAATCTACAGAGAAATTATTGCAACTGTAGATATTCGGTGAGAAGAAAGAGCATAGTGTAGCCACAAATTGTCACCAGTTCTCTCCAACTTAGATTTTGTGTTCATATAAATGTCATTATTATATGTATATCGATCTGTGAAGAAGGTATATATTCCTTCAGCTTCCACTCATCTCCTTCCACTGTTATGCCAGATCTGCAATATGCAGGTTTTAGGGTTTCTACTCTAGGTTAAAACCCTAACTCCAAGATTCAAGATCAAGTTTACAAAGTATCTTTAAATGTTGGGTTCAACCTCTTGTTCGCAACAACAAAGTCAAGAATTAATCCATTTACAGTCAGATCCACCGGTGGCCGGAGAGTTGCAACACCACCAACTGCTCTTAACCTGTGCACGGTACATATCTCAGACTAACTTCACCGCCGCCCACCGTATCGCCACCATCCTTTCCGCCAATTCTTCACCTTCCGGCGACTCATCGGAAAGGTTAATCCACTCTTTCACCAAAGCCTTATCCCTCCGCCTACACCCACCATCACCAAATAATAATAATATTATTACAGAAAACGATGATGCAATTCTACACGCATCATATTTGTCTTTAAACCAAGTAACCCCATTTATAAGATTCAGTCACCTCACTGCTAATCAGGCAATCTTGGAAGCAATTGATCAATCCCATCATAATAATATTCACATACTGGATTTTGACATCATGCACGGCTTCCAATGGCCGCCATTAATGCAAGCAATCGCCGACCGCCATCCGCCTCCCACCCTCCGCATCACCGCCACCGGAACTAATATTAACCACCTCCGAATCACCGGAGACCGTCTCGCCAAATTCGCACACTCGCTCGGTCTCACATTCCGGTTCTTTCCACTTTTACTTCCTCACACCAACAACAATAATGATAATATGAATGATGAAGCCGAAACCGTTAATGCCATCATCAACCGCCTATCTGCGGTCCTCATCCTCCCTAACGAAACCCTCGCGGTTAATTGCGTACTCTACCTCCACCGGTTTCTGGTTAACCGAGATAAACTCTGCTTATTATTAAGAAAGATCAAATCCATGAACCCGAAAGTTGTCACATTAGCCGAAAACGAAGCCAACCACAACAATTCAATCTTTATTTCAAGGTTCAACGAAGCTTTGAACTATTACACGGCCGTGTTCGACTCGCTTGAAGCAACGCTGCCACCGAACAGCCGGGAACGGGCGGAGGTAGAGCAGGTGTGGTTCGGGAGGGAGATTGCGGATATTGTGGCGGCCGAAGGCGAACACCGGAGAGCGAGACACGAGCGGTTTTTGTCGTGGGAGATGATGATGAGAATCGCGGGATTCCAAAATGTTCGGTTAAGTCCGTTTGCACTTACGCAAGCTAAACTGTTGTTGAGACTTCATTATCCATCTCAAGGTTATAATCTTGAGGTTGTAAATGATTGTTTCTTTTTGGGTTGGCAGAATCAACCCCTTTTTTCTGTATCTTCTTGGCATTAAATATTATATATGATCATTTGTAATAATATAATCTTATATTACATGCTTGCCTACACCATACCTACCTATACATACACTGATACACAGTAAACTATGTGCATAATTTGTTCTATATGAGGAAACCCTAATTATCAAACAACCCTAGTTAACTCACCGTACTATGTTGTTTGCATGAAACACAAACTTGAAACATGTCTTTTGAACTTGGCCTTCTCATATCATTGTTTTTCGGAGTTGAAAATAGTGAGTTATTTGTGTGTAGAGTGACAAACACGTACTAGGGAGGTGTTTATAGTGTGTATATATAAGTAGGAGAGATTGGGTAAAACCTAATCTACTACGTGACCATTTTCAACAGGGAAGTGGACTTAAATAAGTGGGATACAATATCGTTTTAAAGGAAAAAAAATACGAATATATATTAACTAAAGCTATTAACGAATTGAATCGAATCGAACAAAGGCTGGTCAATGTTAAAGGTTTGATATGGCTACCAAGTTTATGTTGATTTTTTATATTGTTCATATTCATATATTAATATTACATATAAATTAATCATCTGATACACATGTATTCTTTGTTTTATAGTTAATAGTTTTGTTTAAATGTAAAAGCCATTATAAATATTAAAAACTTTTGATAAGCAAACAACTATTAGAGAATATAAAAGGATGTAATGAACACATTGTCGAACGTTTAAGAACATATATAGTTGAGCGAACACAACCTCTGTATGTATTTGTTTATTTACTTAATCGAGCATAATTAATTTCTTGTTAATAGTCATTCATTATTAAAAGGAATGAACATAAATAAACTACTCGCTGAAGAGTTCTCCATATGTTTGGTTCGTTTACAGCCGTTATACCATCATATTATATATATATATATATATATACAATTTGTAACTTTGTTGTGCATATATAGTTGTACCCAATGCTTTATTTCTTGTACCCCGCTTCAACCCAACTATTTCAATTTCCTTATACATTTGATTTGTATCCCACGTAATACAACCCAAACTTGCAAATTGTAATATGTATATTTCTTGATTTGTGAATGTCCTTATCGGATTTGGGAGAATCTATGGCATTTTATTTGTATCAACATGAATCACATGATTGTCGGTAGTCTATCGTTGTCGGGTTTGGATTTGGAACCGTAGGTGGTGATGACATATGTCTATTGTGGTGGGAAATTTTCGGTTGTTTATCGTTGTTGAGTTATGGTTCAGAACCCAAGGTGGCGGTTTAATGGTGGTGGCGGTTGTATGTGCTTAAATTTTTCCCAATGACTATGTGTTCGGAACAGTGTAGGGCCTTGGGATTTTGGTTGTTATCTCAATGATGGAGAACGTACGATCATCTGAGAGGTGTTTGGATATGAACTCAATGGTTTTTTCATTGCTAATGAATGTAAGCACTATCGTTTTCGGGTCTTCAGGGCTATTATAATGGGCCTCGGTTCATATGAGCATCGATTTTATTCACCATGCTAATTTCTTGGCCGATTTTGTTCGTTATGTTAATCAACGAACGATTTCGTGGTAACGCTTGAACATTATTAAAGTCTTCGGTTATGTATGGCACCTCCGCCCAACGCGCAGGTACTACCCACTAGTTAATTATAAAATGCTAACTAAATTTATAATATAACACGAGTAATTAAACTTATTAAAAAATTGATATGAGTTATGTGACGCCAAATTGTGTGGGAAATGCATCACATACGTGGAACAAGTTTCATGTCAATTCTATTTTATTTAATTAACTTTAGTATTTATGAAATATTTAACAATATGTAATGAAATAATATTTAAATTCGAATGACTTTATATATAGTTAGAATTTAATTAGGTGACATACCTTAAATTATCTGTAACTAGTGTAAATTAATTAGCCAACGTGTGATCTACTCGGATAAGAATAATACTCATTAATGATTAATGATATTGTATGAGATTAGAGGGGCAGGGTAAATCAAGTAGATGCATAGATACCCTAAGAACATTTGCATTTATTATATTCTTTAGAAAACCTCAATTTAATTCTATACATAGACTTACAATAATACGATATAAATTGTTACTTTCTATGGTTTTATAAGTATGAACATCCTTACAAGTTTTATTTTAGCCTTTTTGCAAGAATTGTGAGAGAAAAAAAAAATGAAATCAACTTACGTAGTAACAAATACCTAAGTGTGTACATGTAAAGAACTGGACAAGTTTTCATTTTTATTTCCGAGAATAGACGTGTTTAAATTTTGCATTCAATAGTATTATTACATGCTTAATGTTTTACAGTTTTCATTATCTTTTTGTGACTCTTTGATTGTAGTTTTCCCTGATTTATTTATCATATTTTTGTGACAAAAACGATCACACATAGTGACACAACAGGTTTAAATGTGTCACAGGTTTTCTATTCGATTTGAATGCGTCGATCGCTAATTTTGCAACCATCTTTCACGGTCACATATACATGCAACATACCATTATACCGGTTATGTAGTTTAAAAAACACAAATCCGTGTAAACTGTGTTGTATAATTCTTTTAGATATGATAAATTAATACGAGAATAATGTTGTTTGTGTGGTTTGGAATAATAATAATAAATAAATTATTGAATGTTGGCTTGTTGATGGCCTAAATTTACGCCTCTTGTCTCCTAAACAAGACCATGAAAATTGGGGCTTCTTTGCTTTGCTCCCGTCCCTTTCGTGATGCTTCGCCATGGGATCTCTCGCTAATCGTGTCTCATTGATGTTACTTGTATTCAATATTCAGTTGTTCGATTTTTTCTAAATAAATATAATATTTATATTTATTCATTATTCAGTAATTTTAATCTACACAAATATAATATCATTAAACCGGCCAGTAATCTAAAAAATGAGATCAATATTGAGCTTCCGATATGTTTAACAAATCCTATTAAAAGTTAAATGTTATACACCATCTAAAATTTTGTATTTGTCTTGTGAACTCCATATCACCCGCAAGAAAGGTCCATGCTAAGGTTTACCAAGTAATTACACAAATAAACACTAAATTAGATTTTATGTTATTTTTTTTATAAGCATTGATGTTAAACGCTCTAAAAATGTCATCTTTTCATGAAAATAGTAAAATTTACACCAACAGTGTGGACTAATCAGGCACTTGCCCTAATAAATTACATCAAAAACGAAAACTAAATACGTTTGGTCCTGTGTTGCATTTTTATTGGTTCATGCATGCCATAGGTGTAAAACCGCAAGATGACCAAAAATACATATAGCTAGTCCTAACAGTGTAACATATTAAATCAGCTAAAAGTTGTTGATACAATGCATTAGACGCTTCAGGTGAATTGCAATGGAGTTTTAAAGTTTCGGGTATAAACAAAACAACTATTTATATTATTGGTTGAAATGGATCCTATTGGATGGTAACTCAGAATTGTAGTTGTAAACTTTAATCTATGTGTTAGCTGTGAGACAGCACTAGACAATTGATCATTTTTTAGCTACATGTGATTTGGCAAAGACGGGTTTGATTAATTAACAAAAGTGCTAGTTAGCTCAGTGACAGAGATATCAGAATTTACAAACAAAAGTATATTCTGAACAACTCAAAACTCTACATGTTTTCTTAACATGTCATCTAGAGAGTGATAAACTTTTCAACAACAAATTGCAACAAGTTTTAAAGATCGATCTTAGAAGAAAATCAAGACCATTAACACGTTTTGGAAAAATAGAGCTATGTGTATTAATATACACACAGATGTCCTTTTAATGTTAACTTCCTTTTTTCTTTAGCAAGTTGAAAGATTTAGCCTAGCTGTTTGGCTCTTGCTCTGGCTGGAAGTATCTTTTTAATAAAAAACATATTTCGTCCTTCTAAAAAAGGTACTATGTGTATTAATACAAACACATGTGTGTATAATTGATTTACGAAAGAAAGACATAGGTTGCATGATTGAATGTAGATAGGGGTGTGGGGCATGGTAGTTTACTGACAAATGATATGTTGGTTTACTTGCAAATGTAAGATCCCGCACGCAAGGCCCTGTCATTCACATGCTTACACTTACACACACCCATGTGTGATGTGTCTTTTGTCTATGCATATATCCATGCAACTCAATCTTTCACCTTCTATTTTCTATTTTTTTCAGCTTCCTTTTGCCCATCGGAACTTCACATGAACTCATACAAAGAAATATACAAACAACACATTTTTTTAATTATGATAAACTAGGCGGGTCGACCAAACAGGTTTGGTGTAGGTCCTAGATAATGGATCTTTCAACTTACTCGGATCAATCTGTGTTGTTAGTCAGCGGAAATCACTAACAACAATCGGATCTCAGATCTTAGTTTGCAAACACACAAAGAGAGAAAAAGATAGTTTTTATAAGAAGTTATATACGGAGAAATGGGTGAAATTGACCCTTTTATAGGGCCATATTTCTCAAAGGTTTTCATTTCATGACGCAAGTGGGCTTGCCCAATGGACTTTTACCGTACAATAAGCATACTTAATACATAATACACCAATAGTAAGCAAATAGAAAGACATACACAATCCATATAATTATATAGAATATTAGACCTACATTTGGTCAGAACAGTTCAAGTCAAAATGGGTTTCGAGAAAAATAGTTTAGGTTAAAATGTGCTGCTTATAAAAATAGTATTTATGTTCAGGTCCAAATTGGTTTTGGTCGAAATGAAGTCGGGTTGAAATGAGTAATTTAAAAAAAGTTTGCCAAAATAGACACTACTATAAGTTATATTCCTACAAAATTTTCCTACAAGTTTCCTACTACAAGTAATTGCAACAATTTTCAATAAGTTTTCGGGAAAAAAAAGCAAGCTCTAATTTTGCTACAATATTGCAACAAATTAGTGATATGTATTATTTTGTAGGAAAATTGTTGATACTTTTCCAACAAATAAAATGTTAATTACATCTTTTTTTAATTATTTTATTTAAACACCATTAAAATGCCAAATCAGATTGAACAGAGCTCTAAATCAGTGATATCTATTAGCTCCTTTTTTATTTAAACAATCAAAATTCCATCAAAGAAACTGCCATCACCGTTCGTCATTACAAAGCTCCACACAAAGCCGCCATCACAATTCACAAACATCATAATGCTTGTCTCACACGAAGCCGCCATCGCCGTTCGTATTAAAACTAATTTTGTCCGATCAACGAAGCTCCGCTGTCAACCGCGTCAGTCGCCGATCTCCGCCATCACCGTTCGCCAAAAAACAGTAACTACTCTCTTCTGATTGATTTGTTTCGTAATGTTTAGTTTTTGTGGATTTATGCTCTGTTTATCACAAATTAAACCTAATTTTGTCCGTATTTAAAACTTTTAGTTCTCTAATTATAGTTCTTAATATGTTAATTTAAGTTTGTAGACGTGCTTCTATAAAAGGTTTTGGTATGTTCTAGTTTATTATTGCAAATCATTGATCCATGCTTATTTTGGTAAGATTTCTTAGATCAACTAGGTTATTGGTTAGGTAGATATTTATATATATTCATACATTCATACTTATTGTAACATTATTATAAACCCGAAAACCCGATCCATTTCGAATTTTCGGTTTTGTTTAACATATATATATAATAATGTTATTAATTTACGTTGCACGTATTTTATGTGACATTCGTCATTTTTATTCGTATTCGTATTCGTTAAACCGACCGTTTCGTCGTTTCAATGTATTCGTAGCTACTGTTCATCAATTTTATATTAATTACGAAAACTATCCAAGTTCTATAATTTCTTTTTCATTTTATAACATTTCAAAGTGCGAGGTTTAAATTGCAACTATACTTTAAATTAATTCTTAGAGCAGCTTTAGAGTGTAGGGACCATATTGTAAATATATTTAAATTTTATAATAATATTAAAAGTAATCAACCCCAATCCCCGTCCCTGAACCCCGGATTTCCGGCCACAGTCGCCGGCGACGACATCGCGACTCCAGCCAGCCTTAAAACGCCGCCAATCACACGTAGCAACTCAATTAACGAATTTTAACGGCATTAGACTAAGTTAATGCACCCAAATCATCGTCCATACTACGTTATACCGGCTCTTAATGGCGATTAAACCCGCCGGAAAATCGGCCAACCCATTAACGTCTAATTAACACCTTTACGTTGCAATTTCTAGTATAAAAAGGATCTAGACCTTAAGCTAAACTCGCTCACAATCATATAACACACTCTCCTATCCTCTGTAAACGTTAATTGATCTTCAAAGTAACTTTTCCGGCGAGCCTTCGTCTAACATCAAACAAGTCAGATCACAGGTAATTATTATATGTTTCGTGTTAGTTTTTGATCGTCAAACATAACCCCTATAACGAATTGAACGATCAATAAGCAGATGAATGGAATTGGATTCTAGGGTTTTTCTTGGGAAGATGATGATCTGTTTAATTAATATACTTAGACATCTGTTTCTATCTTTAAACCAACAAACCAACTCGGTCCGGTGGTTAAGTCTCGCGTGCGTAACCGTAAGGACCCGACCTGGGTCATAGCAATTTTGATATTTCATTTTTTTAGAACCAATTCTTATTATATATTTATCAAATAAAATATTAAAAATCAATATAACCAGAATAAAATTATTTTTAAGTTAAGTAAAATTAATTATAAATCATATTGGCATTTCTCACCTAAAAACCAACCCATGTTTTCGTTTTCTCAAAACCGATTAATATTATATTTTTTTTTACCTTTTTTTAACTTTATAACACACTAAAATAATTATTTTCAGGATAATAATTATATCGTTGAAACTGATGCTTCGTAGATATAATAAAAATTCTCTTATTAATAACAAATTATTAATCGAAATAATATTTAAATGAAATAGTTCATTAACTTTAATAATTAGTTTCGTTAGCTTGTAATTCGTTAAACGATTAAAATTAAGTTATAATTCCATTAAGACTTAGAAGAATATTAGAATAATTCACGCCTTAAGATAATAAAATAACGCAACATCTTTTAAAACTATATAATTAACTCATATAATCCGGTTAGTCAGTCTTTAAATTTTCGTATTTATTTTTATAGTTCGAGAAGTTTAATCGCTCCGAGTGCCTTAAACGCACTTTCAGTTGCTTTGGGATTTCGTTTCTCGTTTATCATCTATTTCAAAGGTGAATTTTTCATAACCCCTTTTTACTTTTACACGTTTTGGGGTGTAGCACGTTCCAAACTTTTATTTGTTATTTCATGTTTTATGTTGTAAACTAACACGCGTGTCTTGTATGTATTTATTTCGTATCATATTACTTGTAAATTATGTGATTATGTACTAGTTGTTTATTGTTTTTGTTGGTGGAAGAGACTCATACACATACTCAAAGGCAAAGTGGAAGGGTCCGAAGGGACGTATCTGCGTTGCCCATTTTTTCAACTTTTGTTAAAAATGGCGGTATCATTATCATTATCTATACTCCAAGTAGCTAGGCAAACTGGGATTCCTTAGTAGATTTAACTTATGTCAAGAGAACGGGAATATCATGTATTTACTTTTCTTTCACTTTACGATTGAAGCATTACATCTTGACTTGTGAATTTTACACTTTTCGTATTATATACATATGCAAAACTTTATGAATTCTCACCAACATTATTGTTGAGAAAATATATTATTTTAAACGTGCTGCAGGTTGAAGTTTAATGTAAGGATTGAAGACTAGATAGTTGGACCATTAGGTTATTAGAAACATATCATAATGAAACTCAAAATTATTGTCTTGTTATTTGATTAATGTCAAATTGTGTATTTGTGATTTAATGAAATGAAATAAATATAACTGTTATCGCTTTAATAGTGTTACGAGCTTATGAGTGATCTGTACGTTACACCCGGGCGTATTCCGCTTTAGCCGGGGTGTTACACTTGTATGAACCGTATTATCCTTCATCATCTAAGCACTTAGATATGTTCATTTGTGCTTTTGGATCTCAACTAAAATCACTATGATGAAGATGCTTTGAGCCATTAACAGAGCTTATTTATGGTATTAAGTCTGTTTTCTACTGTGTATACACTATCAGTATTGCCTAAAAGTGATCCGAACAAGCGCGTGTAATGTTTGGAATATAGGTCTAGTATTTACTTGATCTGATTATGAGTTGTTATAAAGGACTATGCTCTTTTGTCTGATATAGAGAATATGACCTTGTATTGTTGATATTTAGAGAATTTCTGTATAATAGTTTCTTCTAAAACAGAAAACTGTTAGTTTCAATAGTTTAATCGTTATATGTCATGCCATACTGAAGTTCTTTTATTTGCACTCTGTATTTTTGTTAATTTGTCCTTATAATAGTTGAAAAAACTATTTTACATTGCATTAATATGTCAATATGCTTATGTGCTTAATTCTTTAAGCTTTGCTTATAAATGCATTGAACTTTTGTTTTAAAGTAACATGAGTTGTGTTTATGGTGTTAGGTTACTGATTACTGATTAAACATGATGCACGTGTTTGATAAAATGTCTACGAAAGTTTTTATCCTAATTTTACATTGCATTAATATGTTATTCAATGTGTTATTCAATAAGCTTATACGCCTATGAAAGTTTTTCATCCTAATTTTACATTGATTAATATGTTATTCAATGTGTTATCCTATGAAAGTTTTTATCCTAATTGTACATTGCATTAATATGTTATTCAATATGATAATGTGTTTAATTCTTTAAGATTTGCTTATAAATGCATTGAACTTTTGTTTTAAAGTAACATGAGTTGTGTTTATGGTGTTAGGTTACTGAATACTGATTAAATGTGATGCACATGTTTGATAAAATGCCTATGAAAGTTTTTATCCTAATTTTACATTGCATTAATATGTTATTCTTATGCGCTATGAAAGTTTTTAATCCTAATTTTACATTGCATTAATATGTTATTCAATGTGTTATCCTATGAAAGTTTTATCCTAATTTTACATTGCATTAATATGTTCTTCAATATGATAATATGCTTAATTCTTTAAGCTTTGCTTATAAATGCATTGAACTTTTGTTTTAGGGTATGTTTGGCATAACTAGCTGGTGGCTGTTAGGTGGTAGCTGGTAGTTATTAGCTGTAGCTTTTTAGATATATTTAGGTGTTTGGCAGAGTAGCTGGAGCTTTTAGATGTATATTTAGGTATTTGACAGAATAACTGGAGCTTTTAATAAAACTAATTGGGTGCCAGCGCGGTACGGCGGAGTGCGCGCGCAACCTGACATCAACCGGATAATTAGTCTCGGTATGTGATTCACTTGATATTAGTGCACGCATAACCCGAATGCAAACGTGTACTTCGTGCAAAGACAGTAAGCGTGTAATCGGTGGAGAAAATCAAGAAATAAAGCTAAAATATACAGTAATTTCATATAGATAATTTTTTAAACCAACCTCTTTTGATCTGAAATCCTTTCCGAACCGACACCGTTTTAATCTGAAACATGTTTTGACCTGGCTCCTTTCGACTCAAAATCGTACCGACATGAACCGAAGTAAATTAACCATTTTTTATCGACTCGTTCCGACCCTAATTTGGTCTTACACATGACCCGAGCTCGTCTGACTCGACTTGTTACCAATCATAACCGGTAAAGAAGTATATCAAATATCATACTCAAATTAAAGAGAATAAAATGCTCTTTTTTATGATGTAACGTGTTTAAAAAAATATTAACGTGTGAAAAAGTTATGGACTTTTAAAGAGTCATGGGGTAGTTAGTTTTGAATAAGGGTAAATTTTGTAACTATTATATAAATTAATAAAAGTTGATGAAAGTTGAAGTACCAAAATTGTAAATTCAATTGTAAAAGCTTGTAGCTTTTTCTCAAAATGAGTTGTGTTTATGGTGTTAGGTTACTGATTAAATGGATGCACATGTTTGATAAAATGCCTATGAAAGTTTTTATCCTAATTTTTGTAATGTTTGTTGGGGCACTCGTTAAATGAAAAATTAATCTGGATTTTTGTCCTAGGTCCACCAGCAATTGTGTATGCTATTGATGCGTTGTAGAGTTTTCAAACTGTAGTTGAAAAGATTTAAGGTAGATGTTAGTTCAAAGTTCAAAATTGACATGACCGTTTAACTTGATAAGTTCGTGTGAATTTGAATTTTAGATAATTAAATTTGATCAAACTATAGTTTATTAAACTTTATTGTCGGATTTGTTGTATCACTTTCTTTACGCATACTTGACCGTTTTTTCAATCGATAGATAAAAATGTTGCCGAATAGAGAATGGATATACACGATGAGAATCACTAGTAATGGCACCTTCAATCCGCAATTTAAACAAGTAGTCTCCTATTTTTTGGTCTATGCCTATAACAATGCAAAGAACATTCAAACACAAGCTATAAAAGGGGTCGAAGAAAAATTAATTAGATGTCTGTGTAGGGACTGCACAAATCTTTATTACAAGACGAGAAAGAAGGTAGACCGGCATCTAATGACCAAAGGATTCATGAAAGATTATAAATATGGTATCCACATGGTGAATCATATCCTATACAAAACGTGGGCCAATGTTCAAACCTTGTTCCATCTCCACAAGCGGATCATGAAGTTGATGATTATATTGGTGAATATACTGGATACGTTGAAATGGTTATGGAAAGCGTGTACCAAAAGCAATATCCTTATTCTCAATAAGAACAACATGATACAAATAAACAGCTGAGTCATTCTATACCATGTTAAGGCAAGCCAATGAGCCTTTATGGGTCTGGTCAGCATTTGATAAACTACTTCCGTTCGTCAAAGGCATTCTACCTGATGGTGACAAACTACCTAGGAACTTTTATGAGACTAAGAAAATAGAGTTGCCATCACAAAAGATCCATGTGTGCCAAAACCATTTCATTATTCAATGGATAATATATTTATTTGGATCATTGTATAGTATGCAATGAAGACAGGTACTAGGAAAGAGGGGAAAAGGTGCCTAAGTTGGTGATGCACTACATGCCTGTCGAACCAAGACTTCAAAGACTATTCTATTCAAAGAAGATGGCCCAACACTTGACTTGGCATGTAGATCATCATAGACAACAGGAGAGTTGAGTCATTATAGTGTAGGTCCGAATTGGCATCATTTTGACTATGTTTATCCTGATTTTGCACAAGAGACATGCAATATTCGTCTTGGGTTGTGTACCGATGGGTTCAATCCTAACAATACAAACGACAATTCGTATTCATTTTTGTAGAGCCCATTTTGATGTATTAAGTCTTTTGTATTTATTAGCATAATTGTCGGTTGTAATTTATGCTTTTGTGTCTTTATTTTATATGTTTGGGCCCAAGGTCATATAAACAAGCCCATTTGGGCCGAAGTAAATAATATGAAGTGCATGAGACATGCACTATAAATAGTGCAAGCTTCTTATGCACAAATAACCTTTTGGAAAAATCAACTCTATCTCTACCTTATCTCCTCACCAACTCTCTCACTTTCCATATTTTAGCAAATAACCAAACACAGACAAGATCTGAGATCTTGCTTAAGTTGTAAATGATTTCCGCTAGTTACAATCGAGATTGATTCAAGAACAAGTTGTGAGATCCATTCTAGGGACCTACAATTGGTATCAGAGCTTTTGGCTCTACTAGTTGTGGTTCTTGGGTCACAAACTTGGATTTTGGTCTTGTTTTCGTGTTTGACAAGTGTGTTTAAGCGTACTACGGGTTATTCGGGCTGACAAAGGCTTCAAAATTGGCTAAAGAAGTGTCCCTGTGAAAATTCGTATGAAACAACATGTTTTATGATTTTGTACTGTCAGATAGACGATCGCATTCGCGTTTGATATCTGAATCGCATAGCATTTAGAGATCTAAATCGTATCGCATTTGGAATTCCCAATCGGATCGCATTTGGCTATCTCAATCGCATCGCATTTGGAGATCTCAATTGCATCACATTCCAGAACCCACTCGCATTCGCATCAGATCGTGCGATTGCGATTCCCTGCACTTAGAATTTTTCACGGATTTCTGTTGTTTTCAAGACTGTTTTGATTTGGTGTTTTATTGATCAGTTCACAAAGATGTCTTATGATCCAGAACTGTTAAAGAGCTTCATTATACTTGAAAATGAAGCCGGGACTGCCAACAAACCTCCTAGACTTCTTAACTTTGAAAGCAACTTGAGCACTGGAAATGGAGGTTCAAGAACTTCATAAGAGCAAATGATTTTGCAATGATAAGATCGATAGAAAATGAACCTCATAGACCAGTAACAATGACTGCTGATGGCCCAATTGATGTTCCTCCTGAAAGTCTCTCTGATGTTGATAAGCAATTAATGCTTATAGATGAAAAGGCATATGGCTATCTCAGTATGTGACTCTCCACTAAAATTACTAAACATATGAAAAAATGTGCTACTGCAACGGCACTTTGGGATGCCTTGGTGGAGAAATTTGAAAGAAACTTGAATAAATCAATATGTTCAATCATGTTCAAGGGAAAATAGTTTCATCACTCCTTAACAGATTTGAAGCCCTGAACGCCAAAATGAGAAGTGCTGGTATCTTTTGGGACATGTCTGAAATCAATAAGAAGTTGTTGAACTCATTACCTTCCACATGGAATAGTAGTGTAACTACCATCAAAAGAACCTCGAATCTAAACACAACTCTTATGCAGTTAACCTCCACCATCAGATCATTGGAGATGGATGATAAGCTCCAAATGAGCAACCACGCCAGTTCCCTAAATCGTGTAGGTGTTTCTACAGGTTCATGAGTTAATGGGGTGAATGGGGCTCAATATACAATCCAAGCTGATCAGAACAAAGCTTTCATATCATCTGTAAGTGCATCAAATTTTTCAACATCAAACTCTGTTCAGGAATTGGTAAACCAAGCTGTTAGTCAAGCTCTAAAGTCTCATGGCATCAACCAACTTCAAGCAGCTACTCAGGCAGTTCAAGCCACTCCACAAGCATGTTGATGACTCTAACGTTTCATATTCCATACCTTTATGGACAGTCATGAAGAACTATTGAAAGGAAAGCTACTTCCTCCATCCTTAAATCAAGGAGATCTTCCAGAAATCAATGAGCAAGACCTTGAGAAGATGGGTATCAAGTATCAAATGGTCGTGACTGTTCACAAGGCCACAAACTTCATGAAGAAATAAGGAAAGAACAGCTTCCGAGATGCTAATGACAACAACATTGGGTTTGACAAAAACAACTCGGTTGTTACAACTGTAACGAAATGGAGCATTTTGCAAGAGAATGGAAAAATCTAAGAAAACTTGTTGGAGAAGTTAAGTTGTGGATGTGTCTAATGAAGGAAAGGGAAATGGTTCTAGAGCCAAGGGAAAAGGGATCGGGTAGAGCAGCTCATCAAGTCGGGTGTTCCAATAACTGGCCAAGGAAACACAAAAGTAGATGGTAAAGCTATGCTTACTCAATCGGAGGATTCATCTGATCCCGACTGGATAAATAAAATGGGCGAGCTGATGCTGCCGATGAACTTTATTGGGATAGCATTTGTGAACGGGAATGAAGCTTCAACAAGTGCTGCAAGTGGAAATAGTCAAGAAAGCCACATCATTCCCGAGGTACACACACTTATGCTCCCAATTATGTATTGATAAAGTTGAAAACTATAGAACCCATAATGCTAGTTTGTTAAGAGAAAACATTGGCATTAAATACCTAAATGATGAGTATAAGAAAGCTGAAAAGATATTTACCACTAGAATTAAGACTCATCATGATAACATGGCAAGCTTACATCGAAAGTTATTTGAAGCAAATTTGCAAAGTTGATTATCATAAAAAAATGAATAACTGTTTTAAAAGCTAAAGTTGAGGAACTTGAGCCTAATCTTTCTAAGAGAAAAATAACTGTCGATAAGTTCGGGATGGCTTCTGATAAGTTAAATGGTTTTATTGGTTCACAAATGTAAGTGAAATAAAATACAAGTATTGGATATGATTTTGTTGCAGTTCCACCACCTTTTAATAACTATACATCACTACCCCACTTTAGTTTCAACCCCCCCCCCCCAGAGGATGAAATGATATGTGGAATTGGTCATGTGCTAAAGCCTAAGATATTCGTCCCTGAAGTTTCTAAGACTATTGATCGAATTTTTGAACTAGTTAGCTCTAATGGTAGCTCATCTTGTTCATCAGGTGGGGTAGAAGAAAATGAGTCATTCAAAAATAACATGAGTTGTGATAAATAAATGATGCTTTAAATTCACTTTTTGAGTGTGATGTGAATTCAAAATCTAGTGTCAACTCTGTCTGTACTGATAATAATTTTGTTTCCATACAAAATACATTAAACTCTTATGTGGATGCTAATGTTGATTGTGACGATGTTGATGCTGGCATTGCTCATGATATTTTGGTTGAAAATGTTAATATGTGTCAAATGATTCATGTGTTGAAAATTGTGAAAATTTGAATGATAACATTGACATAGACATACCAAGTTGTTCACATTCAAGTTCTGAGAATGAGGATAAAACAACTAAAAACAAAGTATTTGAGAATGATAATCAGGCTACTACATCAAGTAAATATGTTCCACCCAGCAAAAGATCTTTTTCCTAAACAACTAACCATAAAAGAAGTCCTCAATCTTATAACTTCACTAATAACAACTACTATGTTATACAAAACAAAATAATGTTGAGTCTTTTTACACAAATACATGTGATGATCGTGATCATAAATCAGAAAGCAAGCACAATCATGACACATTCTTCCAGGAATCACCTAATCTGATCTATCACCAATCTTATAGTTTTGATGAGTTTATGGGGCTTATAGTAGGAAATGTTGTTTTGTATGTAGAAATTCGTCTCAACTTGAAAGCATTGCAAGAGCTGGCATAGACAGCAATAGGATACGCAAAAGCATTTTAATCAGTCCAGATCCTCAACTGCTAGCAGTTCTGGGTCATGGACTGATCAAACTGAAAGTGATACCAGTGAAATGGACATGAGATCCAAGATCGATAAGACCAAGAAAAATAAAAGGCCTTTTTGGATAACCAAAAATGAGGAGAGCTAAAATGGATTCAAAGACTAAAAAGTCTAAGAATCCACCAAAAGCTTGCTTACAACAAAAGAAAAGAAAGGTTAAGAAATCTGAGGATTTTATTTTGAAAATAATGAAAACGAAGTCCTAACCGTTTAAAAACAAAGAACATGTTTTGGGTTCCTAAGGACTATTTCTCATCTGATGATTCACCGAATATCAAAACGTATTTAAGATATAAAATAAAATTTAAGACTTTTTGGTTAACCTTTCTAAGACAACTTTGTCTCAGGAACCCATGTCCAATTAATTGATTATGCATGTAGGTCAGTCAAGAAAGCTTGTCAATAGTATTTGGTACTTTGACAGTGGCTGTACCCGACATATGATGGGAGATTAATCCTTGCTTTTTGGCGTTCAACCGTTCGAAGGTGGATCCGTTTCTTTCGTTGATGACATAGGCGGGAATATAACTAAAAGAGGAAAAGTCTCACACAGAACTTTGACTTTTGAGGTTATAAATCTTGTCGAACAACTCAATCATAATCTGCTCAGCATCTCACAAATATGTGATAAGAAACACTTAACCCTGTTTATTAAGAATGAATGCTTCATCTTGAAACCAGGTTTTAAAGTCTCTGAGGAATGGATGCTGATGCATTCTCCGAGACATAATGATTCTTATATATTGGATATGAGAAGTTCGTATTCACATCGTAGCGCCTCATGTTTGATATCCAAGGTTTCGGAGAACGATTCATCACTTTGGCGTCAACGTCTTGGTCATGTCAACTTTAAGAATTTGAACAGACTTGTCGAAAGTGAGCATGTGAGGGGTTTGTCTATTAAAACGTTTTCCAATATTGAAAAATGTATTTCTTGTTCCAAATGTAAACAAAACAAAGTCTCTCACATGCCCAAAACTGTTAATTCTATAGATTCCATTATTCAGTTGTCACACGTGCTTGTAGGGACCATTCATCCTTTGGTAATAGGCAGAAAAGCCTATTGTCTTATTGTTGCTGATTATTATTCTCGTTTTAGTTGGATTTTCCTTTTAGGTTTTAAGGATGAAACTGGCCTATTCTCGATTAGATTCAAGTGCATCGAAGTGCATTCGAAGCGAAAGAATCAAGTGCATTCGAAGCGACAACGTAACAGATTATGCAACAAATAAGTGAATGATTTTTGTCACTCCAAAGGGATAGACCATCATTTCAGTGCCCCTTACACTCAACAGCAGAATGGGGTTGCTGAAAGACGCAACAGAACACTGATCGGAGCTGCAAGAATAATGTTATCATACTTAAAGCTACCTTTGTTTTTCTGGGGTGCAGCAATTAACACTACATGCTTTATCAAAACCATGTGCTGATCAACAAGCATTTGAAGAAGATTCCATATGAAGTCTACTACAAAACCAAGCCTCCGGTCAACTACTTCAAGACTTTTGGATGCCCATTCACTCTGCTTCATACCAATACCAATTTAGGTCCCATGTTTGCTAAAAAGACAGATGAATGTTATTTTGTTGAGTATGATTCCAACAAAACCGCTTATCGAGTTTACAACAAGCAAGCTGGGGTGATTATGGAATCTTTCAATGTTGATTGGCAAGAGCTTAATCAAATAGACGCTAGCAAAGGTCTAAACTGCATGTTTGATTATGATTACTTTTTCAACCAGTTTCGTATTATGTCTAGCCCTAGAGTTGCAGCTGCTCTAGCAATAGCTACAGTGCTACTATCTGTATTAATTCAAGCTCTCATAAAATTTTGGATAATGGTAATGTGTCTAGTGCTACTCAAGTCAGAAATGTATTGCATATAGCTCGTCAACCAGCTGTAGTTAATCCAGCTCCTCAAACAACAGATATAACCTATGTAGTTCTAAATGAAGAAGATTCTAACTCAGATTCCTCTTGCACGTATGGTGACAACATTGAAAACAGCATTGATCCAACACCAACAGAGCTTGTAGTTGACCCTAAGTTAGAGCCTAGTGTGGTTGAATCTGTAGCCACACTTTTTCCTGTTGAAAATGAGGCACCTGACACTGCTGGAGAAACAGTTGCAAATGAAGTTCCCCCTGATGCTTCAAATACGACCGATTCTACTCCAATTCTAGCTATTGTTGTTCCATTCTTGGAAAACCTTTGGGGCAACCCCATTGCTTCTGAAAATGTGGTTTATCAACCCAAAAACATACAACCAGCCACTGACATTTTGGCCGATGCTACCAAGATCTTTCATCCCATTAAAAATCTAACTATTGAGTTGCAAGTCGATCCTATTCCTCAGATGGCTATACACAAGACACATCCGATTGAGAACATCATTGGATCTTCATATGCCAGCATCCAGACAAGGAGAAAGTCTTGAACTATTAACAAATGTCATTTTGCTTGTTTTATTTCTCATGTTGAACCTAAAGATTATCGTGTCGCTCTCAAGGAGAACTCCTGGGTTGAAGATTTATAAGAAGAGTGGCTGTAGTTCAAGAAGCTAATGTGTGGAAGCTGGTAAAGAAGCCGAAAAACAAGAGACCGGTTGGTACCAAATCGGTGTTTAGAAACAAGAAGGATGATAAGGGTGTGATTATCATAAACAAAGCTAGATTGGTGGTATAAGGGTTTTCAAAACGAGAAGGTCTTGATTATGATGAAGTCTATGCCCCTGTTTCTAGGCATGAGGCTATTCGTATCTTCTTAGCCTATGCATCATTCATGAACTTCAAAGTGTATCAAATGGATATGAAGACTGCCTTCATGTATGGAATGGTAAAAGAAGCGATTTATGTTAAGCAACCACCAGGTTTTGAGGATCCTGATCGTCCAAACTATGTTTATCGTATTGACAAAGCTCTCCATGGTCTCCATCAAGCACCTCGTGCTTGGTATGCTACTTTAGCATAACATCTATTACAGGACGGCTATAGAAGAAGTGTAATTGATCAAACACTCTTTGTCAAGAAGGTTAGCAACGTTCTGATCCTGGTCCAAGGTCTAAGTGTATGTTGACGACATTATTTTTTTCTCAATGTATGATAATCTGTGTAGAGAGTTTTCAGAGGTAATATAGAGTCGGTTTGAAATGAGTTCATTGGGGGAGATGACTTTCTTCTTGCGCCTACAATTTGAACAAAGACGGATGGGATTTTAATTCATCAAGAGCAATACATCCATGAAATTGTTTAGAAGTTCGAGTTCAATGATGCTACTCCTTACGCCACTCCGATTGCTACAAGATCGGTGTTAACTCCAGATCCACCGGAAAAGTCAATCGATCAACACCTTTACAGATCCATGATTAGCTTCCTGATGTATCTCACTGCAAGCAGGCAGGACATCATGTTCCCTGTTTTTCAGTGTGCCAAATATCAATCTGATCTGAATGAGTCTCATTTAAGTGCCATTAAACGTATCTTCCGGTATCTCGAGGGAAAGTCTCATTTGGGTCTTTGGGATCCAACAGATTCTTCTTTGGTTCTGCATGCCTACACCGACAGTGATTATGGGGGGATGCAACTTAGACCAAAAGTCAACTATAGGAGGATGTTAATTCTTAGGTGAACGATTAATCTCTTGGCAATGCAAGAAGCAGGTCACAGTACCCACCTCCACAACCTGAAGCAAAATTGATTGCCACCTCAAATTGCTATTCACAAACGTATGGATCCAGCATCACCTGTTGGACTACGGTTTGAATTTCTTTAACACCCCAATCAAGTGTGATAACGATGCAGCAGTTTGTATTGTCAAAAACCCAGTACAACACTCAAAGACAAAACATATTGACATCCAAATGCACTTCATTTGTGATTGTTATGATCATAAACTTGTCAATATTGAATAGGTCCACACATATTACAACTTTTCGGACCTTTCCACTAAAGCCTTTGATCATGCCCGATTTCTATATCTTATAGAATCGCTTGGCATGATCTGCTTTGATTAAACTTTTCTATCTATCTTTTTGTATATAAATTTGTAAATATTTTTCAAATATTTCTCTAATTTAGAGGGAGAAATGAGTTAATTTAACTCACCAAAAAGATTTTATATTTAATTTTAAGAAAAACAAAAATTGAGTTTTTGTCTCAACAAAAAATTTGTATCTTTCATTTAAGAAAATTAGAAAATGTCTCAAAAAGAAAGTTATCATGTTTAGAGGGAGACTCCATTAAGAGGGAGCTAAATATTTTAAAATTTTGAGAAATTGATCTGACCATTGGAAAGTGATAACAAATTGACCAAACGTTCCTAGCACATGAAAATAGTATATCAAAAGCCAAAAAGATCATTACTTGATGTGTTGACAAGCTTGATAAATGACTAAGTGCCAGTGTGATATAAACTAAATTATCCACCTATGCTAGTTGTTGCATATGCATGGAGCGGTTTCATGTCTCTACTTAAAGTCAAATCTAGGAAGGCATAAATGTAAATAACATGTCATACCCAAGTCTCTTTTTATCTGATCACCGTTGTCTTATATTGTCATGTGTCTGCACTATATTGTAAGAAAAAGAGTGAGAAAAGAAAAAAAAAATAAAATGAAAAGGAAAAGAAAAAGGAAAACATAGGTTTTTAAATTTCAACTTATTTTTTCTTTTACTTTGATTCAAGCCTTAGACTTTCTATGTTTATAGTCATACAAGATCTGATTGTTAAAACTCTGAATCTTCTGCTTTGTTTGACTTTCTTTCTTTTCGTTCAAGCCTTGGACTTTCTCTACATGAAAATGTGGTATTATTCGACCTGATTATTATGGCACTGAACTTAATGCTTTATTTTAATATTTTTAGAAATTTTCAGAAAGTGCATAAAGTGTGTCTATAAGCGTACTGTGATCATATAAGACATGTTTAAGTGAAGTTGCGGTAATATGTGAAAGCAAATTAAGCGCAAGATCTAATGGAGTCTGTAATTTTGTTGGATTGGATAACACAAGTTTGTGCTTAATCCAAACCCTAACATATCACTACGATACCAAAATACGTGTTAAGTTTAAAGTGGACAAAATATATCTACAATCGACTTTGGGTTTTGGCATAATAATATTGAAATAGAAATGTGATCTAGGACATTAACGGTCAATGTAATTCCATGTTGTGATCTTTCTCAAAAAGTTATAAGTATTTACTATTTGTTACATGCCAAATATATGTTTCTAATTTCTTTTAAATTTCAAAATTGTTTTGTTTGTTTGTTTTATTTTGTTTTAATTTTATTTAAAATCTTATTTTTAGGATATTTTATTTTTATTTTTATTTTTAATTTTAATTTTATTTTTATTTTTATTTTTTTAATTTATCTTGTTTTCTATTTTATTTGTTCTACTTTTTACCTTTTAGGTATTTGTTGCTTTACGACAAGAACCCTCATGCAAATATTGTCAAGCATGTGGGCTAAAAAAATATATGTTCTATATATTTTGAGTATTTGGATTTGATGTCTAAATATTTTTCGGGTATAAATCGGTAAATATTTTCAAAGTTCGTGGGTTGGGAGTGTAAAATATTTCAAAAACTCAAGAGGATTTGACCCTGTCGCGAGTTAGGATAACCCTATATAAAGGGGAACCCATTTTCTCTTTCACTTTTATCACTTTCAAACTTCCAAAGCTCAACTATCTATCTCTCTCTCTCTCTCTTCAACCGATTCCAAACTCAAAACCAAAGATCCGCATCCGCTTTTCACACTTGATTCCATTTGTTTATCATCACCATGGACTCCTCCCCAAAGGTATAGCGTCGATTTATATTGAATCGATGGGTTCTTGCATGTTAGTTCATAGCCAAAAATTAAAAGGATCAATAAGACAATCTCATGTTGGTTGTTATAATCAACCATAAATCCTCTTTATTGATATCATATCTAACCTTTATACTGATTTAGTTTAGATTTTGTATAGATTTGTTAGGTTTTTAGGTTTCTAAGGCCTATCGGAACCTATTCTGTGTGATTAGAGCTCTTGATGGTTGCGTTTGTGGATAAAACAAGTTCAGAAGTGATTTCATGGGATTACGATTTTAGATTTGGAAGGAATTGAGTTTTAACAAAACTTAAACTTTTCAAATCACAATCGCATGAACATCTGAATCGCATTCAGTTGAATCACATCGCATGTCTTTCAGAATCGCATATTGACCAAATCGTAATCGCATTGATTATGAGAATGCGATTCACATTTATTATGCGAATGTGATTCACAATTATTATGCGAATGTGATTCACATTATTATGCGAATGCGATTCCATCCTTATGCAAATGCGATTCCTAACACTTAGAAATTTTCAAATTTTAGAATTTTTATTTTTATTTCTGTTTAAATTTCTTTTGTTTTCTTTTAATTTTATAACATGTTTGCTCCATTGGACCTTCCCACCGACAAGAAACATAAGGTGTTTACCTCAATGATCAAGGGTCTAAGGGAATCTACCCTTTTACATCCCATAGCTGTTGATCCTGAGAAACACACTTGGTAGGTAGAGGAATTTAGGGGAGTGCCAAAGGGGTAAAGGACAAGAACAGAAAGTTAGGTATTACAAGCAAAGTGGCTGAAAGGAAAATGATGATTGATGAAGATGACATATGAAGGGTACTGAATATTAAGGATGCTCCTGATCACTTTTACAAGAAATTCAAGAAGGAGGAATTGATGGATAATGTTGAGAAGATTAGATATGATACAAAGTGGAAAATTTTTTACAAAAGGTATATTCCAACTTATTGGAAGTACATGTTCAACATAATTGTCCATTGCCTGTCAGATCTAAGAGGAGGCTTTTGTAGTCTGAGGACTGCCTGGGTTGGTTTTATGACATGCTTGATCAACAAAGTGCAGTTCAGCTATTCAAGATTCATCTTTCTATGCACGCATGCCAATGCCACCACAGAGAACTCATGGATGTTGTATCCAAGATTTATACAATTGCTATTACATGACAAGATTCCTAAAGTTCTTAGGCCAGAGTATGAGGTAGAGTATGATGATGGAGGTGAACCGATATCACCCTTTGAGCCTCACCATGCAGGTATGGTGAAGGAGACTGTTTTTGGCTCCATGTTAAGAAAAGGCTCCTCGAGGACTTACCAATACTTGGGGAGGGTACCATGGGAGACGTTTGGATTGTTTAAGGAGACTGAACCAGTTAATGAGGGTCAAGTGATGAAGAGCAAAGTTCTGAGGAGTAAGATGATGTGGAAACAGAGTCAGAGGATGAAGTTAGAAAGCCTGTGACGAGAGGTGTTAAAGCTGAAAAGAAGAAGTGGAAGGCTTCTCGTAAGTCTTCCTAACAAGAGTACAAAAAAGAAGAGTCGCACGATCGACCGTTGAATATATTGAAGAAGGTTGGAGAATCCAAGAAAGCCCCTTCATTAGTAATAAGGTTGTCCAATGTCCCGGGGTTAGAGGTATCTACACCACCACCCACTACTACCCGAAAGGACCCACACACTACCTCTCGCACTGCCGTAAAACGAGAATTAGCCAAGCTAAAAGGAAAACAAGTTCATGCTCCCCGACCAAAACCCAAATCAAAACCATCCAAGCTTAAGTTTCACAACTCCCCGACACCTAGCTCACCATCTTCCCCACAACACAAATCCTGACACATAGAAACCTCACCTTTCCATTTCTCATTCTTACCCAACCAACCCAAAACCTCCCCAATGACATCCGCATTCACTTCATCACCCATATCCCTACCATTTACCATTCCTATCCTTAGAACTACCCAAACCTAAACCTTTCCTTTAGCCCAAACCACTTCCCATCTAACCCAAACCATAACAATGCCTATCCAATAAACCACCCAAACTACCCCATCCTACACCTCTCCTTCAACTACCCGACCAAATATCCTAACCCCGACCCCTCAGTCCAGAGGCAACTACAGAAAGTCTCCGGTGTTCACCGATCATGTCCTCATCCTGTCCTCGAGAGGATCGTGGCATTGGAAAAATCCAACAAGAAATGGGCGGAGTAGGAGAAGGTGATGATGGAGTTTAGTAAGAAACATAAAGAAAAGGTGGAGGAGTTTGAGAAGGAGAGGGTAGTTGATAGAAAAAGGATGGAAAGATTGGAGAAAGAGAAGGTTGATGGTGAAGCCAAAATAGCAAGACATGAGGCCTTAATTGCAACCCAGCAGCAAAGATTGGAAAACCAACAAATCTTTTTAAATAACCATGCTTTGTCTATTGCTGAATGAATTGCAGAGTTTAAAAGACTCGAGTTCAGGGTTTCCTCTTTGTAGAATGATCTTGGATCCTCAAACAACATTGAATCATGTCTAAGGATCGAGATCCACCAGTAGAAGTCTGAGATTGAGAAGTTGAAAGCTGAAAACCAGGAGCAAATTCAGTTGAATTAGTGTAACACCCCGCAACCGCAGCGGAAACCTAACCGGGGCGCCACAGACACCTCTGATATCAACCACATTGTTTATAAAGAAAACTGAATACATTAATATACTTCAAATTACATTATCTCATATTTCATTATCGTCTAGGTGATACACACATCATACAATACGATACATAATTCTATTTAATATAATGTATCGTAACATCCCGCACGCAAATCTTACACACATCAAGCACTTAGAACGTAAGCAATCACTTCATCTTAATCGTACCTGAAAAGCATGTGAGAAAACGGGTCAACTACGAATAGTTGGTGAGTTTCACAATTCGAGTAAACCATGATAAATCAATATCATAATATAATATTATCGATGTAATTATCCTGAGCCCACAAGTGAAACCTCTGACTATCCACATACGACCCCGTGGCATACTCCGCCCACGAACCTGCCCCAAACCGCTATGCCTAACATTACATAGCAAATTAAATAACAACAAAATAGACATGTGCAACTGGCTGGGAAACATCAGCAAATCCACGCCGGACCAGTTGGGTTTGTCAGACCAATAGTACTATTCACACTCTACCGGCTTTTAGCTAATCACTCGTGTTGCGGGGCCTTACAATGTTAGCAACTCAGACAATCACCATCTTAGTACATTTCCGTACGATTCCCGTACAATAAAATATATATAAATACACGCAAATCCATGCGTTCAGTATGTACTTAAACATTTTAATAGTAACATGCTTTCCGCCCCGAGAAAATATTTAAAAACAATTCAGAAAAAGGGGCTCGTGAAACTCACCTTAGCACATGCAAGCAGGTAACAACAGTCATTATCAGTTAACACGTCCAATCTGTAATATGATCCCTACGATCGTTATTATACAATTATTGTTTATATAATCTTTAACCGTATCATTCGGTCACTCGGGGAACACCGTTACCCCAGTAATATAACCATTCTGGGAGCAGTGTTAACCCAAAAATAGGTTTCTGGACTCAGATTGTGATGTCATATAATGTCCGATAGTCAAAATCACTATCGGCCCGTTTTCCCCTTTTGCGTGCCTAGCACAGTTGTCCGTTTTTACGTTTCGAAAATGAGTATGGTCACACACGACTCGAAAATAGTTGTTGACTGATAAACTGATTAAGGTTATGAAAACAGAACAGAGTTTCGATGTCCCGATTAGCTACGGGATCCGTATCCGTTTTTAACGTACCGGAAACTATTAATCCTTATAAAAATTACCCAAATCATCCGAATTATTTTCGGATGGTTCGTTTTTACTCGATTTAATAAATAATATGAAAACAGCTTATTTTTAGGGTTTTCGTATACCAGTCAGCTCGTCTACCCGAACTTTGCTGGTTTACGCGTTTTATATTATAAAAGTTCACTTTTATTCCAAATAAATATCCGTTCATCCTCGGATCTTGAGATTTTGCACAAATAACATTTTGACAGTTTAGAATTTTATAAAAATATTTCCAAAATTTATTTTGTACTTCATATTTATTTATCCATTTTTAAAACTCATTTAAACACTAAATATTTCGTAAATACCAAACGACACCCGAAAAATCCCAAATTTTCCAGGATGGCCCCTGCCATACCATAAGTTCCCTGTAAAAATTTACAGATCCAGACTCACTTTCAAATACTCTTTTTTATGCCAAAACCGAGCTAAAAACTCTAGAACTCGTTTATCCAGAAATCATACTTAGGGTTTTCCAAATGACCCGAAATTTTTTCAAGGTCTTTAACTATTTTTCACAAGTTTTAGCCAAAATCTAGCATTAAATTCACCAAATATTCTATATTTATCCAAAAATTACCAAAAATTCACAGAAGTCATATTTTCATATGTTTATCATCCCTGCAAAATTTCGTGACCCAGCTCAAACTACATCACAATCTGTCCAAACACATATACAAATTTATAAACCGAAATACCTTGCTTCCGCTTTTACACGCCTAAATCTCGATTTTTCCGTCTTAGCTACAAACTAAACACAGAACCTACAGCCAATATACCACAATACCAAGAAAGTTACACTCACCATCAAGCCTTTTACACCATAGTTTCGGTTATTGTTTTAAAACTAAAGTTTAAACCGTAAAAATTCGTTTTTGGTTCGTTTGACTCCTTTCTTGGACCAAGATCCCTTGTATAACCCGTATACATCACTTGATCATGCAAGAATCGGTTTTCATCTCGGGTTTTCACCCTTTTTTTCACTTGAAACCTCATTTTCTTGCAAATAAACTCAAGAAATGAAGAAGAGAACGTAAATAACTCGATTTTTACCTTGCTTTGTCTTCAAAATCCTTGGATTTCTAGAGAGATGATGGAGGTTTCTTTGGTTATTTACTTGAGAAGATGGGAAATGAAATTATGGTGGAAATATCCACCTTATGGCAGATTTTGAGGGGGGTGGGGTGGGGCCCACCTCCTTCATTCTCATCCACATATTAAGATTTCTAGATGTGGATAACGTTTTGGATAAACTCGGTTTGGTTCGTTTTTCGTTTAGACGCTTAATTCGGCTTTTAAAAATGCATTTCATTTAAACCGGTTTAATACATTTAAAAGTTTAAACCATAACCCTTGTTTACTTAAAACACCTTAATAATATTATTTGCGCATCTTTTTCGGCTTGAATGATGGTATCTTGCCCGGTCTGGTATTCATATTTCGTTTAACGTACCGACGTATCGTTAAATCGAAATTCTTTTTCTGTGCCGTACTTTACTTATCCCGAAGCATTAATGCTTCGTAAAATCACTAAATATTATAGATATCGTCTATAATTGAACCCTCGATTCGTTCGGGTTTCAATAACTATCGATCGATTAATCGCATATTCAATACGATGAATTATATATTCACGTACAATCAATACAGTGAACCATGTATTCTCGTATAATTACTATGGTAATTCATGTACCCGACATTAAATATAACGTAACTATTGTCTACCGGTTAGGGTATACCTGGTTTCGTCGGAATCGTTACATTCTCCCCCTGTTAAGAAATTTCGTCCTCGAAATTTTACACGCCCACTATCCCCTTCCGAAAGAAAGGTGGGGGTTTTTCCTTCAGAATTCACCCTCGCGTTACCAGGTATAATATGGTCCTCGCTGTGAATTCCACTTAATCTTAATCAATAAAGCTTGGTGTGTCTAAACTGTTTAGTTTTCCCGTCTACTATCTCTACGGAATTATTTATGATATCAAGCATGTCTTCTATGAGTACCTCCATTACTGGTACTTTCGTTGCCTCATCGCCTAGGTACTTTTCAATCCGTATACATGGCAAAAAATCATGTATAGTACTTAGCCCCTGGAGTACTTTAATCGATAAACTAAATGACCAATCATGGAGATAGTCTCATAAGGTCCAATATATTAAGGAGCTATTTTCGGTTTTGCCAAACCTTATATCACCTCTCTAAGGTGATGCCTTAAAAATGCCTTGTCACCTCTTTCCAGTGACAATGGTTTCCTTTGAATGTTGGCATAAATCCTTTGCCAAGCTCGCGCTGCTTTCAACTTATCTTAAATATTATAAATCCGATTGGTTGTTTCTCGAATCAATTCAAATCTTATGGCTTGAGTGACGCCCATTTTCAATTTAACAAATTGGTGATAATTACTTCACCCATAGAAAGCTTCAAGCTCTCGATGCTTCCTTCCCCGCCTTCCAATAATGGAATTAGGATGACTATTTCGATCTAAGATAATTGAAAATGGTACTCCACGACGAGATACCATTTCACCATCATGAATTTGGGCGAGAATTCATTGTGGTAATCGTCATGGATTGGGATGAAATGCGAGGATTGGTTAATCGATCCGCGATTACCCAATTTACATCATGCCTTTGATATATCTTGGGAATTTGCGTCCTGAAATCCATTGTAATTTATTCCCACTATCATTGGCGAATTTTCTGTCGTTGTGGCGTTCCCTAGGGTTTTCGGTGTGCAGCCTTATCTCTTGCATAACTTAAATATTCACCAACATACGTAACCATATCTTTCTCCAAACTCGGCCATTAATAAAATCCTTTCAGATATTCGTATCATCAATAGTCTAATCCGATCCTCTCTACTTAATCATCGGCTACTATATTAGCCTTACCTGGACGATATCGGATCCCACAATCCTAATCGTTTAACAATTTTACCCGTCTTCGTTGAATATGAGACTGCGGTCTCTTATTATCTATAAAATTTGTACATTTGCGTCGTACAAAGGATTATGAGTTGGGTAATGCTAAAAATTCTTCATTAAACCGCTGATAGTCTCCGGCTAGTCCTAAAAATTGGCGCATTTCCTTTGGCGCCTTGGGAGACTGCCAATTTTAATGGTTTCTATCTTATTTGGATCAATGTGAAATCCTTGTTGCTTTACAACATGACCAAGGGATTATGCTTTCTGTATTCAAAATCACATTTCGAAAACTTCGCGTACAACTCCTCTTGCTTTAACACTTCCACAATTTTGCTTAAACGTCGTTCGTGCTCTTCTTTACGTTGCAAATATATCAAAATATCATCAATGAATGCTATGACAAATTTGTCAAAATAAAGTTTACAGACTCGGTTCATGAGTTCCATGAACACTGCCTGCGCATTTGTTAGCCCGAACGGCATAAATAAGGATTCATAATGGCCGTAACGAGTCTGAAACGCTGTTGTTGCAACGTCCTCCTCTTGGATTTTTCATTTGGTGATAACTATATCTAAGATCAATTTTCTAAAAATAAATCGCCCCTTGCAGTTGGTTAAACAGATCATTTACTTCGAAGAAGTGAATACCTATTCTTGATCGTCACTTTATTCAATTCTCCCTAATCAATACATATCCTAACACTTCCGTCCTTCATTTCCCAAATAACACTGGTGCACCCCATGGTGACTAACTAGGTCGTATAAAACCTTATCCAATAATTCTTGCATTTCAGTTGGTGCAAGTCGGTAAGATACTTTGGCAATAGGATATGCTCCTGGTATTAGATCGATATGAATTTCAACTTGTCATGCTGGTGGTATTCCGGGCAGTTTTTTTTTTTTGGGGAAAACTTCTGGATATTTACGTATCACCGGAACATCTTCTATATGTTTTCTTTTAAATCTGTGGCAATCACGTTTGTTAAATACACCACGTCTTCTTGACGTAAATATTATAACATCTCAAAATGAGATTAGAGTGGTAACATAATACCGTACACTTTTCTCTGTATCTAATCGCTTCATCGTCCGAAAGAGAGCTTCTAATCATCTTCTTTTCATATTTGATTTCAGCTTCATGTTGAGTTAGCCAATCCATGTTAACTATTACGTCAAAACTTCTTAACTTTACTGGTCGTAGGTCAATAAGGAAAGGTTAATCGTTCAGAATAATAGGACAATTCCGAACAATTTAGTTAACCATTAGGGATTTACCATTAGAGATTCTACAGTATAGGGTTCTATAGTTTCACTAATCGGTATCTTTCCAAATGGTAGGAGGTTAACAGGAACTAACTTCTATCGGCGACCGTAAAAATATCATTGAAGCCTATTGATTTAAAACTACAACATACTTAATACCACCTTTGGATCATGACGTGCTTTATTCGAATTACTCACAAAAGCACGGCTCCTTGCTTGATCAGAGGTTGATGCTTGTCATGAGGTTCGTCTTCCAACGACACCTTGGTTCAACTTTGGGCAATTTCTCTTGAAACGTTCTGTACTGCCACATTCATAGCAAGTACAACTGTTTGGCATAATTTGATTTCTTTGGATGGATTGTTATTGAAGTTGTTGGGTTCGGAGTGGTTGTACACGAATGGGTTGGGGTTGCCGGTTCACATGGCTTCAATTGGTTCTACAATTGGGGCATTACGTCCATCTTTACCACACCTGTGGCCTACTATCACTCGACATTCTTCTTCCCGCCGATAACCATATTTTCCACATTTAGGGAAGGACCCTTCATGCGGTTCATGTTTTCACACCAGAACTAGTCTTAGTATAATTCTAGGGTTGTAGGACATACCTACTTATTCAAAAGCCTATGTTGCACTATACCTTTATCATTTCTCTTCTTTAACACTTGACGTCTCACCTAACGTCCTTCCAGTCCGCTTCCCATAGAGTCAAATATATCAATGCTGGCTTGTGACACAACCCTTCCAAAGGTTGTATATTTTACAGGATTGACTATACTCCTTATCGATGGAGTTAGTCCCCAATATAGCGCTCACTTCGCTTAGTTTCAGGAGTAATTAGCCATGTTACCAGACATGACAATTCCTTCAAACGATTAGCGTGTTCTAAATGATCAGCACACAACATTTCTATCTTCCATAGCTCAGTTTCCAATCTCTGAACTTAATTGCTCGAATAAAAGTGCTCTAGCCCAAGAATTTTAAATTCCGACCATATCATCTGAGTAATAATTTTCTAACTATAATTTTGTACCATCGTGTTCCATCACGATACAACATAATCTACCAACATATCTGTAGCATATTTCACTACACAATGTTCTAGACTCTTACCAATATCCTTAACCATTTCGATCTTTTCTATCCACTCGCTAATCTATTCCTCCATTTACCATCAGTAAACTATTAATAATTTCCTTAACACAACCAACAAACATATCCTTCATACCGGATCTAATTCATTACGACTACTATTCATGTTTAGTTTATAACTAATACTTGTAGTCATAATAGTATTCGGTGGGACATTATCACTCTTAGTAATAACACTAAGAATTGAAATATTCATAATCATGTGATTGCTCGATCTATAATTCTGCGATCACATTTGCATCAACACTAGCAGTGATCTGTGATACGACATTCGGTATCATCATCTGCTATCTTTGAGCAATCAACTGAATCATATCAATCTCCATCATTGGAGTTACTCTTTTTATGTCATTCTGCCGTACCCATCCCGTACGCAGTAATCAATACTAATCTCACCGTATAACTCGTTACCAGCTCAATCATAACAGCAGGTACACATACACACCAAATATTATCATACATATTACACATACCAGTATCTAGTATATATGTCCCACAAATATAATAACATATGGACTTAACCTGATGTCGGTTAACGTTTAAATATGTTTCATAACCCTTGTCACCAACTGACATATAGATCTTTCTCAACAAAGATTAATGTTTAATATGCTTGATTTCAATATCCTTCTGCATGTCAGCATAACCGATACATGCTCACCGTGAGCACCAAACGATTACGTACCACGGAGTTATAATATCCGTGTCTATTTGTATATCCGGCATACACGGTATACCACCTACGAACGAACAACCAACTATGCTATAATGATTCCAACACCTCTTTGTGTATGGGTAATCATGTTATTCGAGTATACATGGGTATAGGCATCTAACGGATGTAAAGATAACATAGGGAGTTGCAAGGTTCAAGGTTATAGCAGATGCTCAAGTCCAGAAACCGAAGAAAAGAAGTGGTACTATGCTCATAAGTACTACAGTGCTCGCTTCCGAAATGATCCCTTTCATGATGAATCCTTTATTATATACTGTTAATGGCATGACTACAATGAGTCTTGGACTATTAGGAAGTAGAATGGAGATCTTACCTACTTGCATTACACCGAAATGCACTCGCTGCCTCCTCTTGAGATGAATTTCTTATTCAAAGAATAGCTGTTGATGGTGTTGGTGAAAAAGGTATGGAAGGTTGGTTCAAGCGGAACATTCATAGAAAGGCCAAAGATGATTACCCTAACTACCAGCTGAACATGGGGAAGAAACAAAAGCATCCAACCGAACTTGATGCAGTGACAGGCAATAAACAAAAGATCTGGAGGTTTCTAATTCCAAAAGACAGGCCTAACATCTATCAAGGGGAACCTTTTAAGCCCGACACACTTAAAGACTTCACTTCATGGCATTTTGACAGTGACATTGGTGAAACAGTGATCTGCTGTCGAGGGAGCTCAGGATATCAATCCTACCGTTTCTTTGATGAACACATGTTGATGCGGTTCGATAACGAGGATATCATGAAGCTTCACAAGACGCCTCTTCTTTCCATCTCTGATTCACCTGGAGGAATCGTAGATCATATAGTTAAGAAGTTCAAGAAGTTCGTTCGTCGTCTTGTTAAGGATCAACTAGAGGATGGTTGCCTTGTGTACGAGAATGATTAAAGGCAGAAGCTGCTAAAAATACTAAAGACTAGAGGGAGATTGTAGAGCCCATTTCGATGTATTAAGTCTTTTGTATTTATTAGCATAATTGTCAGTTGTAGTTTATGCTTTCGTTTCTTGTTTTGTATTTTTGGGCCCGAGGCCATGTAAACAAGCCCATTTGGGCCCAAGTAAATAATATGAAGTGCATGAAACTTGCACTATAAATAGTGCAAGCTTCTTATGCACAAATAACCTTTTGGAAAAACCAACTCTCTCTCTCTCCCCCCCCTATCTACCTTTTCTCCTCATCAACTCTCTCACTTTCAATAATTTTGCAAATAACCAAACACAAACAAGATCCGAGATCTTGGTTAAGTTGTAAATGATTTCCACTAGTTTACAACCGAGGTTGATTCAAGAATAAGCTGTAAGATCCATTCTAGGGACCTACAATGTTGGCTGTGTTTATTATGGTTAAAAACTTACCTCCATGGTTGGCCTTGAAAGAGTAATACGTTCAAATTCCTTTGATCATTCTTAGTTCGAAAAATCCTAAACAAAATATCGACGTTTTTCTGCAACATTTAGTACACGAATTGAAACTGTTGTTTACGCACGGCATTGAAACTTTTGATGCCCGCCGACAAAAATATTTTCAAATGAAGGCCATACTACTATGGATAATTAGTGACTTCCATGCTTATGCAATGTTGTTTGGATGGAGCACACATGGTAAGTTAGCTTGCCCATATTGCTCAAATGAAGTGGAATCATTCCAGCTTCCATTTGGAGGGATGCCGTGTTGGCTTGACTATCATAGACTATACCTTGCTCCTAGACACTCTTTCTTGAAAGATAAAAATAGCTTTCTAAAAAACAAAACGGTGTCGAAGGTAAGGCATGTTCTGGCGCCAAGTGGAGACGAAATATGGCAGGCTATCAAAGATTTCCCCACTGTTTACCAAGGTAACCCCCATGGTACTGAAAAAGATACAGAAATCCGTCTAGTTTCAGGGTTACACATAATTAGGTAAATAGAAACATCTTGTGGGATCTTCCGTATTGACATAAGTTGTTGATTCAGCACAACCTGGACATGATGCATATCAAGAAGAATGTATTTGATAATCTGTTTCACACAATTACGGGCACCAACAAATACAAACAAAATACGAAGTGTTGGTTTATATTTTAGGTATATTGGTTTTTATTGACCCAATTATCGTCCTTTGGTCACTACCGGTCCCAACGAACTAATTGGCCGCTGACGGTCCCAACTTTTAACGTATTTGTTCTTAACGGTCCGCGACTAACAGAATCCTAACGTCATTTGTTTCAGGTCACCGGAAAAATGTTTTTGGCCAGAAAAACTCATTTTTTCTCGAAAACTCAACTTTCGTACCAAACATCTTGGTAACTTTATATCGGACCTTTAGAAAACTTTTTCTAGTAAAAGCCCTAATTATTAAGGTCGCTGGAAACCCTAGAACCATCGTCTGAATCGATTGTTGGGTTATATTTTATGGTTTATACTGGTGGGCTTGGGCTTAGCCTATATGGCCTGTACTAGCATATATAAGCTTTATGTTTGTTATTTGTTAGTAGACGCTAGTTATTATTGGTGTAACTAGTTTTGGTATTATGGGATTAAGTACTCGACATTTACAATAAACGTGTGCTTTGAATCCTGTTTTTTGTGTTCTTGTTATTTGTTTCTTGATTCATCACATGTTTGGATTCCTCCCAATCACATGTTTAGTTAATATTGCATTGTAGTGATCCAAATTCGGGACTTACAAGTGGTATCAGAGCCTATAGACATGTTCTAGTCTCGGTTGCGATATCAAAGATTCAAGAAATTGATGTTTTTAGAGTTTTTGAGGTTTTATTGCCCGGCCGATTGTTGAAGCATACTGGAAACCAAAGAACACGAAGAACCAATTTTCATCGTGTTTTTAGAACTTTTGGTTGGAAGTTTTAAGATAAGATTTGTTCAAATCTTGTTGAAAATTTGAAGATATTGAAACCCCTAGTTTATCGGGATTCAGAGTATTGATCAAGTCAAACAAAGTTCTCGGTATATCTGTGTTCTTGGCTCACCTTGGTTCTCGGCTCATTCTGGTTTTCAGCACATAGGTTCTCGAAAAATGTATATTTTCGGTTGTGTTTTGGGTTATCGGTTTCAGGGTTTTTAGTAGTCAAGAGCTCTCGGTTCATCAGTGTTCTCAGAATTGGTTTGGGATTTCGGTGTGGTTTTCAATTCTCGGTTAAAGCTACTGTTTTTGGTCAAACTAGTTTTCTGCAACAATGGACTCAAAGGAAGACACGTCGACCTCAACAAATATCCATCAGGAGCTTGACTCTGTGATGGGAACCACCACTCGTGTTCCCAGTCTACTTTCTACTGATGGATACAATGAGTGGAAGTATCGGTTTGAGAGGTATACGAAAATGAAAGACTCCAAGGGTTGGAGAAGCATTCTGAGAGGTCCAAATGTGGTCACCTATACGTTAGATGACGCACAGAGAACTGTGGCTCCTAAACCAGAGGAATTATTCACTGATGAAGACTTTGCTCTGGGAAGAGGTTGATGTGATAGCCTTCTCTACTCTCACAATAGCACTATCCCCTAATATTTCTATTGGTCTTTGAGATTCAAAGTCAGACTAAAAAGCTATGGGCAGCCATTATAGATATTTTTGAGGGAAATGAGGATATGCAGCAGAGTATAAGAGATATGCTAAAACAGGAGTTTAACATGTTCAATCACGTTTTGGGTGAATCTCTTTTTGCACAACTACAAAAATTCACTAAGCTTGTGACCAAGATGAGATCTGCTAAAAGATTGAATTGACCCTTCTTAAGTTCAATCAGAAGTTTTTGAACTCCCTTCCTAAACGCTGGGATTTAAATGTGGCTTTGATCAAGAAAACAAAGGACTTGGCAAGACTGACAATTAATGAGATGAAAGCATTAATTAGTTCATACGATATGCATGACAAATAGTGTGCCATAAACCACACCAGATCTTATAACACTGCTGGTTATAGTCTATCCACCAATACTGCTTTCTCTGCTCAATATGGAACGAGCAGGTCAAGATCCACCCCAAACCAATTGACCCCAACACCATCAAAGGCATATGTCAATACAAATGCTTTTCTAAGGCCTATTCAGCCAAGTCTACCTCTCAGATTCCCTCCATCTCTGAGGAAACTGAGTAAAGCATCACCCTGATAGCCGGTTTTATGAATTGCTACAATGCCTTTCTTTCTGGTGACATCGTTTCGCCAGTTGTGTTTGCTGAATTGGATCAAATCCATCCTGAAGACGTTGAGGAGATGGATATATCGTGGCAAATGGCCATGGCCGTCTTCAGGGAAAAGAACTTCACCAAGAAGACTGGTAAAACAATTAGGTAGTCACCAACAATAAAAAGGTTGGATTCGACAAAAGCAAAAGGAGGTGCTATAATTGTCACGAGCCTGGTCACTTTGCTCGCGAATGCACAAATCCTACCAAAGAACCAAATCGGGAAAGGGCCATTGTACCAATGTGGCAAGGAGGAGGAGTTAGTTTGAGTAGTGAGGAGGCTATGGTTGTACAACAGTTTGGACGGGAGGATTAGATGAAGGCACTCAACTTGGGAGAGGAATTGGATAATTTGGCTCAAGTTGAAAAGAACCAGACTGAAGATCTAATGAAGGAGCTTCAATTTGCCTTCATGGTAACCTCAACCCCAAGCTCCAACCAGGTAAAAACTAAACTTTGTTCTTTTAAATGTGCCTATAAATTAGAAATGCATAGACTTTAGAATGAAATTACTACTAGACAAATGGAAGATGTTAAAAGGGCTAACAACACTTATAAGGCCCATGAGGTGAAATATAAAGAAAAGATTGAAGCTCAACGAAAAGATATTTCTAAACTGAAAGTTGATTTAAGTCAACAAGGTTGCATCTATCTTGATGCTAAAAATAAAATAGCAACTTTAACTGCTGAACTAGGCGCATCTAAATTTGAAATTGCAAAACTAAATGCTAAATTTGAAAATATCAATTTCAATTTTAAGAAATTTGATGAGTATAGCGGGGTAGTTGAAAATATAATTAAACATCAATTGAAATATAAGGATAATAAATGTGCAGGTCTGGAGTTTGATAAAGTTCCCCCTCCTTTTAACCATAATTATACGTCTCTTCCAATGACAAAAGGAAAAGAGGAAAGGAAACAACATTTATAATATGGTAAAAAGGTTGCAAGTGATGCAGTGGGAAAGGGCTCCCTCAAACCCATTGAGCATATATTTTTCAATAAGGGTGATTCTAATGCCTCTATTTCACGTGCAGATAAAGTATTAGTTAAAGATTGGTCATCAGAAGACGAGGATGATTTTCCTGCTTTAGTAAATAAACAAACTAAAACTGTTTGTGATTCCGATTCCATTAAAACTGATGTTGGTGTGGCCGATTTCACTATTCAGCCCAAAAACCGAACCCGATTCTGAAATCGGCCAAGGGACTAAGAATTCGTTCACCATCTATTCCCAAATCCAAAGTTAGAAAAATAGTCTGTGTTAGTCACAAGGTCCTCAAACCCGACTAAAGATGGTTGCCTAAAAATGTAACGGACCAATCCCTCAAAATTCCTTGTACTAATTCCAAATTTTTATTTGAGAACAGGGAAGATATAACATGGCAACAGGTTCCATGTATAGATACTTCAGGTGTACCCGATGATACTATAGACTGTGTACCCAAATCTAACTAATTCCGCACTTTGTGCAGAAACAGCTATGGAGGATTATCATCAGACCATGATATGTTGATAGTGACTGTTTCAGGCACATGATAGGAGACATCACCCAACTGCATGACATTCAAACTTTGTGTCCTTTGCGGGAGGAGAGAAGGGAAAGATAACTCAAAACGGTACTGTAAGTAATGGTGTGTTAAAGTTCGACAATGTAAATTATGTCCCTTAGTTGAAACACAGTTTGTTAAGTGTATCTAAGATTTGCGACAAAGGGATTTCAACTCACTTTACAAACAAAGAATGCCTCATTTTAAAACCGGGCATTGTCATACCAGAAGACTGGGTTCTTGTTAGATCACAAAGAAAAGATAATGCATAGATGATCGATATGAACCAAAATGTTCCTGAACAAATTACTTGTTTATTTCCAAAGTATCGGAACAAAATGCCATGCTTTGGCATCGTCGTCTGGGCCATGCAAATGTTAAAACTGGAATCGTCTTGCTAAAATCAACGTTGTTCATGGCTTGCCACTTAAAGATTTTATTGTAAATATGTTAATACGAGCCAAAATCTAGTCGCAAATCGATACGTTAACTCGTGTTCATATATTAATGGAGATCAATACATTATGCCTGGAGAAAATCTGGCAGCATAACATTACATGGAATAAATATGCACAGATCTCTATGCTAATCTATTATGGAAGGCCTATTTATAGGCATGACTCATTCGTTATACTGTATTAATGAATGAGGCATCTCATTCGTTAACTGGACTAAGGAATGAGTCCTTTCCATAGCCCATTCGCTAAACACACTTAGCGAAAGGATACTTTAACGAATTAGCCTCCATTCGTTACACTGTAGTAACGAATGGGCTCTTAACTTAACGGATGAGCTTGGTCTTTAACGAATGAGGCCTCATTCGCTAAACATGCTTAGCGAATGAGCCTTTATACATTAAGTGTAAAGACTAAACTACCCCTATCCTATTCAAACAGCTGCGGACACCAATTCCGTGCACTTACAGACTCCCCCTTGTCCGTAGCTGTCGAATGCTTTCCAATACTTTAGCATCCAATACTCTAACATTGAATACTTTAACTGCATAACATCAGCCGTAATACCAACCTCCCCCTTGGCTGATGATTCTTGGGCTTGTGCGAACAAACAAAATATAACTCTTTGTAAGCAAACCAACAACTTGTAGCTACTCGTATCAGATCTCCCCCTCAAATAAGCATCTCCAAGTGATCATTCCAATCATCCAACTGGCATATGATATGGTTCAATCAAATGAATCAATTAGCAGCAAGTCATTGACTATCTGTCGCACCGGTAAAGTAAAAATGTCTTTACATTTGACTTCATCACCATCTTCTTGAATAACCCGATCATTCAACATCTTTCACTTCGGTCTTCACTCTCTCGATAACTTCTATCCCAAAATATCACTCTTTGAAGCTCTTCGGCATCCCATTCGTTAAGATGCGCTTCTGTTTTGGGCATATGATTCAGAGTTACAACCTTCGTTAATCAATCCCGAACGATTATTTTCTTCAATCAGATGACAAGACTTGTATATTCCTCAATCAGATCAACCCATTCAAGAATTGTCCCCTTCAACAGAAGCAATCCGCCGAATACTCGTAGCGAACATAGTCAGGATCAAAGTCCCTCAGAAAGAAGTAATCAGACAGACACTCGTATCCCACATAGTCAGGTTTCAATCTCGAACAAATCGATCAACAATCGAAGAACAAACACAGTCTTGAACTCGGTCAAACATACCTTTGCAATCACGAATTACCACCCGAATTGCAGTAATTTTTCAAGAAATCCTTGCAAACGTAAGAAGATACCAATTGAATAAACTCTTTGAAAGTTTTATCTCCCCCATTTCTTGACAAATTCGGCAAGGTCTTGAACAAATCTACGAAAATCTTCAATAAACGCCTTTTTAACTTAATCGGGTACTCCCCCTCGGCCCATCGAAATACATGAAAAGTCGGCCGGAAAATATGTCATCAAAATTTGCCAGAAGAGTGTCCAGCACATTTGAAATATCCTCATACGTTATCCTGTTCACATTGGTTTGAACAGTGTCACATTCGTCTGAATTCCATCCACATTCGTTACCCTTGAACGCATAGGTCTCTTTCGTTAACCCATTAACGAATGTCCACATACGTTAAACTGACATCCGTATGAACAGTTACGAATGATATCTCGTTCGTCATGTAATCCACATTCGTTAAGTTCCTTAACGAATGAACTCATTCGTTAAACTTCCGTAACAAATGAATTTAAATTAACGAATGGGTTGTTGGTCGCCGGAAAATTCTGTTAACCGCCGGAAAAATAGTTTCAGTCACCGGAAAAACGCAATTCAAGCTCCATTCATGGCGGAAATCATCAAATATTCATCAAAAAGCAATTAATCCACCATATTATCACCGAAGGCTCAGAATTTGATCAGGAACATGAATACAACATCAATTTTATCGTTCAAGCACTTAATCCGGTTTAATTCCGATCAAACCAAAACTTAAACATCAATGGTGGATTCTTCAATTCATCACGATTAACCATCAGAATACATTATGAATGCTCGGATTTACATCAGGAACTTGAATCTATCATCAAATTCATCAATTATCCATTGATTAATCCAAAAGTCTTATCAAATCAAACTGTCAAAACCGATGAACACAAAGAGCGTATCATGAGCAACCGCCAGCTCTGATACCAGTTGTAAATACGTTAATACGAGCCAAGATCTAGTCGCAATACCGATACATTAAGATCGTGTTCATACGTTAAAGATTGATACATTAATGGAGGAATACTTTACAGAGAAAATCCGGCAGCATAACGTTACATGGAATAAATATGGCACAGATCTCTATGCAAGTATACTATGGAAGGCCTATTTATAGGCATGACTCATTCATATATCCACTATCTAAAACAAATGTAAATACGTTAATACGAGCCAAGATCTAGTCATAAATCGATACGTTAAATCGTGTTCATATATTAATGAAGATCAATACATTAAGCCTCTTCAATCTTTGCCATACAAGCAAAAGATTCAGTTTGCTCAGGTGAGGAATGATCCGAATCAGTCTCTGAATCAGACGTGTCACTTCCAACTGATAAGTTATCGCCGCTCGCATCTTCAAACTGTTCTACCGGTTCTACCATAGCAAGGTTTGCTTGGTTTACCGGTGGTCGTTGAGACCAATCCAATCCTTCATTGGCAACGAGAGCTTGTGAGTTAGCTGGCTTATTTTGATCCCTTTCAAAAGATTTCTTCTTGTCAGTTCCAGGCGAACTTTTTCCTGAAGATTTCTCAACATTACAAGGACCCGTGTATTCTTTCCTCGGCTTATCACATTCTTTGGCAAAATGTCCAAAGTCCCCACAGTTGTAGCATTTTACTTTCAGTTTATCGAACCCAACCCTTTTGTTTAAAGTCGGTAGGTCCTTTCCAGTTCGTTGCATGAACCGTTTTACTTTACGGACTATCATCGCCATGTTCCACTTCAGATCCATTAGTTCTAGATCATCAGGATCGATCTGATCATAATCCTCATCATGGAGTTCACTAGTTGCAATCTTACTCCCAACAAGTTGTTCGTAAGATGACATAAACGCACTTAAAAATGCGAACTGCTGCTCCACTTCTTTCAGATTAACATTAGTCGGAGAGCTTGAGGAACTTGCACTTGAACCTGAGTTGGCACCAAACGCCATGAAGCATATATTAGGCGGGATATTACCATTAGGTAACTCTTCTTGTGATGTCTGTGAGAAGAAAGTTGTGATCGGGACTGAACTTGAAGCATTGTTTGCAGGCAATGATCCACCATAGAGAGTAGGATTTTGATTTTGATTATCCTTCAAAGAGTTTTGACATTTCAAATCATACTCTCTTTCTTCTAACTTGTTGATAAACTGTTCTGAAGTGAGTTGATCATTACGAAAATAACCATTCTCTTTCAGCACAAGTAAGAAAGTTGAGTAAGTAGGTGGTAATGCGTTCTTCAAAGTATCAATCTTATCCACCTCAGTTGGTTCCAGTTTAAAAGTTGTCATTTCCACAACAAGATGACAGAACCGACTGATCATTTCTTCCACAATCTCATTCTTCAACAGAGTAAAATTTCTAAATTGAAATTTCACAAGAGTCTTCTTGCTCTCGAGTGTGTTCCCTATACTTAGAGTTTTCAAGGTAGCAAATAACGAAGCATGCGTCTTGATATTGTTGTATTGATGAAAAATATGCTCAGTTAGTGCCATAGTGAGAGTCGAATATGCTTTGGTCTCATTCTCAGCATCGTTAATCTCATTAGCTTCATAATGCTCATGATCCTTCCCAGTCCAGCCAAGTGTTTCACTTCCCACAAGAGGTGCCTTATACAACACATCCAGATATCACACACTACTCGAATGCACTGAACCAAGATGAGCACAAAACCTTGGTTCCCAACGAGAAAAATCAGATAATTTCAGTAGCTTAGGACATTTATTGTGTGACCCAGTTTCATTGTCCATCGATAACATCTGCTACATTAAGGCATTTTGTGAGACTAAAGCATAATACGATGCTTGACTTTGAGAAGCCATGATTTCACAAGATTTAATAGTCAATGGACTAAACTTGTCAAATGATAAAAATTATGTTCACTGTTCACGAATATGCACTGTTTTAGCGAATGAGAGTGGATGATTAAGTATATCGAATGTGTAACAAATGGAAATGTTGAGAGAGTAACGAGTGACGGTAGCGAATGTGATTGGGTATCTATGAATTGAACGACGAATAAGGACTAAACGAAAGATGAACACTGTTTATACGAATGAAGATCAACGAATGAATCAGTAACGAATGATCAGTTAGACAGTTTAACAAATCTGTCTTCAATCACCTTCAAACCTTAACGAATCAGACTAACGAATCAGGTATTAGTCTAACGAATTAGTCTTCAACTGATAACGAATCAGCCTTCAAATATTCAAACCATATTGAATATCAATCCTAAGTCCAGAAATGTTCAAATTAGTCTGCATTAAATAAAACCTATATCAAAACACTCGAAATCCAATTCCGAACTTCATAATCCTAGTCCGTTCTCACAACTTGACCAAATCCAAACTCAATTAAACCTATTCAAACTTCATGCTAACCGCCATTAACGTAAACTCTAAATTCAAGCTCAATTCAGTTCAAGTACCACTCAACACTAACTCAAACTGCCATTTACAGTCAAATTACTTTAACGCTAATTCCAATTACACTTAAACGAACTCAATTACTCTTATACACTTATCCTCTGTTTCACCGAAACCTATCAATCAATGATTTATATCAATTCATATTGAAATTGATCAAATCACTGATGAATCAATAAACTATACCGAAGAGTAATCACGAAGATCAAATCTAGTGGCTCTGATACCACTTGAGAGAGCACATACGGATCTAGATCGATGATGACATCGTGATACTCATAGGGAGATCAATACATTAAGCCTGGATATAATCCGACAGCATAACGTTACATGGAATAAATATGGCATAGATCTCTATGTTAATATATTATGGAAGGCCTATTTATATGCATGACTCATTCGTTATACTGTATTAACGAATGAGGCATCTCATTCGTTAACTGGACTAAGGAATGATTCCTTTCCATAGCCCATTCGTTAACTGTATTATCTATGTCTAACACTACATAGCTTATTTGTATAAGTATGGTCATGTGCAAACGGCGTTATGTGTGACACGGCAACCAGGCTGATTCTGTTTGGGTTTGTCAACCCAATAACACTATTCACAAGCCATCGGATTGAAGTTAATCACTGTGTTAGTGGGGACTTTCATGGTTAGCACTTAGATAATTCACATCAATACATGTTTCAGGTCTGTATATAGATATAAAGAAACATGTTTTTTGATATGGGTAAAATTATATATAAATTTTATAAATATTTCCTACACTTTTAAGTAGCTTTAGGGCTGTTTTTATTAAATAAGTCTCCTATTTGGCTCATATTTGAATTTTAAAAATTTCATGAATAAGCGAGTTAAGTTGAGCACTTATATTAAAGAGTGACAACGAATTAAAACGAATAAGTGATATTTTAAGTAGTAGATCTTATATATTAAATCCATATATAAAGCGAAAGATTTTAATAATACAAAAGGACAAGAGAAATTCAAAAAAAAATAAAATAAAAGGTCCTACTTCTTGGTTAGCTTTTCATCAGACGAAAATGTTGTAACATTAAGTTAAATACTTTTGAATTATGAATTTATATGAATAAAAAAACGCATGGGCTGAATATTTTATAGTTGGGTTTGTTTGATTTTGTCAGCACGTAAAAAGCCCAAGCGAAAATGAATTATGTTAGGAGGTCACATGGATTTTGGTTCAACATATAGGGTATGTTTGGCAAGGAGCTTTTAGGGGCTTCAAGCTTTTAAGAAAAAGCTCCTACCTAACAAAAAGACTTGTTTGGTTCAATAGGCTTGAAGCTTTTATATTAGGAGAAAAAGTTCTTTTTCTAAACGCTACCACTACTAGCGTTTGAGAAAAAGCTACAAGCTTTTGCAATTGAATTTACAATTTTGGTACTTGAACTTTCATCAACTTTTGTTAATTTATATAATAGTTATATATTTTACCCTTATTCAAAACTAACTACCCCATGACTCTTTAAAAGTCCGTAAATTTTTCACACGTTAATATTTTTTTAAACACATTACATCATAAAAAAGAGCATTTTATTCTCTTTAATTTGAGTATGATATTGATATACTTCTTTAACGATTATGATTGGAAACAAGTCGAGTCAGACGAGCTCGGGTCATGTGTAAGACCAAATTAGGGTCGAAACGAGTCGATAAAAAAGGGTTAATTTAGTTTGGTTCGTGTCGGTACAGTTTTGGGTCAAAAGGGGCCAGTTCAGAACATGTTTCAGATTAAAACGGTGTTGGGTCGGAAAGGGTTTCAAATCAAAAGAGGTTGTTTTAAAAAACTATCTATTTGAAATTACTGTATATTTTAGCTTTATTTCTTGATTTTCGCCACGATTACACGCTTGCTGCCTTTGCATGAAGTACACGTCTGCATTTGGGTTATGCGTGCACTAATATCAAGTGAATCACGTACCGACACTGATTATGCGGTTGATCTCAGGTTGCGCGCGCACTCAAACGCACCGCGCTGGCACCCAATTAGTTTTATTAAAAGCTTTAGCTACTCTGCCAAATACCTACATATATCTAAAAAGCTCCAGCTACTCTGCCAAACACCTAAATATATCTAAAAAGCTACAGCTAACAGCTACCAGCTTCTAGCTTCTAGCTACCAGCTTGCAGCTTCCGGCAAGTTTTGCCAAACATACTCATAATTGAAATCAGCAGATTTTTGGAGTGGAGGGGAGCTGCCCCTTTGCGGCGCAACACTTAGAACAAAGGGAAAAAAAAGGCTAGCAGCCTAGCACGTCAAAAAGTCATTGGCAAAAAGAGAATTAATAACCAGGCAGGTGCACAACTCAATTTATTTAAGCTCACAGGCTAGTAGCTCAAACTATATTTATTGCTTTTACGATGAACCATACGTTATATTTTATCCTTGTTTCATCAATTATTATGAGCGGCTAGTCTGTTATACTGCCTAGGTTTGGATGAATACTTTTTAGACTTGTTTTATTTTCAGTTTTGGATTGTTTATTGATTGGTTTTTGCTTTGGTAAAAATTTTTATTGTTTTGGTTATGATGCATATGCGTATTTGGTATTAATTTACGATTAATTTATTGTTCCATATGCGTCTTTGTGAACGTCTTTCATGTATGGATGCGTATTAGGTTGTTTACTGTGTGTTTATAACTAGTTTATGGTTTATTGTTAACATATTCCATAGGAACGATAATTGAGAGTTTAGAGATGCCTTATATTCTGCCAATTGAGAGACCGGGAGGTAATTGGGTGTCATCTGTTTTGGTCTTTTGTGGGTTTGAGTTGTGATTGCATGGGAGTGAGTTACCCTAGACTTCTTTAGATTCTTACAGATCAGAATTATAATCGAATTTAATAAGAATACCCCTTTACGCCTTAGGGCATATTGTGATTAGAGAGACCGGGAGGTGATTTAATCTTGGGGTACTTTAGCATAGTTAGGTAAGATGAGACCAGGAGGTGATCTGAACCATTAAACCGTTAAGCTTTACATGATATTTAGGGTTCTTAGGTATCGTTGTTGAGACCGGGAGGTGATCTAGCATACTTTAGTTATTCCTTAAGTTTCATATTTTTAGAATCCGGTTACCAATCAAAAATCCAATTCCGAGAGTTTACGAGTTTACTAGTAGAATTCCTTACCTAGGTAGTTGTTTCCCCTTATAAGTTTAGATCCGATTTGTTCGTATATATTTCCATGTTAGTTTTAGTTTAAGTAATTTTTTAGTTTATAGTTAATAATTAAAAACACAAAAATCAATTAAATCAATATATTTAAGTTAATAGTCAGAGTCTAGTTTAGGTGTCGCTAATGTCTCGTGGGTTCGATTTCCGGACTTCATTAGGCTTTACTAAAGTCGATAGGTACACTTGCCTATCTAGTAGTCTAGCATTAGGAGAGTCTACATTTATAAATTTGAAACTAGAGTGTCTAAATTAGGTTAGGTTTTTATAGACCGCTTTCAGCACATCACTTTTCACCTCAACAGTTTGTAAAACAGTTCATAAAGTAGGGTCATGAAACTCACGGTTTAATCGATATTCAGTAGCGCATCAGTTCAAGGTTTGTTTGACCCTTAATCACTGGTTCATATAATCGATTATAATAATATTAATATTTTAATATTATTATAATCTTAATACTAAACTAGGCTGTATATCTAATCTGGGTATAGCTGTTACGCCCAGAAAGTGTCAATAGGCTTAGATTGTGAAATTGTTCAATGTCTAATATTTAAAACCGAACTTGGCTCAGTTTCGCATTTCACCAGCTGTGCCAAGTTGTTAGTTTATGTGTTTAGAAAATAGTTATGGGGATGCAAGTTTGGGTAAACGTTTTGGTCGATAAAATTATTAAGTTATAAAGAAATATCACAAATTAGGGGCTGGATTCACTTCGAGGCTCGTTTCCGTTTATTCAGTTTGTTTTGGAGAAAAACGCGCACAATCTATCCAAGTTGTCCGGATTTATCAAAAAAAGTTCTATTTTATTTAATTAATTTAAAAATATGATTTTTGATCACTCTTGGTGTTCTGATATTCCAATAGGTTCGTTAATCACGAACTCGTCGGTTTTTATCAGGATTTAATTTGTTTAATTTTCAAATTAGCACAATTAATTATACGTTAATCATTAAATTATGAAAATTTAGTCATTTATCAATTAAAATATATATATTTTTATAAAAATATTTCTGGAATTATTTAATGATTTATTAATTTATAAAAAATCATTTTAACAGCTATATTTAGCCCGAAAATCGTCCGTTTATACCAAACGATTTCTGAAAATCCACCAAAATTTTTGAGTGACCAAAACACATCCCAAAACAAGCTGGAAAAATTCCAAACTCTTAACAACTTTGCCAAATATTCTTTTCGAGCCAAAAACAACTACGAAAACTCAATTAAATGCTAATGCACAAAACATATTTAGAATTTTCCAAATGACCCCAAATTTCATATGTAATCATAATATACCAAATCTGAGTTCTTCACAAAATTTCATAAATTTTCAAGCATTTTAATTATTTTTCCAAAATAAACGCCCCAATTCGGTAATAAATTCGCCAAATATTCTCGGATGGTTGAAAAATTACCAAATTTGAATAGGGACTCAATGATATGGTCCCGAATTCTTGAAAAATTTCATTACCTAAAAATATGCACATTACAACTTTAACCTAAACCGCCCGTAATCAAGTGATTCGGTATTACCTTAGCGGTTGTGGTTCGTTTTCGCCCTTCTAATCAAGTTTTCGGGTTCTTGTGCTTCTATGAAAGCTAGGTACAGATCCTATATCACAAATAAAGCATATTTCATCAATATGGCAGCCTCTTAACTTAGAGTTTCGGCTAAGGTATTAAACCAAACTTTTGAGCCTTAAAAACGTCGTTTAAACCCTTTAATCCGTGTTTATGGCCAAAAAAGAGTATGATTCTGATTCCTAACCATGTGTATGATCAAAACCTGTTTTTGAATCATTTTTAGGATTTTTTTCAGGGTTAGGAATGATTTTTAGAAATTATACTATGTTTATATGAGATTAAACCTAATTAAAGCATGTTTAAATTGAAGAAAATGTTAAAAATACCTTGGGTTTTCTTGAGGTCTGCTGAAGAACGAGAACATACCAGTTTTTTTTGTCAAAATATGTGCTAAAATATCTTGGCACAATTATATAAAACAATTAGATTGCTTAAGTAGGGGGGGGGGGGGGTAAACACACCTGCGGCCGCAAGTCAAAGAAAAAGGGTCCTTGGGCCTCTTTTGTTCCACATGGCTCGTTTTGTGTGCACAGATATGAAAATCCAAGTCCAAATTTATTTTGGGTTCGGTTTTTGGCACGAAAAATTTATCGGGTACGACAAACAGCGCAAAAACGGGTGTTTTTCGGCTATTTTTGTATAAATTTATTAAAACATACCATTTGTTTGTAAAAATCGAAAATATTTTCATGGATCGCTTAAAACATTTCCACTAAGTGTTTTGTAAATATTTTTCGGCTTAACGGATGATACAATGCTTGTTTTGGAACTTTCTTTCACGTTTAAATGCATAGCGGGTAGTTAAATGAGCATGTGTCTCGTTAAACTGTTTTGCTATCGAACTAAGGCCATAATATTAATATGTTGGCTTATATTAAACGCATATCACTTATAGTTGGGCCCCAGGGATATATGGGTCATAACCAGATCCATTCGGTTAATCATTCGTTTGTTACGTAATACGCGTTTAATTGTTAAATCAGTAACCATATATTAGGGTGTACCTGGTTTTGTCTCAGTTGTCACACAAGAACACCACAACAAAATGGAGTTGCTGAAAGAAGAAATCGTACCTTGATAGAAGCTGCTCACATGATGTTGTGTGACTCAAAACTGCCTATTTTATTTTCGGCTGAGGCAATCAAGACGGAACGCTATGTGCAGAATAGGGTGCTCATCAACAAACAACACATGAAAACACCCTATGAGTTGCTTTGTGGACACAAACCGACTGTTGCTCACTTTCACGCTTTCGGATGTCCTTGCACTCCTTTGCATTTGGAAGCTACACCAAAATTTGATTCAAAAGTCGATGATTGCTATTTTGTTGGATACGCTGGTCATGCTGGTTATAGAGTTTACAATAAGGCCACAAAACAGATTGTGGAATCATATGGTGTGCGCTGGCTAGAAGAAAATGAGACCGATGGAGGAGTTGGTCCAGATTGGTTATTTGACTATCATGACTTGTTAAAATCATTTAATGTATTTCCAGATGTTGTTGCAGATGTTGCAGGTCCTTTGCACAGTGTGGATGATGAAGATGAGGTTGTGACCACAACAGTGATACACAAGCCAACAATGCTGAATATTGATCCAGCTAGATTGCATGATGAAGCACATGATTCTTCAATGCCCTCTCAGGAGCTGGTTCATGAGACAAAATCTTCTACAAACACTGCTAAAGAGTTTATGCAACCTACAGTTGATGCTGAAGCAATAAGTGTTGGCGAACCCGTTCGTCAAACATTTGAAAGTTATATTTCCTGAATCCTATTTCGAATGAGTTTGTTGTAAGTACTTTTCACTTGCATAGTTCTTCATCCAGGGGATATATTTCCACATATGGAATACATGAAAAATTTTCAAATCTTCCAATCACAGCACCGGTACCAAATTGTCAAATTCCTATCAACATTCAACGCGATAATCTTTGGTCCACTCGAGGCAGGAGTTTCCACATGCAGTCAAACATGGGAAATCAATGATTGTGTGGTTGAAAAAACTTAAATTTCCAACCGGTTATGCATCAAACATAGGGAGTTGTGTAAACCTTAAACAGAACAAATTTTATAGTTTCAAGAGCCATGACTGTCATGTGTTTATGCAACGGTTAATTCCACTTAATATTAGAGGTTTTGCTTCCAAAGAGAGATATGAGGCTGTAACAGAGTTGTGCATGTTTTTCGGGTCTTATGCTTAAAAACGTTGCATGAAAATAACTTAGTTAACATGAAACGCACTATTGTTCAAACAGTATGCAAGTTGGAGAAATATTCCCACCTAGTTTTCTCGATTCCATGGAGCACCTAGTCATACATCTAGTTGATGAAGCTCTTCTTGGTGGTCCGGTTAAATATTGATGGATGTATCAATACGAGAGGTAATCACATTGTATGTAATTATATAGGATAAGTGTTTTTTTAAAAATTCGTTTACCATTCCTAATACATTTGTGATGCTTTTTTAACTGTAGGAAACTTGGATTGATAAAAAGAAGCAGTATAAATAAATCAAGGGTAAGGGTTCCATTACGAGAGAACACCTAGTTAATGAACTCGCCACTTACTGTTCTCTATACTTTGACCCGACCCTCAAGAAGGGCCATAATCTGGAGCCACGGAATTTCACACTAGAGCATTGTAGCTTTTCTAGTGGAGGCTCTCAACTAAGTGCGTTTGTTGTTCCATCGAGAAGATCATATCAAAAGGGTGGAGTGCGGATACGAATGGATATTGAAGATCTTAAAAAGGCGCACACTTATGTTCTTCTAAATTGTGAAGAATTTTACCCTTACATCGATGAGTTTGATAAAGTCGCACCACAAATTATATCCTGACGCGCCGAGTACATTTCTTAGAGATGACCAATTTGCACACTGGTTTAAAAATCATGTATGTAAAGCTAATTAAATCAAAGTGATTGATATTAATGCAACATTAACCAACAGGATGTTTTTCAATGTAGGTGAGGGTTGGATTAATTAATGAAAGCACTCGTCATTTGGAAATTTTAGTAACTATACCATCGAAGTTTTCTCAATCTCATAATGGGTACTTTGTAAATGGTTACAAGTTTCATAAGCAGAATTATGCTAAGGGACTTGTGACCTTAAACTGTCGTGTATGCGTGAGAGGGGAGACGTATACCACCGAAGAGTTTGACTAATACGGGTTATTGGACGAGATACTATAGCTCCAATATTTTGGGTGCGAGCCTCAAGCAGTTGTATTGTTTATATGTACATGGTTTGATAACAAAGGCGGAGTAATAGTTAACAAAAACAAGTTGGTTGATATCAACCACAAGTCCCGACTTCCAAGTGCCGACCCATTTATCTTGGCGTCACAGGCAGAACAAGTTTTTTACACATCATATCCTGTTGTGATAAATGATACAAAAGATCGATGGGCGGTTGTGAAGACAAAAGCTCGACACATATAGGAGCTACTCACACCTGAAATTGAAGTCGTGAACAATGGGAGCACAGAATCACAAAGGTTTCTTCAGATTGATAAACGGTTTGAGTTACCAAACGATGTAACTAAGAGTAAACAATTGTGCATAGTTACAAATACCAATACAACTGAGAAAATTACTAATGAGTAGGAGGATGAAATTGGAGACGGGCAATTTGAAGAGGAAGAATTTGGAAAAAAAAGAGGATACATATGATGATGATGATGTTAATTTTTGACCAAAACAGCTTGTACTGGCATATATAAGCTTTATGTTTGCCATTTTTTAGTAGAGGCTAGTTATTATTCTCTTTAAGGTGTAACCAGTTTTGGTATTATAGGATTAGTACTAGATGTTTATAATAAACGTGTGCTTTGAATCCTGTGTTTTGTGTTCTTGTTATTTGTTTCTTGATTCATCATTTGTCTTGATTCCGCCCAATCATGTGTTTAGTTGATATTGCATTGTAGTGATCAAGATTCGAGACTTACACAAAGGCAAGGCAAGACATTGAGCAGCTTTGTAAACGAGCTCAATTAAACCCTATTTATGATAACAATGGGGAGATGACCGGAGTTAAACCCTAAGAGAAATGAAAAGCCCGGATCCATCAAAGACAAGTCCAAATGGTGTGCATTCCATGAAGACTTTGGCCATCGCATTGATGATTGTATAGAACTTCGGAAGGAGATAGGATACCTGCTCAGCAAAGGATATCTGAAGGAACTATTTGGAAGAAACAAGGATAAGAGTCAGGATCCTGTCAAGATACCTAAAAGGGCACCTTCTCCTCCACCCGGAGCTAAGGTTGTATCCTTTATCTCGGGAGGATCCGACATCTGTGGAACCTCATATTCAGCAGCTAAGAAGTGTTCAAAAGAAACAAAGATGGACAACGGAGAAAGACCTCTCCGCACTTCCACTTTGACAACTCAAAGTATCATATCCTTCAACGAGGAGGACCAATGTGATCTTGTGGATCCCAACCATGATGGTTTGGTAATCACTTTATGTATAGCTAACTGTTTTGTGCGCAGGATACTCATTGATGGAGGAAGCTCTGTGAACATTATACAAATGGATGCCTTAAAGAAGATGGATATCCCAGAAACGGAGATTATCCCAAAATCCTCAGTTCTAGTAGGATTCAGTGGCAAAACCAAGAACACTTTGGGAGAAATCAAACTTCCAATATATATCGAAGGAACTAACTCTCTACAAAAATTATGTGTTATTGACTCATTATCCTGTTGTAATGTGATATGTGATATTAGGCAGGCCCTGGATCCACAGCATGAAGGTAGTACCCTCAACTTATCATCAATGTGTGAAACTACCAAGTCCGTGGGGGGTCATCAAGATTGAAAGCGATCCGCAAGATGCCAAGGAATGTTATGCTTCATCAATGAAATGGACTACAAAGCCTACTCAATCATAGCAATTACAGAAACAACCAGGGAAGGTCCTACAAGCAAGAGAGCATGATGTAAAGGAAGTATCTTTGGATCCTCATGATACTGAGATCAAAGTATCATTAGGATCAAGTATTCCTGAGGATATTGAGATGGAGTTGATATCCTTCCTAAAGAAAAGAGCTTCTACCTTCGCCTGGAAGCATGAAGATATGACAGGTATCTCTAAATCTATAATTACTCATAAACTTGGCATAGATAAATCTTTGAGGCCGGTACATCAAAAGCGAAGGAAGTTTGCTCCTGAGAGAAACGCTACAAGAAGAGGTGCAGAAGCTGCTCAAAACCAAGATGATAAGAGAGGTCCAATATCCTAGATGGTTGGCTAATCTAGTTGTTGTACAGAAGAAAAATGGAAAATGGAGAGTGTGCGTGGACTTCACAGATCTGAATAAGGCCTATCCAAAAGACCCATTCCCACTCCCACACATTGACTCAATGGTGGATGCAACTGCTGGCCATGAACTGCTAACCTTCATGGACGCATCCTCAGGATTTCAGCAAATCCAAATGGAGCCTTCAGATCAAGAAGACACAACCTTCATAACCCCACAGGTATATACTGTTATACTGCAATGCCTTTTGGACTTAAAAATGCATGTGCAACATACCAAAGGCTAGTCAACATGATGTTCAAAGACCAACTGGGGGACACGATGGAAGTCTACATAGACGACATGATGGTAAAGTCAAAAAAAGGCTGAGGATCATCTCAAAGACTTGGCAACAGCATTTGACATCTTGGATGAGTATAACATGAAGCTGAACCCAGCCAAATGTCATTTTGGTGTCAAAGCAGGAAAGTTTCTTGGATATATGGTTACCAAGAGAGGAATAGAAGCAAGCCCTAAGGAGATCAAAGCTATCCTGGATATCAAATCACCAAGAAATGTCAAGGATGTCCTAAGGTTAACAGGTAGAATAGCAGCTCTCAACAGATTCATCTCAAGATCTTCAAAGACTTCTATGATATTCAAAGGAAGAATCAAAAATTCGAATGGGGAGAGAAGCAAGAAAGGGCATTGGTATCCTTGAAGGAATACTTATCCTCAGCACCACTCCTGATGAAGCCGATTGATGGTGAACCATTATCCTTGTACTTAGCTGTTTCTAGAAGTGCAATAAGTGCTATCTTAGTCAAAGATCACCAAGGTCAACAGCATCTAATATATTATGTAAGTAAAAGTCTACTAGATGCTGAATCCAGGTATTCTTATCTTGAAAAGTTGATTTTAGAACTTATAATGGCTTCTACTAAATTAAGACATTATTTTGAAACTCATGTTATTCATGTAAAAACTAACTATCCTATTAAAGTAGTTTTGAGAAAACCATAAATGTCAGGTAGGATGGCAAAGTGGGCTATGAAGCTTAGTGCATACGATATCTTGTATGAACCAAGGACAACCATAAAATCTCAGGTACTTGCCGACTTTGTGGCTGATTTTAGCCAGGATATACTTGAGAAAGTAGAAAAGAAGTTCAACAACTGGAGATCAAGGAGAGTTGGACTTTGCATACTGATGGTGCCTCCAACATAAGAGGAACAGGTCTAGGTATCCTGCTAAAATCGCCACAGGGGGACATAATACCTCTATCTATATCTTGTGAATTTCAGACTACTAATAATGAGGCTGAGTATGAAGCCTTAATAGCTGATTTACATTTAGCTAAGGATATGAAGGTCAGGTATCTTCAAGTTTATGTTGATTCTTTGTTATTAGCTAACCATTTCAATGGCTCTTATGCAGTGAATGCAGAAAACTTAGCAAATATTTAGAAATAGTTAAGAAATTAGCTATGTGTTTCGAGACGTTTGATATAGTGCAGGTACCAAGGGAAGAGAACAATGAAGCGGACGCCTTAGCAAATTTGGCATCAACTCTCAAGATACCAGGAGATGTCAAGATACCTATCGTGCATATCTTGACTCCAACGACAAAGGAAAACTACGAAGTTTTGGAGACTTCAAATCCTAAAGATAATCCAGTATCTTGGACCGATCCCATAAAGCGGTATCTTCAGGATAACGAGATTCCAGAAGGAGAAAATTCCAGAGCTTTCCGAATGAAGGTAACCCAGTATATTATCCTAAATAATACTTTGTATAGAAAATCACTTGCAGGTCCATACTTGAGATGCTTAGAATATCAAGAAGCACAAGAAGTTCACAAGGAGATACATGAAGGTGATTGTGGAAACCACACTAGGGGCAGAGCCTTAGTATCCAAGATACTGAGGATAGGTTACTTCTGGCCAACGATGAAGAAAGACGCAATGAATTTCTCCAAGAAGTGTGATGCTTGCCAAAGACACAGCAACATCTTGCATCAACCGGCTGAACCATTATATCCTATCAGATCCCCGTGGCCATTTATGAAATGGGGAATGGATATTATGGGAAAGCTGCCCAAAGCTCCTGGTGGAAAGGTCTTTTTGCTGGCAATGACAGATTATTTCTCCAAATGGATCGAAGCTGAGGCATTTGTTCAAATTAAAGAAAAGGATGTGATCTCATTCATCAAACGCAATATCCTGACAAGATTTGGTATCCCGGCATAGATAATCTGTGACAATGGATCACAATTCATCGGAAGTAGAACAACCAACTTTTGTGAAAGTTGGGGAATCAAAATGGTGACTTCAACTCCAGTACATCCTCAAGCCAATGGTCAAGCAGAGTCAAGTAACAAGATCATCATCAACAATTTAAAAAAGAAATTGGGATCCAAGAAGGGAAAATGGGCTGAAGAACTACCATTTGTTCTTTAGGATGATAGAACCACTTCAAAAAATGCAACGGGATAAACACCTTTCTCTTTGGTGTTTGGGGCCGAAACTGTTATCCCTACAGAGATGGTGATCCCCACAGCAAGAACCAGCATCCAAGATACTGAGCCCAACAACCAAAGCCTTACTGAAGACCTAGATACCATTGATGAACTCAAGGATCTCGCCAAGATCAGAATGGCAGCATACCAACAAAGGATAGCCAAGTCCTACAACAAGAATATTCGGATTCGAAGATTCCAAATAGGAGATATGGTGTTAAGAAAGGCATTTCAGAATACCACTAATCCAGCAGATGGAAATTTAGCTCCAGAGTGGGAAGGACCTTACTTGATCGATTCAGAAGCAGGAAAAGGGGCCTACAAGTTAATCACTATGGAAGGTATTCCTATACCAAGAGCCTGGAACGCAATCCACTTCAAACCATATTTTTGTTAGTATCCTTGACTGGTATGTTCATATCCTCAGGATAAAGGTAAGTTCCCTCATCTATTTTTGTACTCTCTAAACTTTATTATCTCTAAATCAAGTTTACTGACTTAAGCATTAGAGGGGTGTTAGCCAAACTAACACCCACCCCTCATCAAGAGTTTAGTGTTTTGCAGTTATCCCAAGGATATGTTATCATCACAACAGTCAGAGGCTGATCACCTCACACTCAAATAAGATATCCCTGATATCTCCTAAGGTTTAAAGGTTTTCACCTTTTCAACGAACGCCTGGAGTGCACGAATAAGATATCTTGGATATCTTCTAAGGTTTAAAGGTCTTCACCTTTCCAACGAACGCCTGGAGCGCACGATGAATCAGATATAGTTCAAGGCAGGCGGACCAGACCAGCTGATAATCCGTTTGTTGTTGGCTATATACCAAATCCTTAAGATAAGTGGCAGACATGTCACACATACGGTTTATAACATTTTCATGTTATCTAAGGTTTATAACATTTTCATGTTATCTCAAGTTTTGGCATTGCCATGCCCATACGTTTGGGACTTTCCCCAGTATGATCTCAAGCTTAGACATTTTAATGTCTCTCAAGTAAAGGCCTAGTCGCCAGTGAAAAGGTTTTATCGCCAATAAATGGGCTTCATCACTAGGATTATCTAACTTTGTTTTGACAGATCGAAGATTGAACAATCACTAGATGGAAAGATATTACAAAGTTGTTTTTTACTTAGCAAAATTCCAGAAACATGATACTTCAAAAAGCTCAACAATTTGGGACATCATATGTAAGCTAACTAGATTTATAAATGATCTCCATGAAGGTACTCCTTATACTTAGTTCTATCACTCAATTTATATTTCAAGGTATGATCTTCTGGTTTGATTGTGATAACTCACACAAGACACAAGGATATATTACCCTTAAGATATTTTATATCAATCCCTAATAAGTCTTTTGATTATGTTTTCTAAAAACGTAAAAGTATTTTATGTTCAGGATATATGATCCTCAGGATATTTTAAAGTCTTAAAAGATACTTTTTTCTGAAACTACAAATATTCAAGAAACATGTTTTCAAGATACACTATCCTCGAAGTAACTTATTTCAGAAAATTAAAGACATGTAAAATTCCAACCAAAACTTATAAGTTACTAAACACAACGCTTAAAGCCAAAATATCATATTATTACTAATCATAAGTGCAGGAAATTAAAAGGCAACACCTGGGCTTCGTCTTGAAAAGCCAAGATCCCTCCACCCGAATATTGCCATATGTTCAAAAGTCAAGATAACATGGGCTTCGTCTTGGAAAGTCAAGATCCCTCCACCCATGTATCCTATTATCCTAAGCTTACTTGTTCAAGACAGGAAAATAAAAATTGTTCAACAACCATTACAACCCATAACAAACCACAAACATCATAAACCTTAAAAATTGAGCTCAAGTTTTTTCTTTACCGCCATCACTGCCCAATTGATCAGTATCACCAACCGCCTTCACCGCTCCCTTGATCGCCACATCCACTGCCTCCTCCGTGACCTTCTCCGCTCCACTCGAACCAGCTTCCTCCACCGTTTCCCCATTAAGCTCAGCCAAGACCCTCTCCCAACCAGTTACATCCCAGAAGGGAGTGTCCAGACCAGCATCCTTCGCTTCTTTAGCCATCCTGAGCCGGGATTGAAATACGGAAACAGCAGCAGACTTCTTCACCCCCTCCATAGCCTCATAAACCTTTACCAAGCATTCAGCTTCCTAATGGACCAGTTCCTTCTTGGCCATTGACAGCTCCAGTTTCACATCGTCCAGCTCTTTGATCTTTTTATCAAGAAGAATGGTCTTTGTGGTCCCTATCTTCATCAGTTCAGAGATACGAGTGTGGGCTTCGTGAAGTTCAAGGCTCATGGAAGAAAACCGGGAGGAAAGAAACTCAAGGCCCTACAAGGATAAAGAATCCTCAATATAAATTATCCTCAAGATATAGGAGATCATGACAGACTGAAAAGATACCTACTGAGTCTTACTCATAGCATCGTGGAAATCAACGTCGTGCATAGGAATGGACTCGCTGGCCTCTTGGCTCTTCCGTTTCTAAGAGCCTCTTACTCGCCTACTTTCCGGACGAGGGATGGAGCTAGAACCAGGTTCCTTCTTGATAGTGCTTCGAGTGGATACCATGCTATCAATGTCGTCAAGAGCAAAAGCGGGAGCAGACTTACCTACAAATGCACAGGTCAGTATCTATAAATTTCCTACTAACACCTCAAAACATTTCTTACCTGACATAATGGAACTCGCGAAAGGAGATGGTTCTTGAAGACCCGATTGGTAGCAAAACGTCTGCTCCTCTTCGTCAATAAGGAAGAAAGAGGCAAGCTTATCCTCGGTTTCTCTGGTAGGAGGGGCAATCTCGAAAAGCTTCAAAGCTGCAAGAAAAAAAAACATATCAGTCATAAAATATATCAGTATATATCTCCAAGATACAATATCCTACTTTTGGAAACCCAGAGATAAGGAAGGGTATCGGGCCATGGAAGAGAATCTCTCCTGACAAAGAAAAATTGTCTCTTCCACTGGTCGTTGTTCTGAGTATTTTTCAATACGAGCGGAGATCGACCAGATTTGGTTTTAAGAAGGTATCTTGAAGACCCATGACTGCAAAGGTCGTATACTGAAGCAAGCTCTGAAAGGGTAAGATCGAGGGCATGGTCAGCAATTAACCTCTCCAAAACAAACAAGGTCCTCCAAACCATGGTGTAGGTTCCCTGGATGGATCTGCACGGGATATCTCGATCTACGTAGGTGCGGAATCCCTGCGTAGGTCGTTACGAGCGTAGAAGACACGAATAGATCAAACACGATACGATAAACAAACACGTTAAATTATAACCAAAACACGTGATACAATATCACTATTACAGACACGAACTCTCGTCCTCACGTTACAGCTCTCGTAACTTCGATAATGATCACACGAACCACTCTTCTAAGCTAAGCCGTAACCTATATAAATACACGACAACTTCTCCTGGCATGTTCAGGCGAAGTTGTCCATAACTTCGCTTGACTAACAAGTTCGCCTAAACAGCGAACTTGTTAGTAACTTCGCTTAAGACATATAAAACATAATTAATCATTACAGACTCGATTACAGACACTAGACTATGAACTACTGACATTATGCACCAACAGACTCCCCCTTGGCAGTAGCTTCATGTCTTGATCTTCAAGCACGTGTCTTGTAATCTTCAATCTCTTGGTCTTCATGCATGTACTCCTTCTCTCACGCATACCGTGACTACTCGCTGATATTTCCTCGCTTCGTCTTTCCAAGTAGGAATATAAAATATCTTCTTTTCATTTAACACCTGCAGATCAGCTTTCGATAAATTAACAAGATGCATCGGATCATACACTCTTAGCACTTCTTGTTCGTCTTCGTCTTCCATCACGGCTTCAACAGTCTGGCAATCAACATACCACCATTTAAGATCTTTCAACACATCTTGAGGCATAGTCTTCATTGGAACCTCTTTCATGCATCGAATCGGTTTGTACTTCATTACCATCCATGGCTTGCCATCTGCTCTCATTCCTCTTTCCTTATCTTCCACTAGCTTTCCCTTCTGTGGCTTTAATAACTCAAACTTCTTTTCTTTAATACTTTCTTTCCACACGATCTTCCCAATAACTCTGGCCATGTTGTCGTCGCTTCTATTAATCAACCCCAATCTAGCCAAATCCTTCACTTCACATTCAGGCAATGTATTGAGAGATCTCAACGTCCTCTTAAAGTATTGAATCCCATCATATCTTTTCACCACGAACACTTTTAACTGTTCATCATATAGCCAACAGATAATTCCTTTCTTTGATTCAGCTTAACCTTTGATATTATAACTTTTCTTGAACATGGTTGGAACAGCAGGCTTCTTAGTTTTGATAAACCAATGAGCATAGCCTTCCTTCCATCTAGGCTGCTCCTCCCATTCTGTATCATCATCTACTGTATCTTGACATACATCTGACTTTTCAACTTCAGGGATCTCGTGTTCAACATTCTCCTCAACTATTTCACCTTCTTCAACATCATCTTCTATCACAATTTATGCACCAATCTTTTCAATCTCTTCTACTGGTAGAACATCATCTTCACACATAAATTCATCATCCAACATATCATCATCTAACTCCTTCAAGGCATCGATCACATCATCTCCCATCTCCTCGTCATCTACCAGAACCACCACATCGTCACCTGCACCTGTTGACTCCCCCTGAGCTGTGGAAGTCCCAAGAGCTTGAGTAGTTCTTGGCAACTCACCACCTGCACCTTTCGATGCATTGGGAACATCGTCTCTATCATTTCTTCTCTTTGTCCTCAACTCGTCGCCTTTACAGCTCGTCTCCCCCTGAGATGCCAAGAACTCCTTCATAGCATCTATAATTTTTCCATGTTCAACCAGTAGGGACGACTGCAGCTGATTCTCTGTTACTAGGCGCTGAATAGCCTGGGTCTGGATAAGATTCACCCTTGATTGTTCTGCCACGACCCGTTCAAGTGCAGCTATTCTTTCCGAGTCTGATAGGGTTGCATCGAAATCGAACCTCATATGTGATATATCTTGAGTGTACTGAGGAGGGATTTCAAATGTAACCGGGACACCAGAAGCAGGCGTAACCGCAGGTGGTATCATACCTGATAACCCTGCAGTTGCAACGACTGTCGACTCAACAAATTGAGCAACCACCTCTGAAGGAGTAAGAGTTGGAGGTGGTAAAGACACAATCTCCGGAGTCGTCAGCTGGAAGGTAGTGAGTGGGATGCCGAAAGAAGATGATGTAGCCACCACGGGAACATCCGCGGCGCTTAAACTTGTAACTTGTACTGATGTAGGGACAATCGACATATCGGACAGTGCGGGTGGAGCGAAACGTACTACTCTTGAACTCTCACCTGCTCCCATACCTGCACCTGTCCTGTCCCTTCTTGAACGTCTGATCAACTTATGAATGTCTTCTTCTTCTTCTGACTCACTGTCGTCATCTGTCCTCTTTCTCTTCCCATACGTCCTCTCTTGAGTCACCATCATACGTCTGGCCTCATCCATTACATCATCAAAATCTGAGTCAGCCACCGTCGTAGCTGCTCTAGTAACATGCACAGTCGAAGCACGTTCAACGGGAACCTGAACGTTTAGTTTTACTGTGCTTCACGGGATTGTTAGTTACTGAGATAGCAGCTGTGTTATCAATGCAAATAGGAGTAAGTGAGAAATTCAGACCATAGTCGTGCAACTGTTGTTGAATCCAAAGAACCTGGGAGCAGCAGTTGGATGCTGCCATGTATTCTACCTCACATGTTGAAATTGCGACTGAAGTCTGCTTCTTGCATTGCCACGACACCAATCTGCCACCTAGAAACTGACATCCTCCAGTTGTTGACTTCCGACTCTGATTGCACCCTCCATAATCAGAATCTGTGTAAGCGACTAGCTCCAAGTCTACTCCCTTCGCGTACCACAACCCCAGCTTAGGTTTGCTTTTGAGATACCGCAAGATCCTCTTCACACCCTTCATGTGAGATTCCTTTGGGTTTGCCTGAAAACGAGCACAAAGACAAACTGCAAACATAATATCAGGCCTAGAAGCAGTTAAGTACATTAAAGAACCTATAATAGCCCGATACTGAGTTGGGTCCACATCTGCGTCATTGTCAGAATCAGCACCCAATTTATGGTTGACGCAGATTGGAGTATCGAATGGAGTGCTGTCCTCCATCTTGAAGCGTTTGAGCACATCATGGACATACTTGGTCTGATGAATGAACATCCCATCCTTCGTCTGATCAACCTGCAATCCTAAAAAGAAAGTTAGTTCACCCATAGCACTCATTTCAAACCTTTTCTTCATGACGGCCTCAAACTCCTGACACATGGAGACTTTTGATGCATCAAAGATAATGTCATCCACGTAGACTTGCACCAGCAGGAAGTCGCTTCCTTCTCTCTTGAAGAACAACGTGCTATCTATCTTCCCTCTTTCAAACCCATTTTCAAGCAAGTAATCTGATAAAGTTGAGTACCAGGCACGAGGTGCCTGATGTAGTCCATACAACGCCTTACTTAGCTTGTACACGTGATCAGGAAAGTCTGGGTCAGGAAAACCCGGAGGTTGCTCAACGTACACAACCTCATCAACTTTCCCATTTAGGAACGCACTTTTCACATCCAACTGAAATACCTTCATCTTCTTATAAGCAGCAAATGCCAAAAACAATCTAATGGCTTCCAATCTTGCCACAGGAGCGAACACTTCATTATAATCAATCCCCTCTTGTTGATTAAAACCTTTAACGACTAGCCTCGCCTTGTTTCTTATAATAATCCCTTTCTCATCTCTCTTGCACTTAAAAACCCATTTTGTGCCTATCGCATGCACATTCTTTGGTTTTTCAACCAAAGTCCAAACTTCCATTTTCTTGAATTGAGCCAGCTCTTCTTGCATGGCCTCGACCCACGAGCTGTCCTTTAGAGCCATTTGGTAATTCTTTGGTTCAATATGGCTGATAAAGCAGGTGTACAAGCATTCGTTGATTATGCCTGTCTCCTTAATGCTTGTGTAAACACAGGTGTGCTCATTCAAGCTACGTCTTGTTTGTACACCGGAGGACACATCACCATTCACATTCTCCAAAGGGTGATCTTTATGAATTCTCGTGGTCTGAACAGAACCGACATGCAAATTGTCTTCCAAGTTAGAAGAGAGCTCGTCAATGGTTGTTTCTTGCTGAGAGTGAAACGGATTGAAAAATTCTTCTTCAGGAGAGGCAGCAGGGGTATCGATAGCATTTGATGAGGAAGGTTGACATTTATCAAACAGCTGTCTTTGCACTAGATTTTCTTCTTCATCAAGGATCATCTTCGTAGCAACTCTCTCTTCTTCTTCTGCACTATCCAAATACGGTATGTTAAAAGACTGAAAAAGTCTATCATAGTCGAAAAACTCAGCAGGTCCGTTGCTTGGTTTTGGCGGTTTGTAACTTGTGATATCGGTGTTACACACCACCTCAACCTTGCTGGTCGATGTATTAAAGACACGTCTGTTGGGAGTCCCAACAACATAACCGACTAAGATTCCTTCATCGGCTACTTCACCAAATTTAGAATTTGTCTTTAAAATCGAACAAGGGGACCCGAATGGTTCAAGACCACTCAAGTTGGGCTTCCTCCCATGCATAAGCTTATAACACGTTTTATTAAGTCTTTTAACAGTCAAGACTCTATTCAGGATATAACAGGCTATAGCAACAGCTTCAGCCCAAAACACCACAGGAAGCTTCGAACCAGCCAGCATTGTTCTGGCTCCTTCAATTAACGTTATGTTCTTCCTTTCAGCCACTCCATTCTGTTGCGGTGTATACGGAGCGCTGTATTGGTGTTCAATCCCTTTCTGAAGGCAGAAGATCTCCATCTCAAAATTTTTGAACTAAGTTCCATTGTCACTCCTGATGAACTTAACCCTTTTATCCATAACGTTCTCAACTTTGGTAATCAAATTCTTCACCATCTGAGCCGTTTCATCTTTTGATTTCAGGAAATATACCTACGAATATCGTGAGTAATCATCAGTGATCACCAAGCAATAAGAAGTACCTCCTAGACTTTTTGCATTCACGGGACCGAAGAGATCCATGTGAAGCAATTCTAGAGTACTGACAATAGAATTGACCTTCTTGGTGTGATGGGATTTCTTGTGCTGCTTTCCCTTCTTGCACGCTAGACATTTGTCTTCAAAGTTGAAACTTTTCAGAGGAACGCCCAGCACAAGTCCATTCTTGACAATGTGGTTCCTCTTCCGAAGATGAATGTGCCCCATTCTCCTATGCCACAATTCGGACTCCGATTCGCTCGCTTTTGTCATAAGGCATGATTCTTCCGTGGCCATTTCAGTCGACCTCATATCCATAATATACGTATTCCTCTCACGTGGAGCCTTCATCACAATCCCCTCCTCTGGTATCTGAAAACCAGGATGTAACACAATCGCCTCATTTTTTGTAAAATGTACGGTGTACTCCTTATCACAGATCTGCGACACACTCAGCAGATTGTGCTTCAATTCTTCGACAAAGTTTACTTTTTCTAGAGTCATCTTTCCATTAGACACCGTTCCCATTCCTGTAATCTTGCCTCCACTTTCTCCTGCAAAGCTCACTCTCCCTCCTTGAACAGGTTTCAAATCGTGTAACAAGTTTTTGTTACCCGTCATGTGCCGGGAACAGCCGCTATCCACAACCCAAAGATTATTGGCAGCCCTGTTCAACTGTTCCTGCACGATTAAAGCAAAAGATTAGAATCTAGGGACCCAAGACCAATTGGTCTTGGATCTATACATCCCGAACCTTGGCTTTCCAAAGTTAGTCTCTGTATAATTTCTGTAAGTCCTATTAGTATACCTCCTTGTAGATTGATTGTGAGGCCTTCCAAACTTTTGTGAATTAAAAGAATTATAGCTTGTGGTTTGGTTATTAGCAGTGTAAAACTGAGATTGGTTTCTTTGAAAACCTGAATTAGTCACATTTCTGAATTTTGAATGGTTTTCATTTTTACCAGTATTATGATTACCATTAGACTTATTCTCAGTTTTAGTAGGCCTCACACCTCTGAATCTCTGCTTCAGAGGGCAATCTGCAACTAGGTGCCCTAATTGATTACACCTAAAACAACACCTATGTTCAACCTTTTTATCAACAGGTGTTTTAGATGTCGAGGCATTATTACCGCCCGTTTGTCTCACATAAGGTGGGACATACGGGTTTAGCGGAGAACTCTTTTTAGTTGTTTTATCTTTCTCTCCACTATCTGGCAATACCGCCTCCTCTTTTGCCTTACCAGGCTCGGATGACTTATTCGAACTTGATGAGACTGGACTCGGATCAGAAATTTTAACACTTGACACAGGCGTACTTGTTTCGCCTCTACTAACATCTGGTTCTTTACTAGTTACCTTAACTGGAACTGTCTGAACAACCTCAAAGTCAACAGATTTCTGAACACTAGGATTAAAAGTGTAAGTGTGATTATAAGGTGGTGGAACCTCATGATAACCAATTCCTCCCCTCTTAACAGAGGAACCTTGATCACTAACAAGGTGATCAAGAATAGCAGAGGAATTTCTGAACTGCTCAAGTTTTCTATTCAGTTCCACCACTTTCACCTGGTGATCAGCAATCTGTTTTTCTCTTTCAGCTATTAGCTTGGTTTTTTCTTCCAAAACTTCATAGCTTAGATCAATCACTTGTATTTTTTCAGCAAGTTTTGCTTTTAGACTTTTAATATCCTTTTCACAAGATTTTATTTTAACTTTATAGCTATTTTCTCTTGCTTTAGTAAAGTGATGATCTTCTTTTAAAATTTTAAACTCAGCATCCAAACCAACATACTGATCAGTTATAGTTGCTAATTGCTCAGACAAGTTTTCACATTTAGAACAAGTAGGTTTAGAACATACCTCGGAGAGCTGGTCTTTAACATCTGCCATGAGAGATTTTTCTTCTCTGGTAACCTTCTCATTTCCTTCAGTTTCAACCTTCGCCAAATTGGCCTGTTCGAAAGTTTCTTCAGAATGCAGGTTCCAGTTGTATTTACCATCTTCTCTGGAAATCATAGCACTATAATCTTTAGAACCCCCATTATGCTGTGTAGACTTGCCTTGACCACGTTCTACACGCTCATTTCTGCACTCCTTAGCAAAGTGGCCGTTTTGCTGACAGTTGTAGCATCTTACCTTCGTCTTGTCAAACCCTGGCCTTCCACCGACAAACTTTCTTCCGGTCTTTTTCATAAACCGTTTCACTCTTCTCACGATCATAGCCATCTGCCATTGCAGATCCATTTCTTCCAGATCATCAGCATCAATCTGGTCATAGTCTTCATCCAACATAGCTGGATCAACAATCTTCCCCTGATGTAGTTCTCATAGGAAGCAATAAAACAAGCATAGAGAGCAAACTGCTCTTCAGCAGATTTGACACTCATAGGCATCTTAGAGTAGTTGTTGCTAGGAATACTTGGAGAGCAACTACTCTTGCTTGCTTGCGGTTTAGAAGCACTAGATCCACCTGCTACAAAGCAAACATCACCATTCGTGTTGACTGACACATGCCCCTCATGTGATGAGTTGGCACCCGACTCTCCCTTCGAGTAGTAGGCAGCTGATTCAGTCTTCGAACCTGAACTAGAGTTGACTTTAGCACCATACATACCTGGATCTTGAACCTGATCCGTAGGTGTCTCCTTTCTAACCATGTTAAGCTCAAAGGTTCGGAGCTTGTTGACTGCCGTTTCCAGATCATATTGGGGAAAGTCTTTGTCTTCCCTCATCAGTACCGTGTACATCTCCCATTTTGGTGGGAGAGCATCAAGAAGCTTCTCAACTATCTCTTCTTCTCGGTAAGAAATTGAATAGTTGCTCAGTTCAGTCATCAGATGATAATATCGGGTGATGATATCATCTAGAGATTCATTCTTCAAATATTTGAAAACTGAGAACTGGGTTTTGAGCAATTTGATCTTCGAAGCACGGATTCCCACATTTCCTTCAAACCGGTTCTCAAGAGCTTCCCAAAGCTCTCTTGCTGTCTTGTACTTTCTAAACGTATGAAGGATCTCTTGTGGAAGAGCCATAGTGATAGCAGCATGAGCCTTGCTCTCGGCCTCATACATCTTTTTCTCTTCATCTTCCATTTTGCTGTACTTCTTGATCTGATCACGACCTTCGTACTCCATAGTTGGTGGAATATAACCATCCTGGATGCATACCCACATTTTCGCATCCTGGTACTTGACATATTGTTCGAACCGATCCTTCCATGCAACGAAATCAATTCCCTTCAGCAACCTTGGTGCTTTTGTAGCTGAGCCTGCTTCTACTTCCATCTTTACTAACTCAGAGATGTTAATTGATGACATCTTTCTCGAAAACTAAGAAACCCGAAAAAATCAAAAAAAATTTCTTCTGAAAAGTACTGTAGGCGAAGTTACGGATAACTTCGCTTAGACTTAACTTCGCTGGATCTTTCTTAAATTCTTCTGAAAAGTACTGTAGGCGAAGTTACGGATAACTTCGCTTAGACTTAACTTCGCTGGATCTTTCTTAAATTCGCGTGACTTGGCGAAGTTGAGTGTAACTTCGCTTAGGGTAAGCGAACTTAGGAAGTAGGCGAGGTTGTAGAGAACTTCGCTTGAGTTAGGCGAACTTGAGCAGGTAGGCGAAGTTGTGGATAACTTCGCTTAACCTTATATCTTCGCCGAAACCCTACGAACAGTGACGGCAACTTCGCCTGATGAACACGAAGTTTCTGCAGATCTGATTTCTGGGCTTTTCGAGGTTTTTGACGGTGTAAAGGGTTAAATACGATGGTAGGAGGTAAGAATGACACAAAAACACAGAAAACACGTCCCGCGAATAGTCGAAACGGGACGATTTCTACACCCGCGTGAATATCCCGAACCACACAATCGAGCCGAAACTCTGATACCAATTGTAGGTTCCCTGGATGGATCTGCACGGGATATCTCGATCTACGTAGGTGCGGAATCCCTGCGTAGGTCGTTACGAGCGTAGAAGACACGAATAGATCAAACACGATACGATAAACAAACACGTTATATTATAACCAAAACACGTGATACAATATCACTATTACAGACACGAACTCTCGTCCTCACGTTACAGCTCTCGTAACTTCGATAATGATCACACGAACCACTCTTCTAAGCTAAGCCGTAACCTATATAAATACACGACAACTTCGCCTGGCATGTTCAGGCGAAGTTGTCCATAACTTCGCTTGACTAACAAGTTCGCCTAAACAGCGAACTTTTTAGTAACTTCGCTTAAGACATATAAAACATAATTAATCATTACAGACTCGATTACATACACTAGACTATGAACTACTGACATTATGCACCAACACATGGGCATGGTTTGGGCATAACTCATACCTGTTCTGGAAAAGAACTTGGTGGTGAAGGCAGAAAATGGAAACGAAAAACCGATTTTGAACGGCAAAAATGGGAAGCAAATCCAGGTTTTAGAAACAATATCAGAAGATAGAGCGGAATCAAAAGGTCGGAAAACAGTTCCGGCAGAAAAACAACCCCGAGACCGAAGGTTCGCGATATCGGTGTTTCCAAAAATACATATCTCGTTCGCATGACTAGCGAGGAGATTCTGAGATACGAAATCCTCAATACCGGAAGGAGAAAGTTTTGGCCTCATGGTTTCGCGAAGATAAGAAGAATAAGGAGAAGAAAAGAATTACCTGGATAGAGAAAAAGATGGAAGAAATATTATCATCCGGGTAGTTATATGGACGGCCTAGGGTTTGGCGAGACACCAAAATGGCTGACAGGTGCATTAAAGATCCACCACGCATGATTTAAAATTCAAATTTCGAAAATTTTACAGCTGTAAACCATATCTACAACTGTCAAATTTGCGGACAATTTTTAGGGCACGGATTTTCAGTATCCTTAGCAAACATTATTTAGAATGTGGTATCCTCTAAGGTAACAGTTTTCCTAATTATGTTATATAACTAACGTATTGTCTGCTACTTTCCTTGTTTACCAGGTCAAAGATAGTTGCGTAAATTCCCCAAAGACTCGCACTTTCAGTTAATAAAGCGTGGCAAGAAAGGAAACGTGCTGATTGAAGGGCTAACGGCTAATTGGACTGATTCCTTAGTTTCCTAAATTATAGGCAATAGTTGTTAGACTTTGTTTATTATAAATAGAGCTCTAAGCAATGATCATACACACACTCTAGCACTCGAGAACTTACTAGTACTCGCATTCTCTGTAATCACGATCAAGTTTGAGCTCCACACTTGTAATCACCTTTATTATTAATAAACCGGTGGTGATAGTTTTCACCACCCGGGGTTTTTTTCTTGTTATCCTAAGGATAGCAGGTTTTTTCCTCGCAACAAATCTCTGTGTTCATACTATCTTTACAAGTACCTAGTCCCGATTTACTAAATTGGTTACGAAATCAATGTGGTTAATTTTTTACCAAAACAGCTTGTACTGGTATATATAAGCTTTATGTTTGCCAGTTGTTAGTAGAGGCTAGTTATTATTCTCTCTAAGGTGTAACCGGTTTCGGTATTAAAGGATTAAGTACTAGATATTTATAATAAACGTGTGCTTTGAATCCTGTGTTTTGTGTTCTTGTTATTTGTTTCTTGATTCATCATGTGTCTGGATTCCGCCCAATCATGTGTTTAGTTGATATTGCATTGTATTGATCTAGATTCGGGACTTACACAAAGGCAAGGCAAGAAATTGAGCAGCTTTGTAACCAAGCTCAATTAAACCCTATTTACGATAACAATGGGGAGATGACCAGAGTTAAGAGATATTACACCCTACAAAAAGACGACGGTAAAAAAGTTTGTGTGGTTGAAAAAACTTAAATTTCCAACCGGTTATGCATCAAACATAGGGAGTTGTGTAAACCTTAAACAGAACAAATTTTATAGTTTCAAGAGCGATGACTGTCATGTATTTATGCAACGGTTAATTCCACTTACTATTAGAGGTTTTGCATCCAAAGAGAGATATGAGGCTGTAACAGAGTTGTGCATGTTTTTCGGGTCTTATGCTTAAACACGTTGCATGAAAATAACTTGGTTAACATGAAACGCGCTATTGTTCAAACAGTATGAAAGTTGGAGAAATATTCCCACCTAGTTTTTTCGATTCCATGGAGCACCTAGTCATACATCTAGTTGATGAAGCTCTTCTTGGTGGTCCGGTTAAATATAGATGGATGTATCAATACGAGAGGTAATCACATTGTTTGTAATTATATAGGATAAGTGTTTTTTAAAAATTCGTTTACCATTCCTAATACATTTGTGATGTTTTTTTTAACTGTAGGAAACTTGGATTGATAAAAAGAAGCAGTATAAATAAATCAAGGGTTAAGGGTTCCATTACGAGAGAACACCTAGTTAATGAACTCGCCACTTACTGTTCTCTATACTACCCTCAAGAAGCGCCATAATCTGGAGCCACGGAATTTCGCACTAGAGCATTCTAGCTTTTCTAGTGGAGGCTCTCAACTAAGTGCGTTTGTTGTTCCATCGAGAAGATCATATCAAAAGGGTGGAGTGCGGATACGAATGGATATTGAAGATCTTAAAATGGCGCACACTTATGTTCTTCTAAATTGTGAAGAATTTTACCCTTACATCGATGAGTTTGATAAAGTGGCACCACAAATTATATCCTGACGCGTCGAGTACATTTCTTAGAGATGACCAATTTGCACACTGGTTTAAAAATCATGTATGTAAAGCTAATTAAATCAAAGTGATTGATATTAATGCAACATTAACCAACAGGATGTTTTTCAATGTAGGTGAGGGTTGGATTAATTAATGAAAGCACTCGTCATTTGGAAATTTTAGTAACTATACCATCGAAGTTTTCTCAATCTCATAATGGGTACTTTGTAAATGGTTACAAGTTTCATAAGCAGAATTATGCTAAGGGACTTGTGACCTTAAACTGCCGTGTATGCGTGAGAGGGGAGACGTATACCACCGAAGAGTTAGACTAATACGGGTTGTTGGACGAGATACTATAGCTCCAATATTTTGGGTGCGAGCCTCAAGCAGTTGTATTGTTTATATGTACATGGTTTAATAACAAAAGCGGAGTAATAGTTAACAAAAACAAGTTGGTTGATATCAAACACAAGTCCCGACTTCCAAGTGCCGACCCATTTATCTTGGCGTCACAGGTAGAACAAGTTTTTTACACATCATATACTGTTGTGATAAATGATACAAAAGATCGATGGGCGGTTGTGAAGACAAAAGCTCGACACATATAGGAGCTACTCACACCTGAAATTGAAGTCGTGAACAATGGGAGCACAGAATCACAAAGGTTTCTTCAGATTGATAAACGGTTTGAGTTACCAAACGATGTAACTAAGAGTAAACAGTTGTGCATAGTTACAAATACCAATACAACTGAGAAAATTACTAATGAGTAGGAGGATGAAATTGGAGACGGACAATTTGAAGAGGAAGAATTTGGAAAAAAAAAAAAAAGAGGATACATATTATGATGATGATGAAATGGTTTATTCTGACTACTCCTCAAATGAAGACCTTCTCTGGTTCTTATTCCTTAAATCAGTTATCCATTCAACGTATTTTACATGGTTCATGTAAAAGAGTAAGTCCCTGATTCTTATTCCTTTTCTTATATAGGTTTTCGTTGACATTTTTATATGTTGACATTTTAGAATATTTGAGTTATTTAGTTACAAACTTACAAATAATCAAATAAATAAATATACTTTATAGAGCTCAAGTCTTTAAAAGTACTTACATTGGGATTCAATGATATACCGGATGATATTTTACATAATTTTGTAAAATACAATTTGTAAAAAGCCCATTATTTTTTTTTAATTTTTATATTACAATATGGTACTCATATAAAAGATAAAAAGATACTCGTTATTATGGTTAATTTGTTTTTCAACAAAAACGTCGTGAAAAAAAGTTATGGACGTTTTAAAATGATAGGGGGATTTGGCATACGCCTTGCATGTGAAGAGAGAAAGTCAATAAATGTGTTATTCCTTTTATGCCTTTTATGGTGTTCACACTTGATTTCCCCATAAACTAATCTCAACCCTTCATGTTCAAAATCAATGAACAAGATTACTTCTTATCCTTCCTACAAAAACTATATTTCCTATTATAACCTAACCCATTATATATATAGGAGAGGGATATTTTAAGAACCGTGGTGACTTTTAAGAACTTAAAAACTCAATTCTAGGCCACACATTTAATTAATTTGATTGAAATATGTGGTTGAGATTAAATCTGGCAAAAAAGTCAAAGTATGAGACAGAATAAAGATGTAAGTGGTTACACTAACTTTTACATCCGTTACACATGTGTAAAAAGTCGACTCGGTGCGTAAAAAATTCTGTAATTTTTTTACATTTATGTAACCTATACATATTACGCATGTGTAAAAAAAATTTTGAAAAAAAAAAATCGTTACACTGAGTTCTTTCGAGTTCTTAAAACTCAAAGGGGTTCTCATTTGAAATCTCACCTCTCTCTCTCTCTCTCTCTCTATATATATATATATATAAAGGCCTTGTGACACATCTAAGAGGAAATGGATTGAACGTTGAGGTAAAAAGTATGTTTCTAATTTTTAACATTCTAATTTAATTCGTTTATTAATGTTGTAAATTATATACTTTTGGTTATTTCAATATTGTAGGTTTGGGGATGGGTACTATTACAGGAGCGTCGAACTATTACTAGAGCAACATTTTGATGGACCTTGGATACATTTAGAAAGGTCCCAAAATGTCCCAAAAGATGTATTGGATAGTATGCTTGGTTGCTTTAGGGTACTAAAACAAATAATGTTATTTATATATCTTATGATATTTTGTTTTAATTTTGTATTTTTAACTTTTACCTTTTATTTTTACAGACCATGTGGACATGGGATCCGCAAGATGGCAAAAGCATATATGAAAGGTTTATTAGCGTGCTAAATCTAACTATATATTAAAGCAACATGATTTTTCTAAATGGCATCATTCTAGGGCTTCCACATAGGATGCCACATAGATGCAATGTGAGCAGTTTCCTATTTTATTATCACTTCTTCCAAACATAATATGGAGCATGAACACGTTTAGTTATGTTATGACACATGACCCAGGGCTTCCACATAGGATGCCACATAGATGCAATGTGAGCAGTTTCCTATTTTATTATCACTTCTTCCAAACACAATATGGAGCATGAACACGTTTAGTTATGTTATGACACATGACCCAGTTTCTTTTCAAATACAACCATCTTCATATGAAGATAACATTTTGTAAAATTTTGAAAAATAAATTATTGTATGATATAAGTCTCAAACCCAAGACCTCATATTTCAAACTAAAGATGTTTACCAACTCCATTTAAGTAGTTATTGTGTTGAATTTCTTGACTTCTAAATAATATATTGTTAATTCACTTATAATTAATGTATTACATATAACAATTATTTTTTATTTTTATTATATCTTTCAACCGTATGGAACACGGGCTCTAACCTAGTGGTTATTATATAAACATCATGGGTAAGTGGAGAGTACAATCGAAAGAAAAAGCCAAGATGGGCGGTTATGTTATTAAGGATGACGAAGAAATTTTCAAAATAACTTGCAAATATCCACCCGGTGTTTTGCCTCTTGAAGCACGGCGAGAAATGTTTTAAGGTAACTGAGTTAATACATTATTGTTTATTTTAAAATTATTACCAATTTGCCATATTCTATTAAGTATACAAATATTTCTGTTGAAAATAGTACTGAAACACCCATGAATGGCTAAAAAAGTCTAAAGTTGGGAAAAACAACCGCAAGGACAAGGAAGATGGTTATCTACCCCGTCATACAAGTGGGTCTATGGGATTTGATGAGCGCCGTATCAATATGGTATATTTTTAAATTGTAGTATGTATCTTAATTTTAGCTATTTGTGAAGAATCGAGTTCAATCTCTTCTTGAGGTTTTTCTATCAATGTGTTTCTTAGTGAAAACTTATACTTTTATCGTTTTTTTGTTAATGCATGCTATCATTTTTGTGTTTAATGCATGTATCATAGTGTGTTTGGTTTGTAAAACAAGTTTATATTGGATTTTATTCTGCATATTTCAGTTTCTTTTTGTAAATTTTTTGCATCAAGTGTTTTTTTTATACATTTCCAGCTTTTTTAGAATTTTTCTGTATATTCTAGATTTTTTAAATATTTTTTGATATTTTTTATTAAATTTATTTTTTATAGGAAAGTTGTAGGAAGTTTCCAACGGTATATTTTTGTGCAATTTTGTAACAAAAAGTGTTGGAAAATGGTTGAAAACGATTTTCAAAAATGTATTTTTCCAACACAACTTTTTTGTTGGAAAATTGTTAGAAAGTGAGGTTTCCAACAAATTTACTACAAATTCAGTTGTAGAAAAATATCACATTTTCTAGTAGTGAGATTCGCCTAATAATTTATATGGCAGATGTACGTATTAGTGATGGTTGATATATCGTTGGGACGACAACGAAAGTGGTCGGGACAACTACGAGGTAGTGTTGGCAGAGACGAGGGCAACGATGGTGGTGGTTCTGGTCATGGATGGTGGAGGCAGTGTCGATGGTGGGTAATTGGTGGCAGTGGTCATGGTCGTGTTGTAGTGATGGCTTTGTAAGAGTAGATGATTAAGACAAGCAATGATAATGATAACGAATGAGTTCAAACTAATTATACTTTTTTATGTGAATAAATTTTATAATGGTAACATGTTAGACAAATTTTGTAATACCCAAAATTGAGTTGTTGAATACATTGAATTGGCCAAATAAACCTGCATGTAATTTAGTTTTCGCCAAATAGCCTATTTTTAAATTAATAATGGGTCATTATTGCCATTTACAAATCTACAATAATAATGATCGTGTTTTTAACATGCTATGGTTTTGTCCCTTGCCACACGTATATACGTGTGAAGGATAAATAGCCAATTGATTTTCAATGTGTATGTGCTTCATTTTTTTTAAATTTGGTGACATAAGTTGTAACTCCCACAGCTCATTAAAGAGTCTTATTCAATTAAGGAATCGTCATGATTTTCGTTTTAGCTGCGAAAGAGCAAGGAGTAATTCACACTTACCTCAAAATTTAAACATGAAACTCTAATAATTAAGGGTTATAGCCTCTCTATACATGTTCATATTTTCATTATTAAGAAAAAAAAAACAAACATTACATGGAAAAAGTGTGAGATCTAGAGAGAAACCGGTTTTGACATAAACTGAGTTTCGGTTCAAGCAAGGATCAATGAAGGATGCTTAGATCGTGACCTGACCCACCGACACGAACCGAATCATCGACCCGGAAATTTTTGGGTCTGTGACTTCAGTCACCGTCGTGGCGAATCCCAAGCTTTGCCACTGTCATACATACTTATCAACAGCTTAACATCGACAAGGATTAACCTGCTCTCCTCGAACGATTGAGGCTCAACAGTTCCTCAAACCTTGTACTTATCATGAGCGTGACCCAACTAGTGGGGTTGCCATTAGAAGTAAGCACTTCTAGCACATCTTTTCTTAAGTGTTATGCAAGTGATAAGCAAGAGCGATAAAAAAAATCACACGTTAAGCATTCCATGTAGACCCAAGCCTTAACATTTGGCTCGTTGTATACTCTCCCGCAGAGCCGGCCATATGGGAGTGCTCAAGTCCCAGGCCCATCGTCTTAGAAGGCCCATGGATTTTTGGAACTTTCTTTATATATATTCATGTGTGCGACCCTTTTAAAAGGCACATCATCATCCATCACCATCACCTAATATTTAAATAACAAATAATAATACTAAAATACGGTGGTTCAAAGACGGATCGGGCATCAAATTGATTAAAGTTTTCATTCTAGTAACTGGTAATTTAGTATTGCATTATTTATCATTGATCATTGATGTTTAATCTAATTTTTAATGATTCAATGTTTATGCTAATTTTTTTTTTTTTTTTAGAGATTATGGGCCTAAACCTAAACACTTATCCGGTTATCAAAAACGTAAAATTATATTAAATCGTGTTGTTATTGTCTTCAAGATGCACTAAAGAATGATGAAGAATCTGATATTGATGCTGAAGAACTTTATGTGAAGTTGAAGTTGTCTTAGACATTTTTAACCAGTTATATTATAAGTTCTTTAGATATCTGAAACAAATCCGTTTTATACTAATGCGTTTTTTTTTAATTTTTTTTACTTAGTCAAATTATTAATTCTATTGATGTTTTAAACAATATGAAACAAGTCGATTCTTATCCTAGAAGAGCGTCATGAATCGTTTAAGTACTTTAGATAGAACATTTTGCCGAAAAGAAACTTGTTTTGTTTACTATTATTATTATTATTATTATTATTATTATTATTATTATTATTGTGTAAATTATATAATAGTTTTTTAAGTTTGTATTTTAGGGCCTTTTGTTTTTCATGTCCCGAACTCTGTTTTTTTGGCTCTCCCGTTTAATTTTAAACAGAAACACATACACAAAAAATATATGGTATATTAAACAAAATAATGTGCTGGCCAGTCGGTAGTGCATGCCTTCATCCTTCAAACAACTTTTTTTAGAACTACGAGTTTCTTATATTTAGGCTACCGCACTCTTTAAATTTGGAGAGCCCCGTCGCCCAACTCTGGCTGTAACTTGACAGTCGTTGTGCTGCCACAAAAGCAGAACTCTCTGGCGTAACAAACGGTGGGACGAAAACCCGGGTGGGCTCGGGGTTTAAACTGACTACCTTTGCACAAGGCCTAGCTCAAATCCTTCATTGCCAATATATCCACCCAAAGTGACACAAGTGGGAATCGAACTTGAGTCTTCATTGAAGAACCCAAGATTCTTACCATTAGGCCACAAGTTGAGGATATCCTTCGAACAGCTGCCACCCTCCCATGATCGTTATGTTTTTTATAGTTGTTTCTCAATACTCACTTTTTTTCATTTTGTTTCTAACTTTTTTCCCATAAATATATATACTTTGAATTTGAATTATTTACAAATCACATTCATTTTTTAAAATAGAAGTACTAAAATTTATAGTTCATATACGGATTAACTGTATGCTATTTCATATATGAAAGAAAAAAATCACTCAGTAGACTTTTAAGAAGAAAACGCTATAAATTCTACTATAATATCATCTCCCTATTTCTCATTAAGGGCCCCAATTGTTTTGGGCCGCCAATATGGTTGGGCTGGCCATTTGTGTGTGTGTGTGTGATATATAAACCAAGTTTATGTATGTGAGATCATTTGTTCTACAAAATTCTTTTTCATATATTCTGCAACTTCAGAAGTTAGAAAAAAACTGACTGTTGGCTCAATTGTTTGGACCGAGTGTAGGGTCCAACCCAGGAATTAAAAGGGTTTTATTATATTTGGTAATATCTTGCCTAGCAAGTTAGGTTAGTCTATGTAAACCGAGTTATGATTAGACATCATAGATTATGAAGTTGATGCAACCAAGTTAGGGTTCATCAAGAGTCAAACCAAGTTAGAGTTTGAAAGTTGTAATCAGTTTTTTGAGTTCCAAAGGGTCGAATCCATCTAAATACCACCGGTATAAACACTTCTTTCACACATTTTTCCTTAGCCATAGGCCATTCCAGAAGAGAAACAGAAGTGACCACAAACTAACAATATTTCCTAGTGGACCCTATCCATAAACATTGTCTCGCCAGTACATAGTGCTTTTTATTGTTAAAACTATACAACATGAATTTAGATTTGTGGCAGGATGACATCATTAAATTGATGTTCCCGTTAGTTTTTAATTTCTGCTCCCCAACCTACACAAGTTTTTAATTTCAGTCCTTTTCATTGTTTCACTGCCATTACTCATTTATTTTTACTTTTTCACTTCTTTGTTTAAACTTTAAACTAAATTACTACATTATTGCATCAACATAACAATAAACATAAATTTCTGTAGAAGTCTTCAAGAATTACAAAGGACTGGACTTGATGTCTCTGCCACCTGCCAGCTATGTTAACTTTAACTTCAAGTTTGTTAACTTATATTATGAGATTTTACTGGCATGTGATGCAGGTGAAGTGCTTTTCAAGCAACAAGTATAGCAAGAGATGGAAATTTGAAGTCTCCTATCCTATTGTGAAGCCGCAACCCATAAATTTCGCTAGTTCGTCGAGTATCAGGTAGACTAGTTAGTTTGTTAAAATTACCCGTTAGGATTTCCAAATACATATGTTACTATTTTATTTCCTAGAGTACTTTATTACCAAGGAAGGGAACATCATAATACGTGAAAGGATTTTAAAACTAATCACATACCTAAATACCATCATAATACCCGTCCTAAGTGTTTCTTGTATTCCATAGGGTCAATTTGTCGTTACTACTAGTGGGATCAGGTAAAAATTAAGTTGAATCACACATTCCACATGTAGTCTTCAAGAGGGGGAATTTTGTGCGAGCCCAAATATTAAAGGTGAAATGGTAAGTAGATCTACTTCTGCATCTATATTTTCTGAAGGCTTCAGTCATTAATAGTGTTAGTCAGTTGGTCAAACACTCTCAATTATTGGCATCAAATATCTCCTATAATTAATAACTTGAAAGTTGAAAAACTTACAATGTTTTAGCAACTTACATAATATTTTATCTTAAATGTGCTAGATAGAAGATCTTGATTAAAAAGTGACATGTTAAAATTCATCTAAAAGTATACTTTTAGCATCTACAACCTTTTTAAACCACTTTATAAAAGAGATATATAATAATATAGACTTTAAAAATCATATTAAAAACAGTAGTTACACTTACACACTTACACAAAGGGTGAAAGGGGATAGTATGATGTTATGGGCCAACCCGTTTAGTTTTAACAGGGCCCATTAAGCTATCTTGCCAGCTCATGGATTCAAAATGATGGTCTGCATTGACAAGCTTCAGGTTGATGCGTATAGATGCACAGAGGGTGGTGTCTGGCCAGAAATTGTGAAGAAAGCATGTGCAATGGCATGCAATGTGACAAGCTGTTGTTTCCACTACATTTTACTTCACATGTAATTTCTTAAATCACTAGTGAATTTCCATTTTAAATTTTCAAGTAACTTTTTTGGATTTGCATATTAATTTTAAGTTGTTTGTGTGTAAAACTGACAACCATTTAAATTTATATTTCATAATAGATTCTCTATTTTTATATCACGCGTCTTATTTTGACATAAAAAATGAATTTTAAAATAGAAAAGAATGTTTAGAAATGGTTAACTTAATAAAGATGATGGTGAAAAACATATTCTGAGATGATACTCATTTGAAAAGTTAAGATGGTGGTGAAAAACTAATTCTGAGATGATATTTGAAAAGTTTTAAGCGTTCTCATTTGGTGATTTGGATAGATATATAAATTAAGATTTCCTTTTATTATAATACAAGTTACAAACTTGTAGAGCCGTCTCTGAGAATCGCTAAAAATCGTTTTCATGTATTTTGGTCCCTTGCCCCCGATGCTGCTACGTTTCTGAAAAAAGTTCAGCGAGTCGTATACGGTAACATATCGACTCCGAAGAACTGTAATTTTCTTTTCAGTAGGATCGGATTTGTCATTCAAAATGAAGTGAAGGCGCAGCTTGTTTCCAGCTTACGTGTCTCTCTATTATAATTGGACCCTTAGGTGTTATAAATGAGATCTTATCTTCAAATAAATAAATAACTAAACTCAATACCTTATATATAAAAAGTCTATTACAATGATAATTAGGATCAATAAACAAAACTAGAGTATTGTGGCAAGATGATCTAGTTTAATTATAAAAATGAATCATGAGTTTTTCCTCAACATTTTTTATTTTAAATTTAAAGGTCTTTTTTTCTTTAAATATAAATCGGAAACAATCTCACATTTTGTGTATTTGCCAATAATAATCTCACTTTTAAAATCTCTACCAATAGTCCAACCTTTCGATTATTTTTCTTTCAACGGACTCTGTTAAAAAACACTTAACGTCGTCAAGTTTTTTTCGGATTTCAAAACGATGTTTTAGGGCTTTTAATCAGAAGAAGAATGCGAGTCAACTAATGTAAAACTTATCTTGAAATGGTAATTTAAACGACGAAACAATGTTTCAATTCAGGTGTTTGAATTTTTAATTAACAAAAATCAAGTCATTTGAATCACCATTTCGAGATAAGTTTTACATCAGTCGACTCGTATCTTTCTTCGATCAAAAGAGGTTGGAAATTAACAGAGTTCCACTGTGAGAAAAATAGTCGAAATGTTGGACCTTTGGTAGGGATTTTTAAAGGTGAGATTATCATCAGCCAATAAACAAAATGTGGGATTATTTATTTCCAATTTGCATAAATATATATGAATAAAAAAAGGACAAAAATGGTTACTTAATGAAAACGAAAGGAGTATATTAAACAAAAGAGATAGGTTATTCTCACACCGCATAGGTTATTCGGACACCATGTGCTCTTATATGAATCGTATAGGTGTTGTACAAGCGTATAGGCTTAGAATTTTGCCAGTTTGTGTCGAAGAGTGTCAGATGTTGTTTCCTTGTATCGTATAGCACCTATACATATCAGTCGTATAGCCCCTATACGATTCGTATAGGCTGCTTTTTTTACTTGAAAAATACAAAACATTAGAAATAACAATCAACTTGGTTATAAAATAAAAATACATAATTTAAAATCACATATTTTTCTCCATACTAATAAAACAACATAAGACCAACATGAGCATTTCGAGGTACCGGCTTTCTAAATGTCGTCATGCGATTCATTCCTGTCGACACTTATATGAGTTAGATAAGCTTTTGAACTATAGTTGCTATAAAAATAAATCCGTTTGATGATGTAGATGTTTTGACTCCTGTTAATTCAGTTTTTGAAATGCAGCCGTTATAAACGTTAGTCGCTCGAAAGTGTGATAAAAGGTCGTATGATCACCCGAAAAACACCCTCTTTATTCATTACCAAAATCATTCAGATACATTTCCGAAATTGCCACTATATTAGATATGTCAAACTTGGAAAACGAATCTCAAGATTTAAACCAGACATATTTTCTAACAAACTAGTTGAGACTCTTTGCATATCTAAAACTGTATTAAAAATTTCGACCTCTAAGTGATGATTCTGTTGAACCTGTTTTCGTTTGATATTTATCGTTCAAACAAAAGAAAAAAAGGTTATTGGTTTCTATTTTCTTTGGGCTATAGGGGTCGTATAGCACATATGCGGCTCGTATAGCCTATAAAATATATACATGTTGCCGGTCAAAGTGCAGAATGACACGTTGAACTTTTTTTTGCGGAATCTCGGTCTATATGGTTCATATAGACCTTATACGACGCGTATAAGTCAAATGTGTCTAAAAATAAAATACAAAAAAGTAAGCAAAAAATTTGTCATATGATACGAGCTTTGGACGTCGAATGTGAATATATCACTTGATCGATGCGCATTCTGCCATTTCAACTAACTTGCATGTATTAATGTAAATGAGTTTCTTTATTATATACTTAATGCGTAATATTTTTTGGGCTCAAAAAGTTGTTAGGCCTTGGGTTGTCGCTCTCTTTACCCATTCTATGGACCAGGCCTGCAAACTTGTGTATTACACTAGTTGAATAAATATAATATGCTTAGTCGTAAAATTAAAAATTATAAAGCAATATTATTAGTTAAATATGACTGAACTCACATATAAATATGCTAGTTAAGTGATCGGTGGAAACGTATTCCATTGAATTAATTAAATAATGCTTGTATAAAATCACGATATAAATAGAAATGGTTAGTGTTTTAATTGTGAAGTTCAACTATTTATTGATTTGATTGTTGATTTATTTTTGTTTGCGCAAAACACATAAATACATGAATCAATTTAGTATTTTGCATTATTGAATCAGTTTACTCATGTTATCTCAATCTCACGGTCTATAACCACTTTCCATGAACGTAATCATTTAGTGGAAAATAGGGACTATGAATATGGTTATGTACATAGTTATCTAATAGAAACTGTATTCCTACGTTTGATTATCTATGACCGGTTACCTCTGAACGGATTCGTTTATATAAAACCGGTTCTATGGTTATAGCTATCTAATAGAAGTCACGTGTACATGCTGATTTCGTATTTTAACTTTATATTAATTGTTTTGGTTACTTGTATTGGTTTTTCCGCTCAATGTCTCATTGATTCATCTTGTTATTCTTAATCTCAACGTTAGGTCGACTTGAGTCCAATGTTTTATCTTGTTATTTCGCAATCCCGAAATTTCAAGTTTCAACTATTTAGTTTGTTTGAAAACGTGTGAAACGTTTGAAAATCCAATTGAAGAACATAAGGGGGTGTTTGGTAGAGAGATTTGAGGGTGGAGAATTAGGTTTCTCTTGTTTGGGAGAATTAGGCGGAGAATTGGGCGGAGAATTGGTTTTCTCTGAGAATTGGGTGTAGGCAAAAAGTAGAGAAATCCAATTCTCTCCATTTGGAAGAGAAATGGAATTCTCTCTGCTTCTAAATCGCGTCTCTGCTCTACTCCGTTCGCGTATGATGATGATGATGCTCCGACCGGCGATGGTGATGATGATGCCGACGTCCGGCACGGCGGCCGACACCGCAGCCACGTCCGTTCGCGTCTCTGAGCCAAAACGAAACCCTAAATCGCGAGGCGGTGTTGCGAGGCGGAACCCTAAATCGCGGTGTTGATGTTGCGCGGCGATGATGATGACGCTCTACTCCGTTCGCGGTGTTGCGACGCGTCTCTGAGCCACCATTTCTCCACCATGATGATGCCGAGGCGGAACCCTAATCACGTCTCTGCTCCCGTTTCTCCACCCATTTCTCTATTGTACCAAACAAAGGAAATGATTGTCAATTCTCCACCCATTTCTATTTCTCTCCAATTCCATTTCTCTCCCATTTCTATTTCCATTTCTTCCCATTCTTTTTCTCTGTACCAAACACCCCCTAAATTTCAAATCAGTCTATCATCATTGCCTACAGCCAACAAAAACATTAAAATCAATCATGTGGGTCCCACATAAGAAATATAGAAAGTTGAATACATGCAAATAACAAAAGGATTACTCACAAATAAATTATCACAAATAACTTGGCCCGCTGGCTCGCTTGTTGAGCCTCGTTTAGCTAGCTCGTTGACTCGTTGTATTTAAAGCCCAAATAACTTGGCACTTGATTTCAGCTCGAGCTCAACAATTTAGCTCGTTAAAATATATGAGCCAAGCCACCTTGAGTCGGCTTGTGAACAAATCGCATAAGTTGACTTAGCTCGTTTACGACCCTAAAGAAAATGCATGTTAGTTGGGTTGGCATGCAAACATTTTTAGTCCATTTTGTGTTGTATAATTAACATGTAAAGTGTTATTATCAAAACAATATAATTAGAATAATATTCTAGATAAAATAATATTCTAGACTTTAGTAAATCGGGCCAAATATATTGAAAATAAATCAAGTTTTTATTCAAGTTTTTTTTCTTGAAAATATTACCCGTGACTTAAATTCAAGTTTTTTTTCTTGAAAAGCCAAATATTATAGAAAAAAGAAACGGAGCCTCAAGCGAAAAGCAAGAGATCCAAATAAACAAAGTTCAAGAAACAAATACAAAGCAAACTACCGACATAGAATTACAAAGGGAAATTAATGAGATTGAACTGTCACCAACACTCTCAAATCTAGACTCGCTCTTTTGCTTCTAGGTTTGATCCATAGGAAGGAGTATGTTTTAATATCATTAACCAATTTTGTCAACGAACATTTACCAATTTTGGGTTACCCTCAAAATTACTTGAATTGCCTTTACTTTCTCCTTTGACCCTTGTTGCAATGGAAGCTCAAGGAAAGATTTCACTGAGTCACACCTTGAAGAAACACTAGGTGACCCGGTACAGATTATAGATAATCTGGGGGTTAAGTAATGTTTCCCACGGATGAGGTCTAGCTGAGAAGGCTGTTCTTCAGGAGACCTGCAAAACAAACACCGTAAGCTCGTCACTGAGAAGGGGGGGTTCCTCCTTGTGACCACCCTCCGGCATGAGAATCAGACTAGGTTGCTCTGAATATAAGTGTATATTAAGAGATTGCTAGATAACTGGATAGCAGATGATCTTACCATTCCGAGATGTTGGAGTATTTATAGCCGAAGGTAGGTTTCCAAGCAGGTACAGCCGGCTGAATAGTATTCCTGTTCTACCAACAGTGGACTATGCACAGGCCATACTGGTTGGTGGGTAGGTTACGGCCAACAGTGACAAAGTCGGCTGCACTATTCCACCAACTGTAGATTATGCACGTCCTACCTACTGTGGATTGTACGCATGCCATGCTGGTTGGTGAAAAGGTTACGGCCAATAGTAACACTATTCCACCAACTGTAGGCTGCGCATGTCCCACAGTAAGGTTTGGTGAGTAGGCAGCGGCTAATAGTGACAAACAGTACTAGAGGGTGCTCCTCCTCGCACTGTTGTCGGTGAGCTGTCACCCTGTGATTGGCTCATGGGTTGTTCTGGTCAGATCGTCTGTCCTATCCATACCTTGGTAGGTATAGTACAAAAGATCTTTCAGAATCATACAGACTGGCTCATTTAGGCGGGATTGTTCCTGCCTTGCTCATTCCTTCATGTGACTACTGAAATATCTATTGTCTTGTGCGTGTAGCCCTGCTGTCTGCGGGTAGCCTTCCCTGATGGCTTGTATCCGCAACTGCGGGAACAGGCGGGGTACTTCACCATTGGGAGGCTTTCCCTGCGTGTACAGCTTGCGTACTGCGCGTAAGGTTCTATGAGCATGGTGGGTCCTGCGGGAGCAGATGGTCTTTGCGCCGACGTCCCTGTTCAAGGTGAGTCTTGCGGGACCAACTGGGCTCTGCTGGGACCTACCTCTTCACACCTGTTGCTAGACGGAATCTTTAACCATGATAGAATGACCAACCTTATTAGAGTTATGAGGCTGCGATGTATCATTAAATTCAAGTATCTATCTGTCGCTTATAAATCTCGATTTATGTATTTCTAAAAATATGTTTCTCTCTAAATAAGACACGCGAATCAGAATTGAGTATTTGTGGTTAAAAATATATTTTCGTCTAAATATGGCCCGTGAATTATATTGGAGTATATAACTATGTGTATCACTAAAAGGTTGTTTCCTCGATCTACATATATAAAATGTTATGCAAATGAGGTATGAATATTGATCCTTTAAATTCACAAATTTCTAAGAACGTATTTTCTTCTACTCATATTAAATTATAGATCAAATATATTATTTTATATTTTTATAAAACTAGATTTATACCTGTACTAAAATAGTGTTGTTCTGAAAACGCACATAAACTTAGATACCACGGTTTATAATCCAATCATCTTAGCCCGTCAACTACTCAACTTTTTTATTATATAATTATTCTTTTACTATTTTCAACATAGGAAAAGCTATTACTCTGTTATATCGATTTTCTTGTTTTTTTGAACTGATATTGATTTTCTTGTTGATAATAATAAATTATAACAATATATCCAAAAATAATAATAAACTAAATATATATACACGAATCCTGACATAAAATTGAAAAGAAAAAAGACAAAAGAATCAATACTTTGTTGTCATAAGCAATGATGATCCACTTTTTCAAATTTCAAGGGTCAAGCGTCTTATCACCCAACCCTAAAAGTTACATAAATACAAACAATAATCCATCAAATCCAAAGCTATTTTATATTTATAGTTTTTATAATTTACAAATGGTTTGAGTTTAAACTGTTATATTTAATCTGTAACAGTATACAATAATCTAACAATCATATAATATATAAACTAATCTATAATATATATATATATATATAAACGAAAACCCTAAAATCCTACGTGTCGCGATGTGGTCGCTCCCTCCTTTTATGGAAGCCACCAGATTGTTTGATTTTTAAATAGAGGCCTCTCATTGATTTAACCCAAATTCATGGGTATGAGTCTTACCAAAACCAGATAGCTCTTAAACGGGTTATAACATCTCATTAAATTAAAAAATAATCTTACCAATTATTTAATATGAAAATCCTATAAAATAGGGATATACTAAAATTTAATATCCAATTTGAAAAGAAAAGGATATTATTTATAATTAATAAACAATTTTATAGTAAAAATCATAAGCGGGTCATGGGTCACCAAATTCATATAGCTTTTAAACAGGATATAACATATCATTTATTTATGAAACATTTTCATCATCAAACCCTAAATATATTATTAATTTTCTTACAATAAAGAAAATTAAAATCCAAAAAATAAGTATTAAAAAACGAAAAATGTAAAACTACCATTCTCTCAAGCCATCAGATTGCTTTATTTGTAAATGAAGGCTTCTCACGCATATGACCCGAATTCACGGGTAAAGGTCTCACCAAACCCAGATAACTCTTAAACGGGTTATAACATCTCATTATATTAAAAAAGATAATCTCATCAAATATTTGATATGAAAATCCGATAAAATAAGGATATACTAAAAATTAATGAGAAAATTACTGTTTGTGACCCTGTGGTTTTAGGACGGAGACACAATGAGTCCTCGAAAATTTTTTTGACCTGATTGAATCCCCGTGGTTTCTGAAACAAACAATTTGAGTCCCTGTGCTTTCAAAAATGAACAATTTGAGTCCCTGTGGTTTAAGTAAAATGAAAGTTTATCCTGAAATTTAAGTAAAGGCAGGGACTCAAATGATTCATTTTTGAAACCACAGGGACTCAACCAGTTCAAAACAAAATTCGGGGACTCATTATGCCTCCCTCTTAAAATCACAGGGACGCAAACAGTAATTTTCTCAAAATTAATATCCTATTATATTTAAAAAAAAGATATTATTTATAATTAAGAAACAATTTTATAATAAAGAAAATAAACGGGTAATAGGTATCACCAAACTCATATAGCTTTTAAACCGGATTATAACATATCATTTATTCGTGAAACCATTTCATCATCAAATCTCAAGTATATTAATTATTAACTTTTTAAAATAAATAAAATTAAAATCCAAATATACATATATAAATATTAAAAACGAATAATGTAAAACAACACTCGTAATACGGGGGATAAAATATGGTTTTAATATATAGTATAGTCATCATATTTAACAAATGAAATTTTAAGATTTTGAATTTGACGAATATGAATATTATTAAATGTATATGTATAAATAACTATAAATACAGAATAGATATAAATATAATAATATAAATAAAGAATTTCAGACAACGCTGGTGTTGTTGTAGCTGGCGGAAAAGACATGACTAAATCCCATTTCAGACAACGACCACTAAACCAACCCTATCCTTTATTTTCATTCTATTGGATAACATATAAAGTTGCTATATACTTTATTAACATATATCTATAGATATACACGTATATTCTAGGCATAAAAGAGTGTAAAAATATTTATGAATTATATAAATCACATCATCATATTAATGCATGCCATTATTAGGCTGCTGAAATGACAAATTTTCTAAGTCGGTACAGATTTTGTCTCAAATTAATGAGAACGAATCGTACTTGATTTAACAACAGGTAGTTATTTGTTGGAGGTGCATGTGATACAAAATAAATACGGATTGAAGAGATCCATTATGGTTTGACTGATATAATGGTTGTAGTTAAACTTGAATAAATACATAGATATCCAAAACAACTTACGCTATAAAACTCAAATCGAATTTTTGATATTCCTTTTTATTGATCATCAAACAATGACGAACGACATGTTTTTCTAGAAATCTTAGCTACACCTGACATGATATAGAGACATATCTCGTTGTCGATCAGTACTCAAAAGTATGTTTGCATACTCGTCCATAGAACAAATCCGACATGTAACTATTGTGTAATACTTGTTAAAACATGATTAGTTTCACTCACCGAAGAGCATTTGGTCTAAAGTACCAAAGTATTGGATTAGGATTTGTATTTTCAAATGACGATAGTTAAAGGTGTATGTAAAAACATATTCAATTTAAGAGCGTAGTTATAGTGTGGGTGAGTAGTTCTACAAAAAAAATAACAATAATAATAATAATAACATGCTCTTTTGTAAATCAACTCAAGAAGTTCTTAATATCAAATTCTTTGTTGAACAAATGTTAAAAGGAATTCTTTCTATTAGCATATAGAATATTGTCCTGTAACAACTCCATTAGCATATAGAATATTGTCATGCTTTGATAAATTTATATAACAATTAAACAGAAAAAATTATATATATATTTGAAAAAGAATTCATATATGGTACAAATTTCAATGTCCTCTTTAACGAGGACGTAGGAGGAGTTAGCTAGCTAGCTAGCATAGCATTGGTAGTTTGACGGGGTCAACATCTTCTTCACTTGTTTCGTAGCCATAGGAGTTCCCTCTTTCCAAATTTTCCTTACATCGTTTGGATGAGTTCAGCTTCCAAGATTTTTATCCTTATTTTATAATAGTAGTGTAGTTTAAATTGGATTTTAATGGCTCAATTATAATTTATTAGTCGGTAATTTAACTACTAATCCACTTTTCATACTATTACAACACGTGTTTTTGGATTTAAAATGTAAAACTCCTCCGCGCTATGTGGCGTGCTCACATTTCATATTTCGTCTTTATTACAGCAGACGCCGTAATATATAGGTTTACTTTATCATAACGGACGCCGACCTAATTGAAAGTCATGGCGGTTCTGTAATATATAGGTTTACTTTATTATAAGGGACGACGTAATATATAGGTTTACTTTTATCTGTTCACACGAGGATCCTACTACATAATCAGTCTAATTGAGTATTACCGAACCGCCATGACTTTCAATTAGGTCGGCCGGTTATCGGTTGGACAGGTAAACCTAGCCGGTGGTTAAACTATATTTCCAAACTTCTTTAAATTATTTTTCTATAGTTCACTTAGAGCAAGCGTAGTGGGCAACAAAGTGGGCGAATTTTGGCTTGAAAACTGCCCCTCCAGGCAATATTCGGGCGATTTGTGGGGGGGGGATACATTTGTCGCTGGGTTTGAGTTTGGAAATAATATATATATTTTTTAATATGTTGTGTAACATGTCACACCCCAACCTAAGGCGGAAATGCAGGGGCGTGATCCGATTGCTCACAGCTCGAAGATACTATCATAATGTAAAAGTGATAATATCTAAATTAATTATTTTAATTCAAATATACACACACACGTTTACAAACATTACAAAACAATTCAAATAAATGCTTATAAACAAGATTTAACGATCGTTTTCATTATAACATATGGTCTTGACTAAATATCTATACTTCAATTTAAGCAACCTGCATATGCGTAAAAAAAATTGGAGTTTGTCAACAACACATGTTGAGTGAGATGATCACCAATTTTGACACAACAAATATTGTTGTGTCAAAATTGGTGATCATCTCACTCAACATGTGTTGTTGACAAACTCCAATTTTTTTTACGCATATGCAGGTTGCTTAAATTGAAGTATGGATATTTAGTCAAGACCATATATATATATATATAGGGAGATTTCAATTAAGAACCCCTTTGAGTTTTAAGAACTCGAAAGAACTCAGTGTAACGATTTTTTTTTTCGAATTTTTTTACACATGTGTAATACATGTAAGTTACATACACGTAAAAAAATTACAGAATTTTTTACGCACCGAGTCGACTTTTTACACATGTATAACGGACGTAAAAGTTAGTGTAACCACTTACATATTTATTCTCCCTCATACTTTGACTTTTTTGTCAGATTTAATCTCAACCACATATTCCAATCCATTTAATTAAATGTGTGGCCTTGAATGAAGTTCTTAAGTTCTTAAAACTTAACATGGTTCTCAAAATATCCCTTCCTAATATATATATATATATATATATATATATATATATGATAGATAATTGATAAATGATAAGTGATAAATGCGCAAACAAACCATGTGATAGTAATCAATCAAATCATAACCAAGCATATATCAACCATAAACGCAACCAAAGACTTGATAGTGTGCCAATGAATCGTTGCCAAGCGAATCGGGCATTGATTACAAATGACTAAAAGTGTCGGTTTACCTTCGTCAAGCGAATCGGGCTCCGATTACTAAGACGGTCGTATGATCATACTAATGAAAATCCAAGACTTGATAGAATACAAACACAATTAAACAAATAGCAATTAGCAAATAGCATTCAATTGATACAACATACAATGATCGTGTTTGCGATTGTTTGAGATATATATACGATAGAAAATATGAATAAGTACGCATATGTCCCCAAAACGTTTGAAAACAATATATAAAAAGGGGAATGATCAAACTCACCTGATCGAATAAGCCAACGAGAACGACACGACAAGAAAGTGAAAATCACGCTCTTCACGAATTATCGATAAGAATCCTAATTAAATAATATAATAATATGAACGAATTATTAATGATGTAATACGTATAACGAATTTAGGATTTCGATAGTATTTGAATTATATTCATGATTGGTACGTTATGGATTGATTGCTCTCTAAAAATTATTATTATTATTATTATTATTATTATTATTATGGATTGAACGATTGCTCTCTAAAAATTTAAAATGAATTAAAACAATAAAGTAATAAAATAACAAAAAAAATCGGTGGCCGAGAATCGAACCTGCGACCTTAGCCGGCCCCTGATTGAACACACACACCCTAACCAGCTGGGCTAGGGTGTCAGTTAGTTAATGTTTGTAAATAGTTAATTATATACAGAACTTACTTGAAACCAATTTGTTCATGAACCCTAGATCATGCAATCGCTCAATCTGTTAATCGTTCGTTAAATTAATATTAGGGTTATTGTTAAACGACGTAATACGAAATGGATACAAGTCTTAATTACCTCGAATGATAATGAAATCAGAGAGAACGGAAATCCTTCATGACGGCGATAACAGAACTTGATTGAAGGGGTTACAGCCAAACTTATTGCAATTAGGTTTAGGGGTTTTGGTACTCGGGTTATATAGATTGTGAAGACGCGTTTAATTGAATTATTATTAAGATTAGGTAACAATTCACGAGTTGGTTTAAGACGGTTTGTTTATTACATCAATACTCATTATAACCGATTTTGTTTCCTAATTAATGGTGATGGTTAGGCCGAAAAAGTGATAATAATAATAAACACGATTCAATTCTGAGTTTAGAACGATGATTGTGGTTCAAGCAACTAAACGGCTTACGAATTTGGGTATATGGGTCCGGGTTACGGATCTGATTAAATGGGTTTAAAATTATTATACAAAAATTGCAATTTAGCCCTTATAGATTGAAAGTTGAAGCATTAGAGGATTAAAGTAAAATTTTGGGTTACAAGTGTACATTCCCAAAGTTAAATACATATTAAATAAATAAAATAAACAAATATAAATTGTATAATTATTAATCGATAAGCGCGATACTTTTTATTGTTAAAATTTCCCGAACGTAAAACGGGTCGGGTAACAAATATAAATTCGTACGTGGAAAACCCGAGTTGTTTCAGTCTCCCCTACTTTAAGGAATTTGGTCCAGAAATTAAGGAAAACCACAACATCATCGTTTTGACAATATTTATACTTTTAATAAAAATATCATAACATGGAACTTCCAATAACCAAAGCAACGCTTCTAATGAAAATCCGATAAGGGCACTTATATATAGGATGTACCAGCGGCGTATCCACCATTTCCCTATCATTTCATCGTTCGTACCGTTACCCTAGCTACCTTAGGTTCTAAATCATGACACACAATTTTACGTATTGTGATTTCCATGCGAAGACTTGAATAATTATGTTCCGGACCATAATTACTCTTATCGTCGGATGGTTCACATAACTCGTTTCATCATGTGGGTTATAAAACATTTAAAATCATCATTTTGAAAGAAACAAACATTTTGATAATTTAAAATTCAAAAGGTAATAAAGGTTTGAGTTTGATTAATAAAGCCATGTAATCCTTGTTATATCTTTTGATTTTTAAGAGTAAGATTTGGAAGATCGAGAGAAAATGGATTTCTTGAGACAGACGCTATCATGATGGATAGAAATAAGATAATAAGGTAAAAGTACAAAAACCTAACAAAGTATAAAAGGAAACGTCATTCATAAGATGAAACGTGCAACATAGTTCAACTTAAATAACCAAATAGTCGATACGATGCAAAAACAGATAAGATAAGATAGTATTAAAATGGAAATAAATAAAGCAATAAAAATTTCATGGTCTTCCAAGTTCTTCAGATACGATTGGCTTGATTCCCTTGACTTGGAGCACTTGAGGTACTTAAATCCATGATGATTTGAGCAGTAACGGTAGATGGATTTGGGATAGCTTTGATAGGTTGGACTTGAACAGCTTGCATATGTGGGGTTGGGTTGAAGTGAGTTGCGTAAACTTGAGCTTACGGGTAGAGGGTTTGGTAAGGTTGAGCCATGTTGGTGATAGGAGCTTGCAGTGTATAGGGTTGATGGGTCGGAACTTGAGAAGCATTATGGGTGTAGTAAGGGGCAGACATAGCTTGAGCTTGATATGCATGGATAAGTCGAGGGCACGTATTGCGAAGATGACTAGGATCTGTTTTTGGAACACCGGTTTGAGCAGGAGGGGTAGTTTGGGTAACGGACAATGCACAACAAGAGTTAGTAAGGTGACCATAACGGTTGCAATTGGTGCACAAGCGACATGGAGATTGAGGCGGGTGATGATAGTTTCAAGTGGAGCACAATGGGTAGGGTCCAGTATAAGGTTTCTTGTTCGGAGCATCTTGATTGGAGGGTTGTGGGTTGGCTTTGTTAACATCATAGTTGCAATGGTTGGATTTACGCTTGTGATGAGAAGAGTTACTATTGTGTGGAGTGGGTTTGGGTTCGGCTTTAGCATCGGTTGAGGAATCAATTTTAGAGTTGTTAAGGGTAGGTTTAGCATCCTTACTAGGCAGGGTTCCATCTCTAACATGATCATCAGGACGGTGAAGCAGCAAGAGTAATAGCTTCCTCGATTGAGAAAGGGTTTCGACTAACCACAACATCACTGAAAATCGTCGGAAATCCACGAATGTACTTTCGAATACCACGATCCAAAGGAGTCACAAGGTGGGGTACTATCAGACTAAGTTCCTTAAAACGATTCGAGTAGGTTGAATTGTCACCACCGATTTGTTTAAGCTCCAAAAACTTCGTCTCGAGCCTTTGCAGTTCATGCTCGGGACAAAACTCCCTCTTCATTGCATCCTTAATTTCCTCCCAAGACATAGTCAAAACTTCTTCAACACCATGTAGGGCTTTATAAGAGTTCCACCAAGTAAGAGCTCGTTCTCCAAAGACACTCGAGGCGAACCTAGTACGCTTATCTTCCGGACATTTGCAGTGGATAAACTTGTTCTCCATTTGTTCAAACCAGCGGAGGAGCTTAGTAGCATCCTCCTCACCAAGATAAGAAGGGGGTTTAGCACTTGTGAAGTTCTTGTAGTGGTAATTGTTCGGCGTAGTCGAGGTAGCGGATCCATTGGAGTTGATATTTTGCAGTTGTGCCACGATCTCGGGTAAAGCATCAGTGAACTCCTTAGTGATTCTAGCAGCCAGACGACGATCATGAAGGGTCGACGAACGACGGTGACTACGGCGATGAGGGCGAGAAGACATTCTACGAGGATCAACAATGAAAATGTATAAGATGACAGGTGAGTTGTAGGAATGAGTTAATATGAAATAATGGGGATGCGTATGTATGTGTATGTGTATATGTATATATATGAATTAGTGTTAGTGAAGACTCGAGGACGAGTCGGGAATTAAAATAATATGTATATGTTTGAAGCATTTAAATAAATAAACAATGTTTATAAGATTTTTCCAAGAATAACATAATCAAGCATATCACACTAGTTGGCCTCCCATGAGCTTTCCATGGCAATTTGAATGGCCCAACTAGATATAGCAACATAAAGTTTGTAAATTGGCCTCCCATAAGCGTTCCATGGCAATTTGTTGGCCCAATTCAAATAACGAGTAATAAACAATTGAGTTGTTTAGCCTATGAGTGTGTACATGGCATTTAACTGACTTGACTAATTAACGAATTATCGCATCAATGGAGTTGTTCGGACCATGAGCGGTACATGGCATTTAACCGACACAACTAAATATCGAATCAATGAATTAAATAAACTTAAAATAACCAAAAACACAATTTAGAAGTATAACCGTTTAGCCGGTTATGCTTGCCACGCAACCGTTTAGCCAATTACGAGTACCACTTGAAGTTATGGTTGTACGGCATTTGTCATACCCCCACGCTTCAAGGTGAAGGAACAAAAGGAAACACGAGAATTCTTAAGTAATTTCCCACAATAAAAGGCAATCTACTAAAATAGAAGATTTTAGAAAAATGTTTTGAATATGAGGCATAGCCTCAGAATTTGTGTGTGTGTACAATAAATAAGCAAGATAAATACGATTAAATAATTAATCTAAGCAAGTTGTAAACAATTTATTAAATAGCACATAAGGCATTTTAGATAAGCACGTATAGGGTTCCTAACATATGTCTAGGACAATTTCTAACGACCTATCTTATAACATTTGGCTCTGATACCAACCTATCACACCCCAACCTAAGGCGGAAATGCCAGGGCGTGATCTGATTGCTCACAGCTCAAAGATACTATCATAATGTAAAAGTAATAATATCTAAATTAATTATTTTAATTCAAATATACACACATGTTTACAAACATTACAAAACCATTCAAATAAATGCTTATAAACATGATTTAACGATCGTCTTCATTATAATCTATGGTCTTGACTAAATATCCATACTTCAATTTAAACAACCTGCATATGCGTAAAAAAATGGAGTTTGTCAACAACACATGTTGAGTGAGATGATCACCAATTTTGACACAACAATAATATATATATATATATATATATATATATAAATATATATTATCGATAAGAATCCTAATTAAATAATATAATATTATGAACGAATTATAAATGATGTAATGCGTATAACGAATTTAGGATTTCGATAGTATTTGAGTTATATTCATGATTGGTACGTTATGGATTGAACGATTGCTCTCTAAAGATTATTATTATTATTCAATTGTAAGAATTATTGTTTGTCATAAAAATCGGGTTTACGTACAATTAGTTTAAATAAATACGAGATGAGACCTACTATAAACATTTAAATATATAATTATCATAAACTTAAATTTTAGAATCCTTAACGAAATTCGATGGTAAAAATATAATTAACACCATTAATACGTTTAATACGTTTATTATACTTTTTATTTAAAACAAATAATATATATATATATATCTATTTTTACACATATCTATAATATATATAAACGAAAGCTCTAAAATCCTACGTGTCGTGATGTGATTGCTCCCTCTTTTAAAAACGAATAATGTAAAACAACCCCCGTAATACGGGAGATAAAATCTAGTATAGTATATTTCAAATAAATTTGAGAAAATTTCATGAAGATATTTTAACAACGAGAAATCTCAATATTAATGTCTGGTTTTAAAATAATGATGGTTTATTATTAATAAAGTGTGTGTGTTTGTGTGTGTGTTTGTGTGTATATATATATTACAAAACTTGTAACGAGGCTAAGTGACAAGAAACTTTTAGCTTTATGATGTCGGTTGAATAAAATATTGTTTATTTAATATTTAATATTAATTATAATATATTATATACCATTTAAAATGAATTAAAACAATAAAGTAATAAAATAACAAAAAAATCGGTGGCCGAGAATCGAACCTGCGACCTCAGCCGGCCCCTGGATTGAACACACACACCCTAGCCAGCTGGGTTAAGGTGTCAGTTGGTTAATGTTTGTAAACGGTTAATTATATACAGAACTTAATTGAAACCAGTTTGTTCATGAACCCTAGATCATGCAATCGCTCAATCTGTTAATCGTTCGTTAAATTAATATTAGGGTTATTGTTAAACGATGTAATATGAACTGGATACAAGTCTTAATTACCTCGAATGATAATGAAATCAGAGCGGCAATCATTCACGACGGCGATAACAGAACTCGATTGAAGGGGTTACGGCCAAACTTATTGCAATTAGGTTTAGGGTTTTGGTTGTCGGGTTTTATAGATGTTGAAGACGTGTTTAATTGAATTATTATTATGATTAGGTAACAATTCACGAGTTGGCTTAAGACGGTTTGTTTATTACATCAATACGCATTATAATCAATTTTGTTTCCTAATTAATGGTGATGGTTCGGCCGAAAATAGTGATAATAATCATAAACACGATTCAATTCCGAGTTTAGAACGAAGATTGTGGTTCAAGCAACTAAACGGGTTACGAATTTGAGTATACAGGTCCGGGTTACAGATCTGATTAAATGGGTATAAAATTATTATACAAAAAATTGAAATTTAGCCCCTATAGATTGAAAGTGGAAGCACTAGAGGATTAAAGTTAAATTTTCGGTTACAAGTCTACATTTCCCAAAGTTAAATAAATAAAATAAACAAATATAAATTGTATAATCATTATTCGATAAACGTGATACTTTTTATTGTTAAAATTTCCTGAACGTAAAACGGGTCGGGTAACAGATATAAATTTGTACGTGGAAAACCCGAGTTGTTACATAAAACCCCGGCTTAAACGGAAACGACGAGTGTGACGTACAGATTGTTCAAAACACTTGTAACACTATTATGTTACAATATTATCATTTATTTATTCAAACTTCAAGTACACAAGTTCAAAACAAGGAACTAACATTTAATAAAAGAAATTTTAACTTGTTCAGTTATTTTGATAACCTAAATCTAGTGTCTTCATCAAGCTTCAACCTCTAAAATCGTACTTGTAGCATGTATATAAAATAAAGTCAACTAACAGGTAGTTGGTGAGAATCACACAAGTTTGATATATACGTTAAGAAAATCATACAATTCTATGAACAAGTGTAAAATGCAAGTAAGGTCTTTCAAGTTGGTAACAACCAACGTACTTAGATAATCGCATGCAAGGTCATTTCCAGTTGGTAACAACCAACGTGCTCGGATCGGGGGTCCTTTTTCCACTAATAACACGATGGTCCTGAGTGCAAAGGGGGGCGTATGATCATACTTATCACACGAAATTGAAGTTGAAATGAAACAAGTAGTCAAGTAAACACACACGTTCATAATACGAATTGTAGTTTGAAAATGAGTAACTAAGTAAATACTTTGAATGGGATATACATGCTACCCCCCAAATTGTAAAAGCGTTTAAAAGGGGTGTGAGAAACTCACTATTGATATTGAAGCGGTAATAAGAATATAAGTCAAAAACGCGTCAAAAAAGTCGAAACGGGTGAACCCCACGAACTATAAATAAAATAAATACGAAAATTTAAATACTAATTAATGGGATTATAAAAGTTAAATAATTTTGATTTTAGGAATTTGCATTATTTTAATATATTTTATAGGTGTTTTATAATTGATTTAAGTCTTAACGGAAATTTTGACGATTTATATTATTTTAATATTATTTAATTCCTAATTTTTTTATTAATATAAGAATAATATTATTGCAAGGCCCGGATTTTAATAGTGTGATTTTATCTCGAACAATTACACCATCTAATTATGTTAACGAATTATAAAGTTTAACGAAATCGTAATTAACAATATAATGTTAATCGGGTTTGACGAATGTGGAAGTTAGGTTTTAGGTGAAAGTGATAAATTATAATTTATAAAAAATTTTATTTAGGTTAATAACTTTATTTGATTTAAAATAATCTTTAAGAATTTATTTGGTTTAATATATAAAAAGGAAAATGTTTTAATAAAAATAACAAAATTAATGCACTGACTCGGGTTCAAACCTAGGTTTGATGCACTATACCCTTGACTCTTAACCATTTGGACCAGATTACAAGTTGGATTTATATCAGAAACATAAATATTTATATAATAGCCATTACAAGTTCATCTTCTTCCTTAACCTTAGAATTTTAATTCCTCAAATTCGTTCTATGTTTTCTCAAATAAAGTTAGAGGTTTTATTAATTGGCTAAAAACAATGAAAAACCATATATCAATTACCTATTAATGTTCTTGGTTGAAGGTGAACGGAGACTCGTCGGAAAATGATTTGGACGGAGAAATTAGGTTGCTTGTATAACAATGTGATTAGATGATATCCCGCGTTTAGTTCTTGATTGAGGGTCTATTATAGCACCAATAGGAATGAAATGAGTTAATGACTCGTAATTGCATTTTGATAATAATCCGGTCGGTTTCATGATTAATCATCATTATTTGGTTGTTATTATGTGTTATGACCGATGATTAACGTTAGCCGTTAGTGGAGAATGAAGTTACAAGTTTTAATTTGAATTAATAATGCGCTTTGATTGTGTTTATAACTTGTCGGAAAAGTTTGAACGTCGCTGATAACCACCTGGAAAACGCGAAGGGGAACAGGGGGCTGGACGTGTTATATTATTATTATATTATATTTTAATCAATTTTATACTTCTGGTCCCAATATACATTTCCAACCTTGAACTTTTGAAATGCTATAAAATGAAAAAGAATTTGTATAACTTGGATAACTTTTCGTAATATACCCGTACAGTTTGCGGATTGTTTAAACTTTAAAACTTGGAGTTTTGTTAATTGATCGAAAATAATAGAAAATAAACGAACGATTAACCTAAATCCTCAAGAATATTATATTATTGATAAATAAGCATTCAAGAATGCATCAAAACGACAAATTGGGTCAGTTTAACAAATATAAATACAAATCCAACTACAAATAAAAATGACGAATGTCACATGTGTGTGTAATATATATATGATGTGATTATGCAATATTTGGTCACAACACCACTACACCTCTAAAATGAAAATCGATCATCTGCTGACGTAGCGCCATGTGTCGAGAATCACCCTTTTTTTGTAGTCCTCCACTAGTGTGTGTAGCGGGGCGGCATTCCAGGTGACAAAGGGCGAAAAAGGCATGGAACACCCCCCCTAGTGATATGTTAGGCAACAAGGCGTATTTGTTGCCTGGTGATGAACGGAAATAATAATAAAATAAAATCATAATGTGACCATTGGTAGCCCTCTACATGTGAAGATCGCCCCTACAACATCATAACACCCTTAAAACAAAAAATTATCCATTTGTTGATTAGGCGTCGCATGTCACTTATCCCCCCCCCCCCCACCAATTTATAGCTCCTGACTACACATAGCCTTATAGGTTCCACATTTTTTGTATGTTACTCACTTCATATTTTATTAAGGGTAATGCTAGAATATAAAGGGAGACAAAAATAAAAAGTGTGAGGAAGATTTGTGACCACACAAAAAATTTCTTAAAATTAAATTAAAAAATATTAACAAAAAATCATGATTCAAAATATAAATAAAAAACAAAAAAACTAAAATGTTTCCCCCGTTATTCCAGTTCAAAAAAATTAAAATAAAAAATAAATAAATTAACGAAAAGTCACAATGGCAAGATCAAAGACACAATAACGAAAATGAACAAAAGACACGATTATAACTAAAAACGACATAATAGATCGCAAAATATAACACAATGTTGAGTAATATAACACAATATCAATAAAAAAACACAATTTCAAGGAAAAAAGACACAATTAATATTAAAAATAAACACAAAACACAATGATAAACAAAAAGACACAATGATGTTTTTCACTCAACATTGTGCTTTTTTTAGAAAGATGGTGGAAACATTTTTGTGTTTTTATTTTTGTTTTTTATTACATTTTGAGTTATGATTTTTTTTTTATTAATTTTTCATTATTTTTTTGAGAGGTTTTTTTTTTGCTACAAATTCTTCTTATTTTCTTATTTTTATCCCTGTTTATAGAATAACTTGACCCTTTTATTAATATTATTATAAGCATGAAAAGGTTAAATAGTATAAAATCTGAAAATATAAATTCATGTTTCTTTCTATTAACTAAATCAAATATAGCCTATCAAAAATAAAAAGAAAAAGAAAAAAAACTAAATCAAAAATAGGTCAAGGTAGTTTCCTTGACGCCGTTCTAAAAAGCTGCCACAATTCACCGGCACCGGCACCCGCTCCGGCATCTAATTGCTGAAACGGTTTTATTACTTTTATAGACTGTCATTCTCGTTTCACAACCTCCAAACACTAATTGTATTTTATTTTCACCACAAGATAACCGTTTATATTGTATACAAACCAAACCCATGTTCAAATAATATATTATATATTTAATCAGATTCCTTTACTGACAACATCATATTTGCATTCAGTTTTTAACTATTTCGTTTCCCTGCACACATGAATCATTTCATATTGAATTCAACAAACAAAATAATAATAATAATATTATTTGAAGATTGGGAAGAATCTGATTCTACCATTTGGAATTAGCAGGAAAGAAATCAACAAAAATAGATACACTATCTCTAAATCTAGATACCTAATGCTAATAACCTACACCATTACCATTACCATTACCATTACCATTACCATTTTTGATTAATCCAATCCAAGCCTAATAAAAAAAACATGAACCCTAGGTCAGATCAAAATATTACCCAAATCATCCTTTCAATTAACAAACCGCTGGCTTCGATTTGATCCGACAATGTTGGTGCTACAACCTTCTCGTTTCTGCTGTGACGAAAATATCGGAAACCCGAACATAGTTCCGGATTTCGATGAGCCTCTGAGCGAGCACACCGGTACATTTAGCACCGGTGTGATTCGTACATTGGCCGAGTATGATCTCTCCATTCCTTTATGTTTAAATCTCGGTCCACCGTTGAAACTACTAGGACTACTGGAACTCCGTTCCAAATTGTGGAACACGATTTTTCCTGATGAACTCATCCGCGGACTGTCCACTGACAGTCCACGGCTGGCAGCTGACGCGCTGGCTGTGTCAGCTGACCGACGAATAGCTTTCCGTCCAGCGGGTGCTGTCGTTGATTTAACTTCGGTTGTTGACTTTGACCTTGACTTAGTTGACTGACTTGACTGTGTTCTGGTTTTAGTTTTCAGCATTCGTGTCTTCGAACGAGTGTTGGGATATGTGTTTGTTTTACCAGGTTTATCGGAGTCAAGAGATAACCGAGGGAGATCGTCTAGATCATGACCGGAAGAAGACGACGAAAGAGACGGCCGTGATGAGACGGATACTGATTCGTTATCCGTTAGTAACGGAAGGTTGATAGACGAATCATTTGACGATTTTGAGCTCCGATTGAGTAACTGTCTAATAGACGATACAGACGTTCGCTTATTATTATTATCTACCTTATTATTATTATTATTATTATTATTATTATTATTATTATTAGTGTTTTGATTAAGCTTTCGGAAGCCGAGAAGCTCTTTCCACCGGCTGGAACACCTCGGGGCTCTAGGCGAAAACAAGTACGGATCAGCGGCAAAGGCGTCGTCCGTACTTCTCCGGCGAGAAAACGGAGTATCAGGCACGACTGTAGGTGATGACGTGGCAGCTTCCTGACGGATAACTGACAAGTGCAGTGGAATAAGCTTGCCGTCGGAGAACAGCTCATCGGCCGGAAGCATCATAACGGAATCGTCAAGCCTGAACTCAAATCCGTCAAACTCGTCCGCCAGATCTGTAATATCCTTCACCGGATCTTCGGTTCTTGAGTCTGCCATGTCAGAGAGATCTGTGATGTTTTTCGCCGGGGAAGATATCCGTTTGGATGCATCTACTTCACGGCCGATTGAGAGCCTCGGGCTGAACCAGCCGTAGGATGAGTACTTATTATTCTCTGGTGATATTCCAATTCTATTGAGGCAAGCGGAAGCCATAAGAATAAGTAACGAGAATGAGAATGGAGTGGATAGTTTAGCTAGGGTTTAGTGGTGGCGACTGATGTATATAAATAAGGAGGAAGATGAGGTGGGGCCCACATGGCAACAAGCGCTCTGCATAATAAGTCCAAAAAAGCGAGTGTAGGAATTAAAATAATAATAATGTAAAAAAATGGGGTTTTGTTGGAAAGGAAGGTACATGGAAAGTATCTGAATGCCAATTTTACTTCAATTCTCCCACATGGATATTCTGTCTCCTCAATTTATTATCATTTTTTCTTATATTTCAAATGGAATATTGTTTATTTTTACAAGCTTTTTATTATATTTTACAGAAATGTACCGTTAATGTGTTGTATAATAGTTAAGTATTATTTTTTCTCTTTACAGGATACATAATTATAAATGTTATGTTGCTAATGATTTAGAAGTAGTAATTATTCATTATAATAAAGCCTTCAAATACAAGAAGTATCGCATCCCCCCTCCATCCTTATCCCTACCTCCTATAAGTTAGTCATCACACAGCATAAAGATATAAATTGAAATTCGGATATATAAAATGAGCTAACCTTGTTGTCTTCGTGTTAACTTTATATATATTCAAGTTTCACATGTAAACCAAAAAAAATTAGAGGGTTTAAGGTTAAATGGGAGGTTTTTCTCGCATATAACGGTTTCCTTTTAAAGATGAAATTGAGATAATCGGGTGGGTCAGTGACCCGCTAGTGAGCCATATGTTAGCATAATAAAAACTTTATTATATATTAACAAATATGATTATGTAACAAACTTAAACTATTTAGTTATTTTAATAACAAAACTTATTAGTTTAAAAATAAATTTTGTGTATGACTATGTATAGTGAAGAAGCTACAAAATAGGGGGATATTTGACACGTGACAAGGGGTGATACGTAGCCCAGGGATGGTGTTATAGCCCAAAAATCACCCCTACCTATAGTTGATCACCACGTCAGCGTCTCCATAAACACATATTTGTCAACACCCCCCCCCCCCCAACCCAACCCACCCACACGCGAACACACATTTATCGCCCCTTTGTCGCTTAGGGGGTGGTGTTATCGCCCCTTGTCGCCCATATTTGCCGCCTCACTACACTTAGTCTAACTGTTTTAAACAAAAAGAGTAAACAATACATAAATTTAGAACTTTAAAGTATTAATAGGAAAATTTTAAATAGCTTTTTTCAAATAAGGCGAGGTGTCCATGTCAGCCTGTAAATAAGTGTGTCATATTTAAGTGCATGTGTATGACATGATTTCGGGACCACAGCCGTGCCGGGTTTGACCTGCCAAACCTAAACACAACCCATTTATTTTACGTAATAAATTAAAATATATTACTAATGCAAAAAAATTAGAAATAAAACTCAAAACGAAGCAAGCTCAGTATTCTGCGAGCTCAAGCTTGACTAGGCTCCCTAAGCACTTAATTCATAAAAACCCCTAAGAGGATGTATTAAAAAATTTAAGTAGAAAGCTACGGACACTATTAGCGACTGTTTTTGTCGGATTCTAATCACTATATATGTAGGGGTGTGAAACGGGTTAAACCTAGACCAGAACTGGACCGGACCGGAACCATGAAAGAGCTAAACTCATATCCGGAACCGGACCATTTGTAAAAGGGTTGGTTCCGGGTCTATACCGGGTTGACGGGTCGGGTACAAGAGTTTGATGGATACAACCCGTTTAGCAATTTCATCATTATGTAAATAAGTTATACACCTACCAAGTACGCATTGTATATGATGAAGTAATTGATCCTTGATGTTCGATTACCGTATAAAATTAGTCAACAAACCTTATTTTCTCATTAAACAAAGAAGGAATAAATAAATATACAATGAAAATCCAATAAACTAAACTAGGATTGAATACTACAGGAGCACTATTTCTATCCAATTTGAATACAAAATTCAAACTAAAATAAATAATATACAAATAGCAAGGCCTGTGCTTATCGTATTCTAGAAAAACTAGGAACAAAACCTTATTTCACAAGTGTTTTAGTAAAAATTTAACAAATGCAATTTCGTAACCAAATTAGTGAGTGAGGCGTGGTGCTTGATTGAAATGAATGTAAAAATGCTAGAACACGAGGATTTGTTGCGAGGAAAAAACCCGTTATCCTGAGGATAACAAGAAAAAAACCCCGGGTGGTGAAAACTATCACCACCAGTTTATTAATAATCGAAAAAGGTTACAAGTGGTGGAGCTTTTCTCTTTGGATCGTGTTACAGAGTGTTGCTACAGCTAGAGTGTAAAGTTTGTGTAATATGTTCCAGAGATAGCTCTATATTTATACTGAAATTCAGCTAACTAACATGCCTAAAAATCAGGAAAACCTAGACTACTTCTTAATTAGACGTTATTCCCTTATTAAGCACGTTCTCCAGGTTGTTGCTAGTGGTCCGAGTCTTCAGGAAGACATGTGCACGTTATAAGACATGGTAAACATCAAAGAAAGGCGATGGAACCGTTAGTACAATAATATATTAAGGGTACCTGTATCTTCGGAAGATACTATATCCTGGAGTTATCCTGAATATATTGTTTGCTTAGGATACCGAAAATCCGAGCCTTAACAATTGTCCCCAAAATTGACGGCTGTTAAAGGTGGTTTACAGTTGTTGATTTTTTGAATTTCGAATTATGCAGATGGAGTGGATAAGCTACACGTGTCGATCATCCGTAGAACCGTTAAAACCCCTTTGTTATCTTATATTTATCTCAGATAAATATTTCAAACCTTCACCCGATCATTATCCAGGTATATCTCTTTCTTTCTTTGCTCTTAATCTTCAACCATATTCCTATCCTGACTCAGAATGGCTAAGGAGGCTAAAGATGCTGGCCTGGACACTCCCTTCTGGGATGTGGCTACTTGGGAAAAAATCGTGGCGGAGCTGAGCAGGGAAAACGTGGAAGAGTCGGGGCCAAGTGGACAAAGTGGCTGATGAGACGGTGAAGGCGATCAGCTGGGCAATGATGGCGATAAAGTCAAGGCCTGAGCCTGGTTTTTATGAATGTTTGTTTGTGGTTTAATGATGGTTGTAGTATGTTGAACAATTTCACTTTATGTTTGAACAATGCTGCTTTATGACAATAGGGAAACATGGGTGGAGGGATCTTGGTTTCAAGACGAAGCCCATATTACCCAGAACTTTGGAAATCTGGTAGTGTCTGGGTGGAAGGGTCTTCTGCTTGTTAAGAACGAAGCCCGGGCATTGCCTTTTTATTTTCTTGCACTTTTCGTTAGTAATGGCAATCTTTTGGCTTTTATATTGTGTGTTGTTTGCGTGATTTTTTAGAAAATTATCTTGATATGTTTCAATTGCAACAAGTCTAAAATAGTTTTAAACGTATCTATTTTCAGCATGATATATCTTGAGGAGAATGTATCCAAAAAAATACTTTTTTAGGACTTATTTGTTTAAAAGTACAATATCTTAGAACATTGTATATAGAAAAGATATCCTTAAAATTGGTTATTTATAGCAAAACATCTTAAGTATTATGTATCCAGAAGACATATGTTTAAAACTTCTATAGATTAGAGTTGACACAATTAAGTCGAAAGATCATATTTCAAAAGAAAATAAGATGTATGGAAAAATTAGATATAAAAGTGTACCTTTGTAGCAGATATTAAGTTAACAAACTTACATATGATATACCCAATTGTTGATCTTTTTATGCACCATGCTTTTAGAATTTGCTAAGTTAAAAACAACTTAGTAACATCTCTACACTTAGCGACCTGGCCGATCTCCGATCTGTCAAAATAAAGTTAGATAATTCTGGCGATAAAGCCCATTTACTGGCGATAAAGCCTTTTTACTGGCAATAAAGCCTTTTTACTGGCGACAAGGCCTTTATTTGAGAGACATAAAAATGTCTATACCTTAGATAAAACTGGGGAAAGTCCCAAACCTAAGCGACATGAAAATGCCGAAACCTTAGATAACATGAAAATGTTATAAACCTTAGTAGCGTATGTGTGACACATCTGCCACTTATCTTGAGGATCCGATCTATAGCCAACAACAACCAGATTATCAGCTAGTCTGGTCCGGCTGCCTCGAACTATAGTCGAACATCGTGCACTCCAGGCGGGGTGTTACCCAATTCGTTAGAAAGGTGAAGACCTTTAAACCTTAGAAGATATCAAGGATATCTTATTCGTGCACTCCAAGCGGGGTGTTACCCAATTCGTTAGAAAGGTGAAGACCTTTAAACCTTAGAAGATATCAAGGATATGTTTTTCTTGCGGGAGGTGATTGATGAGCTAAAAGTAGTTATATAAAACACGTTAATCTAGACACTGAGTAATAAATTCTAGTCTCTTAAACTTAAATAAACTACTAACCGGCAAGTGAAGCGGTCGACTCTAGTACAGCTAAGTAAGTCCGGATATCGAACCCACGAGAGTCTTTTAGTTACGTAAACTAGCTAAATTAGACTCAACTCTGAACAGACACGACTATTTATTTATTATTTGTTTAAGGGGGGTTTTACTAATAAAATAATTATAAACTAATTTAAACTAATTAAGGAAACTAAAGACGACTAAACTTAGAACTTGGACTTAATTCAGATGATGACAAACAACCACCTAGGCTAGAATCCCCCTAAGTTTCAGTTATCAATTAACTGGGAAAATATTTAGTTATAGAACTGGGATCGTAAAATAGACGCTTAAGAGAAAACTCGAACAGGACCCATGACCCTTCTCAAGAGACACCTATGGATTTCTAATAAGTTTTAACGCACACCATCAATAAAAATCAAGTTCCCTTACGGTCACCTAATTAATTACAAACTAGGTCCTTTATACGAAATCCTACCTTACAGCGCAGAAATCAAAGGCAGTCTAATATATTCAATTGACTCGATAGACAGAGTTAATTAATCAAACCTAGACGGATGTCACACCCTGACTCAGGGCCTGGGCGTGTGACTCGTAAGTTGGTACCTGTTTTGTAAATACATCAGAGTTAAAGGTTGTAAAGCGGAAGACTTTTAATAAAATATTATTATATTCAAATCACGGGGTTTGAAACACCCGTTAAGTTATACAAAAGTGTTTGGATATTAAAACCATGATTTACATTATTTTAATATTAAAACATCCTTTGAGCCATCAGATCGTCTAACGGCTATCCTCTGTCTCCAAACACCTATTCTCCATTACCTGTAAAACAGTTATAAAAAAATACGTCAGCAACACATGCTGGTGAACACGCTGACACAAAACATTTAAGTTACTTAGTTATCCCCTCGGGTATCTTGTGACCCGGCCCATTGTGGCTTAGGAAACAACCAAGTTAAATATACTATTATAAACCTCCAGTTATGCTTGAAACCTCTCAGCGATACCGCAGCATCGAGGTCTTGGCAACTATTCAATATACACGAGATAATCCCTTCTCGGACATTACTTGGGTCCGGCCCAATGTGGCGGAGGCATTAGCAAGTGTGGTGCGGTGTGTCCACCGTCTGCCCACATATGTAAGGATCCAGACAAACGTATACAATAGCCTGAGGGCCAGTATTACTTTTGTTTATAAAGTTTTAGGGATATAATCCCATGTAAACATTCAAGACTTTGTTTTATAAAAAGTTGGACGTATTCATCTTTCTTCTTTGTTGGTGTTTCTCACCAATTTGTCTCGTTACCTCGGACCTGTAGTATGAAAATAACATTTTATAACTACTAGATCAACGATCTAGCTTCAGACCTTTAGTCTGATTGCATAGCCTTTACCTTGACATAAGGACCTCTAGTCCTTTAAGGACCTCTAGTCCTTTCTTGTTAATCACTTATAAACCTTTGTTTCTTCTTCGTGAAGAAACATATATTTCAACTTTCTTTTATTATAAAATTTTTATATATAATGAAGAAGTATTATTTTTATCTATAATCTCGACTTTATGAAATTCTTATTTCCACTTTTATAAAATCAAGGTACAGGCTATATCCTTGATTAGGTTCTAAGCCATTAAGAATATAATAATCGGGCAGAACCACTACCTTGAATGGCTTATACTCGAAACGCCTATGTTTTTACTTGGACCCCACTTCTACTTGGACCGTACTTCTACTTGGAGGAAGGTCGAAAAAGTATTTAGGTAGGGTTATGGCACGCATTTTGAGGTAAGGCTTGTCGGGATATCGCCATCTCGGGTTCGTGGCACGTATATCGAGGCAATGTGTGAGATTTGTAGTGTGTTGGATGAGTGAGGACCACCCCCATGGCCGGCCTATTTATAGAAATTTTTGTGCAACTTCGCGTATCGCGAAGCAGCTTCGTGATACACTAGCTTCGCTGAGTTGCCGCGTAGGCTTGCCACGTGTCGTTCCTGTCTCTCCACGTGTACTGAATCTTCGCGTATCGCGAAAATGCACAACTTGGATTCTTCGCGTATTGCGAAGATGCAAAATTTTGAATCTGTTCATTTTTAGTCCCTGGTCTTTTGGTAACTTGCCATATCTTGATCTTCTCATCATCCAAAAATACAAAGGCGGCCCTTGGCGATGCGAGCGTGCGACGTGCAAAGTGCGCCATCATAGCGCCACATTGCGCCTATCGCCCTTCACTGGTGTGCGTGCGCGTGCGCGTCGGGTGCTTCGCACCCTCCGCTAGGACTAGGGAGAGTGGTTGGCCATTTAAGAACATTTCCATGGAATGTTCTCTTCTTATAAAGTGCTTTATTTTTCTTTCTTTTTCCGATGTGGGATGGAGTCTTCTTACTCCATTCCTTAACATAAGCTACTTTCATTCTTTGTCTTATTTTTCTCTTTTACATTTGCCATGAATATTTTTAGTCATTAAGTTTTATTAATTTGTCACATTTGAACCAAAATTTTTGTGATGTTACAACGGACTCCTTATGAAGAACTAAATCTAGCAATCCTTATCAACAAAGATCTATCAATAACCTAGCACCTTACAGCTATTTAGGTTAGCAGCACACTTAGGTTTATTTAATTAAATAATATTATTCCTATGATCTTATTCGAAATCAATCATAAAATAGTCAAAAACACAAAGTAGATGACCTAATAGCAACCTATCATAATGACAAACAATAATCAAGGCAACTATGGAATAATAAAACTCAACAAACAATTCTAAGCACACATATGCATCAATTTAATATAATTAAACCTTTTACTAGTTCATAAAACCATAACGATAAATAAATCCCAAGTCAAAATCAAACATTAACAAAGGTTCATCATAAGCCTAGGAAGTCTATAAAATTTAGCCTAGCATCTTAAAGTAAAGCAAAACATTGAAAAACGAAATCATGGTGGAAAACGAAAAAAACGAAAGATTAAAGGTGATAAAACCCGGGGTCTTCGTTCTTGATCGATAAGCACGCCACCGAATGATTCCAAACCTCCAAAACCTCCAAAAGATGCACTCCTAGGCCTTGGAACTCCCCAAAATCGGATGTGGCTTTCAGGATATGATTAAGGTTGAGTTTAGGAAGCTTTATATAGGAAAATATCCTAAAAACGATCAAGAATATTCTGGAAGAAGGCACATAGTGCCGCACAGCAGGCTTGGCCCTCCCCACCGCATGGCGCTCCAACAAGGTGAGGGGGATGGCCGGCCTAGCCAGTCCGGTTCATTTCCTAATGCTTCGGTCCGCCAGTTTGGCTCGTTTTTTATCGTTTTTCGCCCTCTTTAACCACGAACAAGTCCCGGGACCTACATTATTCAAATATGTTAGTAGTATACAAATCCTAACAAAAATCAAACATAAAATATTAAAATATTAAATAAAATGTACAAGGGATTTATGTATATTAAGCATTATATCAGTGATCAGCCTCTAACTGTTGTCAAGATAACGTATCCTTAGGATACCTGAAAACAACTGAATTCTTGATGAGGGGTGGGTGTTAGCCTGGCTAACACCCCTCAGATACTTAAGTCAGTAAACTTGATAAAGAGATAATAAGGTTCACATATGTAAAAATTTAAAGATAGGTTAGGGAACATACCTTTATCCAAAAATGTTAAGGATACGAGCATACCGGTTGAGGATACTAACAGAAATATGCCTTAAGATGGATAACGTTCCAAGATATAGGTAAAGGAACACCTTCCATAGTAACCAACTTGTAGGCCCCCTTTCCTGCTTTTGCATCGATCAAGTAAGGACCTTCCCACTTTGGAGCTAGCTTTCCATCTGCTGTGTTAGTAGTATTCTGGAATGTCTTTCTTAACACCATATTTCCTACTTGGAATCTTCCAATTCGGATGTTTTGTTGTAGGACTTGGCTATTCTTTGTTGATAGGCTGCCATTCTAATTTTGGCAAGGTCTCTGAGTTCATCAATAGTGTCAAGATCTTCAGTAAGGGTTTGGTTGTTGGACTCAGTATCTTGGATGCTGGTTCTTGATGTGAGGATCACCATCTCTGTAGGGATAACAGCTTCGGCCCCAAAGACCAAAGAGAAAGGTGTCTGACCCGTTGCATTTTTTGAAGTGATTCTATCAGCCCAAAGTACGAATGGCAACTCTTCAACCTATTTTCCTTTCTTGGACCCCAACTTCTTCTTCAAATTATTGATGATGATTTTATTACTTGACTCTGCTTGACCATTGGCTTGAGGATGTACTAGTGTTGAAGTCACCATCTTGATTCCCCAACTTTCACAAAAGTTGGTTGTCCTGCTACCGATGAACTGTAAACCGTTATCACAAATGATCTCTACCGGGATACCAAATCTTGTCAAGATATTGCACTTGATAAATGAGATCACATCATTCTCTTTAACTTGGATAAACACTTCGGCCTCGATCCACTTAGAAAAGTAATTTGTCATTGCCAGCATGAAGACTTTTCCACCAGGAGCCTTGGGTAATTTTCCCACATTATCCATTCCCCATTTCATGAATGGCCATGGGGATATGATAGGATATAATGGTTCAGCTGGTTGATGCAAGATGTTACTGTGTCTTTGACAAGCATCACACTTCCTGGAGAAATTCATCGCATCCTTCTTCATTGTTGGCCAGAAGTAACATGTCCTCAGTATCTTGGATAAGTATTCCTTCAAGGATGCCAATGCCCTTTCTTGCTTCTCTCCCCATTCGAACTTCTGATTCTTCCTCAGGATATCATAGAAGTCTTTACACTTCTCTAAAGATCTTGAGATGAACCTGTTGAGAGCTGCGATTCTTCCGGTTAACCTTTGGACATCTTTGACATTTCTTGGCGATTTGATATCTAGGATAGCTTTGATCTACTCAGGGCTCGCTTCTATTCCTCTCTTGGTGACCATGTATCCTAGGAATTTCCCTACTTTGACTCCAAAGTGACACTTGGCAAGATTCATCTTCATGTTGTATTCATCCAGGATATTAAATGATGTTGCCAAGTCTTTGAGATGATCCTCAGCTCTTCTTGACTTTACCACCATGTCGTCTATGTAGACTTCCATCGTGTCCCCCAGTTGGTCTTTGAACATCATGTTGACTAGCCTTTGGTACGTTACACCTGCATTTTTTAGTCCAAAAGGCATTGCAATATAATAGTATATACATGTGGGAGTCATGAAGGCTGTGTCTTCCTGATCTGAAGGCTCCATTTGAATTTGTTGAAATCCCGAGGATGCATCCATGGAGGTTAGTAGTTCATGGCCAACAGTTGCATCCACCATTGAATCAATGTATGGGAGTGGAGAGGGGTCTTTTGGACAGGCCTTATTCAGGTCTATAAAGTCCACACACACTCCCACTTTCCATTCTTCTTCTGGACTACAACTAGAATACTAGATTGGCCAACCATCTAGGATAGTGAACCTCTCTTATCATTTTGGTTTTGAGTAGCTTCTTCACTTCTTGTATGATGACGTTTCTTTCAGGAGCAAACTTCCTTCGCTTTTGATGTACTGACCTTAAATATTTATCTATACCAAGTTTACGAGTGATTATAGATTTAGAGATACCTGTCATATCCTCATGTTTCCAGGCGAAGGTAGAAGCTCTTTTCTTTAAGAAGGATACCAATCCTTGTTCGATATCCTCAAACATACCCGATCCTAACAAAACTTTGATCTCGGTATCCTAAGGATCCAGGGATACTTCCTTCACTTCTTGATCCCTAGCTTGAAGGACCTCCCCTAGTTGTTTCTGTAATTGCTATGCTTGGGTAGACTTCGCAGCCGAATTCATTGACGATGCATAGCAATCTTTGGCGTCTTGTTGGTCACTTTCTATCTTGATAACTCCCCAAGGACTTGGAAGTTTTACACACTGATGGTATGTTGAGGGTACTGCCTTCATGTCATGAACCATGGCCTGCCTAAGATCACATTACAACAAGACAATGAGTCAATAACACAAAATTTTTGTAGAGAGTTTGCTCCCTCTATGTACACTGGAAGTTTGATATCTCCTAGGGTATTCTTGGTCTCCCCACTGAATCCCACGAGGACTGAAGATCTCGGGATGATCTCAGTATCAGGAATATCCATTTTCTTCAAGGCATCCAGTTGGATGATGTTCACGGAGCTGCCCCCATCAACGAGTATCTTGCGCGCAAAAAAATTAGCTATACATAAACTGATTACCAAACCGTCATGATGAGGATCCACAAGATCACATCGATCCTCCTCTTCGAAGGATATAATCCTTTGGGTGGTCAACGTTGATGTACGGAGAGGTCTTTCTCCGTTATTCATCTTTGTTTCTTTGGAAAGCTTCTTGGCCGCTGAGTATGAGATTCCATAAATGTTCGATCCTCCCGAGATAAAAGACACAACCTTAGCCCTGGGTGGTGGAGAAGGTGCCCTTTTAGGTATCTTGACAGGATCCTGACTCTTGTTTTTGTTTCTCCCAAACAGTTCCTTTAGGTACCCTTTGCTGAGAAGGTACCCTATTTCCTTCCGATGTGCTATACAATCGTCGGTGCAATGGCCAAAGTCTTCGTGGAATGCACACCATTTGGACTTGTCTTTGCTGGATCCGGAATTTTCATTTTTCTTAGGCCATCTAGCCTTGTCACCTTAATCCTGCATGGCACATATTACACCACCAATATCAATGTTAAAACAATATTCGGAGATTTTAGGATACTCCTCATCATCTTCGTCTTCTTCCACGGCGTTTATCTAGGGAGTATCTTTTTTGAAATAAGCTTTGGCCCGGAGAACTTCTGTGGAGAATCTAACTTTCTGTTGGTAGACTCGTACTTCGGGATAACCAGATTTCCATGAGCCTTCTTGTCATCCTCTAGCCGAATGTATCTTAACGCCTTGTTTCTTACTTCATTAAGATTCCTGCATGGAGTCATGACAAGGTCTTCATAGAAAGGAGAATCCTTCTTCAATCCCATCTTGAGAGCTTCAACAGCAGCCGCCATATCAAGCTTGGGGATATCCAAAGCTTCCCTGCTAAATCTAGTTATGTAATCCCTTAGGGATTCATTATTATGCTGAACGATTCTATATAAATCACCTGTCATTTTCTTAAAATATCTACTACAAGAAAATTGATTATTGAATAAGTTAATCAAATGAGCAAATGAAGTAACAGTATTAGGAGGAATACTTAATAACCATTTGAGGGCCGGTCCCATTAGTGTTGAACCAAATCCCTTACACAGACAAGCTTCTTTGATTTCAATGGGGATAGGGTTAACCTCCATCCTCTCTCTATACTGAGCTACGTGTTCCTTAGGATCTATGGGTGAGCACGGTTCGGTTCGGTTCGGTTCGGTTTTTAGGTGAAACCGAAACCGAAAAGTCGGTTTTTCGAATATACAAACCGTTCGGTTTTTGGTTTTTTGGTTTTTTTCGGTTTTGGTTCGGTTACAATCGGTTTTTTTTATGTGTGTATACGTTGCAAAAAAATTCCAAAATAATGAAAATGCATATTAGATTCAAAACACAAAAATAGGCATTTGTTACATGGAACCAAACGAATACAAACTTGCAAGAGTACTAGAATTTAACATTCAAAAAAGTTCTTAATCAAAAAACACTAAAAGTTTAGTTCCAATCTTCATTGTTCATCTTATTCATCTTCAAAGTTTACTCCCAATCTTCATCATCTTCATAATCTTCATCACCATCAACGGGAGATCTTTTTGTTGTTTTGTTTCTGGTCATAATATCTTAAAAAACACATATAATTGTATTAATATTTAAGTAAAAACACATATCGGTTCGGTTCAGTTTTTTAAAAATGGAAAACCGAACCGAAACCGAAATTTCGGTTTTTCAAAAAAAAACAAAAAATTAACCGTCTTTTAATGCTTCGGTTCAGTTTTTTCGGTTAATTCGGTTTCGGTTCGGTTAATTCGGTTTCCTGCTCACCCCTATCAGGATCCGTAGTGCCATCGTACAGCTTCATGTTGGGTGTAACTTCTTGGGGATCTCCACGTCACATATAGGCCAGGTGAACCTGGACAACCTGTGATTGCCTAGTGGAACTTCCGCTATGGGACGTATTATCCCCGGGATATTGGAAATCATATCCTTTATTTTCTGCAATTCCCTGGCTATCTCGGGAGATATCCCCTTATCCTGCACAGATCCACGGTTAGTGTATAAATTTGCATTAAGTAAATTGTTACCGAGATCGTGGTCAAGCCTCGGGTATCCTGAGCCTTGACGACTAGTTCCTCCATTGAGGGTATTCTCAGGATAAGGTGACATCTGCATAGGGATATCATCATCAACACGCACTTCAGAGGACACCACGAGAGATCCTGATGAGAATATGCCGGCTGACATGGTTGAATGAGGCTGCATGTTGATGGAGTCTGGCCTCGTCGGTCTGGGTAACTCCGAGGATACCGGAGGACAAGTTGTCCAGTATCCTGACTGCTGCTGCAACGGAGTCCTTGTTGATTGTGTCCCTAAGGATCCGGGATTCTAAAGGATAGATGATTCTGGAGAATTAAAATCAAGCACCCTGAGTGAGGCGTGGTGCTTGGTTGAAATGAATGCAAAAATGCTAGAATACGAGGATTTGTTGCGAGGAAAAAACACGTTATCCTGAGGATAACAAGAAAAAAAACCCGGGAGGTGAAAACTATCACAACCAGTTTATTAATAACCGAAAAAGGTTACAAGTGGTGGAGCTTTTCTCTTTGGATCGTGTTACAGAGTGTTGTTACAGCTAGAGTGTAAAGTGTGTGTAATATGATTGTGTTACAAAGCGTTGCCTAAAAATTAGGAAAACCTAGACTACTTCTTAATTAGCCGTTATTCCCTTATTAAGCACGTTCTCCAGGTTGTTGCTAGTGGTCCGAGTCTTCAGGAAGACGTGTGCACGTTATAAAACCTGGTAAACATCGAAGAAAGGCAATGGAACCGTTAGTACAATAATATATTAAGGATACCTATATCTTCGAAGGATACTATATCCTGGAGTTATCCTGAATATATCGTTTGCTTAGGATACCGAAAATCCGAGCCGTAACAACAAGTATACAGGTTTTTGAAGGATTCAGTTGGGTATACCTGGAATCAGACCGGAACCGTTTGGAAAGAAATTTAGGAACCATGACCCGTTTGATTTAAAATTCACCGGTAGGGTTCATGGGTTTCGTGGGTCATACCCATTTTATGCACGCCCCTATATATATGTTCAGTTGGTTGCTAATGTAGTAGCGACTGTTTCCAGTCTGTGACTCTTTATTTCAGTTTATGTGTATATATTATGTATAAATTAACCCCTAAATTTTGAGTATATAATGTTTTGGGTATCAAAGCTACAAGTGTTTATACATTTTTTTTCGTAGTTATATGCTTAAAACTCCATTATGTATTGAATCATTTTGAACGCTTGTTGAGCAGTTTATTAGATTACTGAGTAATTATTGTTGGTGACTTTCGTGTCACAAAGCTGTTTTGGATGATCATGATTTACTTAAGACCAAAAGTTACATATTTTGACACAAGTTAGCATGTGTGGAAAATTTTATGTTACCTTATTGAGATGATACTGGGATTTGCTCTAGATTTACATGATAGATAAACATTTGCATGTAAACCTATTATCAGTAGTGATTGATTATCATCGGTTTGTAGTCGCAAGTGGCCACTGATGATAAATGGTAATATATTTTCAGTTCTAGCTATGCCTTAGTTACAATTGATGGACTACTACGGTTTTTCACTTATAAAACTATCTAACTATTGATAATTTTATCAAATGAAATATTGTGATGGTTCGTTTTTTATATATAAAGAGAGATGGTCTTTCAAATAGATATCCGTCTTTGTACTATTTCTTGTACGCTATTTTCTTAGCAGACATGCATGTTAACTTTGGAATTTCACAGAAATACCCATAATTATACAAGCTACGATTATTGCATCTGATAATAGTCAAAAGGATTAATATTTAGTTTAAACAAATTATAGTGATACGAATTTAATGAATCCACTTTATGAGCTTATATCAGCATACCTGTCGCTTTTAGGTCCAGAAGACTGGCAAATCTAACAAGAGAAGGATCAACTCGATTTGATATTTTTATAATATGGAAATTTACGATATGTATAAACCGCTGATATTTGTATCTTACATGTATCTAGAGTTAGATTTATTTTATGTCCCTGAATCCTTATCATATATTTGTCATGAGCATAAACGCTATAGATAGTGGGTTTGGGCTGTCAAATGCTGTTTATGATCGCGGGTGTATGAGATCGCTTTTTGTCATTGAGTTATCCCAGATAGTCGGGTTTATCTGTTGGTTGTTCAAGAAAAAAAAATAGAAGATATGTCGGTTCCACTCTATGGACATTGAGTTCCCATCTCTATGGCTTAGATTCATTTCACGATACATTACGACTGTGAGGGTTCAATAATGTGATTGTATAGTCCTTGTCCTATAATAGCGACTCCAATAATGTTCTTGTTCTTTGATATCTATTAATTATATAACACAATTCATGTTGATTTTGACATTGTATGCGCACATGTACAAGCTCACTATACCATTTAAGCTTACACATTACATGCAAAATCAATAGCTCAAATAAAGAACGAGAAGTACGATGAGCGTCAAGACAACCATCATATCATAATATTTGGTGATACCATATCGATAGAATATTTTTTAAAAGACGAGATTCTAGAGGTGTATTGTAATTTGTGTCTGAATGAACAATAACACATCTTGAACACATAATATGGATGGACTGGAGGATCTTAAACAATATTTTGGATGCGCCCAACTCAATACATATATTCTTTTTTTTATTATTTTTTTAGTAAAAATAACACTAATAAGCAAAAAAGATGGGTGGGCCGCAGCCCGGCCTTACCCACACAAAGATCCGCCCTTGTATGTGAGATTATATATAAAGCTACCCACCAAATCGCTCATCAATTAAAATAACCTACTGTCATAATTGTGAATCCGTTAGTCAAAGCTTCAGTTACAACCTCCTAATGGCATTGGGTTATGACCAATCTTCTGACTAATAAAGCCACTCCAGATGATACCTTGCTTACAATTGAGAATGTGTTTTCTCCAGATATCTCAAGAATTGGCACTAGCTTTTTTTCAGTGAAGCCGATAGGATAGAGGACGAGCCAGGGCAGTTAAAGCCATGACTATTGTGTTAGAGTTCCTATGAACTTAAGCGGGCCTTCGGGTTTAACTTATAAAAAGGCCGCTGCAACCAAGAGAGTCAAGAAAGTTACTAGATATACAAGTTATCCTGCCTCAAAGTGGAAAATTGTTGGGTATATGATGGCTTGATTTACTTATTGAGTTCGCAATAGATGGCTGTTAAAGTGGCATCGAATTAAAGATGTGGGTAGGTCCAATTTGTTTTATTTTAGCCAATACAGTTGTCTTGAGGATTTAACAACAAACCCTAATATTGTATTATATATATATAATATCATGTACTTGTAATTCCTCATGAGTGAGGCATTGTAATAATAAAATTAATCCTATTGGCAATCTATGGGAATGAGATCGGTACCGTACCGGTAATGAAAATCTCGATCCCGAAAAACGCAAATTCTTGGTTCTGGTACCAATATTTTTGGTTAGGTATCGGTTCGGTACCGGTAAGTTACCGGGATGGTATCGGTATTTAAGGTAAAATTCGGGAAATACCGTACTGGGACCGTACCAAAACTCAAAACTTTGGTACCGACGGTACCAAATCTGGACTGATTTTGGTGTCGGTACCGGTTCAGTATCGATACCAATCGGTACCGGTACCGAATTTTCTCATCCCTAGCAGTCTGTGAATGTCGGTCAGACGATCGAAACATGTCAATCAACAGCATGGGAATCTTGCTTTTGAAGCTTGAAAAATGTAATTGTGGTCTTCAATATATTGAAAGCTTTTGGCATACGATTTTAAAAGGCAACAAAAGCTGAATTCAAAAGCGACAAAGCTTCAATTCTAACAAAACATTGTCTAAAGATATTTAATATTTGTACAATGTGTAATGTATTTAAATCCCTTTAGACAATAGTAATTACAGGCTTGGGCCTTGGCAAAGTGTGTGAATGGCGCAGTGATCAAGTGTGGAAAAGGTACAGTGGCATACCCTGGGCATGCAGTTAAGACACATGTTTATTTACAGTTGTAAGCTCAGGATAAAACACCAGTCCAACACATGACCCACTTGTTACTATTGCACGTTTTTCATAAATATGTTCTCATTTTTGAGTAATTACCATTTTCTTTTGAGTAATGACCTGCTTCTATTTTTATTTTATTTTAAATTCATTTAGCTAACAATATAATATTAAGTTTCAAATATAATGATTTAAGCTTAAGTTTAGAACTTTTAGTAATAAATCTACATTATTATTAACTTTATTATAATAATCATGTGTATGATAAACATTGTTTTCATAATTGGACCCGTTAACAATTTCATTTGGGTTGCAAAGTTATAATGTTGATCGGCTAAACCGGCGAACAGAAATGTGGTTAAACTTGAGTTACTAAATTTGTTTGTTAGGCCGGCCGGTTTACACCAGTGGACAACCCCCACTGGTCCGACGTGGATGCCACCTCACTCGCCTGAGACCCTTGAACACCGCCCCGCCCCCTGCTGGTTCACATGTGACGTGAGGCCACTGATGGCCGTCGTTCGCGTCATTTGTCCACTTGGCCGTTGGGAACGGCCATATTTTCAAAAAAAAATTAAATTAATTTTTTTTACATTATAAATACATACATAATACAAATCTATTTTATACAAGCCCATTTCAACCATTCTCAAACCATTTCTCAAACTACAAATCCATTTTAGCCAAACTATAATTTCAACCCAAAAAATAAAAATGAATTATTCTTATTCGTCCGACGATACGGATTTTTTTCTTCATGCAATGGATTTTACGATCGAACATGTTTTATTTGGTGAGGACCAAGCATCGCCTTTGTTCACAAGAAAAGCTCGGTTGAATTGAGATCGTAAAGGTGCAACGACCATTTGGTAGTCGACTACTTTGCCGAAAACGCAACTTTCACATGCGAAGATTTTAAAAGGCGTTTCTGAGTGAGTAAACGCCTATTTTTAAGAATAGTCGATGCTATAGTGCGAGCGGATCCATGGTTTGAGTTACGTCCGGATGCGAGAGGAAGAAGAGGTTTTACTCCACTGCAAAAGTGCACTGCAGCGATCTGACATATGGCATACGGCACAGTTCATGATGCTTTGGACGAGCATCTTCAAATGTCCGAAAGATCGGTACGCGATAGGGTTTATAAGTTGGGAGAATTACATATATCTCCCTATTAAGTAATCTAATTACATATATATCCAATTCAAAATTTAAATTACATACGTCCCCTTCATTTATAGAATTTTACATTAAGACAAAAATACCCCCTTTTAAACTAACAAGAAAATATTGGTTTCTTCATCCCCATCCACAATCCCTCTTCATCTTCACCACATCTAAAGTGATATATCCGATTGGTGTGACATCTCCGGAACACCCACAATTTTCCGGTAAACACAAACAAAAGAATTATAAAGATGATGCTTTATGATCTTCTTTTTCGTCAGTTCAATACAATATGCAGATGAAAAAGGACATTAAATTATTGGTGAAAGAGTAGATAACTCATGTCCAGATCTTGTGGAAAGGAATTGAAAATGCCATAAAATATGTATAATTAATAGAATCATTTTTCGGGTAAAGGGAGGTGGAAATCTCTTGAATCAGTGTTTCAGATCTTGTCAATTGCATCTTCTATTGCCGGCGGGGGCCGTGTTTCTGGTTATTGGCCATTTCAGATCTGAAAAAATCTCCGGTGATATTTAAGTTTTTGAAGTAGAGGAGGTGTTGGCAGAGATGATGATGATGTGTTACGGCGAGAAAGGATGCCAAAGAAGATGAACTAGCTTGGGGTTCTTGGGCGTTTTTCCGGCGAGTGGTGGACACAATTTTCCAGCAAGCCAAACGATGCCTTTTATCTGGCAGTTAAAGAAATGGCAAAACAATAAAATATAATAAAAGGTAAAATAGTCATCTTATAATTTATTTAAAACAAATAAATCAAAATGGGTATATTTGATATTTTTAGTTTTAACAAAGGAGATATATGCAATTAAGTTTTAGGGTTAGGTATATATGTAATATATGAACTTAATAAGAGGATATATGTAATTGCCCCTTATAAGTTTACCAAAAATATTATTAAGTTATATGCAAGAAATATTTACGTAGCCCTACTTAGAGCGATATTCAAAAGTTATATGAATTGCATGAATCAAAACACGGATTTCTCGGGATGCTTGGTAGTATTGATTGTACGCATTGGGAGTGAGCAAAATGCAAAAATGCTTGGCGCGGTCAATACATGTGTGGTGATCATGCACACCAAACTATATCCTTACACGCAGTTGCTTACTTGCTTCGCAAGATATATGGATTTGGCATGCACTCTTTGGTGTTGCTGGTACAAATAATGATTTAACGGTCCTCCATCAGTCGGGGTGTGTCGGAGTCACCTGTTCATGTTTCAAGATTCGAAAATAGGCACGGCTATTATCTTGGCGACGGGATGTATCCATTGTGGTCTATGTTTGTGAAATCCTTCACATGCCCACAAGATGATAAATGAAAGAAATTTAAGGGAGCTCAAGAGACAGCAAGAAAAGACATTACAAGATGTTTCGGTGCTATAAAAAGAAAGTGGCACATAGTGGCCAACCTGACACGAGAATGGTCGCCAAAAAAAATAGACAGATAGTGTATGCAATATGTATTTTGCATAATATGATTATTGAAGACGAGAGACGTGTGATTTGCGAGTACAACGAGGATGAAATCAACGTTCAATATCAACCGGTTGACGAAACACAAAGAGAATATAACTGATTGGCTTTGTAAAATTAAGACACGCATGACACACTACACTCGGACTTGGTCGAACATATATGGGCTCTTCCGAAAATGAAGACTATATATTTGTTTTTGTTCATTTTATAAATGTTATTTCCAATGTTTAAGTTCAAATTTAATTATTAATGTTTGAATATTATATATATATATATATATTGTATTAAATAAAAAATGGAGAATGATGGAGAACGAGGAAATGTTGTATACCCCTAGTTAAAGGGTGAAGAATAGTGATATTGAATGATGGAAGGAAAGCTGATAAGGCGCTAAAATGGTGAATGAGGAGAATGGTGTTTAGGGGTATATACCCCCTAGCCTATAACAAACCATAAAGAATCAAAAATAAATAAAATGAAAAGTGAAGAAATAAAATCAAGCAAAAGAAAGAATGGAGAAAAATAAAAGAAGTAAAATTCCATCCCATATTAGTGGAGGAAAGAAAATGAAAGGCTTCCACCATGATATAAATACGATTTTGAATTCTTGTCCCGCATCGCTAGATTATAAAACTTGTAAGCTCTTTATAAGTAAGAGAGCTCACATGATAATATTCTTACGTGTCAAATCACACCCAGTAGTCCTAGCGGAGGGTGCGAAGCAACCGACGCGCACGAGGCACGGGCACGGTGCGATGGGCGCTTTGATGGCACACTTTTCACGCTCGCATCGCTGCTTAAGGGCCACCTTTGTATTTTTTTTCATTCGCACGCGAAGCATTAGAAGTTATCCAGAAATTCTTTTGTCCCTCGCGTGACGCGAAGAAATCCTTCACGCTATGCGACGTGATATTCACGCAACGGTGACACGTTGCCTTCCAATTGTCGCGCCACGTGGCATAACTAGGGCTAACTCGACAACCCTATACCTACTTCACGCGACGGGAACCAATTGCTTAGGTCTCCTTCGCGCTATGCAAACAAGCCTAATTTCAGCTATAAATAGGGTTGAAATCCATACTTCAATCTCTCGTCCCAAATCAGATTTTCTCTCTTGATTTCTCACATATTAAGAAGTTGGTATACTACTCGAGTGGTCTTAACGATACTCTTTTTCCGATTGAAAGAAACTTTAGTACACGAATCCTAAAGCTCTACCCGAACAAGGTAAGACATTGTGCCATCGTGTAAATTTTCATGTCTCGTGATTATCATTATGATTATGGGGTTTATACTAACTTAGATATACTATATTGTGCTTAACCTAGGTACTTAATATCAGGAGGCTTGTTAATTATAAACTTTCAGGGTGAGACATTCGAGTTTTAATACAACTCACATTTGCGTGAGACAACTGATTTTCCAATACTGTCATGATGCTTTTCTAAACCCATTAAACTCATGACAGATAGTCCAAATGTTTTCAAATATACTTTCAAAGGATTTAAATTACATTACAGTGATTAAGTCTCTGTAGACTTACGGGATGGTTACTACTGGTATTATGGGGTTTTGTATACAAGGCTTTCTTACTGGGCTATTACACGTTACTTATTGGACAAGTGTTAGCCAATAAGTAATATGACCACGGTCACAGATACGGTCAAGCGACAAGTACTTTTCGGTAATTTGTAAGCAAGCAGATGTAAAAGCATCTTAATGTTGTAACTGTAAAATGTGTCATTTACAAATAAATGTACTCAACAGTATTTCCCGCTAACCAAATATTTTTAAACATGTTTCAGGTGACTTGTTAAAGACAAAGGAATGATGCCTGCGGTCTTCCAGCTTAAATAAGTGGTTTGTCACCAGAATAAAGAAACGTGTTTTGTAAATTAGGGTTTATCCCTATAAAACCTATGTTTGTATAAAATTGGGTTTTAATTCCAGTTTATGAAATAAGAATCATGGTGTTTTATAACTCTGATCATTTTTCCTAACTACGGTCTGATGAAATATTCTGCTACAAATTATTTTAACAAACACCGATACCAACACTCGATTTTCGCGGCTCCCCTCCCGAGGTATAGGGGTCGGGGGCTGTGACATAGCCTTAGGCTAAGGGGTATACACCCTCAACACCAATCCCCTCCCTCGTCACGTCTGTGTCACATCAGCTTTTCCCTCGTTATTTAACACCACCCTTAAATTACTATCCATCATTCTCTATTTTCTATTTTTCTTTTTATTTTATACAATTTTTATATTTAAAACTATAATATTTAATAACATAAATTAAAATGCTTAAATAAAAAGGTGGAAATAATTTAATTAAAAAAATACAAATAATAAAAGAAAAAACAAGAAAAGAAACATTAAAAAGAAGTAAACATAAATAACTAAAAAAATAAAACTAAAAAACTAGAAAGTTATGTTATATTTTTTTCCCGATTTGTCGTTTCAATCTACAACACCAAGTTGAGCTCTTTTCCATGAATAAGGTTAAGATCTCTCATTAAGATATCGAAGTCTTTCCGCTTGATGTCTTTTAAATGCATTTTTCTATTCGATCTCTATCGTCTCTTTGCTAATTTTATGCCTCACTTTCATCTTCTCAGTTTGCAGCTCTTTAAAACTTGCAAACTCATCCTGTAAGGCCCCCGTCCCTAGTGCCCTACTTTCACGCTGGTTGGATTTACTCATTCACATAATTCGTAAAATCAGAGTTAATTAAAACATTTTGCGGAAGTAAAAGTCATTCATTCATACATAACATAAACATCTTGTCTTAAAATAACATAGCATAAGTCTTAAACATAAAACATAAATAACACGGGTGTCTTCTTCATAACGATGCCAGTCTTCCTCCTATTTTCACGTGTCCTCATCAAGCAACTTGTCTCATTCTACTTGCCTGCGTGCATACTAAAAGTCAGCTACGCTGAGTGAGTTCTAGTTAATTAACATACATTACATTCACTTACTTACTAATACGCGTCCGAAGATACGTATTAATACTTATCTGTTCGTCTATCATTTAATCATACATACATACTTACATTCATACATTCAAACTTCTTATTAACCACATACCTCAGATACTATAAAGATCCGGTCCTCACTTACCTTGGATATTATAAGGGTCCAGACCCTACATACCTCGGAATTAATAAGGATCCGGTGTCCTACATACCTTGGACATCCTCAGAGTCCAGTCCCTACTTACCTTGGATATTATAAGGGTCCAGTGCCCTACATACCTCGGTTATTATTAGGGCCTGGCGCCTCTAACATACCATACCATCTACCTTCGTTACATTTTCTTTCTACTTCCTTTATTCATAACTAATATAACTAAGTGCATACTAGTTAAACAATACATATCATTCACATTCATACTCATACATAAATCTAACATGCACTTACCATTTAAGTTAAGTGTATAAATCTACACACATCGTAATATACACACAGCCCCGAAAACATAACACATAGAAGGGGCTAGAACTCACCTGGATCCTGTTGCGTTCACCATTAATAGTAATTCCTTTCTTTAACTGTGACCGACTAATTGTTAATAATACACACGTATTAAATCTCTATATTTGGTCCTTTACTTATTTTATGAATTTAACGGAGTTAACTTTTAGGTTAACCAAGCCGACATGCAACCTTCTTGAACGGTTCGTAGGAATTTAACATACTTAACCTTATTTATTGCTATTATATATTTATATTATATTCACTTCATTATTATTAACGCACGTTCCCAAAAGTTTATGAGTTAATGTTCTTAAGTTGGTTCTGGTTTGTGTGTTTGGCTCATTTTCATCTTATATTCATTTACTTGAAGTGGGTCACGGGTTGTTAGACGAGTCGGGTCTCGGGTCTCGTTTACTTTCTTGCCATCTTTCTTTTACAAGTACTTTTATTATTATTATTATTATTATTATTATTATTATTATTATTATTATTATTACTATATTAGTATTATTATTATAATTATAACATATTATATTATTATTATAACTTATTTATTAATATTATTATATAAATAATTCCCCAACCCCCCCCCCACCATCTAACCTAACCCTACCCGACCCCCTTCCACTTTCCTTTTTCTTCTTCTTTAAACCACGGCAGCCTCCCGTCACCGCCACCTTCCCTCCATATCCGGCCACTCACATCCACCACACCGCCGCTGCCACCCCATAACTCCGGCGACCACCACCATGGCACGAAAGCACAAGGGTTCCCTATGATTCGCTTCGCACGCCAAGGGTTTTGCATGGGATTTCGCATGGGTTCTTCGCTTCGCATGGGGTTCTGATTTCTTACGAAGTTTTGATTTCGCGTCGGTGAGTTCGCATCGCCGGAGTTCGCTTCGCTTGGCCGGAATTTCGCACGGGATGCGAAATTTTTGATTTCGCACGGGATGCGAAGCTTCTGACTTCGCACGGGATGCGAAGCTTCTGAGTTCGCACAAAAGGGGTTTTCTAACGAACCTACTTCTGTTTTGCGTGTTCATCGGTGGTCGAAACGGGGCTAGTTTGGGTTCGATTTTACAGGGGTTCGGACACGAGGCTTATTATAGCTCAGATCTAAGTTCAGGCGCTAGACTTGGCCGAGCACTTGGATTCGGGTCTCCTTCTCCGGCCAACTGTCGAGATCCGGGTTTCACTGGACCCGTGTGAACATATTATCATCATTTGGGTCATGTCGGATCCATTATTATTATTGTTTATTTATTGTTAGATTGATGAAAACGTGTTTATCTTAGCTCGCTTATGTCGGTTGACTCGGTTTAATCGTTATTAATATCATGACAGTGAAATGAAATGAAAATGACTATATATTGTTTACCTTTCGGTGAGATTGAACTAGATCTATGATGGATGAATTGGAAATATTTGGTGTCCAGGGGTTTTTATTGTGTATGGGTGTGTGTGTACAATGATTGGGGAATGATGATGGAATGATGAGGATAGGATAAAATTAGGGTTTTAGGGGTTTAAATAGGCTAAGCCTAAAGGCTTTTAGGCCCAAATCATTCTTAAGTCCATTAATCCTCCTTAACCTTATCCATTATCTACATATTATTTAATTAATTAAATAACGCCCAACGATACAGTAACTACTTAAAACTCGAAACATTTATTTATTTATGTATTGAAACGAGGAAATTACAAGTCTCTCCCCCCTTAAAAAGGTTTCGTCTTCGAAACCTATCTATTACAGAAACACCTGCGGATAGAACTTACGCATCTCCTCCTCTGGTTCCCACATCGCATCGGGGGGATAACCTTTCGACGAAGTTGCTTTTCCTTAAGGTCAATGATCTCGGCTGGCTGCTCGATGTAATTCAATCGCTCATCTACCTCTATGTCTATTAACGGCACGTGCGACGTGTCGTCTGCAAGACACTTCCTTAGGTGAGAAACGTAAAAGGTAGAGTGAATCCCTTCTAGTTCTGCAGGTAGATCGAGCTTATAAGCCATTTCTCCTACAAGAGCGATGATCTTAAACGGCCCAATATACCTTGGACGTAACTTTCCTCTCTTCCTAAAATGGATAATACCTTTTCACGGCGAGACCTTAAGCATCACGTTGTCGCCAAAGTTAAACTCTATCGGTCGCCGCCGCTTATCGACATAAGACTTTTGATGGTCTTTAGCAGCTTTCATTCTTGCTTTGATTTGATCAAACCTCGAGGAGGTTTCCTACACAACTTCCAGACTACCAATCTCTTTCTGACCAATCTCTCCCCAACATATGGGAGTTCTGCAACGTCTACCATACAACATCTTGAATGGAGGCATATCAATACTCGAATGATAGCTGTTATTGTAAGAAAATTCTGCTAAATGAAGATGATCATCCCAACTCCCTCCAAAATCTAACACACAAGCACGTAGCATATCCTCAAGGGTTTGGATAGTCCGCTCAGACTGCCCATCTGTTTGAGGATGATACGCTGTGCTGATATCAATCTGGTTCCCAAAGCTTCATGGAACCTCTTCCAAAATCGGGAAGTGAAACAGGTATCTTTGTCGGATGCGATTGACAATGGCACTCCATGCTTAGTTACGACTTCTTTGATGAACACGTTTGCTAATGTTTCTGACGAGATGGCATCTCGTATAGGCAGAAAGCGAGCACTCTTAGTTAAACGGTCCACAACCACCCAGATGGTATCGTGATTCTTAGCTGTACGCGGTAGCTTAGTTATGAAATCCATAGTGATGTGTTCCCACTTCCACTCAGGTATTTCTAGAGGCTGTAGTTTCCCATACGGTTTCTGGTGTTCTGCTTTAACTTGTAAGTGTGACATCTGCCCGATCCGACCCGACCCAGGTACCCGTTTCTCTGACCCGATCTCTTTCTTTTATGATTTAGTATTCATTTATACTTATATTTTACTTTTAAAAATAATATATATATTTTCCTTCCCGCCTCTCTCTCTCTTTCTTTCCGCCGTCCCGTCCCTCTCCTTCTCTCTTTCCGCCTTCTTTTCCCTCTTGTCGCCGTCCCGCCCTTACGCCTTGTTTCCCTCTTTTTCTTCTAACTCTTTGCTTGTCCTTTGTTCCTTCCCGCCTAAGGTTGTCTGCGCAGCTCCACGCGCCAGACTCCCTTACAAGGAATCCTGCGTGAAGACCACCTGTACAGCGATTCGCGAGACGAACTCTTCTCGCAGCGCGCTAAGAATTGTGATTCTTCTCGCAGCGCGCTAAGAACGGTAGTTCTTCCCGCGACGCGCTAAGGATTTGTAGTTCTTCTCGCAGCGCGCTAAGAATCGTAGTTCATCCCTCGACGCGCGAAGAATTATAGTTCTTCCCGCGGCGCGCTAGGAATTTTAGTTCCTCCCGCGGCGCGCTAAGAAATGTGATTCTTCCCGCGACGCGTTAAGGTTGGTTCTGTCTGCCTTCGCGCTCGCGCACTTTTGCCTTCGCGCTCGAGCCTTCTCGCGCTAAACCCCTTTGAGTTTTCTTCTGTTGAATCTAGCCGTTGCTTTTGAGTTGTCTTATCTTTTGAGCTGTTGACCTAATCTGCTTTATGTCTGAAAAGTTACTTTCGGCGCAGCATGCGCACCAACCCCATTGGTTGGCAGATAAAGTGACTGACATAATCTTTTGAGATCTGCTTTTGCCATGCTTGACCAGTACCTTTTTCTGACCCGCCCATGCCTTTTTACTGTTCCCTGACAGCTTTATCTTGCCTCTGCAGCTGCCATATCTTTCCATATCTTTTGCTTTTGGATTCTTATGCTTTTTGATATCTTTTGCTTTTGGAATCTTTTACTTTTTGAGATCTTTTCCCCTTTTTCTAGGGATTGTGTTCCCTAGGGTTTCTCTATAAATAATAGTATTATTTTCCTAACACTACACACACAAAACACTTAATCTCTCCTGTCCTCCTCCTTGCTCTCTCTGCCGCCTCCCTCTCTGCCTCCGTCTTCCTCCCTGTTCTGCCCTGTTTTCCGGTAATATATTATATATAATAACTTACTTATTAATTATGCTAACTTGTAATCAAAACTTAAAACCAATCATTAAAACAATAATCTTATTTATAGGTTAACTTGTGCTTGTTTAAAGTTGGTTCTTGCTTTATCTTACACCGCATCGTTTATCAAGTGAGTAATCTCGTACCTAATCCCTTTTTGCTTTTAATGTTTTGGGATGTTCATGTGTTCATACAAACTTAGAGTCTTAAACTTGTTTATGAACTTTAGTCGCGCAGTATCCCATGTGTTGAGGACGTAGACTTGGCTGTTATTTGTATGTGTGGATCATTAACCGTCTTGTCGGTCTATTCCGCAGTTTTCATGGTACCATTAGATGAACACGAGAGAACTATCGTTTATGATTTTCTCTTTTATTTACACATGCACAGTTAGTCTTGTTTGTGAGCTCAATTGTGAGCACTGGCAGTCTTATGAATCTTAGAGTTGGTCCCGATCAGATTACACCCTTGTTGAAAACCAGACATACACATGTTGCGCGCAGATTTATTGTTATCTATGTATTGTATTAAACTTGATTTCTCACCAACACGCAAGTGTTTGACGTTTTATTTTAACACATGTTCAGGTTTGCAGTAGCTGTTTTGGAGCTTGTGGACACGTAGGAAGTTTTCTTTATTTTTGACCTAGATTAAAATGTATCAAGACAAGTTATTGCTGTTCGGATATTATGATTTATAATATATTGATTTATGTTGATTTATATTATTTGTGTTTGCTTTGCGCTGTGCGCGAATGAATGTATTTATTAAATATTGACACCCAATAGTGTCACGAGTAATGAAACAATATGTGGCGCCCCGATGTATAATCCGCCTTTGGTCGGGGTGTTACAGTAAGCAAGTCAAGCACTTACTGACACAGTCAACCATTTTATTCTTCATACCAGGCCACCAATAGTCTTTTTTCAAATCTTGATACATCTTGTTAGATCCTGGATGAATCGAATATCGAGATTTATGAGCCTCGTCTAGGATTGGACTTCTGAGATTCCCATGGCGCGGAATCCACATTAGATCGAATCTAATCTTTATGCATTGTGTATTATCAATTAACTCAGTCTGCTGCCCATAAATTCTCTCTTTCTTCATTAACCCTTCGTCTGCCAGCATTTCTATCTGAACCTTGCTGATTTCTGCAAAGAGATCTGTGTTGACAATCGGCTTATATGACTTCACACTTGCTATCACTTCTTCATTCTTCCGGCTTAAGGCGTCAGCAACTACATTAGTGACGTGTGTGAATATATATATATATATATATATATATATATATATATATATATATATATATATATATATATAAATTTGGATAAAAGTTCCACACAAATCATGTTTTAAAAATAGGTTTTCACCTACAACTAAACCACACACGAAAGGCAAGTGTACCTATAGTTTGTAATAAAGTGTCGGCAAGAACCAAGTGTCAATCCATGGACACGATAATTTTCTAGTACTAAATCTTTGTAAATGACTAATCGAACAAAGAAATCTTAATTTGAATTTTTAACTAATTAAACTTGCATACAATGAAAACAAAGCGAATAAAAATGCAAGAAACAATCAATCCAACAAAACTACCTAGAGAAGCATACACTCTATTAATGTGATAAAATAGCAATGATATGGTAAACATCATGAATCTAAACATAAATACTATATTACAATAAAGCAACCGAATAATAACAAATAATCATCATGATGGGCTTCCAATCAAGAATTAAACATAGACTAACTTGTTTGTCAAAACAACAAAGTCTCATAATCAAAGAAAAGCTAGCATGAACAACATTCTAACCACCTAAGATTACACTAAATTAGCTAAACTCATGAATTAAACATCAACTTATGAAACTTTAACTAGTAAGTCATCACCAAGTCAAGAATCATAACAACACTCATCAATTTTCCAATATCAAGTGTAGGGTTTCATGCTCATCAATAGTATTATAACCAAAATAATCTTTACTAGTCATTCCTAACTTAACAATGTAAACGAAGAAAACATGAACATTCAAAGTTTACAAAAAAACATCTAGAACGTAGTTTTCTAACATGAATGCCTAAACACCCCGTTGAATTATAGCAATCATGTGTGTGATGGGGTTCCCCACAGATCTCGCACCAAATCTCCATGTGATAATTCCTGTTATCATAATGGTATCCTTCACAATAGTCTCCATAGTAGTGCTGCTCCATAGGAATTACTGCAAGGAACACTCAAACAAAAGAATCACAGGCACCACATATACATGAAATAAAAATGAACTAAATAATGAATAAACCAAAAAAAACATAGGAATTAATGCAAGGAACACTCAAACAAAAGAATCACGGGCACCACATATACATGAAATGAAAATTAACTAAATAATGAATAAGCCAAAAAAAAATATAAAAAATAACACACATACACAAAGTGGCTACAAAAAAATAATAATAATAACTAAACAAGTAAAAGACACTAAAAATTGAAATAAAAATAAATAAAAATAAGATGAATAAAAATGAAATAAAGTAAAATAAAACAGATCGAAAATATAAACAAGGCTAAATCAAAAACTCGGATCGTCCTCGAAAAATCACTGTATCCCCGGCAACGGCGCCAAAAACTTGACGTGTGTGAATATATATATATAAATTTGGATAAAAGTTCCACATAAATCGGGTTTTAAAAATAGGTTTTCACCTACAACTAAACCACACACGAAAGGCAGGTGTACCTATCGTTTGTAATAAAGTGTCGGCAAGAACCGAGTGTCAATCCATGGATACGGTAATTTTCTAGTACTAAATCTTTGTAAATGACTAACCGAACAAAGAAATCTTAATTTGAATTTTTAACTAATTAAACTAGCATACAATGAAAACAAAGCAAATAAAAATGCAAGAAACAATCAATCCAACAAAACTACCTAGACACGCATCCACTCTACTAATGTGATAAAATAGCAATAATATGGTAAACATCATGAATCTAAACATAAATACTAGATTACAATCAAGCAACCGAATACTAACAAATAATCATTATAATGGGCTTCCAATCAAGAATTAAACATAGACTAACTTGTTTGTCAAAACAACAAAGTCTCATAATCAAAAGAAAGCTAGCATGAACAACATTCTAACCACCTAAGATTACACTAAATTAGCTAAACTCATGAATTAAACATCAACTTATGAAACTTTAACTAGCAAGTCATCACCAAGTCAAGAATCATAACAACACTCATCAATTTTTCAATATCAAGTGTAGGGTTTTATGCTCATCAATAATATTATAACCAAACTAATCTTTACTAGTCATTCCTAACTTAGCAATGTAAACAAGGAAAACATGAACATTCAAAGTTTACAAACAAACATCGAGAAAATAGTTTTCCAACATGAATGCCTAAACATTTGTAAGACTAACAAGGTATGCAATTCTAACAAGCATGAACACCATCAATATCAACTCATAACTTAAACATTTCCTTGAAAGAAAACCAAATTACCATAACCATACATAGATAAAAATCACAATAGTAAAAGCTTCAACAATGTCTAGATAGTAAAGGTCTTAGCCCATAAGGCTTAATACAACTACAATCAATCTAAATATAAGCTTACAAAACATGATCTTAAACATAGAAATGCAAACCAAAATCAAGCAGGGATTGAAGGATGGAATGATGAATCTTATGTTGGTGGAAGCCTCCAAGAATCCCCTAAAATGCTGCACTTGGTTGAGAGAAAATCCCCAAGACTCCACACTCAAAATGAGGATAATGGATGTGTATATATGTTATCTGGACATCTGGCACGGGCATGTGCACGGTCGTGCACCGATTTGGAAAGTCAACTCCTTGCTTTATTCTGACCAAAAAGTCAGATTTCTCTGTTCGGGCATGGGCTTGCACGGGCTGGCACGGTCGTGCACTGGCTGGTTTTTCTCAGCATTGGACCTTGCACTGGCTTGCATTGGCTGGCACTGGCTGAATTTTTGTCCACGAAACGCCCTCTTTTTCATGTTTTCTTTGTCGGGTGGGCGCCCGGACCTGCAAATTCAGAAATAACTCAAATAAGTACCAAAAACAATGAATTTGCATGGAGTTTAACACAAAATATGGGAATAATTCAATGCAATAAGATGTACACTTTGTGTTATATCAATTAACCATTCCCGGGTGATACTTAATTTCACAGTCGTAATCTTTAATCAACTCTAGTGTGACACCCGGTAAATTCCCCAATCCCTTAAACTAAGTAATCAACCTAATAATTAGGTGATTGTAAATATTATGCGCGCCATGTTAGTCAGCGCGTGCATTTGTTATGTGCGCCCTGCGCGAGCGCGCTATGTTAAGAATCAGCGCGGGCACATTATGTGCGCCCGGCGCGAGCATATGTTAGAATCAGCGCGGGCATTTGTTTGCCCTGCGCGAGCGCGCCATGTTAGTCAGCGCGTGCATGTTATATGCGCCATGCGCGAGCGCACCATGTTAAGAACCAGCGTGGGCATATGTTATATGCGCCATGCGTGAATGTTTTGGCTTTATGTTTTCATGTAACTTAACGTTGTCTAATGGGTTGACCGTCACGCATGATGCTAAGGCGGGTGCACCCTAAATCGTTTATGCGCGTGCGGAAGGGAACTAACCTCCCCGCATGGCGGGAACATTGAGAGCTAGTTTGTCTGAAGCTCCAGGATGGAATTGACTTCAACATGACTGATCACTATGTTGAAATACCAAGACCACCTGGAGAATCTACAAATGAAACTCAAATGTCCCTAACTGCGAGAAGGTTACGCACCTACCCGCAGCAAAGAAATGTTCTACACGCAGAAAGCTATGCGCACCAAGTTATACGCGCAGAACACTTAGTCAAAATGTTCAGATTTACGGAAATTGTTCCCGCCCAAAAGAAAACAGTAACGTGTTTCAGAAAATTTCTACTTTTTACTGTGCACTGGCAAAAGCACACTGTAGCATGAACAGTCAACTATCAGCCACCCTACTTTCACCAACCACAGACCTGCATGTCCTGCAAAAATCAGAATCTTTCACCCACTCCTCCACTTTTGAATAAATAATAATACTTTCCATACTTTATCATCATCACACCTAGATATGAAAAGATTACAATCCCCTAAATCAAGGGATTGTGTTCCATTGAATTTGCCTATAAATATGTAACCTAAAATTATCACTCAACACACTTCAAACTTCTCTCTTAAAACTGCAAATCTGCCCTGAATCATCTCCCAAGCATCTATTTTGATTTTCAATTCCGTTCCTGTTACAAGGTAAGCCGAGATTATAACCTTGAGATCTACTTTCCGACCCATATATCTTGATCTTAATATACATATTTGTTATTTAATCGTATTCTAGACCTTCGATTCCGAGGCCAACACCAAGAAAACCCGAATCTCGATTAATTCCATAACAAGAACCACAGGTGAGTCTCACAGCCCCTATTTTCACTGTTTTCACTGTTTTTAAACTGTTTTCGGGGCGAGGGACACGTACTTAAATAATGATTTATCATGGTATACTTACAAGCTATGCAAGCGATTTTGTGTTTAAGTTATGTTTCATGATGAGCAATGCGAATGGTTATCTAAGGTTTTCGATGTATGTGCGCTAGAACTCGAGTAAGTGATCACTTTACCATTGGAACTCTAAGGGTAGGGACTGCTGGTTTGATCCACCCACTCGTAGGGGTCGCACCACTTTGCATGGACGAGCGCCTTGTTTTCCGGCACAACGTCCGCGCGTAACCCGCGGGACGGTAATATGTTATTTTAGCTCGTAGTGGCAGCGCCACTTTGCATAGACGAGCACGGTTTTTCAGAAGTGTCCGCGCGTAACCCGCGGGACGATATTACATTGTTTTAGCTCGTAGTGGCAGCGCCACTTTGCATAGACGAGCACAGTTCCCAGAAATGTTCGCGCGTAACCCGCGGAACGATTTTTACCAGAATATATTGATAGAGCTATGTTTTACCAAGCATGTGTTTTAATGAGGCTAACAGAATTATGTTTCAGAATGATTATGATGCAATACGATTTATCAAGTTACTAAAACTTGTGAACTCACTCAGTTTATACTGATTCAAATGTTTTTACGTGTCTTTCAGGAAATAACTAGGTAGCGCATGGAGTCACACTTAGAGCACCACACGCTGAACATCTAAAACAAGCTTTTTGGAAGATTTTGGTTTTATCCCCTCGATGCGCACGGTTACCCGCCGCGCAAGGGGATATGGCGAGGAAATCTTCAGTTTTATACTTGGATGTTTTTATGTAACTTTTAAACAATGTAATGTATTAAACATTTCTTACGCAATGAAAATCTTTGAATGTTTGCAATGGCCCGTGCTTAATTATCAATCCCCACTCGCGCGCGCCCGGCTGTTTCCGCCGCTCAGGGCCGGGTGTGACAGATTGGTATCAGAGCACTGGTTATAGCGAACTAGGAAAAGAAGTTTTTAACCTAGACTATAACCTTTGGGGAATCGCATGAAAAATTTTTCAAAGAATATTTTCAAAAGAAAAATCACACACGCACTTAGGAACACGGGTCACAGTGTCTAGAGATAAGAACATTATGTGCTCTGAGTACATGCGCTAAGTTTGTTATATTTTCTTTTTATGAAAAGAATGCCTCCAACCAGAGCCAAGGGAATTACCATGACACCCGAGGAGCTCGCAGAAATAATCGCGCAGGCGATTGCAACGCATGAGGCCAGCAAGGCCGAATCTAGTCAGGGTCGCCAAGAGAACGAGACCCCAGAACCCGAATCAGGAGCCTTGGACAAAGGATGCTCCTATAAAACATTCATGGCCTGTAGGCCTTGGCCGTTCAAAGGCACCGAAGGAGCCATTGGGCTCTACAATTGGATTGACAAGATGGAGACAGTTCTCTCCATCAGCGGATGTAGTGAAAACCAGAAGGTCCTTTACGCGACCTGTATGTTCCAAGAAGCAGCTTCATCTTGGTGGAAGCTTCAAGTGAAAACATTGGGGAGAGAAGTTGCTCTCCACAAGACCTGGGAAGAATTGAAAGAAATGATGATGAGAAAGTTCTGCTCTCGCGCAGAAATTCAGAGCTTGCAACAAGAATTCTGGAACCACACCATGGTAGGAACGGATATCGATGCCTACACCAATCGTTTCAACGAGCTTTGCCAGCTGGTGCCAGACATGGCAAACACAGAAGAAAAGAAAATCGAGAGGTACATCTTTGGGTTACCTCCTGTCGTTAGAGTCCCGCTCAACGCCGCCGCACCTCCGACCTTTGACGAGGCGGTTGCGCGAGCCATCACCCTTACAAGGGATACGGTTCGTGCGGGTATGTTGACTGCTCGCTTGAACGAGCAGCGAACCTCTGACTCCAAGAGGAAATGGAACTCCCACCGAGGATCAGACTCCAAGCAACCACCGCCCAAGAAGCAGGAAAGCACAAGGGTTTACGCGATTCAAGCCGCGGAACCATCAAGGAAAGGATACAGCGGGCCTCGCCCATGGTGCAGCAAATGCAAGTACCACCACGATGGTGAGTGCACAAAAATCGAATGCGCCAAATGTGGCAGACCAGGACACAAGGCGATGAATTGTCGCATCAGAGAAGCTGGATCGAGCGACAGCTGCTACGCATGCGGGAAGCCTGGACACTTCAGTCGGGATTGCCCACAGAAAGGAAACCAAGCTCGCGGGAGAGCTTTTGTGATTGGCGCGGGTGAAGCAAAGGAAGAGCCAAATGTGGTAACCGGTACGTTTTTGCTTAACGGTCATTATGCATCTGTCTTATTTGATACTGGCGCTGACCTAAGTTTTATATCCCATGAGTTTAAAAACTCCCTGGGCTTAGCAACCAGTAGGCTAGACAAACCTTATACTATAGAACTAGCCAATGGTAGGCAGTTATGCGCGAATGAAAGGACTGAACAATGTGTATTAGTCATGGGAGGTCATGAGTTCAATATTAACTTGTTGCCAATAGATTTGGGAAGTTTCGATATTGTGGTAGGTATGGATTGGTTGGTCGAAAATCTCGCGGAGATTGTTTGTCATGAGAAGCAGGTTCGGATTCCACTGTTGAACGGAGAAACTTTGATGATTCAAGGGGAAAGAAGGGGAGTTGCGACGAAACTGATTTCGTGCCTAAAGGCGCGTAAGTGCCTAAGGAAAGGGTGCTACGCCTTCCTGGCGCATGTAGTAGAGAAAGGAGATGAGCGAAGAATTGAAGACTTACCAGTAGTGCGCGAATTTCCAGAAGTTTTTCCTGAAGATTTGCCCGGGTTACCGCCGCCGCGACAAGTCGAGTTTCGTATTGATTTGGTCCCAGGAGCTGCGCCAGTAGCTCGAGCGCCTTATCGCTTAGCTCCATCTGAGATGCAAGAGCTATCCAATCAGTTACAGGAACTATTGGATAAGGGTTTCATACGCCCAAGCTTTTCACCTTGGGGAGCTCCAGTACTGTTTGTAAAGAAGAAAGATGGTTCGTTCAGAATGTGTATTGACTACAGGGAGCTGAACAAGCTGACAGTCAAAAATCGGTACCCCTTACCGAGGATTGACGACTTATTTGACCAGTTGCAGGGATCCAGTTATTATTCGAAGATAGATCTACGGTCAGGATACCACCAACTTAGGGTCCATGAGGAAGACGCGCCAAAGACAGCCTTCCGAACCAGATATGGCCATTATGAGTTCTTAGTGATGCCTTTCGGGCTAACTAATGCGCCGGCTATATTCATGGATCTGATGAACCGTGTGTGCAAACCATACTTGGACAAGTTTGTGATTGTGTTTATAGATGATATTTTGATTTACTCTCGAACCAAGGCCGAGCATGAGCAACACCTGAGAATGATTTTGGAATTGTTAAGGAAAGAAAAGTTGTATGCGAAGTTTTCCAAGTGCGAGTTCTGGCTTAGAGAAGTTCACTTTCTCGGTCACGTTGTTAACGAGAAAGGAATTCACGTCGATCCTTCTAAGGTTAAAGCCATCGAAAACTGGGAAGCGCCAAAAACCTCAACTGAGGTGAGGCAATTCCTTGGGCTAGCTGGCTACTATCGACGCTTCATTGAGAACTTCTCCAAGATAGCTCTACCTCTGACCGCGCTAACTCAGAAAGACAGGATGTTTGTTTGGGGCGAAAACCAGGAAGCAGCGTTTCAAATGTTGAAGCAGAAGTTATGTAGTGCGCCAATTCTATCTCTGCCCGAGGGGACAGATGACATCGTTGTTTACTGCGACGCTTCACATCAGGGACTTGGATGTGTCCTTATGCAGCGAGACAAAGTCATAGCGTATGCCTCGCGCCAACTTAAGACCAATGAGAAGAACTACACAACGCATGATTTAGAACTTGGAGCTGTTGTCTTCGCGCTAAAGATTTGGCGCCATTACCTCTACGGTACGAAATGTGTAATCTTTACGGATCATAAGAGCCTCCAACATATATTCGATCAGAAGGAATTAAACATGAGGCAACGAAGATGGGTTGAATTGTTGAATGACTATGATTGCGAGATCAAGTATCATCCGGGGAAAGCGAATGTGGTAGCAGACGCGCTAAGCAGAAAGGAGCGAATAAAAACGCTACGAGTCAAGGCTCTAAGATTGACCATTCACGCAGATCTCGCTACTCGCATCCGAGAAGCTCAGCAAGAAGCCTTGAAACCAGAGTTTGTTAAAAATGAATGCCTTGGAGGTATGGTTAAAAGTTTGGAACTGAAAGAGAACGGCAATCTATATTTCGCTAACCGCATATGGGTCCCTCTCAAGGGAGGATTGCGCGAGCAAGTTTTAAACGAAGCTCACAAGACGCGGTATTCCGTACATCCTGGCGCAGACAAGATGTACCAAGATGTTAAAATGTTGTATTGGTGGCCCAATCTTAAAGGCGCCATCGCGACGTATGTCAGTAAGTGCCTGACGTGTTCGAAGGTAAAGGCTGAATACCAGAAACCATCGGGGTTGCTTCAGCAGCCAGAAATTCCCATGTGGAAGTGGGAACAAATCTCTATGGACTTCATCACCAAACTACCAAGGACACCTGGGGGTTATGACACGATATGGGTTATTGTAGATCGGCTAACTAAGTCAGCGCACTTCCTGCCGATTAAAGAAACTGATAAAATGGAAAAGTTAGCCCGACTATATATTCGAGAAGTAGTTTCAAAACATGGAGTCCCAGTGTCCATCATTTCTGATAGAGATAGTCGGTTCACCTCAAGGTTTTGGAGATCATTACAAGAGGGGTTAGGTACTCGACTGGACATGAGTACGGCTTATCATCCTCAAACGGATGGACAAAGCGAACGAACGATCCAGACATTGGAAGATATGCTGCGCGCGTGCGCGATCGATTTTGGAGGTAGTTGGGATACCCACCTCCCGTTGGTTGAATTTTCTTACAATAACAGTTATCACACAAGCATTAAGGCTGCGCCGTTCGAAGCTTTATATGGGCGCAAGTGTAGATCCCCACTGTGTTGGGCTGAAATGGGCGACAAGCAAATGACTGGTCCAGAAGTGATCCAAGAAACAACAGACAAGATTTTTCAGATAAGGGATCGCCTTAAGGCAGCACGCGACAGACAGAAAAGTTATGCTGATATGAGAAGGAAACCGTTGGAGTTTCAAGTAGGGGATAAAGTACTTTTGAAAGTCTCTCCATGGAAGGGAGTCCCCCGTTTCGGTAAGCGAGGAAAGCTAAATCCGCGCTACATTGGACCTTTTGAGATCCTGGAGAGGATCGGTCCAGTTGCTTATAAACTCCGTCTACCCGCCGAACTCAGTGGAGTTCATGATACGTTTCATGTATCCAACCTCAAGAAATGTTTATCTGACGAAACGTTGATTATACCGATGGAAGAAATTCATATTGACAAACAGCTGCACTTCGTAGAAGAACCTATAGCAGTAACCGATTGGAAAGAACAAAGGTTGCGCAGAAGCAGAATCAAGTTGGTAAAAGTTCAATGGAACTCAAGGCGTGGGCCTGAATTCACTTGGGAAAGAGAAGATCAGATGCGCATGAAATACCCACACCTCTTTCAGAACATGGCTTCTGCCAGCAACGTCTCCTAAATTTCGGGACGAAATTCGTTTAACGAGGGGAGAATGTGACACCCGGTAAATTCCCCAATCCCTTAAACTAAGTAATCAACCTAATAATTAGGTGATTGTAAATATTATGCGCGCCATGTTAGTCAGCGCGTGCATTTGTTATGTGCGCCCTGCGCGAGCGCGCTATGTTAAGAATCAGCGCGGGCACATTATGTGCGCCCGGCGCGAGCATATGTTAGAATCAGCGCGGGCATTTGTTTGCCCTGCGCGAGCGCGCCATGTTAGTCAGCGCGTGCATGTTATATGCGCCATGCGCGAGCGCACCATGTTAAGAACCAGCGTGGGCATATGTTATATGCGCCATGCGTGAATGTTTTGGCTTTATGTTTTCATGTAACTTAACGTTGTCTAATGGGTTGACCGTCACGCATGATGCTAAGGCGGGTGCACCCTAAATCGTTTATGCGCGTGCGGAAGGGAACTAACCTCCCCGCATGGCGGGAACATTGAGAGCTAGTTTGTCTGAAGCTCCAGGATGGAATTGACTTCAACATGACTGATCACTATGTTGAAATACCAAGACCACCTGGAGAATCTACAAATGAAACTCAAATGTCCCTAACTGCGAGAAGGTTACGCACCTACCCGCAGCAAAGAAATGTTCTACACGCAGAAAGCTATGCGCACCAAGTTATACGCGCAGAACACTTAGTCAAAATGTTCAGATTTACGGAAATTGTTCCCGCCCAAAAGAAAACAGTAACGTGTTTCAGAAAATTTCTACTTTTTACTGTGCACTGGCAAAAGCACACTGTAGCATGAACAGTCAACTATCAGCCACCCTACTTTCACCAACCACAGACCTGCATGTCCTGCAAAAATCAGAATCTTTCACCCACTCCTCCACTTTTGAATAAATAATAATACTTTCCATACTTTATCATCATCACACCTAGATATGAAAAGATTACAATCCCCTAAATCAAGGGATTGTGTTCCATTGAATTTGCCTATAAATATGTAACCTAAAATTATCACTCAACACACTTCAAACTTCTCTCTTAAAACTGCAAATCTGCCCTGAATCATCTCCCAAGCATCTATTTTGATTTTCAATTCCGTTCCTGTTACAAGGTAAGCCGAGATTATAACCTTGAGATCTACTTTCCGACCCATATATCTTGATCTTAATATACATATTTGTTATTTAATCGTATTCTAGACCTTCGATTCCGAGGCCAACACCAAGAAAACCCGAATCTCGATTAATTCCATAACAAGAACCACAGGTGAGTCTCACAGCCCCTATTTTCACTGTTTTCACTGTTTTTAAACTGTTTTCGGGGCGAGGGACACGTACTTAAATAATGATTTATCATGGTATACTTACAAGCTATGCAAGCGATTTTGTGTTTAAGTTATGTTTCATGATGAGCAATGCGAATGGTTATCTAAGGTTTTCGATGTATGTGCGCTAGAACTCGAGTAAGTGATCACTTTACCATTGGAACTCTAAGGGTAGGGACTGCTGGTTTGATCCACCCACTCGTAGGGGTCGCACCACTTTGCATGGACGAGCGCCTTGTTTTCCGGCACAACGTCCGCGCGTAACCCGCGGGACGGTAATATGTTATTTTAGCTCGTAGTGGCAGCGCCACTTTGCATAGACGAGCACGGTTTTTCAGAAGTGTCCGCGCGTAACCCGCGGGACGATATTACATTGTTTTAGCTCGTAGTGGCAGCGCCACTTTGCATAGACGAGCACAGTTCCCAGAAATGTTCGCGCGTAACCCGCGGAACGATTTTTACCAGAATATATTGATAGAGCTATGTTTTACCAAGCATGTGTTTTAATGAGGCTAACAGAATTATGTTTCAGAATGATTATGATGCAATACGATTTATCAAGTTACTAAAACTTGTGAACTCACTCAGTTTATACTGATTCAAATGTTTTTACGTGTCTTTCAGGAAATAACTAGGTAGCGCATGGAGTCACACTTAGAGCACCACACGCTGAACATCTAAAACAAGCTTTTTGGAAGATTTTGGTTTTATCCCCTCGATGCGCACGGTTACCCGCCGCGCAAGGGGATATGGCGAGGAAATCTTCAGTTTTATACTTGGATGTTTTTATGTAACTTTTAAACAATGTAATGTATTAAACATTTCTTACGCAATGAAAATCTTTGAATGTTTGCAATGGCCCGTGCTTAATTATCAATCCCCACTCGCGCGCGCCCGGCTGTTTCCGCCGCTCAGGGCCGGGTGTGACATCTAGCCACCTTCTTTGTCTCATATTCAACTCTTTCTGCTCGAAGAAGTACTTCAAACTCTTGTGAACCGTATAGATTGTACACTTAGTACCATACAAGTAGTGTCACCAAATCTTAAGAACATGTACCACAGTTGCTAACTCTAAGTCATGCGTCAGGTACGTGCATTCGTGAACCTTCAATTGTCTAGACGCATAAGCTATGACCTTTCCTCGTTGCATCAACACGCAACCTAACCCTTGATATGAAGCGTCAGCATAAACGACCAAATCCTCGTTACCATCGGGGTAAAACAAGAATCGGAGCTTGCGTGAGCCTCTTCTTTAATTCTTCAAACGCCTCTTCCTGGAACTTACCCCAACTGAATACTACAGTCTTACGGGCTATACTAGTCAACGGTGCGGCTATCTTGGAGAAACCTTGAATGAATCTCGGATAATAGTTGGCCAACCCTAAGAAACTGCGTATCTCAGTCGGATTTTCCGGTGTCTTCCAATTCTTTATCGCCTCAATCTTCGCTGGATCCACAGTAATCCCCTCAGGATTGATTATGTGACCAAGAAACTGCACTTCCCGCAACCAGAACGCGCATTTCGAGAACTTGGCGTATAGTTTCTCTTCTTTCAAGACTTCCAATACTTCTTTCAGATGCTTAGCATGATCAGACTCGCTTTTCGAATAAGTCGGTATATCATCTAAAAAACGATAATCGCCTTGTCTAGCATTGGCCGACATACCCTATTCATCATGTCCATGAATGCCACGGGAGCATTCGTTAGACCGAACGACATCACGAGGGACTCGTAGTGTCCATACCGCGTCCGAAACGCTGTTTTAGGAATGTCTGCCTCTTTCACCTTCAACTGACGATAGCCTAATCAAAGGTCTATCCGCGAGAACCAGCTGGCACCTTGCAATTGATCGAACAAGTTGTCAATCCGTGGCAACGGATATCTGTTCTTCACTGTAAGCTTATTCAGCTCACGATAATCTATACACATTATCATGCTTTCGTCTTTCTTCTTCACGAACAACACCGGCGCGACCCACGGGGAGACACTCGGTCGTATTAAATCTTTGTCGAGGAGTTCTTGCAGTTGGGACATCAATTCTTTCATCTCGGGCGGCACCAGTCGGTACGGTACTTTCGCGACGGGTTGTGCTCCTGGTACTAACTCAATTTGAAACTCTACCTCTCGTTCCGGTGGCAACCCCGGAAGGTCTTCAGGGAACACTTCGGGATAGTCGCACACTATTAGAACATCTTTCACTTCCTTTGCCTCCGCCGAAGTGTCGACAACATACGCCAGGTAGGCACCGCACCCTCTCCTTAACATCTTATCGGCTTTTATCATCGAAATGACGTTAAGCCCCTTACTTTCCTTATCACCATAAACCGTCACTGTACCACCATCCAAGGACTTTAACCTTATTAACCTACTCTTACACACTATCTGAGCCTCAAACTCAGACAGCCAATCCATTCCCAAAACCACGTCGAACCCTCCTAAGGTCATTACATAAAGAGTAACAGGGAACTCGCGTACCTCTAACTCTATCTTACCGTCCTTAACCATTCTCATTATCCTAACAGAGGTATCACTAGCCGTTTCTACCATAAATGTTTTAGGCACGCGACTACATTTCATTTTAGTTATCTTACAGAATGTTACATCTACGAAACTTCTATTAGCACCTAAATCGAACAAAACAGAAGCAGAAATACCGTTTACGAGAAATGTACCTGTCACAACATCGGGAATCTGTTTGGCTTGTTCCTGGGTCAGCATGTAAGCCCTTGTCTTTGGCCTGTTCTTCTCAACCTCTTTCTTCCTACTACCTCCATTTTCACCCTCAGTGCATTCTCGAGCCATATGACTTGTCTTCCCACATTTGTAGCAGGTGGGTTTTGCGTTACATTCATGAGCATAATGCCCCGCCTTCCCGCACTTAAAATAGACATTTGACCCAAGTTTGTGCTCTCCTCCATGGGGCTTCTCGCATTTATGACACACATCAGTACCAGCACTCCACTTACATTCACCACCATGAATTTTCCCACAAGTCTTGCACTGCTTTCTTTCCCACACCTTTTGTTTCATGTCTCTCGGGTTCCACAATTGAGTACCGTGCCTTTTTCCATGATTATCCCACTTCTTATCTTCCTTCACTTCCACCATAATGTCATCCACCGCCAAGTCATCATAAACCATTTCCGCCAGTTCAACCGCGAAATCAAAAGTAGTAGGTCTATTCGCCTTGACCAGTGTGCGAGCGTTCAGTGGAAGTCCTTTGATGTAACACTTGATTCTCTTGGCTTCATTGTTCACCATCTCGGGCACCAGTCTCGACATACGGTTAAACTCAATAGTATACTCGCGGTGTGTCATCTTCCCCGCCTTCAAGTTCAAAAACTTCATCTCCGGTTTCTCGACCTCAGTATCAGCATAGAACTTCCTCATTACCATCTTCCTCAGATCATCCCACCTCATAGCCTTAATCTCAGCAGCAGACTTTCTTTGTTCAACAATTTCCCACCAAAACATAGCTTCATCCACAAATGATTGGGTAACGAAGCCCACAGCTTGGTTGGGACGGCACTCGCTAATGCGGATAACCTTATCCATGGCGGTTATCCACTGAAGAGTAGCAATTGCGTCACCAGTACCGGTTAGCTTAGGTGGGTCACAACCTTTGAAGGTTTAGTAGTTGCAACCACCTCGGCCTCTCTTACCATCATTAACATTCACAAGAGGAGCTTCGCTTGATGCCTCATCCTCAGTCTCAGTATCCTCCTTACTACCCTCCCCAAACTCCTCAACGGTCTTAGTACGGCTTTCAGTAGACTTGTCCGATTGGAGATTCTTCACTGCAGCAGCAACAGCTTGAGTAATCGCAGCTTGAATAGCAGGATCTAGCTTATACTCTTCTTCTCTCTCAGTTATGCTCCTTTCTTCCTCAGTCTTGATGATTGGTTCCTCGGGGGGTACTCGGGTAACACGTGGCCTACCACGACGTCCCTTGCGTCCTCCTTGTTCAGCAGTCTTAGTACCAGCCATTTAAATTCGAAAGGAAAAACACAAACATCATCACATGAGGAAACTATTTAGTACAAGGATAGTAAGGCTGCAGGTAATCACAGTGGCCAGCTGGGATTAGCTGCTCACGTTACTCTCTGTATCCTTTACACTTCCTTTCGTGAGTCTACTTGTGCTCGGTTCTACTTAAAGCAGTTAAACAGTTAAACATTTCAAACATAAGCAAGCAATTCTATCTTAAACAATTCATATAAACCTTTTACTTATCCCTACGTTATACGTAAGGAAATTTACGTATTAAGCTTGCTTGAGTGACACATGGCATTCTCTGACTGGCATCTTCTTTCTTTCTTCTATTCGTCCCATTCTCTGTTCAAGTCTAACCATGTAGGATGCTTTTTCTCTCGAACTTATGCTCTGATACCAACCTGTAAGGCCCCCGTCCCGAGTGCCCTACTTTCACACTGGTTGGATTTACTCTTTCACATAATTCGTAAAATCAGAGTTAATTAAATCATTTCGCGGAAGTAAAAGTCGTTCATTCATACATAACATAAACATCTTGCCTTGAAATAACGTAACATAAGTCTTAAACATAAAACATAAATGACACAGGTGTCTTCTTCATAACGATGCCAGTCTTCCTCCTATTTCCACGTGTCCTCATCAAGCAACTTGTCTCATTCTACCTACCTGCGTGCATACTAAAAGTCAGCTACGCTGAGTGAGTTCTAGTTAATTAACATACATTATATTCACTTACTTACTAATACGTGTCCGAAGATACGTATTAATACTTATCTGTTCGTCTATCATTCAATCATACATACATACTTACATTCATACATTCATACTTCTTTTTAACCACATACCTCGGATACTATAAAGATCCGGTCCTCACTTACCTTGGATATTATAAGGGTCCAGACCCTACATACCTCGGAATTAATAAGGATCCGATGTCCTACATACCTTGGATATCCTTAGAGTCCAGTCCCTACTTACCTTGGATATTATAAGGGTCCAGTGCCCTACATACCTCGGTTATTATTAGGCCCGGTGCGCTCTAACATACCATACCATTCTACCTTCGTTACATTTTCTTTCTACTTCCTTTATTCATAACTAATATAACAGCTACGTGCATACTAGTTAAACAATCCATATCATTCACATTCATACTCATACATAAATCTAACATACACTTACCATTTAAGTTAAGTGTATAAATCTACACACATCGTAGTATGCACACAGCCCCAAAAACATAACACATAGAAGGGGTTAGAACTCACCTGGATCCTGTTGCGTTCACCGTTAATAGTAATTCCTTTCTTTAACTGTGCCCGACTAACTGTTAATAATACACACGTATTAAATCTCTATATTTAGTCCTTTACTTATTTTATAAAATTAACGGAGTTAACTTTTAGGTTAACCGAGCCGACATGCAACCTTCTTGAATGGTTTGTATGAATTTAACATACTTAACCTTATTTATTGCTATTATATATATATATATATTATATTCACTTCATTATTATTAACGCACGTTCCCAAATGTTTATGAGTTAATGTTCTTAAGTGGGTTCGGGTTTGTGTGTTTGGCTCATTTTCATCTTATATTCATTTACTTGAGGCAGGTCACGGGTTGTTTGTCACACCCCGACTTAGGGCCTAGGTGCGACACCCGTTAGTTGGTATCTATTTTGAAAATATATTAGAGTTACGGGTTATTAGCCAAAGTCTTTAAAATATAATATTCATTTATAAAATGTTAGGTTAGAATACCCGTTAGATATTGTATAACAAAATATCAACGGAAGTCTTTTCAGATAAAATATTATTATATTAAAACTCGGGAATTGAATACTCGTTTGATAATTTAAATGCATATCTTTTTTTTTAGTATCATTCTTTATAATATTCTGAATAAAATATCTGAGCCATCAGATCACCTCTAATGACTATGTCTCCAATCTTCTATCAGTCTTGCCTGTCAGTTCTATTCTTTACATTTTTCCCTAAAATGTGGGGGAAAAATACGTCAGCACACAGCCGGTGAATGACGCTAACTCAATAATACCATTGCATAAACAATAATAATACCTTTCTGACAATACTCATTAGGCACCCAACTCAATTGGGTTACAATTACCCTAAGTACATGTACAATTAATCATATACACAATTTCATTTCTCTGATCAGTCCCGTAGACTACCAGAGGCATGTTTGATGATATGCATGGCCTCGGGGAAACTCCGAGTCACCATGTATGTATGGATCCAGACACATGTATACTCTTAATCTGAGCATGCCCGTTTCTTATTATTGTAACACAAAGTTTTAAGGATTCGTAAATCCTATGCAAACAGTTCACACTCTAAAAGAGTTGTAAAAGTTTAGGGCGTATTCACCTTTTATGATTGTAATCAGTTTCTGACACTGATTCCTGTATATTGATCAGTTTCTGTTACTGACCCCTGTTTGTAAATCAGTTTCTGTTACTGATTCTTGTTTCCGTTTTCAGCTTTCAGGTTGATTGATTGATTGTTATCTCGGACCTATAGCACGAGAATAACATTTATATAAATATCTAGATCTACAATCTAGCTTCAGACCCCGTAGTCTGTTTAGTATAGCTATAACCTTGATAAATCATTTGTTTGAACTAAACACGTGGACCCTTAGTCCTTTTGTTTGTTTATCAATTATATATCAAGTTTCTTCTTCAGAAAGAAACATTTATATCAGGTTTCTTCTTCAAGAAGAAACATAACTTTAACTTTGACCTGTGTGAATGAATAGTATGTTTCTTAATCATTAAGAAATACTATTTTAACTATACCCTTTGTATGTAAATGATTGCTTTTCTTAATCATAAAGAAACAATAAGTTGACTATAACCTTTGCTTATGAAAAGTTATATTATATTTATCAGTGATCAAGGTTCGGGCTATACCCCCGACTATGGTCTAAGCTATTATAATAATAATAATAATAATAATAATAATAATAAAACAATAACTTAATCAGAACCCCTACCTCACGCGGGTATTTGGAGTTAACAGCCTATGACTGATCGAGCGACACTTCTACTCTATATCACGTATTACTGCTTAAACCATCAGAGCTTCGGAGCTTGGCATGTTCCACGAGGTCGGCACGCAAACCGAGGCTAACTATGTGTGAAAGTGTGTGTTTGAGGTGTGAGATAGGAATGTCGTGAGCCTCCTCTTTTATAGCCGAGTTTGGGTACCATCGCGTAGCACGACAGCCCCCTAGCTTAGGGCATCGCGTAGCGCGATGTCAGGCGGATTGACGCGTGGCTGCTGACTTAGCTCTAGCGTCTGCCACGTGTCCCCTGGTCGCGATACGTGTTGTTGCGTCATCGTAGGCCATCGCGTAGCGCGATGGTCTTGAGTTTGGGCTCATCGCATAGCGCGATTGGTTCCAAAACTCATATTTCCATTTTTAGTCCCTCGTCTTTGATAACTTGACACTTCTTGATCATACTTCCGTTTTCCAAAAATACTAAAGCGGCTCTTATGCGGCTCGCGGCGATGCGAGCGTGCGAAGTGCAAAGTGCGCCATCAACACGCCACATTACGCCCATCGCCCAAGTCCTGTCGGAGTTCGTGCGCGTCGAGTGCTTCGCACCCTCCGCTAGGACTATGGAGAGTGATTAGCCATATTAAAACATTTCTATGAAAACTGCTTCCTTATAAAGAGCTTCCATTTCTTTGTTTGTTTCCATGTGAGACGAAAATTTCATTCCTTATTTATACCCATGGGAATGTTTCCCTTTTCTTCCATCTTTCCACGTGGGATGAAATTTTCTTATTTCCTTAACATAAGAACACTTAATTTTTTTCTCATTTCATTTTTCCATGACTTATCTTGAGGATATTTTTAATCCTTCAACTTTCAAAGTTGACAACTTTAGTCCAAAATAAATATGAGTTTTTCCTAGATGTTACATTGTTAGACGAGTAGGGTCTCGGGTCTCGTTTACTTTCTTGCCATCTTTCTTTTACAAGTACTTTTATTATTATTATTATTATTATTATTATTATTATTAATATTATTATTATATAAATACTTCCCCAATCCCCCCCCCCCCCCCCACCATCTAACTTAACCCTACCCGACCCCCTTCCACTTTCCTTCTTCTTCTTCTTTAACCCACGGCAGCCTCCCGTCGCCGCCACTTTCCCTCCATATCCGGCCATTCACATCCACCACGCCGCCGCTGCCAGCCCATAACTCCGACGACCACCACCATGGCACGAAAGCACAAGGGTTCCCTACGATTCGCTTCGCAAACCAAGGGTTTCGCACGGGATTTCGCATAGGTTTTTCGCATGGGTTCTTCGCTTCGCACGGGGTTCTGATTTCGCACGAAGTTTTGATTTAGCATCGGTGGGTTCGCATCGCCGGAGTTCGCTTCGCTTGGCCGGAATTTCACACGGGATGCGAAGCTTCTAACTTCGCACGAAAGGGGTTTTCTGACGAACCTACTTCTGTTTTGAGTGTTCATCGGTGGTCGGAAAGGGGCAGGTTTGGGTTCGATTTTACAGGGGTTCGGACACGAGGCTTATTATAGCTCAGAGTTGAGTTCAGGCGCTAGACTTGGCCGAGCACTTGGATTCGGGTCTCCTTCTCCGGCCAACTGTCGAGATCCGGGTTTCACTGGACCCGTGTGAACATATTATCATCATTTGGGTCATGTCAAACAATTATTATTATTGTTTATTTATTGTTAGATTGATGAAAACGTGTTTATCTTAGCTCGCTTATGTCGGTTGACTCGGTTTAATCGTTATTAATATCATGACAGTGAAATGAAATGAAATGAAAATAACTATAAATTGTTTACCTTTTGGTGAGATTGAACTAGATCTAGGATATATGAATTGGAAATATTTGGTGTCCAGGGGTTTTGTTGTGTATGGGTGTGTGTACAATGATAAGGGAATGATAATGGAATGATGAGGATATAATAAAATTAGGGTTTTAGGGGTTTAAATAGGCTAAGCCCAAAAGCTTTTAGGCCCAAATCATTCTTAAGTCCATTAATCCTCCTTAACCTTATCCACTATCTAAATATTATTTAATTAATTAAATAACGCCCAACGATACAGTAACTACTTAAAACTCGAAACATTTATTTATTCATGTATTGAAACGAGGACGTTGCACATCCTTTATAAAATTCAGTTTCGGATCGTCGGTTGAATACGGTCTCGTTCCCTTACCTTTGTTTTTTTGGTTGAAATGGGTCAGTTAGTTTGTATTTATAATAAAAATAATTTATCTTTTTCCGAAAAAAGTAACCATTGGGGGGGAGGGGGTTTGGCAATGGCCAAAAAGGATGAGGGGTGAATATAAGGGTCGTCAAGATGGTCCCCTCATGCATGACTGGGGTGGGGGGGCAGTGTTCAAGGGCTGTAAAACCCCCCATCCACATGAGCGGTGTATTAGGGAAGAAGGCGTTCCTTTCATAAACCCTTCAGTACCATAAGATTCTACCGTTAAGATTGGTCTCTTCAAGTTTATCCGCAATTGCCCTTACCTTGAACCATTGTGATTAGTGATGTCGCTATCGCAATGCTTAGGGACGAAAACGCTTGAGCTTTACCGACCGAATAAGCAGCATTTTAAATATTTTCTTTTTTACAAATTATTTTGACGAACTATTTTTTGCGTTTTAACAATTGGTTTTACCGGCGCTGTTTATACCGTAACGAACGTAATGAATGCTAAAAAATTCGTGTCGGCTCGCCATCGTAATGCTCGGTTTTACCCGCTACTGTTTTACCAGCGTCTGGGTTTCTATTCTCGAGTTTTAACGACCGATTAGTCATTTTAAATATTTAATTTATTTATATATTAATCTTTTTATATGTTAATTCGAAGAATTTATTTTTTGGGTTTTATAATGGTACCATTACGAACGTAATTGGTACCGAACAAATATGAGTCGACTCGTGGCTGCAACGATTAGACTTTACCAACTCCTGGCTTTATCGGAGTGAATAAACATTGTTTTAGATATGTTAAGTTTTTTTATAATGCTTTATACGAGTGCCGCTATTTTTTTGGGTTTTTAAATTTATTTTAAATATGTTAATTTGACGAATATATTTTTTAGGTTTAGTTTGGTACTGTAACAAGCTTAGCCAATACTAACCGAAATCTCCGTGCAATACATGCGGTAAAATCAGTGTCGTTACCGTTACGACCTACTTATTATGGTGGTTTTTTATTATTATAAGTTGCACGAACGTTGCCACCATTTCTTGCGTTGACATACTATTTATTTAATTTAGTGTTAGTATTTTAATGAACTTAACTCCTACAAACCGAATGCGCAGCCATAACACGACGGCATATAAACATATCCCAAATGTCTCCGCGAAACACACCGGGTTAAACACCGGTATGAATTGTATTAGTTTAAATTTGAAGTTATAACTTTAATTATATCTTTATGTAACTTTTAAGACAGATCCAACTACTAAACCCAGGGCCGGCCCATAGGGGGGGGAGGGGGTTGGGTGGTCGAAAGCCACAGGCCTGACACCCCGCTAGGCCCGTTTTTTTTTAATTATATGTATTTTTATTAAAACAATATGTATATTTAGTGTTTAAACTCACTTGCATAAACATTAGCTTGATATAGTGGCAAAGAGGTATTACTCACAACCAAAAGGTTATGGTATCTAGCCTCAGTTGAGATATGTTAAATACTATTTTTATACAAAGTTTTTACACAACCTAAATTATAACCAATTAAGCCCATATTAAAATTAAATTGTTAAATCCAACAAAATATTTATATTATTTAAGGTCCAAAAAAATTTTTCGTCTTCGGCCCAAAAATTTTTTTGTTTTCTCGGAGCCGGGCCTAACTAAACCTAAACAGAGGATTAGATAACCGGTCTTGTTAGTAATATATTGACGGTAAATTGTAATGCCCCTTCTTTCAAAGAGAAGATGATGGATTATTCATATTTCACTTGATGGTCAGAGACGAATTGAAAGCTAAGCAGTGGTAATTCTAAATATTCCTCAAGGAAAAAATAGAGATGTTTTCTCCGTTACCCATAATATGTGGATAATTTGTGTACAAAAATATAACTAATGAGGTTATAGTAAAAGTCAATTGCAAAGGAAAAATGTAACGAAAGCAGTCAAAGGAAATAAAATGACAAATTCAGCATCATACACTATCGCACTACTGTTCATTAACAGTTCAAACCCAAAATGCAATAAACGAGTGCCACTATTTATATAACTTTCACACAAAACAAAATTAGTCACCATCATAAAATTGTAAATCATTAAAATTATTCTTTTTAACTAAAAGAAAAAACGTAGAAACAATGTTTTAAAAACCGATATTTTACTCGTACCGGATTTAGTTCGAAAACGGTATAACCGGTTGAACCGGAATGTACCAGGAGGTTCAACCGGATTGATTAGATTATATATACATACAATTTCAACTCAAAAAATAACCCAAAAGTACATTAATAAACATTACACTTGAACCAAATACCACACATAAACAATTGTCGAGTCGGATAGAAAGTTTCTACTTTGTATACGGAATTAGCTCAGTAATAAAAGATGTAAATAAACCAACATTAGATTTGCATTATACAAAATTGGTTTATCAACGAATTATCGTTTGCCGTGTTTAGTCGTTTCATATTTATCCGCTATATTATAAAGTCATTTTTAATAAAATATGAGCCGCAAAAAATCTTAAAACCTGTTGGATTTAAAACCAGTTTGCTGGTTTAAACCGGTATTTTTTTTAAAAACCGGCGGTACGATATTCTAGCAAAACGCTTAAAAATACCAGACTCTAAATATCGGCTGTATTACGAAAATCCGGTACAACCGGTTTAATCGGTTGGTAGGTATCGGTTTTAAAATATTGGTAGAAAGAACATCACGCTAAACATCTTGAAAATGTTACCATCTCCTCCCAGTTTACACATCATGCTGGCAAATGTCATACGTATATAACAAATAAGTACGAGATACTGTCTGTGTAAATCATTAAAATTATTGGTTTCACGTGTAGATCCACCCAATTATTTTCATCATGTTCGAACAAAAACAATTTTAGTACCAAAAGTGCTAGGATAATAGAGATGCTGGATTCTTGAAGATATTCTTGAAACTATAACGGATGAAGCTTGTAAGAACAATAACAATAATAATAATAAGCAGCATTAAGCACTCGCATTACTAGTTCCTAAAACAATCAAACCGTGGAATTCATTCTACGCGTTGTGGTGGAGACGCAATGGAAATTTGGTCAATATAAGTTCAGTTTGTTATGATACAAGTACGATACGGCACATGCTATAGCAACTGAAAGAGAATACCCAAAACTAAAGCCAAAATACGACCAAAAAGACATCTATGCATGTTCGGTTTGTTACGGTGGCTCACTTTTACATATCGAGACATAAATGAAAAAACACGTGGTTACAGCATATTCAGAAATCATGAAAAATTACGTCTAATATAATTTCGTGTTAAATGTCGCATATCCCAATTTATTATAATTAATTAGAATTTAAGCCTCAAGGCGTGATATGTTAAAGAAGTATTTTTAGACTAAATGTGTTAAACATTCCAAACTACAAGGACCAAGAGCGTAATTTACTCTTTACAATATGTACTTGTGTATGCACTAACATAGAAAGAATGCAAACCGTTCCATTTTTAAAAACAATGTGGTTCTTGGTAAGAATTTCATTAAAACTGACATAAAAGAGTTTACATGTCAACCCAACCCGACATATTTTGACCTAAAAACTTATGTCCTGACCTGCTTGACCCGTTTTGACGCATTACAGAATCCACATTTCCCTTTCATCTTGTCACCCGTTAAACTAAACCGCACCAAGTTATCAGCTCTGGCTCAATCGGTATCCAAACGTTTGTGAACATTCCTGCAACCAAAAAGGGCAAACAATCAAATCTTTTGCAAGTGACTGTACAATTGCTTACAAAACAAATCCAAAACAGAAATACCTGATTGGCATTACAAGGGACCTATATTAGTCTCATGAAACCTATCTTTAAATTGTTGTAGTCTTGATGTTATTTATCTTATGAAACCTATTTTAAGAAGAGAACTACAAGAATTGCATAAGCACTTCAACTTACTGTTATGATCATGCAACATAAAGCGGTTATCCCTCCCTCCCTCTGTATACGACATGCATGTAGGCATGTAAACGAACCAAACGCTCAGTGAAACGTCAGGAGCTGGTTCATGAACAGTTCGGCGGGAAGTGCGTTTATTTAGTAAATGAAATAACATGAACAAAAACTTTTGTTTTTTTAGTTAAAACGAACAAACAAAAACACACGTCTCCGTCTCGTTCACTCATTTATGTTCATGAACGTTTGCTAATCTAAATTAAGTTGTCATTAATTTCCATTTATTTCGTTTGTTTACATCTAATCTAACTAATATATTAAAGCAAAACAATTTTGTCCACATGTCCTTCACCTAAGTTGTCCACATAGGCTTTCATGTCATCAACCTTCCATAAATCTATTTTCCACATATTCACAATAAAATTTTAATCAATGGTATTGACTTTTATATTTTTGTAACTTATTAATGTCATTATGATATTAATTATTCTAATTATTGTTAGAATTGTAAAACTTATTAAATTTACTAGGTTTAAATTGTTCATCGTTTATTCTTTAAAATGCACATGCTTCATTCAAAAATCATAACACTCCCCATCGTTTGTAACCAGATTCTTCGCCTCATCTATAACCGGTTCTTCATGATTTATCGGTTTCATAATCCAAACAACATCAAATATGTTCATCGTTTGCAATTATCAGGTATGATTTGTATTTTTGTGTTTAATCGATTTTTGTGAATTACAACATCAACTTTATTCACAATTATTGGATTTAGGGTTTAACTACATGATTTTTTATACTAAGGATTAATAGATTTGATATTTAATCTATTCCTATTAATCGATTTATGTTTTTATCTATTTAGGGTTTAAAGGTAAGATTTTTTTTAAATTATCGGTTAATCGATATGATTTTTAATATGTTTGTTACTTAAAATCTAACTAATATATTATAGCAACACAATTTTGTCCACATGTCCTTCACCTAAGTTGTCTACATAGGATTCCATGTCATCAACCTTCCATAAATCTATTACCCATATTCACAATAAAATTTTAATCAATGGTATTGACTTTTATATTTTTGTAACTTATTAATGTAATTATGATATTAATTATTCTAATTATTGTTAGAATTAAAAAACTTATTAAATTTACTAGGTTGTTCATCGTTTCTTCTTAAAAGGCACATGCTTCATTCAAAAATCATAACGCTCCCCATCGTTTGTATCCAGATTCTTCGCCTCATCTATAACCGACATTTTTTGTTTCAAAATGTTTTTGAACGAAAACTCTATACGGGTGAAAATATAAGTTTAAACCTGGTATGTATTTGTAAGCTTAGTTTTCAAATAATATTACAAAATCTGTTACTAATGTGTTTTTTTTTTCAAGTATAATGGTTCATTTATGTTATATTATTCCTTATTTACTGAATTATTTATTTATAAAGTATTTTCTTTTTATGTTATAGACATAGTTTAACATCTTTTGTAATATCTGCTGGTAAAAAACTTATGTCAAATATTTGTGTTGACTGGATATGTTTTTTACATTTTATATTGTTTCTTGATATGTTTTCCACCCGTGTGTAACACGGGTTATTATCCTAGTTTATTAATATATTCATTAAAATTTTTCGGCCCATTGTAGTTTAGTGATTAGTCTAATTTTAACTTTTAATAATTTTTTAGGCCCAACACACGTTCGCATTTACTTTTTAATTGGCTTTAGCCGTGTAATGCCTGTTCATCTATTTTCAGCTATGATCGTTTACGTTTATGAACCGTTCATTTATATCTTAATGAACAAGCATAAGCCCGTTAATTTTCTTACGAACAAACAAGAATATGAAAACCCCGTTCGGTTAATTGTTTGTGTTCGATTTGTTTACAAGCTTACATGCACAGCTCTATAGCTAAGGCACTCCTTGTGTTTGTGCGCTGCGCGCGCGTGTATGCATGAAAGAGAGAGAACGGCCAATACAATACAAAATTTAAGTAGAGAACTATGAGAACCACATTGAAACTTGTACCTTTTGTTCTAATTGTTATACAGAACTGGTTCTCTCTCTCACCATATCTGACATGCACAATGTGCAAGTACTTGCACAGTTCTCTCCTTAAACTAGTTTTGTGATGAAGGCGTCCTTACATATATGTGTCCTTACTAATACAGTTCTCTACTTATAATCCAGTTAAGCAGTTAAGATAATACTATAGAAGTATAGGCTCTCAAGGCATTCAGTTGCCAGCCAAAAACAAACACAACTTTTACTGAAAGTTTTACTATTCTATGTAATTTTGGTAGTTGGTTGCTAGAATCATAAATTAGTGCATAGCATGTTACTGTGGAAAAAGCCCATGATAAATATATTAAAAGTTATATTATGAATTACCCCACAACATGGTTTTACACTTTTACTTTTCTGCATTTGACCTAAGTAAGAAATCAATATAAATGTCATTTACACCTTTCCACAGATCACACATCAAGATGAGAAGTTATATTAATTACCTCTAAAATCTTTAATACAAAGAACCATCAGAAGTTATATTAATTACCTCTAAAATCTTCAATACAAAGAACCATCAGTATTCTGCAGGACTTCCACTTGCTACCTCATCTACTAAATAAATTGAAATTCAAATGATGATGTAAATATATATGCAGCAAAATGCATATGCATATGCAAATCCATGTAAACAATAAGCAATTGAATGTGCTCTTTACATACCAATAGGCAAACCAGCAGAGACCAATCTGTCTATATTGTCAACACGCCTTTGTATGGACTTCAAAACTGAATTTAGAGACGATACTCGTTTTCTAACACCAGATATTTTTGCAGCATGCTGCATAATGAAAGGTGATGGTGCATCTGCTAGAAGCTGATCCAACTCTGCACAATCACGGCTGCAATGTAATCAAATATTTCATAGACCAGCACACATTCAAGACACCATAAACCTCATATCAGAACAGCACGCCACACAATCAATGAAGCTAATTTTTGTTCAGAATTGACGAGACTATAACCTTTTTAAGCTTGCCAACACACTTGAACTTAAAAATACTAGTCCATCTTTCATAAAGCTAGAAGTTTACTATTTTTTTTTATACAATAATGAAAATGTCGTAAGGTATTGTGTATTATTAATAAACTGTTTATGAAAGTACAATAACAACACTTACAAAGGAAACCTAATCAAAAATTATTTTCTAACCATAGTAATGATATAGCATTAAACCCTAAGACCATGCATAGTGGTCGCTGTCCCTCACCAAACCCCCCCCCCCCAAAACGCCAGCGCCCCCAGGGGTGTTTTGGGCTGAGTTTTGGCTTGGAGAGTTTCCTACAAAACACCAGGTGGGGGAGAGTTTGGCCAATCAAGGTTTTATGACTTCACATTTATATTTTTATTTATATTAAAAAAGCAATAATTGTGTAATCACTGAAAGGGGGTTATGGGGCATTTTACCACTACACCACTTTTAGCAAAAATGCCCCATTGCTGATTGGGATGCCACGTGTTGCAAAACGCACAAAGGTGGAGATTTATGAGGTCTAACAATATATTCTTGCTAATACAATGAAGTGAGTGAAATACTTAGTACAACTCCACATCTATGTTGTAAGAAAGGATGTTAGGAAAAAACGTGTTCCGTAGTTTTTTTAAGAAAAGAAATCGAGAGAAAAGAAGAGAGATGAAAGAAAACGTGTGCTTATTTCCTTCATTCAAAAATTGAAGAGATTTTGAAAGAAGGATTTTAAAAAATAAAATCTTAACTTTTCTTTCCATTTCCTTGGAACTCGGTAGTTAACTAAATCTTTCTCTTCCACTGCCTTTCTTTTCCGTCCTTAACTCTCTTTCCATTCTTTTCTTCGGTTTACTAAACTCGAAAACACAGTGCTCGAGGCCAGATCTGCCAACTTGAGATGATATACTGATGAACTTAACTGCTAGAACTTTAGGTTATTGCATTACTACTGACTTCGTTATAAAACAAATCCTACATAAGAATCTATATTCCTATTTGTTGCTTCAATTTCTTATTATTTCAACCAACAACTAATTCATAACTTCACAAGAGACTTAAACCGACCAAACACCTAATTAACAAATCATTATGTTAATTAATAATAACCTAAAAAGTAAACGAGTATCGAAAGCCCTAATTGCAATAAAGTGGCGTAAGATCAGTTACCGTTGGTGAGACGATCGATGGCGGAAGAAAGGTGATGTTGACTTGCCGAAGTGTGACGAGCTTGAGTATCGAAATCCCTAATTATACTTGATATGGTGTAAGACAAGCCCTTCGCCATTTGAGATGGCCTATTACTGTCATCGACGGCGGTTCCGGTGGTGGTCGCCTCCTCCTCCGGTGGTAGCTCATTGGCAGCGGAACTTTGGTCGTTGGAAACTTCGCCGCCGGAATCGTACGGTCGCTCTTCGCCGGACATTTTTGGATTTGAGGCCGTACAGACGGTAACGGAATTATTATTAGTAAATAAAAGCCCACTTAAATATTTGAAGCCCAATTGACCATGCTCCTTATTACTTATCAAGAAAATTTTGTTTAAAACGTTGCTACAAAATATCGTAATTAAAACAACTCATCTCAAAAAAAAATGATGCCTGGTTCGTTTTTAACACGCTTGTGTGCTCATTACAGGAGTGTCCCTTCTTGTTGGGCTTAGGGACAATGTGTTTGTTGCGGGTCAGGCTATACGCTGATGGTGGAATCAGACAAGGTTGTTAAACACGAGAAAGCTTGCTTAGAGAATCAATACGTGTTTATCCCTTTTGTCTTTGATACATTTGGCTTCTTATCCACGGAGGCCTTGGACTTTCTGAACATGATTTAGCGGGCCGTGCATAGTAATACTTTGGCCCCAAAGACCCAAAACTTTAATTTTAGTAGGACCGGGTTTGCTATAAATAAGGAGGGTTGTAGCGCAACTTGTTATCTATTTATTTGTCACTTCATTGACCATTGTATTCGTTTCAGATTAATAAATTATAGAAATGGGTATTAAAATAAAATAATAAAGATGTCCTTAATTACACAACGATGTGTCTTTAGTTATATGAAAGTGTTTGATTGGTAGTACTTCGTTGTATTCTATAACTTCCAAGCAACATGTATATCTGCATTGATTTTAATCAAGACTAAACGACTACTCAAACGGGAAAGCCACAAACTTAATACCAAGAAATTGCACTTTAGAACTCGGTTACAAAGAGTTTAATTCTTTTCTTCTTTTGATGAATTTAAAATTGTTGTGTCCACGCATTATGAGGTTTATAAGCCTCTTAATGGCTTAGCACATAGCAAGTGCATCAATGAAGATAGTGAGTCCTAGTCGTCTAATTCGATCTTAAATTGCATTTGTCATCAAGATAGATTAGATAACACTCCAGCCATACTTAATTTTAACGGTTTCTACTTTTTAGTGTTAATACCTTCTTGCGTGTTACTAAGTTGAAAGTGCTGGAAGTTTTCATTTTGTTGACTTTAGGGAAGGATGTTAACAGCATAAGGCAATATCAGTAGTCTTACGATAGTTATTTGTAATATATTTTCACGATAGAGAGAGAGGTTGGGTCTTCGGCCACTCGCGCGTCTTTCTTTCGGTGAAAGATGCAATGTATTCAAACCATTTGATGCTACCAGGGGTCCAAGGTCGTATTCTTTTGTTAAAACTGATCTCTAAATTAATAAGCTCAAAATAACTTTAGACGAAAAGATGTTTATGACTGACAGCATCTTTAAACTCAATAGGTCGAACCTGCTAATCCATGGAACATTATAGGGGTGAGCAGGAAACCGAATTAACCGAACCGAAACCGAATTAACCGAAAAACCAAACCGAAGCATTAACCGACGGTTAATTTTTTGTTTTTTTGAAAAACCGAATTTTTGGTTTCGGTTCGGTTTTCCATTTTTAAAAACCGAAAAAACCGAACCGAACAGATATGTGTTTTTACTTAAATATTAATACAATTATATGTGTTTCTTTTAGATGTTATGACCGGAAACAAAACACCAAAAGGATATACCGTTGATGGTGATGAGGATTATGAAGATAATGAAGATTGGGAGTAAACTTTGAAGATGAATAAGGTGAAGAATAAAGAATTGAACTAAAATTTTAGTGTTTTTTTATTAAAAACTTTGTTGAATTTTAAACTTTAGTACTGTTGCAAAGTTGTATTCATTTGGTTCCATAAATGCCTATTTTTGTGTTTTGAATCTAATATGCATTTTCATTATTTTGGAATTTTTTTGCAATGTCTACACACACAAAAAAAACACCGATTATAACCGTACCGAAACCGAAAAAAACCGAAAAATCGAACCGAACCGAACCGTGCTCACCCATATGGAACAAGATGCTGACCCTAATCCGGAGTATACCTCTACAAGAGGCAACATTGTGACCTTAGATCATTAGCATAATCATTGAAATCAAATGAAGTTGAGGCTTTAAATCAAATGGGTGTCTATTTAGTGATGCTACATTTATATAGCATCCACTTCTTGGATGTTTTCTTAGGGTATGTTTTGGTTGGAACTAATAGAATGAAGAGCGAATGGAATGGGAGAAGGAATAGAATGGACAAAGAAATAAAATAGATCATTACAATTCATTTGTCTTGTTTGGTTAACCTATAGGAATGAAATCAATTATTAATTTTATTGTTTGGTATCCAAAAAAATTATAGAAATAAAATATAAATAATAAAAACAATAATATCTCAAAATACTTTTTAACCAAAAAAAACTCCTACAATGGCGACGGTGGTAGCTCCGGCGACGAAAATGGTGGTGGCGGCGGCTATGGTGGTGTCGGCGGAGTTGGTGGTGGTGCTAATGGTAGTGGTGGTGCTGGTTGTTAGGTGGTAGTGTTGTTGAGAAAGTAGGGTGAAGGAGGAATGGAATGAAAAAAAATAAGGGGGGCGGGAAGAATGGTTTTGATGGAATAAGATTCCATGTGTAATAGATGATTTCATTCCATTAAGCAACCAAACATCACTTTTTTTATTCCCAACGTAATGAATCATTCCATTCCTACTGTCATTCCTGCATACCAATCGCTACCTTAGGATTTATTAGTTTGATCCATCTAAGTTGAAGCTATCTTACCCTGATTATTTTCTTATTAAACTTACTTCTTTAACCAATAGAAAAACAAGGGAAAGCAAATCCAATTTCCTGATTTTTTGCATTTAACCTCCTTGAAAGATTTGAACTAATCTCATTTGATTTAAAGCCTCAATGTACGTTTGACCTAATCTTATTTGTTAGTAGGAAATTGATGGGTCTCATGAGTTTTCCAATAACATGTTCTCACGGTTATACTGAGATTGAGGACAAAATAATGAATTTAATACAATGGCGTCGAAAACGGGTAATGCGTCATATATGGTTGCATTATCCAACTACCCATCAAACATTCGAACTTGCATTTTCAAAGTATCACTTTAGCATTTTAGATATAAGATATACAATAGAGATCATACTGTTTCATAACAACTAAAACCTCTTATAACTGAACTTATCTAGCATGAACAACAAAATAACATTACCAGTTTAGCATATACCTCAAAGCCTGCTAAAAACCAATAACTTAAAGAACAAATCCTCCATCAATAATCTTAATAGCCGCATTCCTTCAACCTGAATTCCGACCCGAAAAAGCTTACAACTTCCTTGCGTATATTTACCCAGTGAGATCCTCAAAATCATACTGCATAAGAAGCCTATCCACCGTACTCCTACCAATCACCTGCCTCGAATACAACTCTCTCAAAACCAAAGCCGCAAGCTCCTTCTCACTTTCATGTGCAATCCCTTCAACAATAATAGTATAGGTCGTCTCGTTAGGCATGTACTCTTTCTCAATCATCATCTCATAAATCTCCAAAGACAAATCCGTCCTCTGAGACTTACAAAGCCCAAGTATTAACGCGTTCAAATTATCAACATCCGCCCTACAATAACTCTCTTCAATGATCCCAAAAACCTCCATTGCTTCATGTAGCATACCCTCCAAACACAACCCTCTAATCAAAGACGAGTAAGTATACGAGTCGGGTGTAAAGCCATACCTTGTCATCTCGTAAAGAAGCTGAAAAGCAGGAAAAGTATTCCCCTTTCTACACAAACCCGATATCACATTTTTATAAAAATCATGATTCGACGAGTTTTGTTTACTGCTTAAACTATTAATAATCGAAAATGCTTCTTGCACCATACCCTTGTTACATAACCCTGCAATCGCATTATAAGTCCCCTCGTTCGGACTACAACCTCTATACGTCATCAAATCAAGACACTTCATTACCTCTTCCACTTTCTTTTCCTCACAAAGCCGTGCAATAATCGGGTTATAAGTTGCTGCAATCGGTTTAAACTCACCCTTGGTCATTTCATTAAGCACCTTGAGCGCGTTATCAGTTCGACCATGAAAAGCCAAAGAACTTATCAATATATTATACGTAACCAAAGACGGCGACAACTGTTTATCCACCATTTCCGCCAAAAGCCCATTCGCTTCATCCCACCGCCCTTCCCGACACAAGCTTCTCAACAATATATTATAACTCACCACATTCGGCGCAAACCCTTTCGACGGCAACTCCCTAAAGAACAAAAGCGCCTCGTTTATTCTATTCTCCTTACAAAAACCCGTCAACAAAACATTATAACTCACCAGATTCGGCTCGCCCCCTTTCGCAACAATATCATTCAAAAGCCTAACCGCTTCATCCGCCCCTCGTTCCTTATACGCCGCCTCCAATATTATCGAATACGTAAACGCATTCGGCACCAAACCTTTCCCAACCAACTTATCAACAAACTGCAACGTCTGATTCAAGTTCCCAAGCATACAAAGCCCTCTAACCAACGAATTATAAGTAACCGTGTGTGTCGGGTACCCGTGATCCTCCATCTTCTCGACCAGCTGCATCGCGTGGCCGACGTTGCCTCGTTTACACAACTGGTTGACTAGAAAGTTATAGGAGGCAACGTCGGGCACGCCGCCTGAGTCGAGTATCATTTCCATGACCCTGGTGGCTTTCCTAAGGCGTTTGGATTTACACAAGTCGTAGAGTAACTGGGTGGCGTGGTAGACGTCTGGTTTGTGGCCTTTGGAGACCATGTACTCGAGGTATAGAAAGGCGTCGTTGATTCGGTAGTCTTTGGTTTTGGGATCGGTGGGTCTGCCGGATCGCCAGTTGGGTAAGGTGAATACGGAGTCTTTAGAAGCTAATGCGGTTTGTGTGGAGGCTGAAACCTTAAGGAATTTGGTGGGTTTTGTGGGGAATTGGTGGTGGAATTGGGGGTTTTTGGGGTGTTTTATAGGGAGGTTTGTGATTGGAGGAGGTGAGTTTAGTAGAATTGCCATAATTAAGGTTGAATTTAAACGGAATTAAGCATTAAAATGAAGGGAGGAATGATGGACGAGATGGAGTGAGGTTTTGGAGAAGACGGAGGATGCTATTGGCTTGGATGATGGTGTTGAACATCTTATCGTTGGGAGGGTGAGCCTTGGTTTCTCTTTTCTATAATACACACACAAAAGAATAATAATAATATTATTATAAGTTTGTACATTGGAGTTTTGTATAAAACAAGTTTGCTCCTCTCGCTATTGAAGTCAAAACAATTTTGGAGTTCATTTGTGATTACAAGGCGCGTTTGTTTTACAGGATGGGATGGGATGGGATGGGATGGGATGGAATGGAATTGAAATTGGAATTTGCATAAGATTTGAAATTGAATTTGGAATATGAACATTCCAATAGGAATTGGAATTTGAAGGAATTGAAATCCAATTCAATTCTTGATGTGTTCGTTTGACATGAATTGGAATCGAGTTTTTTTTAACGAAGATAACGGCGGAAACATTTTAGTATTTTTAGATTTTTTGTTTTTATTTATATTTTGCGTTATGATTTTTTTTTAATTTTTTTATAGGTTTTCTATTAAGATCAAAAACCCCTCAAAAAATATTCAAAAATAATAATAAAAAATTCAGAACTCAAAATATAAATCGAAAACAAAAAAAGTAAAAATACCAAAATATTTTATTCATCGTTCCCGTTAAAAAAATCGACAAAATATTCCAATGAATTCACTTAAAATCCTTCACATATTGGAAGGATTTAGAATCCCTTTATTTAAAGGAATTTGAAGGAATTGGATTCCAATTCCAATTTCAATTCCAATTCCTTGATAACCGAACACATCAAAAGGCAAATAAGATTCCAAACTCCAACGAAACGAGCACGTCATATCATGGGATTTTAATTCCAATTCCTTTGAATTCTCACGAATTCTGTGAAACGAACACACCCTAATATTTGTTTTAACACAACCCGATAATTGTACAGGACAGCACGTCAAAACTCAAGATGTTAAACCTAAGCAGAGTCGTCTCGTGGGTAAGTTAAATAAGTCAATAGCTTTAGGCCTCCAGCTTTTTAAGGGCCTTCATTTTAAACATGAGTTATATATGTATTATGAGATTTTGAAAGTAAAATTCTTTTAGAATTCGTAACTCATTGATGGGCCACAAGCTAAGAAGGATTGATTCATATCCATTATCACTGCATATAATCCATATTCTATAATTCTTGTATACTCTCTAGAGTTATACGCATAAAGAAAAGAAAAAGAAAAATGCCTCAACATTTTAGTTAGTTTTAGGCCTCCAAAGACATTGAGTCGACCCTGAAACTAAGCCTGAGAAAAACAGAGACCAGGAACACACATGTTTGTTTACTTAATTTTCAATCATTTAATAAGCTTAGTTTTATGCGCCAAGCTTTGTAATACGGTGTTTTACACGAAGATATGTTAGATAATTTTAAATAGTGAGCAATAACGCTCAAAAAACACAGTACACTGATGTTTTTATGAGATTAGATTTAAGCGTAAAGTAACGTTAGGATTATTAAGTAGGAAAAACTCAAGTATAACACCTGAAATTTTACGACTTATTAAATAATTTTATTACACAAGCCCTTTTACGTATATCACAATTCATGTTTGATTTACTTAGTACAATACTTTCTAAATACTTGGAGCAATATTATCCCTCTGGAGACTTGATCTTGATCTAGCTCCCTTTAATGTATTTAGCATCAACAACCTATACTTCCTAAAAGCTTGGAACACAAAGATCCATCTAGAGGCTTGATCTTGATCTAGCTTCCGTTTAATATATCTAGCATGAAAGTATACGACTAACAACTTATTAGGAATGCTACATGAGTATACATGATAACATGCATGATCGAGCACATGTAAAATCCAAAACATCAAATCACAACTCACCCCATGTCATATGTCGATCGACGTATGGTATGTTGCTCCTCACTTTTTGCAGCATATAGTCACTATGTATGCTGGTAACTCTGAGAGCATAGGCTTAGGCCCGATGTACGTGCACCACTCGTAGGTCATTTTGGCCACAATGTTGAAAAATGTTAAAAATGAGCTTTAACAATAAGGAAAATGAGTCTTTCGTAACCTTTATTAACTTATATAAATGTATTCATATAAGTGGTATTCATATGCCGCTATTGGTCTTCGTTTTTCTCCTTCGTTGATGAGGCGACAACCGGCTCATTTACTACGCGGCTTCCTTATACTTGTTGAGCTATTCTTCTTTGACAGATTTGTACGTATTGCGGGTTTATAAAATTCTCTACCTACAAGTCACTAATGCTTCAATTCCTCAATATCATTGTTAATTTTGCGTTTTAACTTTCAAAACTTGGAACATAAAGTAAGTAGTGTAAGCGTGTAACAAATTGAACCTATGTTTTTGTTTATGTTTAGGTTCTCTTTGATATATATAGTTTATTGAACAACGTTTGGAACTACCCAATACCTAATTGAGTTTTCTTTAGACGGAATGTCAACCGTTCATATTGATTTCGACACTCTAAGCCTCATTTCACCCAAGAACACTAAAAAGAGAAACCCCACCACTATGAAAAATCCTCTAAATCATATTTCGAACCTGAAACCTTAAAGATCTCAAGTATTAACCGTCACCCAGTCGTCCCGTGTTATTAAACAAAAGTAATTGGGATATAGATGTAGGGTAGTAAAACTACCTGCGGATCAAGAGACATGGCCTCGCGGGTCCCTAGTACAACCCGCGGATTACCATTGAGCATCCGCGAAAGGAACCCGCGGGCCACACCAAAGACCCTCATGCACAAGGTCCTCACGTGATATGGAAGAGCAGTTGTAACAAACTACTTATAGAAGATTTTCCCAATATTCCCTGATAGCGACATCGACCAATGGAAAGATGACACTTGGACACCTGATAACCGTCTCTAAACGTGGTCAGGCTGTCACATCCGATGAACGCTCGACATGTGTCCATTCAGGTAGAAAATGAATATCTTGATAGTGACAACTCCACCAATCACCTTCCCTGAACCTCCGGCTATAAATACTCGAGTCATCACCTTGAGGTATTCATTCACTCCCACACGCTCTAAGCAATTACTTGTATTCGTACTTATTTCCGATCAGTAGAGTACTTATTCTCACACCGAAGGATGGTTACGGGAAGACCCCCGTCATGTCCTTTCTGTAACGAGACTCACGGTACTCAGTAGTCTCACACCTGGGGAAAACTTAGGTTCCGACTATCCATTTCGATCTAATGTGTTTTTTCATGGGATAAACATGATGATATAGTGTTTCTTCATGGGATAAACATGATGATATTAAGAAAAGTAAGGAGCCAGCTGCAGGTCTCCTTTCCATAAAAAGGCTACCTTTCAAACCCAAAATGTTAATCACAACCACCAAATTGGAAAGAAACGGTCACACATCACACTTACTTGATAATCCAAAACAAGCTTCAAATAATTGATTTCAATCGCAAATCATCACACACCGTCATAATAATGCGATCATCGTCATCAAAGCAGGCTGCAGAGAACAATCGAGGCTTAAACGGCCGCTTCTTCACTCTCCGTAGCCGCCTCTATAACGCTTTAGGTCTTGGTCTCAGGTTCATTCACTTCTTCAGCTTCATTTTCATTGTTTATGTGCACAAAAGGCTCAAATTCTCTCGTTAACTTCTCGAATTGTGGCTCGGTTATATTAATCGTTGAAAATCGGTTTGAAATTGATAACCGGAATATTCTAGGGTTTATTTTCGATGAGTGATTGATTATGTGATGTTGATTACTGATTATCAGAATAATTAGAATGTGTTTAGGAATTTGATTACATAATTGCATGAGCAGATATTGTTTGGATGTGATTTCTAGGGTTTAGGGTTTGCTTGAAGCTGTAATAATGTGTAGTGCTTGTCAAATTCTGAATATTTGAGGAGTTAACTAGTTGCATACTTAGATAATCATCTTGTTACCCTAATATGAAATTTATCTTCCAAAGTTTGGTCATATTGGCCCTAAAAAATCTGATAATAAAAGGTTAAAAGGTGTTATGTGTTCATTTTGATGATGCGGTTTAACAAAAACTGCTGATTCACAGAAACGAAGAGGGAGGACGAAGATGGTCATGTACAGATGTCGAGACACAAAGACACGTTGTTCGTACCATTGACGCGTTTCTCGAGTGTATAACTCCTGACATGTCACTGCATCCTTTAGTAAAGGTAGTTATGATAGCATATCATTGTCAAATCTAATTTATAATGTCAGGTTTTGATATTTTATTTTAAATGTCAGGAATCAGTTGCTGATATTGTACCAGCATTAGGAACCACACTTCTTCAAAAAAATGAAGCAGTTATGAAACTAGCTTCAAAGGTGTTTGTAAAATTGGTGAATGTTATACCTTATTCAGTAACTGAGTCTTTCGTGCTGGATATAATCCACCCGTTATCATCTTCTTTATCTTCATGCCATGTACCAGTTATTATTTTATGTGCCACTGCATTGAAAACCATCTTATCGTGTCTAAGTTCCAAAAAAGAGAGAGATGTATGGAAGGTTCTAGAAGAAACTGAGACGATTAGTTACATCATCCATCATATACATTCTGGCGGGAGTAAACCACCCGAGTTCTTTGTTGAAACAATCTCACTGTTGAGTTATATACTTAACCGTTATCCGTATTCTAGATTTTCTGTTTGGAATAATAATGGATTAATGGAAGTATTGAGGTCTCTGAGTCTCGAGCCTATGCTTTCTGTGAAGGCTGCGGTTTTGCAGTTGTATTCGACTATAGGTATTTAAAATTAGTGTTTTAAATGTTTTATATTTAATTATTGCTTTTCTAAACAGTTCCTAATTTTGGGTACCAGCTCTATGTAGAAATGGAGCTCAGAAGCTTCTAGAAAGTGGAAACTCTCCTTTACAACTGATGATGGAATCAATGGATGGTTTAAACCCTAATTATCTACAGCTTGCTGGATTTACACTTGCTGAATGCTTTGTGGTATTAGACAATATTCAATATTTAGGCCTGTAAACGATGCTTGTGAACCATTTAACAGGAAGTTTGTTTATGTTTGTTTTTTTAATAAACAAAGGAACATGAACAGAACTTTTTGTTCAGTTACTTAAGGAATGGACATGAACACATGTCTCGTTTGTTCATTTATGTTTGTGAATGTTCGTTCGTTTATATTCATTTGTTTGTTATGTTCATTTATGTTCGTTAGTTTTCGTTTGCGTAAGCTAGTTTATATATATTAAGTCTTTTAGGCTCATTACAGTTTATTCTAGTTCTATGAAATTCATAATATCTACCATTACAATTTAGTCAAGCTTTATCATATTAAGGCCCAACATATTGATGTTCGTGTTTACTTTTAGTTGGTGTTTGCTCAGTCATGTTCATTATATCTGTTCATCTATGTTCAGTCATGTTCTTTTATTCACATTTGTGAACTGTTCGTTTATACTATTAATGAACAAACATGGACACACTCATTTTCTTAACAAACGAACACGAACAAGAAAATTCCAATCGTTTAACTGTTCATGTCCGATCGTTTGTTCTGTTAAAGTTAACCGATTTGGTTCGTTTACAGGTCTATCAATACTCAATGCTCACCATTTATCATTTGATATCATTTTGAATTTATGTTTAAACTTTGTAATAACATGTACATAATTTACTGTCACTTAGGTAAACGAAGAAGGAAGATTCACAATGATTGAATCATACAGTGAGACATTAGTTAAATCCATCATTGGTGGACTAAACAGCTGGAGTTTGCATTCAGGAAAGCTTACTAAAGAACAAATGTCACTAATTAAGGTTGCTTGTTGCGTGTGCAAGATCGTTTGTTACCCCGGAAAGCATCATAATTACTTCTGGAAACTAGGAATCGAGAGTGTTCTTCTTAAGTTGCTTCTAGATGATTCCCATATTAACCAAATCCCTGATCATTTAAACGAACCGGAAGTCATTGCACGTGATGGTTTAAGTGCTAATTTTCTACCTTCAATTAAGCCTCATGTATGGGATATTCTTGGTGGGCTTGCAGCACATTGCGCAGAAGATTTAACCGCACAAATGGTTAAGAGTGAAAACCACCTTAAAGTCCTCATCACATGTGCATGGTAATATTCTTGATCACCTTAATATGTATTGTTGCCTTGCTGGTGTTACTATTTTAGTTTGTTTGCTTATGTATGTCTTTAAACAGCTTAGGATTTGCGAGTTCATTGCGTTCAACACGTCAGTGTTGCCAAGATGTAGAAAACGAGCTAGTGTCGAGAGCGGTTTTATTAATGATTTACTCTCCTTCAAAGTACATTTCATCACAGACAAAATCAATATTATGGGGAATACTAAAGCCAAATGCGAAGGAAGATATTAAGTACCTATTGAATACCCTTAACGCCATGTCATCATGTTCCAACAATATGGTGCCGGATAGTCTTCAAGTGATACACTTAATAAGTGTGGCTTGTTATTCGGGTCTATCTCAATACCGTAGGTATGTTATGAAGAATCAAGGAATACACATATTATTATCTTACATACAAATGCTGTCAAGAGACCGTGTTTACGCACACAGGATGAATACATTGTTTCATTATTGTGATCATAACATGAAGATGTGTTGCTATGAGTTTAAAGACGAATGGCTCGGTGATGAAACATTTATGGTTTTTGGTTTGTTAGGGCTAGCTGAACTGGTACATCATTCTGGTTCGGTCAAAGATCATGTTTGGTTGAAGTCAACCGAATGCCAACTAATATCTCTAGTGCAGGACATTTGCATCAACTCGTTTTCTTCAGGATCAAAATGGTACTGTGCTTATCTTCTTAGCTATTTTGGGTTTTATGGGTTTCCATCAAAACTTGGAAATAGGGTCGGGACCTCTCTCAGTGAAGATGAAATTACAAATTTGACCCTCGTTCTTGGTAATCAAGAACGTGTAAGTGTTCATGGTGTTATTCTTAGTGTCCGGTGTCCATCACTTTTCCCGTATGAAGGGAAAGCTTCTAGAAGAAATGAGATTCGGCTCTCGGCTCATGTGAGTCATCAGGCGTTGTTGAAATTATTAGAATATGTGTACTCGGGACATTTGATGGCGGGCGATGATCTTGTGAAAAGTTTAAAAACATTAGCTAAACATTGTAATTTGCAGCCTTTGTTGCAAATGCTTTGTAGAAATCGGCCCAAATGGAGAGCTCGTTTTCCAACCTTTGACCTTACTTCGGCTCTTGGACCAAATGGTTTTTGTTTCTCGTAAGAATATGTTTCTCTCAACTTAATTACATCCATCTCAAGTTAATTAAGTAATTATATATTTGTATTATATCCAATTTATTTGTGTTTTGTAGGGATATTGTTCTTGAAGCAAAGGGTGATACTTTTAAAGAATGGAAGTGTGAATTTTGTACTTTGTCACATCCACACTTACATGCTCATAAGGCCATTTTATGTGCAAGTTCGGATCACATGCGCGCTTTACTTTGTTCCGGAATGCAAGAAAGGTACTTATATTTTATAATCTTGGTTTTAAAAAGTGTGCCTTAGACGCTAGACAATCTGGAAAATGCCTCAAGGGCCTCGAGGCAGTGTCTCATGCACATCTTGGTCAAAGTTAGGCCTGCAGGAGGCTAGGCCTGTAAATGAACCGAACGAACACGAACAGAACATGCTTGTGTTCGTTTGTTTAACTTTAACCGAACCAGCTAACACGAACAATTAGATGAATGAGTTTTCTGGTTCATATTCATTAGTTAACAGTATAAACGAACGGTTTGTGGATGTAAATGAATGCTGTATCTATAGATGAATGAACATAATGAGCTAAAACCAATTAAAAATTAATGTGAATCACAATGTGCTAGAGCTAAAAAGTTATTAAAACGACTAAATTGTGACGGCCTAAATAATTTAAAGGAATATATTAATGGACATAAGCGAACAAACTTAAACAAACGTAAATAACGAACATAAATGAACGTAAACGAATGAACAAAAACGAATTTAAGTGAACGAACATTAAAGAACATAAATGAACAAACAAGTCATGTGTTCATGTTCACTCGTTTAACTAAATGAACAAAACTTCTATTCATGTTCGTCCGTTACTAAATAAACAACTTCCCGGCTCCCGCCGAACGTTCATGGCTTACTGAATTTTCGGTTCGTTTACAGGCCTATAGGAGGCTGTGATATAGAAACAACCAAATGGATGAGAAAATATAATATGCTTACTTGATAAAAATGCTGTATATAAAAGATATGCATCTTCTGGTTGTACATACAGCCTCACGTTTTTTAAAACCAAGATTGTATTCATATTTAGTCTTAGATTTGCATATTTCATCAGACTGTTTCATCATATATCTTTAATTTGCAGTCAGTCTGAAAGTATAAAGATTGACCTCGGTTGGAACGCGCTAGTTCGACTAGTAAGCTGGCTGTATTCTGGTAAACTTGTTCCAAAACCCAAACACGGTTGTTTATGGCATAACCTAGACGAACAAGTGAAGTTAGAACAAGTTATTCCATATGTTGAACTGTACTGTTTATCAGACAGTTGGCTTCTAGAGGACCTTCACAAAGAATGTTTAGAAGTAATTATGAATTGCTTAGATTCAGTTAACATGGCAACTAAAATGATTCAAATTGGTGCCGATTGTTGCCAGTGGGATTTGGTTGAGTTGGCTGCTAAGTTTATGGCACCGTCGTATCATCATCTTAGAAACTCGGGGCAGCTTCTAGAACTTGATGAACAGCTTGTTGATATAGTGAGTGCTGCATCTGTTGCTAGACTATCTCAATGAGGTATACAGTTTATAAAATATAGAGGTTATATAGATTATCGATAGATGGTGTTGTCTGAAATTTTCATGGAAACAACTTCTTTCAAGTAGTCATGTAAATTTTGGAATATCTTACCCAAACTACTGGAAATGGGTTAGTCTGAATATCTTTTGTTTTTCTATGTTGAATCGGGACATCGTGTAAGGAGAAAACGGGCCTGAAAATGTTGTATAAAAATGGGTCAAAGTTAGTTACAAAATAACTCAATGGTGGTTGGCGACTGAGCATTTTCACAAATTGTTTATAGTTTCTAGAGGTGTAAACAAGCTAAGACGATCCTGAACTTAACAATATTCGAGTTCAGGCCGTTCAAATTTATGAAGCTCTGCCTTGGCTTGGATTAAGTCTGAAGTTTAAATTTAAGCTCGACTTGTAAAATGGTGTGTAGGACCGGGCTCCGCTCTATCAACTTAAGATTAAAATTTTCCGATTGGATCCGGTCACCTGATAAAATAGAATACCATTAGATATATAAGAAGTAATAACCAATGCAAAAGATTTACTTATTTAAATTTTTTTTGTAGAAATCCTTTTAGAAATGTATCTTTTATTTAATCATAAGAATGAACTTTATGTTTATGTTCTTGCACCTTTAAATTTATCAATTTGGATGACACTAAAGAAAAGAAAGGATTACCCCTAAAAGAGAAAGAAAATATTAAAAAGAAAAAAAAAGCTTGAAAGAAAAAACTGTAACCAACAAGGTTAGAAACTTGGTGCAATGAACACGAGGTTGATTGCTTCAACCATCTGTCAATAAAAAACCAGTCTACGTCTGGTGTTGGTTGGCCTTGAAACCTATAAATTAGGTATGTCCGTCAACTATCAAAATGCATGTAGTGCTACAACTTCTAATATCAAAAACATATATTAGATTGTCAAACAATAAGTATGACTTGTCACTCTCCTCATCAATCAACGACTCCTAGTCCTAGGCATTAAAACGCGGACGAATACAACATATTAGGACGTAAGTGATTTACATTCTCATCGAGTTTGATCCCATTTGTGTAAAATGAAGTTCACTTCCTTCTATAAGTAGGTCAGGTCCCAACGAAACTTCTAACATGCCCCTACTATATGTTTGTGAACTGTAAAGTGAACGTGTTTGTGAACGGTTCACGAACACAAATGAACAAACATAGATGTACACAAACAATATTTTGTATGATTTGGCTTACAAGAAATTGTGAGCGTCAAAAATTTGGTCCGGCTATCAAATTTGTGTTCGCTTTCTTTAACATTAATATTCATATTTTAATTTACATATTAAATAATTACATAATATATATATATATATATGTTTTGTAAGTGATAATTTTTCTTCAATATATATTTTAAGAATACAAAGTCATTAAAAAGTATTTAAAATCTAGAATGAACATAATCATACGAATTTGAACACAATTTTGAATAGGGGTGGCAACTTCCAACACGAAAAAAACAGGTTTTGGGTCAGCTTACATGACTCGTTTAGAAAATGGGCCGGGTTCGGCTTGACCTGCTTTCAAAACAGTTCGGGTTGACCTGTATAAAAACGGATTGACCGGTTAACCCGTTTAAATTTGAATATTTTAAAATTTTTATTTTCCTCCTAACTCTTGAAACGTGCTAGAGAACATAATTACTATTTCATTCCCCAAATTTCCTTTACAGTGCAGCCTTCAATTCCCAAGTTACATTTCCGACTCTCCGACTAGCCAAATTCAAACAATTGATTTGATTTTGTTTGGAGTTGTGTGGTTTAATTTTGTTTTGAGCCTACTAGTTTTAACCTTGTGGTTAAATTTTATTTGGACTTTTGCATCTTAATGTCTTGATTTTATTATTTGCTTGTGTTATTATAAAAATTGAGTTGTTTTAAAAATACAGGTTAAACGGGTTATGCTTGGATTGACCTGAATTTATGTGTATACAATCCTTTGACACGAATAATAATAATAATAATAATAATAATAATATGGATTGGGTTTGGGTTTGGGTAACCCAACACTATTGAGTTATTGAACACAATCTAAAGGAACATGTATTAATCCAGCCCTAGGCCTGAGCGTTGTTCCTACTAATCTAAACCATCTTCATCATCTTCTGCTATTACCTTCTGCTATTACCTTCTGCATCAGTTAGGTTAAATGTCGGTTCTGGTAGTGACAAGCTTGGGAGACATCGTTATCGATTTGCATACGGATCGTTGCCCTCTCACCTCCAAGAATTTCCTCAAACTCTGCAAGTATGAATAACCCTAACTAATTCATTCTTCATTGCTTTTTCTTTCCTTATTATTATTATTATCATTATCAAATCAGTATTATCTTAGCTAGGGTTTACATTTCTATATTCATCGGTGCAGGATTAAGTATTACAATGGCTGTCTCTTTCACACCGTTCAGAAGGATTTCACTGCTCAGACCGGTGATCCCACTGCAACCGGTTCCGGTGGCGATTCTATCTACAAGTGACACAATTAACTCTACCTTTTACTTTTGATTCAATTTTCTAAAACTTATATTACGCGCATTTGCTACTTGGAAACACCAGATATGAGATCCGATTAAACTGTTAGATTATTATTATTAGTATTGCATAGTTAGGGGTTATTCGTCTTTAGCTCACCGACCTTAGTTAGGTTTCTCGTTGCTCCCTTCATTGTAATTACAAGACTCGGTTAAAATGTAGTCCCTTCATTTTACATTAACGACCGCTAGATTTATTAACAAATTAATGGCTCATGAAAAGATTGCTAGTAAATTTAAGATTTGAGTGTGAAATGTGTTTATTCCGCTAGCTTGGTTCAGGTGGCTTGACTATAAAACTTTATAAAACCAAATATTTAGTTTGCTTGTAGCTGAATTTAAGAATCTTGATCGTTAGTTAAACAGTCAAGGCTTGGTGCAAATTAGCATTTTGATGGCTTTATCGTTCAGATTCTTGTATGGTGATCAAGCTCGGTTTTTTCAAGATGAGATTCATTTGGATCTAAAGCATACAAAGACGGGTACAATTGCCATGGCTAGTGCAGGAGAGAATCATAATGCTTCACAGGTACTTTTAACGTTGTTTTTGTACACTTGTTAAATTAAAGTTTACAATGTATTTGTAAAAACGATACTTAGTGTAATATGTTATAAAGTGCATACTCACTGTTACATTTTATGTTTTTCAGTTTTACATTACACTGCGTGATGATCTTGACTACCTCGATGGAAAGAAGACTGTAAGTTTTATGGTTCATGATATGTTTTTTTGATTATTTATTACTTAGTAAATTGTAACATCTTATATTGATATATGCTGTTCAACTACTATAGGTGTTTGGTGAGGTGGCTGAAGGGTTTGAAACTCTCACCAGGATTAATGAAGCTTATGTGGACGATAAAAACAGACCATATAAAAACATTCGGTACATCAAACATTCTCATACTATGATTTTAAACTTCTACTAACTTACAAAACTAATAAATTTTGTCACAGCATCAAGCACACTTATATACTTGATGATCCTTTTGAGGATCCTGAACAGTTAGCTGAGCTAGTTCCAGATGCTTCACCTGAAGGAAAGCCAAAAGATGAGGTAATAAGTTATAAATATAAATGACCACAAAGGGTTACAAGTTTGATATTTTTTGAGTTTATAATGTTTAATAATTTGTTACAAATATAGGTTGATGATGAAGTGAGGCTTGAAGATGATTGGGTGCCGTTGGATGAGCAATTGGATGCAGCAGAACTTGAGCAGGTCATTCGGGCCAAAGAAGCACATTCTAGAGCAGTTGTGCTTGAAAGTGTACGTATCGTTTATTTTAATGATTATTGTTATAACATATTAATTATTCGTGAAATTAAATAGTTTGTGTAGACATATTTGACACACTAAGTGATTAGATACGGGTCTGTAAATGAACCAAATGAACAGTTACAATTAAATTAGCAGGGTTTTTATGTTCATGCTTGTTCATTAAGAAGATGAACATTTTCGTTTATCCTCGTTAATTAACAATGTAAACGAATGGTTCACGAACGTAAACGAATGAACATTGCTGAACATAGATATATGAACATAACTGAGCTAAGACCAACTAAAATAAATGTGAACAACAATGTGCGGGGCATAAAAATAATTAAAACTAGACTAACTTGTAATGGGCCTAGAATATTTAATTGAATGTATTAACAAATTTAAACTACATAAGTGAGCTACATGAACAAACATAAAACGAAAACTGAACCAGTGTAAACGAACGATCCCGAACCTAAATGAACGAATGAACCATGTGTTCATGTTCATTCGTTTATTAAATAAACGAACATAATCGAACTCCCCGCCAAACAGTTCACCGGACGTTCGGTCTGCTTACAGGCCTGATTTAAAAAGTTTGAAAATTTTGGACATAAAGTCTTTCGGGTCAACTCAACCCATTTTGAAATATGCGATAAAACTACTTGTTTTGACCCGTTATCCGTCCCACTTGACCTGTCTACTTTGCTACCTGTTAAATGTATTACTAGTTGTTTTAATTAGGGTTTTAGCCCATGTAGTTTGCTAAAGCCCATGAGCCCTTTATGGGTTGTAGTTAGGGTTTTACTTGTGTATATATAGGTGGTTCCCCCTTTGTATTATTTACACCTTCAAGTAATAAACATTACTTCACTACAACCATCTTATTCTTTACATGGTATCAGAGCTACGGCTCTCGATCCAAACCCTAGCCGCCATCTGATCCGAACCATAGTCTGACCAGCCCGCTACCAGATCTGAAACGAGCTTTAACCTCGTTATACCTACTGTTTTGTCACGAAATCTTTTTTCGAGACACCTCCTACCATCACCGCCGCCACCATCGTAATCAGCAACCTCCGAAACATCATCCGTCAAAAAAATCGCCGCCAGCCGCCTGACGCGCCGCCACGCGCCGTCACTGTCTCCCACGCGCCGGCGCGTGTGGGCGCGTGACTGGGTTTCCGGTCACCGGATTTTTTCCAGATCTGTTGTTTTTTTTACTTCCAAGGTTCCTGTGTTGTTAGTTTTCTGATATAACAACCTTTTCTTTTTCCGTCTGTCTCGGTTATTGTGTTCGAGTTTGTTCAAGCACCTAAGCCACCAGATCTGAAACAAACCCCAGCACCGGTTTCCGGATTTGTTTCAAACCTGTCCAGCCAGCCACTGTCGGAGTACTGTCACTGTTCACGCCGGATTTACTGTGCACGACGAGTTACTGTTCACTGCAGGAAAAGTTATTGTTCGCTGCCGGAAGTTACTGTTCGCTGCTGGAAGTTACTGTTCACTGCCGGAATCTACCATGAGAAACGAAAAACACACGTATACATTTACTAAGGAGGAGTATGATCTGATTCAACGGTTTCTTGCCTCCCAGTTGAATCCTCCTCAAACCAACTCAGCACATCCGAGTAAGTTTTATAGCCTCGACTCATCGTGGGTAATCGATTCTGGAGCCACACATCACATGACTGGGAATCAGGGTATTTTTTCTAGTCTTCAAAATGTTTCCCATGCACCGGTACGTCTTGCCGATGGATCTTCATGTCCCGTTCTCGGCATAGGATCCATCAGCAACTCGGAAAACCTAAAACTGTCTTCTATCCTATTTGTTCCTAAATTTCCTACCAGTCTTTGTTCAGTGAGTCAGATTACCAAACAAAACAACTGTTCTGCGACCTTTTACCCAACTCACTGCGTTTTTCATGAACTAGGAACAAACCGGGTAATTGGTACTGGTTTTGAATCAGGAGGTCTCTATCGTATATCCCTGTTTTCGCATCCTGTAGCAAACTTATGTGATTCCGCTGTCAGGGAGGCTCACTGTCGGTTAGGTCATCCCTCTACAGCGGTTCTAAGGCAAATGCGACCAGATTTACCACTTTCCTCTTTTAATTTTCATTGTGAGTCGTGTCAACTTGGTAAACATACCAGGCGTCCCTATCCCCCTAGGGTGCCTAATCGAGTCAGTTCTTGTTTTGAACTGTTGCATTCTGACGTATGGGGTCATTGCCCTATCAAATCTACGTTGGGTTTTGAATATTTTATTACCTTTATTGATGACTATTGTCGCACTACTTGGGTTTATTTGATGAAATCTCGTAGTGAGGTATTTTCCATATTTCGAGAATTTAATGCTTATGTTCAAAACCAATTTAACACCACCATTAAAACTTTACGATCTGATAATGCTAAAGAATACTTTTCCACCGACTTTTCTTCATACTTAAAAACCAACGGCATTATTCATGAGTCATCGTGTGCGTATACATCTCAACAAAATGGTGTGTCCGAACGCAAAAATCGTCACATATTGGATGTTGCTCGCACAATCATGATCCAGTCACGTGTTCCTCATCGTTTTTGGGGAGATGCCGTTCTCACTGCCACATATCTGATTAACCGCATGCCCACACCCGTTCTTCATGGTAAAACACCGTTTTCTGTACTATTTCCCAACGATGATCCATTTCCTCTCGCACCTAAAGTTTTTGGTTGCGTCGCCTATGTTCATGACCATCGTCCGAAAACCATCAAACTTGATCCCCGAGCCATTCGTTGTGTCTTCCTTGGTTACTCACGGGTTCAAAAAGGGTATCGGTGCTATAGCCCATCACTTCACCGATACTTTACTAGTGCTGATGTCACCTTTCATGAGTATCCTTACTTTCCCGAGTGTTCCACTCCTGTTTCTGACCCGTTTCCTGACATCGATATACCCACATCTCCCTTCCTCCCCACCATTCCTGTGTCGATTCCCTCTACAGATCCTATATCTGCTAATTCTGACCCACCGACTGAACCTCCGCCACTACTTTTCACATATGCTAGCGAGGTAAGGGTCAACTATTAGAGACACTTGATTCACATCCAGACCGCAACCCTGAGATCTCCTCAGATCTTCCGTCTGCATCCGAACAATCTACACCTCTCACTGATACATCCTTACCCGATCCAGACACTACCCCTGATACACCCGTTTATGATCCTCCTGGTGCACCACTACCCGATATACCTATTTCTTTTCGCAAAGAACCCCGAAAATGCACTCGTTACCCGATTCAGGACTATGTTGCCTACACCCACCTATCTTCTGAATCTCATGCGTACACCACTACCCTTGATTCCTACCCGATTCCCAAAAATGTGACGAGCGCTCTCGCTCACCCAGGATGGCGACATGCTATGGAAGATGAAATTGGGGCTCTAAAGTCCAATCATACATGGGATCTTGAAACACTTCCTAAAGGGAAGCGTATTGTTGGTTGTCGTTGGGTGTTTACAGTTAAACTACACCCGGACGGCTCCTTACACCGCTTAAAGGCTCGGTTGGTCGCAAAAGGGTATTCTCAGGCATATGGTATTGATTATGATGAGACCTTCTCGCCAGTTGCTAAGATGCCATCTGTCCGTATTTGTATCGCTCTTGCTGCCATTAATCATTGGCCGCTCCACCAGCTTGATGTCAAGAACGCCTTTCTTAATGGTGTTCTTGAGGAGGAGGTATATATGGAGCAGCCACCAGGGTTCGTTGTTGAGGAGGAGGCCTCGAAAGTTTGCAGACTACGTCGTTCTCTATATGGTCTTAAACAGTCTCCCAGGGCATGGTTTGGTCGATTCTCTAGTGTTATGGGACAGTTTGGGATGACTCGGAGTGCCTACGATCACTCTGTCTTCTTTAGACACTAGAAAGGAAAGAGGATTATCGTAGTTGTTTATGTGGATGACATTATAATCACAGGTGATGACGAGGTCGGGATCACCGAACTCAAGCAGTTTCTTCAGTCTCAGTTTCAGGTCAGCGACTTAGGTCGATTGAGGTATTTTCTTGGCATAGAAGTATCTCGCTCTCCACAAGGAATACTTCTCTCCCAACGAAAGTATGTCCTTGATATGTTGACCGAATGTGGCTTACTAGGTTGTAAACCTGTTGATACCCCAATGCTTCCTACAAAGAAACTCCTCCCAAATGAAGGAGATCCAATGAAAGATCCTGAGTGATACAGACGATTGGTTGGTAAACTTAATTATTTAACCGTCACACGACCGGATATCTCCTTTACTATCAGTGTTCTGAGCCAATTTATGGCTGCACCATACACCGGTCACTGGGATGCTGCCCTTCGTGTCTTAAGATATCTTAAGACCTCACCTGGTTTGGGTATATTATACTCTGATCAGGGTCATTGTCGTGTGGGTGCCTTCACGGAAGAAGGAGATGGTCGGATATCAGGGTTCTCAGATGCAGATTGGGCAGGTTGTCCGATTTCTCGACGATCTACCACCGGATATTGTGTGTTTGTTGGAGGAAATCTTGTATCATGGAAGAGTAAGAAGCAACACACGGTTTCCCGGTCGAGTGCCGAATCGGAGTATAGAGCCATGGCAGATGTAACATCAGAGATGACATGGGTACGTCGTCTTCTCATAGAACTCGGGGTTGTTTCTAATGACTTGATGAGGTTATACTGTGATAATCAATCAGCCATTCACATAGCCAAAAATCAAGTATTTCATGAAAGGACAAAACATATTGAAGTCGACTGCCACCTTATCAGAGATCGAGTAGTAGGCACACAAACTAATCCTCCATCCATTCAACCGGTTCATGTGAAGACAAACTTTCAGCTTGCAGACATTCTAACTAAACCGCTCCGGAAAGCTCAGATAGATTTCATTTGTAACAAGTTGGGCATGATTAACATCTATGCTCCAACTTGAGGAGGAGTGTTAAATGTATTGCTAGTTGTTTTAATTAGGGTTTTAGCCCATGTAGTTTGCTAAAGCCCATGAGCCCTTTATGGGTTGTAGTTAGGGTTTTACTTGTGTATATATAGGTGGTTCCCCCTTTGTATTATTTACACCTTCAAGTAATAAACATTACTTCACTACAACCATCTTATTCTTTACACTACCTCTAGTCAACATAAGACATTCACACTTTGTCATTTTTTTTTTTGCATTTCAGATAGGCGATATTCCAGATGCTGAGATTAAACCTCCTGATAATGTGCTCTTTGTATGCAAACTAAATCCTGTAACTGAAGTAAGTTGTTAAACCGTTTAACTAAATATATATAATGATTATATACTTTGTTAATTTTCTAGCTTTTCTATCACAGGATGAGGATCTGAATACTATCTTTTCTCGGTTTGGAACAGTGACCTCGTAAGTTATCAAATCTTGAATCTTTCTAATTGACCAGATCTATTTCCTGTTTGTTAGAATAATAATGTCTATAATATTATGAATTTTTGCAGAGCTGATATAATCCGTGACTATAAAACTGGAGACAGCTTGTGCTATGCCTTTATTGGTGAGTCTTTTATCTTTATCATTCTGCTTGTAGCTATTGATATTTTTTAAGGATTAATATCATATATTACATACACCCAATTAAAACTAAAAATGCCATATATACCCAGTTTTAATGAATTTTTACTTAATGACCATTCTATTCATTTTCATTATATTTGTGAAACCCTATTTTTTTGATTTGGATTGACTTCTATGATAACCAAGAAAACCGAACTGTCGTCTCTCTCTCTCTCTCTCTCATTCTCTCGATGACGGATAATCTAACAATAGAAGCTGTATATTTGAATAAGAGAATCAAACTTCAACCAGATAGTTGCATGATAAAAAAATTAAGTTAAAAAATGGGTAAAATTTAAGCTAAACATGGGCAAATAAAAAAATTTTAAAGTTAAAGATGGGCATATTTGAAATTTTGAAGATTTAGAAGAATAAGGGTAAAATGGTCATTCAATAAATTTTTTTTAATGAGTTAAGTATATTTGATACAGTAAAACGTCTATAATTTAATACTCGATAAATTAGTAACCTCGATAAAATTAATAATTTGTCCGGTCCCAACTTGGGACCAGTAGAAAATTGGACCCCAATCGATAAAATAATAAAATAATAATTTTTTTGAAATCTCAATGTAAATATATTGGTCCCAGCGAAACTATAAGTTAATAATTACTTAAATATTTCAAAATTCTAGGATTGTCTAGTAAAAAATGAATCCATGGTCACTTGTTTTTTTTGTGAACTTCAAATCTATATTGAGAGCATGTTTGGGATTGAGTTTGAAAAATGCTTATTGGCTTATTGGTGTTTTCAAAAAGCTAATGAGTTAAAATGTTTTTGGCAATCACAAAAATGTTTTTTATTTTAGCATTTTGAATAGGTTAAAAAGCAATTTTCCAAAAGCCCCAAATCCTGGCTTTTCAAAATGGCTTTTTGAAAAAGCCAATAAGCCAATAAGCATTTTTCAAACTCAATCCCAAACATGCTCTGAGCTCCCCATTGCACTTAAGAGTTGAGGCACTGTATTCTCGTATTGCCACAAAAAGTTGTGAAGAGTTGGTCATCGTTGATTTTTTAACACCTTTTAGTTTAGAAGCCATAGTTGATGTGATTTTAAAATTTATCTTTAGACATTTTATAGTGGTCAATATAGATCTATGTACATTGAACTTGACAAGTTCATTAATGTGTGAACGTACATGTGAATTTTGAATGTCCTTGTTTCTGCTTTATTCAAATAGGTAAAGTGCACAGACATGGAAATTTTGAAGGTCGATGCATTAATTGAGAGTTGCTCACGAATATAAGCCAACTCTTTAAATTAGTAATTTATTAATTTATCAATATAATAATATCTCGCTAAATTAATAAAATATCCCGGTCCCAACACTATTAATTTATAGATGTTTTACTGTATTTTATTTACTTTGTAACAGAATGGGTGATATTTTTAGTTTTGCATGGGTATATTTGATATTTTCTAAGTTTATATGGGTATATATGAAATTGACCCTTTTTTATTTTTTACTTTTTAGTTTAATTTTAATCTGAAATTGTCATTTGTATTTATATTTCAGAGTTTGAGGACAAAGAAGCTTGTGAGCAAGCATACTTCAAGGTACACATGGTTCTATTTTCATGTTTTATGTCATTTAAAGAAATTTGTAGCTACAAATATGTTATTTCTAAAGTATTATTTACAATATATGATGACAGATGGATAATGCGTTAATAGATGATAGGAGAATACACGTGGATTTCAGTCAAAGTGTGTCAAGAATGTGGAACCAGTACAGGCGTAAAGGGAATCGGTCTGGAACAGGTAAAAATGGTTTGGCTGAACTTAAGTTATTATATTTAGCTCTTGTTTTATTAGACGTTTATTTTTGGTTTCATTGTAGCTGGTAAAGGTTGCTTCAAATGTGGTTCCCTTGATCATATTGCAAAAGACTGCACCGGGAGCTCTGATGACAAACAACCTCCAAAGTACATCTTGAAGGATAATGATATTTCTAGAAAAGGTGGCAACAATAGCTCAAGGTTTGTAAACCTCTATACATGCACTCTGAGGTGGCAAGATGGGTAGGTCGGGTAATGGGTCAAATCAAGTGTTTTTTTTAGTTGACCGTTTGAGCCACAAACACCTTTATATATAAATGACCATTTTGCAAACTTTTTCTATTTGGCCCACTTGAACACTCTGAAATAATGCACAGCCCACATCCTAGATTAGCCAATCCATATGCAGGCTTGTAAACGAACCGTTGAACACGAACTAAGTGTGATCGTGTTCTTTCGTATAGCTTTAACCGAGCAAACAATCGAACACGAACAATGGAACAATTAAAGAAAACAATGTATTCTTGTTCATGTTCGTCAGTTAAGAAAATGAACATGTTCGTGCTTGTTTATGCTTTTATGTTTGTTAGTTATGCTTATTAACAATATAAACAAACAGTTTATGAAAGTAAGCAACGACATAATTGAACATAGATGAACGCTAAAACCAGTTAAAAGTAACATGGAGAACAATATGTTGTGCCTAGAAAGTTATTAAAGCTAGACTAAGTTGTAATGGACCATAAGTTTTTAATGAATATATTAACGAATGTAAACGAACGAACTTAAACAAACATAAATGAAAGTAAATGAATGAACACAAACAATTTTTATATGAAAGAATGTTCACGAACATAAATGAACGAACAAGACGTGCTCATGTTCGTTTGTTTAACTTTGATGAAAAAAAGGTTTTTGTTCATGTTCGTTCATTTATGAAATAAAAGAACATCTAGCCGAATGGTTCACAAGTTGTTCGCTGAAAATGTTCGGTTCATTTACTGGTCATAAGTAAATGAGTCAAAATTGCCACCCATGTTTGCTTGTTTAACTCAAGGTTTGCATGCTCTCTAAGACTAACACAAAGTTATTTTTATAGGTATGACATGGTGTTTGATGATGACACTCATGGAAGTCCACAAAGAAAGAAGCCACCAAGACACGAGGCGGATGACCGTAACGCGTATCGAAAACCGAGTCACCGGGCGTCAAATGAAACAAATAAAAACGATTACAAACATAGAGACTCGGTGGATGAAAGAAGAAGAGAGCATAGGCGAGATGATAGGCACCACACATCAGAGGGAAGAAGAGATTACAAGAGAGACGAGTCGGATCATAGAACATCTAGGAACAATGACAGAGATAGAGCCCGTGATGATGATAGGAGGCGTGACAGTAGGGATGACAGGAAAAGATATAGGGAAGATGAGTATGATAGGAAAAAGGATAACCGAAGAGACGAGTCGTATAGAAGAACAACACACGAAGATGATGCCGGGCATAAGAGGAGCAAGGAGGGAGATCGTGATCGGGATCGTGTTAAAAGTAGCACAAGATATGATAATAGGGATCGTAGTAGGAGGGAATAAATGGTTGGTTTTTGATTATATGAGTAAGGAAATGAGTTGGATAATGTGTTATTTTTCTGACCATTATAGACAGACACAATCCTGATTCTCTTTGTTGTTACGTTGCAGTTTGTCTTTCCTTTCTAGATTTTGGGTATGATAAATAACTATTGAATTTATGAATTTGTTATATCATTTGTCAAATTGTTTTAAACCAAGTAAACAAATAAATATAAGACATTCAGCCTTACAGGTAATGTAGGGGGTTGAAGGTCAAAAAAATGATAAGAATATATATATTGAGAACTTTGTTTTATTAATACTAATGCTTGATTAAGTAATCATCTAGGAAAAAATTGCATATGTATATTTTCATTATCATAATGGCGATCATCACTTCTCAGTTCTCAGTCCGCATCTTACTATGCTATATGTTCATCCTTATCATGACACAAGTGTGAGTGACTTCCAACTCCTGTCTTCCTAGGAGCGTGTTTGGGATAGTTAATTGACTTATTGGTTTTTTCATAAAGTAATTTTGAAAACCAGGATTTATGGTTTTTAGAAAACATTTTTTAACTCTTTCAAAAAACTAAAATAAGAAAGACTTTTTTTGATGGTCAAAAAATTATGTTTTCCAAACTCAATCCGAAACATGCTCTTGGATGGTATTGATACACCAATATGAATGAATAAGACTTATTCTCATTGGTGAAGTGGTTTGAGTTGGGACACTATTTAAAAAAAAAAAAATCACCAAACATGGCTAAACTAGTATGTCACCACAAACTAGTTTGCCCACTACCATCACGGCCACATATCACTAAAGTATTGGTTCACATTTTAATTTATTTTTACTTTTCTTTTCATACTAATTAATTTTAACACTAAAAATGTTTTTCCTTAATAACTTTTAATAAATAAGTTTTTTTAAAAAAAACTAAAAACACAGTCTTGTTTTTTTTTGAACGCACAGGTATAAATTTTATTAAAAACATAAGATTGCAAAAAAATATATATTTTTATAATAAAATAAATTTTAATCATTACTGATTTACATTATCCGACACTTGTCAACTTCGTATTGGTTCATAAGATTTTTCGGATAAAACTTATTATCTAAACAATTATAAATTATATTAATAAAAAATAGAGAAGTTTGGGTTGCTAATGTGTGTGAAAAGTTTGGTTTGGTTGGATTGGGTTGGTGAAAGAGAGAAAAATCAATTTTATAATAAAGATTGAGTTTGGTTGGTTTGTAAATGGGAATGGTCTTATGTTTGATAGTATTTGTAGTAAGCTTCCAATACGTATTGATACAATGATACTGACACTGAAATACTAACGTAAAGATAACAAAACACACAACGAGTATCCTATTAAAGGGTATTTATTTAGTTATTCATAGAAGATTATGGATTGGATCCACAAATTAAATTAACGTGCTAACTATGAAAATCAAGTAGTGCAATTATATATACAACATAGTGTCATTATAATGTAGTGTAATTAAACTACGATGTATTTGTATAATTACACTACTTGATTCTCACAGTTAACATGCTAATTTAATTTGTACGTTAACTTTTCCTAAAAGCTATTTATTTATTTATTATTTACACTTAACGTATATTATAACACTTGTTGCTACAACAAATAATCTTTTATGTTGTACTAATCGTCTACATTGTGTTTGATCATGCTAACCTTGTATTAATCTTCTATGTTGTATTTTAACTAGAGTTTGCTTCATGGGAAAGGTTAAAATACAAAAGGAGACAAAAATAAGAAGTGTGAGAAGGATTTGTGGTCACACAAAAAACCTCTAAAAAAATTCCAAAAAATTAATAAAAAAATCATAAATCAAAATATAAATAAAAAACAAAAAAATTAAAAAAGCAAAAATGTTTTCCTCGTCATTCTCGTTCCAAAAAAAAGACACAATGCAGAGACAAAAGGCACAATGACGAAAATGAACAAAAGACACAATTATAACTAAAAAAAGACACAATAAATCACAAAATATAACACAATGCCGAACAAAATATAACACAATGTTCAGTAATATAACACAATATCAAGAAAAGAAGACACAATGTCAAGGAAAAAAGACACAATCAATGATGAAAATAAACACAAAAGACAATGATAAACAAAAAGACACAATGATCTTTTTCCCTTAACAAATTAACATTGTTTTTTTTTAAGAACGAGAAAGATGGTGGAAACATTTTTGTGTTTTTACTTTTTTTTTTGTTTTTTTATTAAACTTTGTGTTATGATTTTTTATTTAATTTTTTTAAATTTTTTTGAAAGGTTTTTTTATGTGACTATAAATCATTCTCATCATTCTTGTTTTTGTCTCCCTTTGTAAAATAGCTTGACCCTTGATTCAGATGCTATAAAGTGAGTATCTAAATTTTATTATACTATTAAAGCAACATATTTTTTCCACATGTCATTTAACTAGGTTATTCACATAGGATGTTAAGTATACAATTTCTATAAATAAATTATCAACCTAATAAACAATTTAATTTTAAACATTAACTCATAAGTTGGAGAACATTTCAAAATAAATGGTTATAATCACCATTTATTGAGTAGCAAAGGCAAATAATTGTCTTCATTGTTATTTTCTAAAATTTTGAGACTTTGCTATTTTATTTTTATTTTTTTTTGAATTTTGGGAAATTATTTATGAATGTTTGGACTGGATGTATGGATGTTTCGATTGCAATGGTGGTTTAAGTCAGGAAGTTTGGGTTTATTGTTGCTTTATTAAACGGTTTAATCAAAATTATAATTGTTATATCTCATTGTTATATTCATATTTGTAGCATTTTTTATGTTGTGTACTTATATGTTTTATAATTTCAATGTAAATAGTTTTATAACACACAACTTATGTTACAACATTTACATGTTTACGATTAATAGCTTACAACATATGATTTCAGTACATGATGAAGTTTTATTAATATGCATTTTTTTATTTCATGGTATAAGTTAGAAATATGTTTTAAATTGTTACTTATCTATATTTTTCTTTGTATGTTGGATTTTTTTAATTAAAACAACAATGTGATACATTATACTAACAATGTTAGATTATCTGCCGTTTACAATTCATTAAAATGTATAAGACATACATATATATATATATGTATATATATATGTATATATGAAGTTTTATATATTTTCATCCGTGTTTAACACGGGATCTAACCTAGTATACTATTAAAAAAATAGAGATTTTAGACAAATGGCCTATTCTTATTGGTCAATCCCTATTATTTCCATATATATCAAGCATTCTTAGATTTTCTTCACAATTAAATAATTTAAAAAGAAATTAAAATACATATCAATTTTTATTTATTGATAATTGACTTATTATTATTACTAATAAATTTAACTTGCAACTTATTTCCTAACTTACATTGTTTATTTGATTGTTTTCTAAATTGATTAAAGGAAACCTTTTTATTACGTACGTTTCAATTGTGCATGTTGTCTTCATTTTTTTTAACTAAGTTAAAAAATCACGAAATATACTTTTCATTTTTACTGTATCTATTAAAATTCATTTTAAAATAATTCCATACATTTTATAAGCTCCATCTTGTTATAAATGCAATATACTCATTTAAACATTAATTCGTTTTGAATCATATGTTTTGTGCTAATCCACTAGGTTCATCAAAAGAATCTCAATATCCAGGTACGTTATATTATTCCATTCATTTTGCAGTGTATTCGTTAAGTAAATTTTTAAAGATTTATGATTTGTTTATAATTTTGTAAATTATTAGTGTAAATTAAATTCATATTTATTTAATGTAATACGTTTCTATTTTTATAAGTTACCACTTATATAATTTAAATGGTTTAACCCATGTAAGTAGAAAAAAAATTGCTTAAGGTCTTAAGTATAGATTAATTGTTCCTTGACTCTTTCAATGTGCACATCATGTTTTGAGTAAAAGTGTCAATTTCAACATGTTTACTAATGATGGCCGATTTTGTGGGTTTTTTTTTACCACTACACCATTTTTTACAAAACTCTCGGCTGGACCGCCACACGTCACATAACGTCTAAGGGTGAAGAGTTTTGATTAAGCGTGGTCTTAGATTTGATAGAAGTCTCGTAATTTATTCAAAATTATATAAATCTTTGTTAACTGCTGTACTTTTTTTTAACGAGATTTGAGCTTCTTTTTATGTTATTATTTTTACAGATTATTAACTCTTATTCGAGTTGTTTGAAATTTTCAAAACTAAATGACCTAAACAAGTACTAGTTTAAAATTCTTAATAATGTTATCATTTTATTTCACAATATTCACAATTCTAAATATGATCATATAAATTTTAATTTAAACATGGAAAAGACACAATTTACAATCGAAACATATGGTTATTCAATAAAAAAACACAATCAAACCAAACTCAAATTAAATTTTATATTTGAAAAAAAAAATCTGATATACTTGATGCACTTATTTGTTTTCTCATAAAAATGATACATATCAAATTACAAAACAAGAAAAGAGTTAAGGATGTATAAATTCCTTTGTCGACAAGAATAGGTTTGATACCAACATATTCAAGTTGTTGATGGTATCACTTATAAGCTGTTAATCTTGTTTGATTGGGTAATTGTTATTGCTTATAATCAAATCACATGGTGACTTAGAAGCTAGCCAATGCCTAATGGGAATGTTAATGTCATGTGTCTTGCTTCCAACATCTACCTATATCAACCATCAAATTAGCTATCAAAATCATTTTGTGTGTAGGGATATTTGCTTTAACTTGTATAATCTATTAATCTTGATAATTTGTAGCAACAAATATTGAATCTTTTGTCCATCTAGAGTTCACAACTAGGTGTTTCCTTTTACGTGTGTGGAAACTCGAACCTTCTTATCAAAACAAATACTCGGGGATTCTCCTCTCACTCACAATTAGTGAACCTACAACACGTTGTTAGTATTTAAGGTTGGACATTTCTTATGACTTGGTTTCAATGCGCAAATGCATGATGTGGGATTATGTTGAGGGTTGGAAAGTGAACCCGAACACGATCGACAAACCAGAAACCCATATTCAGGATGAGTATTCAGGCGCAAGGCAAGTTATGTGTTTTGTTTTGAAAAAAATCATGCCTAGGATATTAGGTGATACTTAGACCATTTACGCAAACCATACGCGTACAAGTTTTCTTTTATTTTTCTTTGTCTCTAAGTAATTAATTATTCCACTCTTTTTCTTTTATAATTAATATTTTTCTAATTCCTTACATAATATAATGGTAAGAAAAATAGTTGGAAATCCTAGCAGATAACTTTTAGCAAACTAACAGATATATCTAATGTCTAACGAGTAATGAGTAATCAGACACCTGACGGATATAACATATACTTTACAATCTAGTATTGTCATCAACACCCGTCTCATTTGTCATGTCACACGTATTGCTTCAAAAGTTTAGAATAAAATAGTAAATTTGATTGTATATTTTGGTGATTGTCCCCTCCATCGTTGTGGTAGGGTCTTCTGACCGGTGTGGGGTTCCTTTTTTCATAAACTTTTTGCGCACAACATCCTGTACGTAACGGTCCAAGGGTCCTAGACTACTTGTCCACAAACAGGCATATGCTTTTTCTTTCTAATTTTGGTGAAAAAAAGTTCAAATATAGTGACTTTTACAAGTCCAAACATTTTTACTAAAAACATGTGTAATGTGTAATGGATGCTATCTTTTAATGTTCATCAAGTCAAATCACTTAAAACACATATATTGTTAAGACCATGTGTTGTGGCGGATTCAACCATCAAGATTCATCCTATCATATTGTGCCACGTAGTGTTGACTGGACCTAACCCTTCAACCATTGTCGGCCGCGCTACCGTTGAATGCATCATGTTGTTGCTCGCGCCGCCGAATTTATCCATTTGCGAGCCAACTCTTCAATTTTTTTCCTTTAGCCCAAGCGAGCATGCTCTCCCGGAGTCACAACGACTAATGAAGCGAGGGTGTTGTGGTGTGTGCTAGCCACCTGGCTCGCGGCGGCTGCTCACGCTAGCCGTTGGCTGGCCACAACACATAGTCAAAAACGTCAATAACTTTATAACCCCTAGGTATGGTGTAGGGGTTAAATCCATCCCATATAATGCCCTTATAAGAGCAGTCCCAACAGCATCTTTATCTCAATTTCTATAATTATAATAAAAAAATGTCGTATTTTCTTTCCTTTTCAATTAAATAATATTTTTTTATATTTTTATCATTACATTTTCTTTCTCCTCCACCCGCAAACACTTTCGATAAACATTAAAAAATTATATATGGTCAACAGTGTTTACTCATCAAAAAAAGTTTATTTATCTCCTCCACTCACAGCCACATATAATTACTCTGTACAATATAGAACTCACTTACAATAATATGGAGGCCCTGCTGAATATGCTCTAATACTGATTACACATGGCCTAAAGTTTATGGAAAATTCCCATAATGACCATTAAAGAGAAACCTAAAATTGCCCAAAACTTTTTAAAAATCCGAAAATAACTCTTCAAAATGATTTGAATCTCGTCGACTCCTTCCAAATTTTAAGTAATCCTTGCTTCCTCAGCCAAATTTTAGCAAATCTCATCTAATTCGTCCATTTTTAGGGAAAAATTTTGTTTTTTATTTTAACACTGTTTCTCTCCCCTCACACATCTCTCTTCCCAATTCCTTTTCATCATCTTCCTTCAAAAACCTCCAGCCATATAAACTGAGTTGGACTCAGGTGACGTTTGAACCGTTTCGTTTATCGACCTTTGATTTGTGCTCGCCGGAAACGTTTTAAACGTCGCCGGAGCCCAATCCGGTTTACATGGTTGGAGGTTTTTTTGAAGGAAGATGATAGAGAGAAATTGAGAAGAGAGAGAAATAGTGTTAAAGAAAATGACAAAAAAAAATTCCCTAAAAATGGATGAAGCAGATGGGATTCCTAATAGGGTTGTAAACGAACATGAACAAGGTCTTGTTCGTGTTCGTTCGTTAAGAAAATAGCGTGTTCACGAACGGTTCACGAACGGTTCACGAACACTTACCGAACGAGATTTTATGTTCGTGTTCGTTAATTAAGGAAATTAATGTGTTCACGAACGGTTCACGAACACAAACGAACACAAATAAAATCGGAAAAGCCTAGAGATCGAGACTGATGTATTCATCAATGTGAATAATAAAAGCCTGTAAACGAATCGAATGAACACGAAAAATGGCATGGTCGTGTTCTTTCATTTAATTTAAAAGAACACAGACACTTACTTGAACAAATATTTATGTTCATGTTCGTTAATTTAAAAAGAGACATATGTGTTCGCATGTTTAAAATCTAAACGAACATAACTGAACAAAAATAAACGAACATACATGAACAAACGTAAATTAACACAAACAAACATAAACGAACTTAAATGAAAACACCTAAATGAACACAAATTAACAAATATAAAACCTTTAAGCAGATAATCTATCTAGAAAATATTTAATTATTTTTCTATTAATACATAAACGAACATAAATGAACATAAATAAACGAACATAAACGAACGTTCATGAACATAAATGAACGAACGGAACATGTGTTCATGTTCGTTCGCTTAATTAAACGAACACAAGTTTTTTGTTCAAGTTCGTTCGTTTATTAAATAAACGAACATAAAGGAACTTCCCGCCGAAAGGTTCACGAATGTTCACCGAACGTTCGGTTCGTTTACAGGCCTAATTCCTAATGTGACGCCCCTTACGAGACTTGGAGGGTTTTTTGGTGATTTAAAAAAAAGGCTATTTTAGATTTCTTCTCTAAAAATTGGTCATTTTGGAAATTTCCCTAAACTTTATGTTTTAACCAACAAAATGGGTTTTTGTAAGGATGTGAAATAAAAGTGAAAGGATCCAGGTGAAGTGAGGTGTTGTCTGTTTCTGGTAGTACCATCACTATGCAGTAATTTGGATGGTCAAATTGTGGCGGGCCTTGTTTCACGGACAAGGGCAGAAATAGTCATTTTGATGATTATGATAATTGCAAGGCTACACCATACTACTATTTCGATATTTGTCCTACCAAGTTACCTTTTGTTATCATCGATTCGGACGATCAACTTACTTATTTCTGTTTGATGAAAAGGCTAAAAGTTGTAAAAAGCTATCAGAATAGTGAGAGGTAATTGTGTTCACTTGAACAACAATTTTCTAGCAGAAACATAAGTATATGCTAGGCACAGAGACACATAGTATAAAAAAAATTCACGTAGAGCGAAAGCACAAAAGTTAGACGAGGAGTACTATTAAAAGTTAAATTAAAACCGAATCTCTTAAAACAATACATAAAAAGCTCTTTTGTAAGACTTCTCTATATTTAGCAGTTTTGAAGAATAAATTGACTCATAGGGGCTTTTTGACAATTTTGTGCTTAATCTTAGGAGGTAGTATAGGTTTGACTATAATTAAAGACGTAAATTACTTGGATCGGTGACTCATTTGTTTAGTCTAGATATGAAAAGATTAAATATTGCAAAATTTGGAGAAAAATAGTAATTGGTAAACAGGCCTGTCTCCGAAAATTGCTAAATTTTTTTGGGCGGAATTCGAAAAAAAAATTGGTCTTAAGTTAGATTTAAACAATTTAATTTTTAAATGGACTTTCGGGTTGGGGTTTGTCGACCACCCTGCGCTCTTTGAAAGTCAGCCTGCTGGTAAAATTAAGGCTTAAATTAAGGAATTAGTTCGACGGCTAATCCAAACCACCAAATGCTTTGCTACATAACTGTTTAAGACATTTCCGTCCACTGGTAATGGGCTCTGTAACGAAAATCGTATCATGAGCCATGCCCGCTTAAAGTGTGCATGTATAAATTTATGTAATATTAATATATGTATGTATAATACAATTGTGGAATGGTTGAGATATTTCAAAAAAATGATTAAAAGAAGGTATTTGTTTATAATATATGAATAAAGTAAATATAATATAGACAAATAAGACATAAGTATCTATTTATATTCTCATGTCTCACAAAGGCCGTACATTCACATTGTTGGTTTCCCATCGGCCTAAACTTATTATTGTTTTGTGTTTTCCAACTTTTTAAGTCCCGATTCAAGATTGATGATTTGATTCTTGAAATATGCTAACAAAGTAAGAGTAAATTATACGAAATATTCCAATCCATCCCCGTTAGTTATTATTTCTTTCTTTCTTTTTTTAAACGACATACTTGAATTAAAACGCCACAAACCGCTTAGAATATCTATAGCAGGGGATACCACAAAATTATATGCTAAGTAACAAGTTTATATGACACACTACCTAGTTCAAATAAAAATTACAATTACGAGAAGCCAACCAAAAAAGTGAAATCAAAACAATATAATCAAGAAGACTATTTTTGGTGTTATTATGCTAACCAAAAAGTTTCCAATTTTTCCAAATAGTCAACCAAGTAGTAAAATTAATCGCGTCAACAAGAATGCCACTAAGTTTTAAATTGGATTTTAGTTGTCATGCTCTATTGAAGGAAGATTTCACATATACAAACACGAGGGGAGTCGATAGCTTGATTAATCTACTCGTACGTTGATATGTGAAAATGCTGAAGAATAGTTAAAAAAAGAATACATAACTTGTAACATTAATCATCATAATTTTTTTGTAACAATTTAATTTTAAAAAACAAATAAGAAAACATAAATAAACGGGTTAAATGAGACATATGTGAACTTCTCAAGTTGATACGAACACAACCCATTTAGCTAAGCATGTTTACTGGTTTGAGCGAAACTAACCCGAATTTGTTTAGACTAAACCCAAAATACATGAGTTTTATATTGGATTAGGTTCCCGTTTCGTATCATGTCATGAATGTACAAGTTTCATCTTATATTTATCTACCCTTGCTTTATTTTTTTTAGACATAATTACAGAAATTGTCCTTTATCTTTAAAATTGATCTAATTTGTACTTTACGTTTTCAAATGTTACATCGTTTGTACTTTGACCCTAACCCAATTAATTTTTCTTGTTAAGTAAGGCCCTTATCTCTCTAGAGTCCGGTCAAAAACCTCATCGGAATCACTATAAATCGTCGAACATTAGTGCCTCAAATCTAAAAATATGACATAAAAAATTGTATCGATTTCACACTGCCATGTGACATAACTAAATCGTAGACACCATTTGATTTTGCACATGCAATTGCTGCTCTAGTTCTAAAAACGTGACAAACGAGATATGAACATTGTAGAAAAACTAGATTTGAAAGTTATATCTAAAGATGAAGATGGAGGCGACAGTTTAGATCCAGATGAGGAAGTGTTAGCAGGTTAATCTATTATTAAGAAGACGATGGCAACCGGCGCTGGTGATGTATGGTCTTTTCAATTATTGGATTCAAATTAAGGGGGCAAAGACTTTTTATTTTTTGGCCAGCAAAGTGTCATTTTCGTCTTTGTGGTTTGGCAAATAATGTGAATTTAGTTCAAAAATTTTATTTTTTGCATATGGATCATCCACGTTTTCAATTTTTGCCAATTATATCCAAATCATTAACCCCGTTAAAATTTAATCGTTAAGTAAGGGATAGACATGTTTTTTTTACTCTTTCTTTATTATATGAGCAAAGTACCAAAATCGTCCATGAGGTTTGGTTACATTTGCGAATTTCATCCAAAAATATTATTTTTTCGCAATTAGACCCTTGATTTTTCGTAACTGTTGCCAATTTCGTCCAAATTGTTAACTCGGTCTAAATTCAATGTTAACTCAGGGGTGTTACTGTCTTTTTACATGTTTATTATTATTATTATTATTATTAATTATTATTATTATTATTATTATTATTATTATTATTATGTGTTTGTTCGATGACATATATAACATCTCACGATTCTTATGTTTGAATCCAATATAATATTCGTTTGTTTATTCTTATTTATTTTTAGTCGTATAAAGGGTTTGGCTCAGTGTAATAATAATAATGTAAACAAACATGTAAAGGACAACAACACCCTTGAGTTAACGTTGAATTTAGACCGAGTTAACAGTTTGGACGAAATTGGCAACGGTTGGAAAATATCGAGGGTCTAATTGCGAAAAAATATTTTTAGACGAAAGTTGCAAATGTGACCAAACTTCAGGGACGATTTTGGCACTGTATTCATATAATAAAGAAAGTGAAAAGACATGTCTACCCCTGACTTAACGATTAAATTTAACCTAGTTAGTGATTTGGATGTAATTGGCAAGAATTGAGAAACGTGGATGGTCTATATATAAAAAAATAAACCTTTTAGACTAAATTCGCATTATTTGCCAAACCATAAGGACGAAAATGACACTTTACTCTTTTTTGACAGACGAGCCTTTCAAACATGATGATATTGTTGGTGGGAGATAAAATCCATAAATCTATGATGAATTAGTAAGCAGGAAAAGTAATTTTTTTGTTGATACAGGTGTTTGATGGATTTTGGGGTTTAGGAGAGATTTAGAGTTATAATATACTTTTTAACTTTTTTTAAAACTATAAATGAGTAAAAAGACCAATTTGTCCTTATGTGTCTTTCACATGACCTTACTTAAGGAAAAAAATTAACTGGGTTAGTGTTAAAGACAAATGGTGTAACATTTAGAAACATAAAGTACAAATTAGATCAATTTTAAAGATAAATGACAAACAATGAAATTTGATACAGACATAAAGGACAATCTCTATGATTCTGTCTTTTTTTAATGATATTTAGGTTCTTCATACAAGTAGGGTGTGTTCTCCAGGTTAGTTCATCGATTTTTGGATTAATTGGTCTGGTTAATCAGGTTTTAAAATTATTATATTTAACTTGACTACCAACCTGAATGTTTATTTGGTAAGTCAGGTTCGGGATTTTTCATGTTTTGATTTAAGCAGTCGGGTTAATCGGGTATATGGGTTGCGATTGGGTTGCTACAAAATCTTTGAAAATTTCGAACTGGATTGTGAAATTACTCCAAAAGTTGTTAAAGGACCTAAAACTGGTCGAAACATTTTAGTTTTTAAGAGTAAATTGTTGTTTTTATCCCTTTGATTTAGTTTTGTCAATTTCATTCAAATTCCATTTTCCACCGGCCACGTTATAGTTTCTATAACTTGATATTTTAATTCAACTCACTTAACACTTTTAGTGAGGCTAAGTTAAATCATTATACAATGACAAAAATACCCTCGCTAACACCCTTACTAAATTATTAACAGATAATAATATAGACACATTCACGGAAATAAAAGTCATTCATTCTTACATAACATATACATCTTGTCTTAAAATAACAAAACATAAGTCTTAAACATAAAACATAGACGACACGGGCATCTTCTTCATAGCGATGCCAGTCTTCCTCTTATTGCCACGTGTCCCACTCTAAGCAACATGTCTCATTCTACTCACCTGCGTGCATACTAAAAGTCAGCTACGCTGAGTGAGTTCTAGTTAATCAATTAACATACAATACGTTCACACCCATACTTATACGCGTCCGGAGATACGTATTTCGTACTTTATTTGCTAATACTCATTCATATATACTTTACGTTCATACATACGTATTTACACACTTCCTTTCCTACTTTCCTAAGCTATATCGTAAACTACTCAACTTCTACTATCTCGGATATTATTAGGGTCTGGTCCCTCTATCCCAGATATTTTTAGGGTCTGATCCCTCCTCTCAGATATTAATAGGGTCCGATCCCTCTAATCTCAGATATTATGAGGGTCTGGTCCCTACTATCTCAGATATTATTAGGGTCTGGTCCCTTCTATCACAATCTCAGATATTATTAGGGTCTGATCCCTTTGTCTCCTTTAACCATACGACCATACCTGTCCCGTCAACTATCCATATGTTCATTTCATACTTTCATTATCGTACGTGCATACTTTACCTGTCTCATGTATATACAATATACACACACACATATATATACACACACACACACATTCTATCATATAAACATTATATAATAATAGCATTCAATGCACAATCATACACGTATCTTACACTTATCACTTAGGATAAGTGTTTCAACTATCACATAGGAGTATGCACACAGCCTCGAAAAAAACGTCACAGAGAAAGGGGCTAGAACTCACCTGGATCCTGTTGCGTTCACCGTTAATAGTAATTCCTTTCTTCAACTGAGCTCGACTAACTGTTAATAATGTACACGTATTAATCCTCTATATTTGTTTATTATTTATTTTCTTGAGTTAACGGGGTTAACCGTTAAATTAACCGAAAGGACATGTATTTATCTTTAACCGTTCTCATTAATCTAATATACTTATCCTTATTTTATTAACAAACCGGCTTCATTAATTTGCATTCTTAAGGATCTTTATATATATACTCTTTTCATTATTCTTAGTTTATGTTTTCAATGCGTCTAAGAGTTAACGTTTCCTTAAGCGAGTTTGGGTTCGTGTCGGGTTCATATTTGGCTCTTGCTCGGTTAGGTTCTCATTTGCTTTAAGCTAACTTTCATTTATAATCTCATTTCTTTACGTGAGGTGGGTTACGGGTCTTTAAACAAGTCGGGTCTTCGGTTCGGGTTTCGTTCCTATTTCAAATCAAGTTTGGGTTGACCACATCCTTGAATCCATGGTACCATCAAATCTCTATTATAATTAAAAGTTCTTGTATTATTATTATTATTATTATTATTATTATTATATTAAATTAAATTAACTAAACCCTAGATATATATACTCCTATAACCCCATCCCACCCCAACCTCCTTCCTTCTTCCTTTGCTTCATTAGAGCCGCCACCCCTACCCCTTCTCTCTCTCTAAACCACCGGCGACCCATATCAAGGTCGGATTCGGGTTTTAGTGGTTTGGTTCCTCCCTTCACATACCACGGCTACCCACTACCGCTACTTTTACTCCTTCCCCCGTCGAACTAACCCACCGCTGCCGTCGATTCTCCTACCTCCGGCCAGCCACCGCAGTCACATCGCCGTCGCCACTCACCACGTCACAGAAGCACCAGATTCTTCTTCGCAAGGCATGCGAATACAGTTGATTCGCAAGAAGGGGTTTCACACGGGTTGTGTCGCTTCGCACGAGATAACCTCGCTTCGTAAGGGTTTCGCTCGTGATGTGAAATCAGTGTTTCGCTCGGGATGCGAAATCCATGTTTCGCTCGTGATGCGAAATTCATGTTTCGCTCAGGATGCGAAATCCATGTTTCGCTCGTGATTTAGGTCAGTTCTGGTTTTACTTCCTCTTGCGACTTGAGTCGTTGGTGACCAATATGAAGAACAGGGGACCATTTGGTTTCAGTTGCCTTGGATTCGTGTTTTGCGGCCGAGTTGGGTTGTTTGGGCTCCGGGTTCGGTGGTCCGAGCCCTCATTTTGTGAACCTGGTTTGGGTTCTCCGTCTTCTCCAAACTGTTGGGATTCGGGTCTTGGTGAAGACCCGGTTGCATCGTATTGTTATTCTCACTTGTATCTTGGTTAACAGACATTTATTTATTTGTATTTATTTGATTTCATTAACCTTGTTCATTCGAGTTTGTTCATATCGGTTTTGCTTTGGCTCGCGAGTGTTTGTTTGTGATTAGATTAAAGATGAAAACGAGATGAGAAAGAAACGAATATTAATTATAAGCGTACCTTAAATATCTTGAATACATGGAATTGGATTTGGATTGATTGTATTCAGGAGGTTTATGTTGTGTGTGTATGGGTGTGTGTGCAAATGTTTGGAATGATGATGGAATGATAAGGATAGGATAAAATTAGGGTTTAGGGGTTTAAATAGGCAAGGCCCAAAGGCTTTTGGCGCATAATCTCACCCAAGTCCATTAACCATACAATTTTATCCTATCAACTTATTTAATTTATTCAAACGACGCCTCATGATTTGATAAATAAGATTCGTGACATTTTATTTATTTATTTAAGCATTATCGAAACTAAGACGTTACAGGTCTCTCCCCCTTAAAAAGGTTTCGTCCCCGAAACCTATCTATTACACAACAACTGCGTGTAAAACTTACGCATCTCCTCCTTTGGTTCCCATAGCTTCATGGAACCTCTTCCAAAATCGGGAAGTGAAACGAGTATCTCTGTCGAATACGATCGACAATGGTACTCCATGCTTCGTTACGACTTCCTTGAGGAATACATTCGCTAACGCTTCCGACGAGATAGCCTTTCGTATATGCAGAAAATGAGCACTCTTAGTTAAACGGTCCATAGTCACCCAGATTGTATCATGGTTCTTAGCTGTACGCGGTAGCTTAGTTATGAAATCCATGGTGATGTGTTCCCGTTTCCACATCAAATTCTCCTAAGGTCATTACAAAAAGGGTAACAGAGAACTCACGTCCCTCTATCCTACCTTGCCGTCCTTAACCATTCTCATTATCCTAACGGAAGTATCACTAGCTGTTTCAACCATAAACGTTCCAAGCACACAACAAGTCTTTTTAGCTAACTTACATAATGTTACATCTACGAAACTTCTATTAGCACCTGAATCGAATAAAACAGAAGTAGAAATACCATATACTAGGAATGTACCTGTCACTTCATCGGGAATCTGCTGGGCTTGCATCATATTGTTATTCTCACTTGTATCTTGGTCAACATACATTTATTTATTTGTATTTATTTGATTTCATTAACCTTGTTCATACGAGTTTGTTCATATCGGTTTTGCTTTGGCTCGCGAGTGTTCGTTTGTGATTAGATTAAAGATGAAAACGAGATGAGAAAGAAACGAATATTAATTATAAGCTTACCTTAAATATCTTGAATAAATGGAATTGGATTTGGATTGATTGTATTCAGGAGGTTTATGTTGTGTGTGTATGGGTGTGTGTGAAAATGTTTGGAATGATGATGGAATGATAAGGATAGGTGATGTGCTTGAAGTAGTTTAATAATTATTCACTAAATAAACGCTAATCCAGACACTAAGTAATAAATTCTAGACTCTTAACTAAACTAAAACTACTGACCGGCAAGTGAACCGATCGACTCTAGTACAGTTAAGTAAGTCCGGATATCGACCCCACGAGACTCTTTTAATTACGTTAACTAGCTAAATTAGACTCAACTACAAAACACGACTCATTATTTGTATTTGGGGGTTTTACTTAAAACTAATATTAAACTGATATTAACTTAATCACTAAGAATTAAAAACAACTTAACCATGAACTTAATTCAAATAATGACAAGATAACTACCTAGGCTAGAATCCCCTAAATTTCAGTAATGAATTGACTCAGAATAATACTTAGTTATGGACTGGGATCGTAAAATAAACACTTATAAGAAAACCCGTACAGGACCCCTGACCCTTCTCAAGAGAAACCTTTGGATTTCTAACAAGTTTTAACGCACACCAGTATTAAAAATCAAGTTCGCTTACGGTCACCTAATTAATTACAAACTAGTTTCTTTGTACGAAATCCTACCTTACAGCTCGAAAGTCAAAGGCAGTCTAATATATTCAATTGACTCGATAGACAAAGTTAATCAATCAAACCTAGACGGAGTCCTTACGAAGAACTAAATCTAGTAATCCTGATCAACAAAGACCTACCAATAACCTAGCACCTTACAGCTATTTAGGTTAGCAACACACTTAGGTTTATTTAATTAATAAGTATTATTCCTGTGATCTTAGTGCACAACAATCATAAAATAATCAAAAACGCAACGTAATTGACCAAATAGCAACCTATCATAATGACAAACAATAATCAAGGCAACTATGGAATAATAATAATTAATCAAACAATCCTAAATATCCATATGCATCAATTTAGTATAAGTAAACCTTTTACTAGTTCATAAAACCATAACGACAAATAAATCCAAAGTCAAAATCAAACATCAAAATAGGTTCATCATAAGCCTAGGCAGTCTATAATGTTTAGCCTAGCATCTTAAAATCAAACAAAACAATAACAAATGAAATCATGGCGAAAATAAATAAGAACGGAAGAATAAAGGCGATAAAACCCGGAGTCTTCGTCCTTGAATATTAAGCACTTCGCCGGCTGATTCCTCGACTCCAAAGCTGCCGGAAACTAACCTCAGACGCCTCGGAACTCACCAAAATCGTCTGGAACTTCAGGGTATGCTTAAGGGTGAGTTTAGGGGTCTTTTTATAGGCAACAGAGGTCCAACAATAGGTTAAGTCGGTTAACGATGGAAGATTCTGGAAGTTGGGCTGACCAAGAGACCGCCGCGCCGCGCGACGGGCCTGGCCACCCTGGCTGCGCGGCGCTCTGGTGATAAGGGAGGGGGTTGCCCGGCCTAGCCGGTCCGGTTCTCTCCAGGTTTGGTTCGGTTCGTTTCCTGATCCTCCGGTTCGCCGGTTTAGCTTGTTTTTGATCGTTTTTCGCCCTCTTTAACCACGAACAAATCCCGAGACCTACATTATTCAAATAAGTTAGTAGTATACAAATCCTAACAAAAACCGAACATAAACGATTAAAATATTAATTAAAATATACAAGGGATTAATATATATTTAGCCTTATATCAATAGGATAAAATTAGGGTTTAGCGGTTTAAATAGGCAAGGCCCAAAGACTTTTGGCCTATAATCTCAACCAAGTCCATTAACCATACAATCTTATCCTATCAACTTATTTAATTTATTCAAACAACGCCTCATGATTTGATAAATAAGATTCGTGACATTTTATTTATTTATTTAAGCATTATCGAAACTAAGACGTTACACTTGATCATCTTCCTGCATGTAAAGCCTAAAAACGGACCGTCTTTAAAGAAAGAAGACTTGATTAATTAGTTTGTAAACAAGTTTAAAATGTGTATGGAGACTCCAAACCCATTTTCAAACCCTTAAATAAAACATTGTTAAGATTATAAACCAAAAATTTTCTGGATATCTTTCCACAAAATACAGAAATGATGTTTTTCCAATGGTCGAGTGCTTTATGCCTGATGTCCAAAGCTTGATGCAAAACTCATATCAAGTCGGGAGTCTTATTGGAAGCAGCATCTCTATTCCTACATGGTAGATGTAATACTGTCTACATCTTACTCTCCTCAGATCTTACAATAGCTTTGCTATTAGTGGGATTTACTAGGTACGATGATGATGATGTTTTTAAGTAGAAATTAGAAGTTAAAAGTAAGATGGGATGTTATCATTGTAAAACTAAATTAATACAATTGGGGCCCTCATCTTCTTAAACATCCACATCACACCCTTCTCTCCCAGAAGACTTTCTAAGATCTAACATATATACTAGAATGGTAGGAAAAAAAATTTTGTGAAAACAAATCTAATAGCAAATAACGCTAAGAAAGATATGCACGAGAAGAATGAATGATTATATTACTGATAAGTATCTATACAAATGAAGTAAATATGAGGTACTTATAGATTTAATCATTCTCTAACTCTAAGATCATTAGTTGTGGGGCATCAATAAGCGTAACAAAAGTGGCGTGGCGTGGTAATTAGGCTATAACACCATGCAGGGGCGTTAAGGTCTCGGCGGTAAACAAGGAAATGTGGTAACGAGGCTTAACAAGGTAAATTGGTGGCTTTTTAACGTAGCGATGGGATTTCAAACCACAATACAGCGTTAAATGGGTATGTTAGTTAAAACCTCACGTTCAAAGCTTCGTCACAACAACTATCCTAAAAACCATTAAGATGATATGATAACTTGTAAGTCAAATATAGTCTTATCAATATATTAAGTGCAATGTGCAATTCAAATATAGTCTTATCAATAACCATAAAATACTATTTATAAAATAATAATATTATTCTCAAAATACATGTGTATATATATATACACGCCATATCACCATCTAAACCTGGTTCCCTGCAACCAACCCAACATTCTTTATTCTGAACCAATCATGAAGAAGATCAGTCACATGATAACAAAGTTCATGACCCTAAGATCCAAATCCAGTGCTAGTACCACCACCGACGGACCACCAGATGGCGGAGAAGAATCTCAGATAACCGTCTTTGTCGGAAGCACCAAGAGACCATACATGATTGATTCCAAGTATTTAAGTCATCCGGTCGTCAATGCTCTAATACAAAAATCAACTTCTGTAGATGCTGATGATGATGATAATGGTGAATTGGTCATTATTAAATGTGAAGTTGTGTTGTTTCATCATTTGCTATGGATGCTTGACAACGCAGATTTGAATCTTGGTCGGGATTCTGTTGATGAGTTAGCTGATCTCTACTTATCTATCTAACTTTCAGTTTTTTTCTGGTTATATATATTTTTTTGGATTAGGCTTAATTGTGAATATATCTCAAGAACTTGAGATGAATATTTTCATGGAATATTAATTTGGTTCATGACTTTTATTTGGTTATTGTTTGTGCATTTATTTAGTAGCCTGATCATGATTGTTTGGAACTTTGGATCAATATTTGATCATCTATTTATGCATTTCGGGCGCGGACCTCAATGCACTACCCCCTGATACTAGCTTTTATTTATGTGTTAAGTAGTATATGATTTTCGTTCTCTTTTGTATTGTTTGCGTGCTACACACTTTAGTGACATCTATTCATGACAAAGGAAAAAGAATCTTAAGTTGTTCGGGTGAAAGTTACTTATATATATCTCTATTAAGTCTCTATATATTTTTGAGAAACCTTCCTTCCACATTATCATTTCAAATTTCATTTTGTTAAGCATCTAATATAATATGCATTATTGGTCCACCATTTGCTTCTTATAATCCTCCTTTTTCAACTATTGCCATTTATTATTATTATTATTATTATTATTATTATTATTATTATTATTATTAAAACCCGACCGAAATCAATTAAACCGAGTTAATTCTGATGGGAATTGAAAAACGAAACACATCTAGACAAAACCTGCTTGTGTTGGTAGTGGACTTGGAAGGAAAAAAGCAAAAAAGATTTGGGATGATGCAGAATGAGACATGAGATCAAGACACTATCTTTTATTATTTGTTTGAATTTCAATTTCCTATTTTATCTTATGTGTTTCTTTATCTTTTCATGTAGTTACGTATTTAGTATAAAATATAAATAGGATACATGGTTGTTTAGTTTTCATTAGTTTTTGATTAAGTTTATTGATAAAGAACATTGTTTTTAGAAATTCGGTTCAATTTATCGTCTTTTGATTAATCGTGAGTTTCTCGAGCCCTTGATCGTTTTCGAAACTGCATTATGGGATGTGTTTCTTTTTTTAGAAAAACTTTTCCTGATCTCTTTTGTCTGCACCGCGCATACCACAAGTAGACGTTTTAGTCTGTGGTGCGTTTGTTTTTCAAAAGACTTTTCAGTATAAAATGTTTGCACGCCCTCTTCTTGAAACAAACATAGACCATGTGCTTCTAAGATCTTCTAACCTCTTCTAACACCTAAGACCTGGGACATATTCATTCATCTTCTATTTCCTTCAAGCCCTAGCTCCTCCACCACTCCCTCCACCGTCACTCATTCGCCACCCCCTGCCTCTGTCGCGTCCTCCACCAGCCACCCCCTGCCTCCGTCGCGTCCTCCACCAGCCACCCCCTACCTTTAGCCGGCCAGCATCTGCCTTCCATTGGCCACCCTACGCCTCTTTCGGCCACCGCTTGCCCTCCATCGACCACCCTACGCCTCCGCCCACCACCCCCTGCGTACCATCGGCCACCCTATGCCTCCGCCAGCCACCCCACACCTCTAGGCATGTTAAATTGATGTTTGTAGAAATTGATTTGTCAAATGTTTGTAGAAATTGATTAGTTTGCACAATAGTTCAATTGTTATTAGTTTTTTGCATAATTGATTTGTTAAAGATTTTTTTGTTTAATTATTAGTTTGCATAACAGTTCAATTGTTATTAGTTTTTTAGCAATCTGCAGGCGTTAAAAAACGGTCTTTTTCTTGCAGGCTGCAGATGTTTAGTACACCTCTTCTGCTACAGATGCCTACAGACGTGGTTCATAAACTGCAGATATTTTACCTCTGAAAAAACAAACAACAGCTAACCCAAGGTGCAGGCAGTGGCAGAGCCACATAGTGTCCGGTTTGGCCGAACTCTGTCGTTTTTCGGTTTTATATATAACCCATTCTAAAATTCCTAACAAACATTATAAATGTGTCAATAATAAAACATATATAGATTATAAAAAATATATAAATGGTCAATAAGCCCGACCCAATTAACAATATTTAACATATAAAAAAAATAACTAATAAAAGTTAAACAAAAATAAAAACAAAAACAAAGAATGATATGTTACCGTTTCTGTCGAACAAACGACCATCGCCTCATCGCCAGCTCGCCTCAAGGCTTCAACCGTCGCCTCACCTGACAGACTTCAACCAGACTTTAAAAGAGTGCGGGTCAATATCTGACTGAATGAATACCCAACCCATTTGGGTTCGAAAACTTTGATGCCAAAAAGATGGAGCATCGGAAAATCCCAAACCCATAGGAAAAAATTTCTGGCTTCGTCACTGGGTGCAGGACCGAGGCCCAAGGGGGTGCCACCTCCTTGCCGGTTAGTCAGTGCCGGCCTTGAGGGTGCGGCCGTGGCACCTTTTTTGTGGGCCAAAATTTATATATATGTGTATTTAAATTAAAAAATAACACATATTATAATTAGATTGATCACTGTTAAAATTATCTGGCTTAAATTTTTTTTTTATTCATAATCCATTGGATGGATTCAAACCAAAATGACAAAATCGATAATAACGCTAGGTGATCAAACAATTTGCTGTAAAAAATGCTAGTAAAGCTTCATGAATCATTATCAAGAGTTAACTATTATTGTATTTGTTTTTTTTTTACTATATTTTTTGCTATTTTTATTGTCACAACGTTAATATCGTTTAAAAAATTAGCTTATAAATATCGTTGCTCGTTAGGGCATACGAGTCGTTTTATTTCCTCGGCTGAGATATATAAATTCTCAAAGACGGCTCTGCGGTGAGTTATGTTAGTCGAAATCCGCTATTTGAATAGCGGACTACCTAGATATTATTAGTTTTCCAGTGCCCACCTCGAAACAACTTAATTCTCTACAAATAACCTACTTCTAAAAAACGTTCCCCGAACAAGGCCCTATCAGCTATCCAAACTGAACCGGTCTAGTTTTCAGTTCAACACTTCAACATATCTTAAACTTACATCGGTCTTGTCCCGATCTTATTTTTTGCACATGTTCAGCCCTAGCAACAGGGTTTGGGCCATCAGTTGTTTATCGGTTTCTCATGAATTAAGATAGTAAGTTGATGACCCAAATTGACTTTTTTAGTGACCTAATATTTTTCCATGGACCGTGACAAGAGATTAAGATAACTTTTACAATATTTTATTACTTATTATTATCTTCTCATGATCCGTTTCTTTGGTCATGATACATGTATGTGAATGATTTAAAACAATGAATGTGAATGATAAACAATATAATATTACAATATCTTTGCCAAATTGATCATTTTAATGAGTTTTTTTTTAAATCTTGTCGTATCTTTTATCAAATCATTAATTTGTAATCATCAATCAAAATTAAGGGTGTTCATGACTCGTTTTAAAATATTAAATTATTTACACTGGTCATTTGGTTTGCAACTCGTTTATCTTTTAAATTTGACTGGTTGTTTTATATAAAATATTTAAAACAACATGGTATACCCTTGAAAACGATTGTAAAAACCAAACCAAATTAAACCGGACAACCGAGTATTAGGCTATGAACATTTAACTATTTTAAGTAGCGCTATACATATGATTGTGGTTTGCTTGATAATAGAATACATGAAGTCGGCCGTAACGGGAGCCACACTCTTAATAACGGTTTGGTTTGGTTCATTTTCAACTTTCAATTTTATTTGCGTTAACTATTCGGCCTTAACTGGAGCCACACTCTAGTCGACCTTATATGTAGCCGATAGGGGAAACAAAGTGGCAAGTTAAAACGGGTTGACATATTATGAAGGGGTTATAATCAAGTTATAATGGACTAAACTAGCCATGAGACCATACGTAGTCAAAACTCTACACCCCTAGACGTTTTGTGTCACTTGGCGCCCATTCAGCTTTTCAGAGTTCTACAAAAGGGGGTACAGTCAAAACTCTACAACAATCACTACCCAATTATTTATTTATATTTTACATTTCTATTTCTAATAATTCAAATTAAACAAATAATGTTTCATTAAAAATAAAAATTACATCAAAAATAAAAAATTAAAACTGCATTTAATTAAAAAAAAAGCTACATTAAAAATAAAAATACTAAAAAAACATAAACTTACTTAAAACAAATAAAACTAGAGATGGTATTTTTCATAAATGCCATTTTTTTCTCTTTTCAGCTAGGGCTCGCATTCGAGGGTCGGTGTCGTTGACCGGTTGCCTTAAAACTGCGAGATCTGTGTCAATTTGCCTTGTTTTAAGGACGTCGGTGGCCTCCTTGTTGTGTCAAGATCTTGTATACCTTGGAGTCAACAGTTCATTTCTTCAAGGTTAAACGTTGGTTACGAGGCCTCGCTTAGGGTGATCATTCATACGATTCCAACAGTTCATATAAGGAAGTCCCCCTTCTTTATAGACGGATGAGGGGATTATTAAAAAGACGTTTAACTAAAACAAAAATAATAATTTGTCTAACATATAATTAACGAAAATTTAAAATTTGTTTTAGTTCAAATATGTTGACAGATTATTATTTTTGAGTTTACTAGTCAAATTTAAAGCCTGAGAAAAGAAAGAGAATTATATCATATGGATTACCTCCACTAGGCCCAGTAAGCAATAAAGTAACAAAAACATCAATCTTCCGATCCAATATTCAACAAAACTCAAAAGCCTGGCCCAGATCACTAGTTAGCGCCTAGTGAGTTCTACCACATATTAAGCCCGTTTTATATATCTACAACCACTGCTGCAGGTCTGCAATCTTGGTTGCAAAACATGTTATAATCTTCCATCTTTTAACCAGAGAGCAATGCTGCATACTTTTCATGGCCTACCTCAAGCCGACTCAGCGATGCTGCCGAAGAAAGAATAAACTATTTTGTGAACCTGCGTTTTACCTGAATCTATAGGCAGGCTACCAAAAGGGCATCAAGCAACTACTTTGCTTGAGTTAATGACTATACGCGCGTCTCATAGTAAGATCTTGAGGAGTTACTGCAATTGGTTTTAGGATCCGTAAGGGTGTGTTGACGGATATACCTGCAATTCTAGTGTTTGTTTCCCGTAAAGTTCATAAACAGTGGCTTAGCCCGATTCAGTGTCTACCCACTATCTTGGAGGTAAAGTTCACAAAGAACATCCTATTGTGTTTCGTATGCATCGTTCTGATTATTCAAATTAGGTGTGCGCAGGAAACCGAAAAATAACGGACATAGCCAAACCAAACCAGAAACCGATGGTTTTGTTTGACGTTTTCTTAAAAACTGAAATTTCGGTTTGGTTTCATTTTTTTATTGGTTACGAACTGAAAAAACAGAACCAGCCCATAATAAGCGAACCGAACCGACCCATATATGTTACCTTTATCTATTAGTAATTGTTTGAAAGGATGGGGTTATTTTTTTTTTATTTGAATGCTTGCTATTGAGTTTATGGATTTTCATTTTGAATTTTGAACGTTAAGTATTTTATAAGAATTTAATAAATTGCGTAATTCAGGTATTTTAGGCCCAGATGTATAATAGCCAATTAATCATTAATAAAAAAAAGATTTAGGCCCATGCTCAATTATTTTCTGCCCAAAATTTTCAAGCCCAAATAGGAAAACCTGAACAAACCGAACCCAAACCGAAAAACCCGAAACCCAACGGGTTTGAAAAACTCTAAAACTGAAATTTTGGTTTTTGGCTCGATTTGAACCAAAAACCGACCATTGCACACCCCTAATTCAAATTTCAATTTCTGTTGGTGGGTCTCTTTGTAATTCATCAGGGACCTGGAAGCGTGTGGTGTGACGTGGACGTTGTGTAATTTTCGTACTTTGGTGCACCTGAACCAATAAGTAAGGACCAGTTGTACACCGAGATTGTGGATGATCTTCGTGGAAGTGGTTCATGTATCGGTTCAGGTTCTCAGGTTGTATTATATTCTTATTATATGCTATCAAATCTTTACTTATTGGATATGATTTAAAGCTGCATCAAGTCATCAACCATTGTTATTGATGTCTTTATGTTAAAATTAATCAATTATTGATCAAGTTGTTAACTTTGCATGAAAATGACTGGTTAAATAGTGGTGGTTTATTTTATATGAAACACTTTTTGTGTGTTAGGTAGCAAGTTAAGAAACATACGGAACCTTGGGCGCTATTGTGAGAAGCTAAACGGGTAATCGACAAGTTGGTTTTCTCACAAACCGCCATGTGGCGGTTAATTTGGATTATCCGAATCAGAAAATGTTTCATCCTTTACCGCCACACTCGGACCCGGGATATATCTTGGTGCAGTGGAGAGAGCTACTTCATTTATTACAGATGACCTTTGGTATGGTATCTTTGCTGGCATTAATCCAGGTTAGACTTTTATAAACATTGTCATCAAACACTTATTAAAAATTTATTTGGATTGTTGTCTCTGACCCTTTAATAAATGGGTTGTGCTCAGGTTTACTTGTTTGACCTTTTTAATCAAACAGTGGCATGTGTCAACCTGCTAACCTGGTTAATTAAACAGGTCGACCCGTCAACCTGTTTTAACCTATTTATTACAAGCCACCAACCCAGTTAGCACGTTTACAATGATCACTACCCGTTTGACATGGTTAGAATTTTGTGGCGTGCATGAAACCAAAAGAAGCGGGTCAAAATAGTCGAACCCAAATAAAAACCAACCTTTTGGCTTTATGTTTTTACAGAAACCAAATTTTCGGTTTGATTTAGAATGTATTTAAAACTGAAAAACCAAACTAAACCCAATTATAGCTTGGATAGAGGTACGGTGTGCCTACATCCCACCCTCCCCAGACCCTACTTATAGCTTTGCTGTCGGTGGGATTTTACTGGGCATGATTGATTTTTGATTAAAACTGAAAAACCAAACTAAACCCAATTATGGATTTGCATTTTTATTTTGAATGTTAAGTAGCTTATAAGAATTTAATTAATACTGTAAAGCAAAGTATTTTAGCCCAACTGTATAATAATCAGTTAATCAACAAAAAGATTTAAGCCCAAATTTATGATTTTCAGTCAGTTTATTTTAGCCCTAAACTTTTAACCCCAAATAGTAATACCGAACTGAAGCCAAACAAAAACCAATGGTTTGGTTTTATATTCTTTGTAAACGAATTATGGATTTGCATTGAATAATAGTGTGAGGAAGATTTAAGCCCAATTCATTATTTTGGGCCCATTTATTTTTGGGCCCATTTATTTTTCGGCCCAAAATTTTCAAGCCCAATGGTAAAACCGAAAACTAATGGTTTTCAAAAAAATCAAACTGAATTTTCGTTTTCTGGTTCGGCTTTAGCCCAAAACGAACCAAACCCATCCATAAACATCCCTAATTTCTTGTTGATCATGCAGAGACATTCGTTAGAGCAGACTGTGCATTCATCCCATTCAGTGATGATTTCGACATGTCAATCGTAACCACATCAGTAAAAGATGTTGGAGAAATTGGAGATGTAAACATTATAGATTTACAATCTCCAATCAACACTCTGATTGGCAAAAAAGTTATGAAAGTTGGTAGAAGCTCAGGGTTGACCAAAGGAACAGTCTTAGCTTATGTGCTTGAATACAATGACGAAAAAGGCATATGTTTTTTCACTGATTTTCTCGTTGTCGGTGAAAACCAACAAACATTTGACCTTGAAGGCGATAGCGGAAGCCTCATTATCTTAAAAGGCGAAGATGATGAAAAACCGAGACCCATTGGGATAATATGGGGCGGGACCGCGAACTGTGGTCGGCTTAAACTTAAAGTCGGTCAACCACCCGAAAACTGGACGAGTGGTGTTGACCTTGGTCGCTTGCTTAATCTTCTTGAACTTGATCTTATTACTACTAGTGATGCACTAAAAGGTTTGGATTTTGGAAGTAGTATTATCTTTTATAGAGCCCTGCTTGCGGTGCACACATATGATGTATATATGTGTGAACCCTCGGGTGGGCAAAAGTGAAATTGCACTAATTTTGACGTTATTTTACTAATCTCGTGAAAATAACGTTAAAAGTGACGGACGGTTAATCAGGCATCATGTAGTGGCGTTGATAGCCGAAAGACAAGGGTACATGCACCGATCAGCCGGTGTCCCGATGATTGAGTGCTATGTGCCTTATGTCCAAGGCTTGATGCAAAACTACTATCGAGCCGGGGGTCTCACCGGAAGCAGCCTCTCTATCCTTATGGGGTAGAGGTAAGGCTGTCTACATCTTACCCTCCTCAGACCCTACTATAGCTTTGCTATTGGTGGGATATACTGAGTACGATGATGATGATGATGATGATGATGATGATGATGTATTATCTTTTATAGAAAAAAAATTGCACAAATGGTCTTTGTGGTTTGACCATGTTGTAAGTTTGTTCCCCAGATTGTAAAAATTGCAAGCTTAGTCAAGCATATGTGTGAGGGTTGCACATTTAGTAGCCACCATTAATCCCTATTAGTTTTTAACAGAAAAGTGATGTCTTGTGCCGTTCATCTTACAGCGATTGTGTTTTCTCAAATTTGAAACCCTAATAGAATAGTCGTTCATGTGAGGTTAATCCCTTTTTATTTGAAACACTTATAAAATCGAAAGTTCTGTTTAAAAACGTAAGGTGATGAAGTCAACATAAGGAGTTCTAGAGTTTGAAAGACTATATTAGTGTTTCAAATTTTAAAAAACAGAATTACCCTCACATGAATGGCACACATCACTTTTCTATTAAAAACGAGTAGGGATTAATGGTGGGGATTAAACGCGCAACCCTCTCATAATTGTTCGGACCAAGTTTGTGATTTTTAAAATCTGAGGACCAAATTTGCAAAATGGTCAAACCACACGGACCATTTATGCAAATTTTCTATCTTTTATATTTATATTATGCTGTGATTTTTATATGATTAAACGCGGCAGGTGCGGTGAACGAACAAAGAGCTGCATCAGCGACAGTGGTCGGGTCAACAGGCGAGTATTCTTCACCGCCTGAAATAGTGTTACCTAAAGACAATTCAGAGCCATTAGGGCTTCATATCCAACAGCATATCCCTTTCGAAGATGGGTTATCTGGTGGTGGGCCTGATATTAATCTGCCTCCTTCTGAAAATGCAGCCCATTTGGAAGATGGGCCTAATGTGGGCCCAAGTGTTGAGCATCAGTTCATTCCAAGTTTCAATGAGAAGTCGTTGTTCAACAGAAGCGAGAGGCGGTGTAGGGTGGTGTCTGAGAATCTAAGTGCTTTGAAAAGTGGTACCGATGAAGATCTCGGATTTGCACTTCAGTTGGGGGATAATGAGCCCAAGAGAAGGAAGTCTGAGCCTTTGTCCCCCACCACACCAAGCTTGAATGAAGAAGGTAAATAAGAGGCGGGCCTGGGGTGTGGTTAAGTGTCGGGTGTTGGTTTGTGGTATGCTAATCTTACTTTGCAAGTCAATGTTTATATAGTGTATTTCAGTGATCATGTTTGTACCAAAAATGTTTGTTTTATGTAGTCATTACTATTGAGCAGAAACAACTAACGTGTATAAAATGTTTTCAAAAAAACATTTGTTGTTCACATTTTGACACAATGCTCATAATTGTGGTTAGACAAAGGTGATCAACCGTATACTTGGCAAAATGATCGGTTATTTGTGTGGATAGACGCCATATATGAGGACATCGCCATATATGAGGACATATATGTGGATGCAACGCTTGCACAAATCGAATTTTTACCACAACTCGATCTTTAACTTAACACTAGTCTTGCTATTTTCAGTTGTCTACAAGCATGTTGTAGGCTTAGTTGACCTTCTCATGAAGATAAGCATAGGACATAGGGTATGTTTGACAAAACTAGCTAGCAGCTGTAGCCGGAAGCTAGTGGCTTGAAGTTGGTAGCTGTAGCTTTTTAGATATATTTAGATGTTTAGAAGAGTAGCGGTAGCTTTTAATAAAATGTATAAAATAACCAAAATGGACATAACTAAAATAATAATATTAAATGTATTTATTTTGGAAGGTTATTTAAGTAATTTAAATACTAAAAGCTTGTAGCTTTTTCTAAACGCTCCTAGGAGGAGCTTCAAGCTTTAAGCTTTTTCTCATGACCTAAAAGTTTTAAGCTCCTTCAACCAAACAAGACTTTTAATTAATTAAAAGCTTGAAGCTTGAATCCCCTAATAACTCCTATAAGTTCTCAACCAAACATACCCATAATGATTATGTACTTGAGCATAAGCGTAGTCAAATGTATCCTTTGTTTATTAAAAAAAATGTTTGCATAAGGTCATGATGTATCAATCAAGATATGGGAGGCTATAGTGGTTTGATGTGCATATGACATGTAACCGAAGTTGTGAATTCGTCTTGATATGCGATATTATATGAATGAAGTTATTTCTTATATTTTCAATTTGTACCATCTTTATAAATAGTCAAAATTAAAGGCCAACTTTATCATTGGTTTAACGTCCTAACTCCTTACAAAGTTGAAGAGAAAACAATTTGCTATTGGCATTCGTTCTATCACAAATCATATAAGAAACAAACACCGTGACGAAGCAGGTAGACTTCCCGGGTTTGATCGGTAAATCACATCTAGTGTCTGAGTTTCTATACGACATGTTTATGGTGAAGTTTGGTGACCAGGATCGATAAACACAAAAACGAAAATCTAGATCATAAGCTCGATCTCGTAATTCTCATTAGCTCAAAAATTACAATACATAAAACTCTTAATGATATAACCAACAAGCTCGGGTATATATACTAATTTAGATTAGAAAACCCAACTAGACTAGAATGCAAAAACCATAATCATACTCAAATACTAATTGGTAAAAACAAATCTAAATAATAATTAATAAATAAATTCCTTGTTGTCCAAGTCATTGGCTCGACTTGTTCACCAAGTAATTTATTCCATGTATACCAAGTCACGTGCTCAACTTGATAAACAAGACACCAATCTATCATAGGCTCAATGGATCGGTCCAACCCGCCTCATTGACTCCACGACGGGAATTAAGTCCAACAATCACCCCCTTAATTTCCGACTCGAAAATAGGTGGTTCTTCAACTCTGAGCATGTCTCTTATGTCTCGATTCTCCCATTCTTTTACTCCTCCGGATGTCTCGACATAACTCGCCGGCTCACCATCTTGAGTTAAAAGTAATTTCGGATCATCGAAATTGTTTTCTCTTCCTCGCTCGAAACGAAACGGCTGAATTTTTGAATTGGGCTACAGATTTCCAGCAGTTATGCTATCAGTAGATTGGGCCGCCTACCTAACTGTTTCAACTACTGAAAACGAGCATTGTGCAGCCCCACTCGGGCTTCTCTGAAGCGAATTAACACGGTTTTCACGATTTTTATCAACCCGGTTCAACCCTCTTTTCTCATAAAAGATCCATCTCGAGAAACATGTATTTGGTTCTGAACCGGGCCGTACTTCTGGTATTCCTTTTTCCAAGATTCGGTACCTAGATTAACCATAGGGGTACTTCGGTCATCAAACTTTTTAACCGAAGTAACTGATAACAAACACATTGGTGTTTCAACTCGAATCGGTGACTCGACCCGAGTCGGTGTTTCAACCCGAAGCATAACCTTGTACAAACGATTTCTTGATCTAACCGACTTCATAATCACCTTTCTCGATTTGTCAAGAACTAAAAGTTGGTCATCCTCCATAATCATCTTGCACCCATGTTCGGTTGCTTATCCCAAACTTAAAATATTGCTCGTTAAGTTAGGGATAAAATAAATATTAGAGATAATTCTCTCAACACCACCATCACAAGTAATTGTAATGGAGCCTTTTCCCTTGATGTCGACACACGAACTATCACCGAAACGCACCTGCCCAACAAAGGTTCATCTAATTCAGAAAAATAAGATTTCATACCGGTCATATGACTACTCGCCCCGTTATCGAGATACCAAACGCCATCCTCCACCGGTTCCGACTCATACCGCTTCGGATGTATGTTTTCTTCATTAAAAAATACTTGATCATTAATGCTAATCTTCATCAAAACTTCCTTATTTGCTGCTGGTTCATTTGCTTCAGTTAAGTTTGCTTCGGCCCTTTTCCTCTTCTTTCCGGGCATACCGAGGCGAAGTGACCCATCTCGTCACAACGAAAGCATTGAACCCCTGAATAATCCCTTTTCTTCCACGAATTACTTTCTTTGTTTTGGTCACATTTTGAGTCATCATGGGATTGCTCAGATTCTCCTTTGCTCTTTCCTTTAAACTTCCCAGTTTTAGCCCTATTGAACAGTAACTTCCCATTATTCTCGGGTTCGTCATCAACCCTTTTCACACGGTCCTCATAGGCTTTTAATCTACCTACCGCTTCTTCATACTTTATGGTTTTTAAGTCAATAACCTGTTCTAATGAGGCAACAACGTTTATAAAACGCTTAGGCATGCTTGTAAAAAACTTTCTTACTAGCCTTTGTTCATCGAGTGGAGAACCGAGCGACGCAAACTTTGAGGCTATACCGGATAGTCTCCCGGAAAAGTCGTTTATTGGCTCGGTATCTTTCGTCTTCATTCCTTCGAATTCGGTTATTAGGGTATGTAGACGTGCTTCTACAACCCTCTCCGCTCCAACATACCGGACTTTAATGGCATTCCAAATCTCTTTAGCCGTCTCGTATTGGGTAACTTACATGATTTGATCTTCCGGTATGGATTGAAAGAAAAGAGCGATGGGGCACCATTCTTCTTCTCGTCCGTACTTCCCGGCTCAATAACATCCCATATTCCGTGGTACCGGAACACCTCTTTGATCCGGACAGCCCACATGGTGTAATTCGTTTTAGTTAGCATCGAACATTGTAAATAAATAGTGGTCTGATTACTAGGTTGGCTTGTCATGGTTGTCTCCGGCTTTCTTCTTGTTCTTCTGTACGTTAACAAAGGGCTTTGGTTCCCTTCAATCCTCTTAATTTGAATCCTTTAGCTTTGATTGGAATTAATTATCCTTGATCGAAATTAAGCGGATCAAGAAATAATCACAAAAAATATTCAATTCTTTTCTTCCATAGCCTAGATCCACAAGAAGAAGACAAAATACTTTTTCCTTTTATGTCTTCTCAATTCTTTAAACACAAAAGTTTCTTTTCTTCCGTAGCCTAGATCCACAAGAAGAAGACAAAATACTTTTTCCTTTTATGTCTTCTCAATTCTTTAAACACAAAAGTTTCTTTTCTTCCGTAGCCTAGATCCACAAGAAGAAGACAAAATACTTTTTCCTTTTATGTCTTCTCAATTCTTTAAACACAAAAGTGAAGATTACTAATCACTCCTGCTGGAACTTGAAACCTTCACAAACCCCTTGTTCTTGCTTCTTGGTTCTTGATAAGCTTGGAACCGACACTCAACTTAGCAATCAAGATCTGATCGTGGCTGTTGTGTCAGACTCTTCTTTGAACATGAAAACCTCAACCATCGTTGAGATTACAAACTGGTCGTCGGAATCTTGTTCGTCACCAGCATTGACTCTCGATCTTCGACGCCTTGCAGAAACCTGTTTCAAGAAGCCCGTAGTTCTGATCAATTGCCTCCCTTGAAAGATTTCTTTTCTTAGTCGAAGATCCTTGTCCGTCTTTTATCTGAACCTTAACCTTACGCTCTTGTTGAATTAGACTTCGAACAGCAAATAAAAACCAACTAACTCGAGTTTTGTAAACCGAGCTCTGATACCAATTGAGTTTGGTGACCATGATCGATAAACACAAAAACGAAAATCTAGATCATAAGCTCGATCTCGTAATTCTCATTAGCTCAAAAATTACAATACATAAAACTCTTAATGATATAACCAACAAGCTCGGGTATATATACTAATTTAGATTAGAAAACCCAACTAGACTAGAATACAAAAACCATAATCATACTCAAATACTAATTGGTAAAAACAAATCTAAATAATAATTAATAAATAAATTCCTTGTTGTCCAAGTCATTGGCTCGACTTGTTCACCAAGTAATTTATTCCATGTATACCAAGTCACGTGCTCAACTTGATAAACAAGAGACCAATCCATCATAGGCTCAATGGGTCGGTCCAACCCGCCTCATTGACTCGACGACGCGAATTAAGTCCAACATATAGGGCATTTTGGTTTGCAAAATTTAATTAATTGGACACTGGATTCCAGTAATTTTTTCAAGCGAGGGTCAAGACAGTAATTTTTTCACACGATGCTTCTACCAAAGTTTTTCCACATATATCAACTTTAAAATCTTTTATCATGAAAATAATAGCTAGTGGCTGATCTAGGAAAATTTTCCATTGGGTTCACTATTCGGGTCGATTCGGCGGTTCGGGTCGGTTCGATGGTTCGGTTCAGTTAAGATTTATCACATAATAAAAATATGATACGATCACAAAAAAACAAATATCATCGTTAGAAATTAAAAAGAACACATAATACAAATATGAAGGTCAAATCTATTCCAATCTTTCTCTTGTTTTATTCATTATGAATAATTTTGGAACAACTGCTAGCTTGTTAGATTACACATCGAACAGTAATGAATAATCATTTTTCATGAAAGATTAACTCCACTATAAAAAAAATAGTTTTAGGTTTCAAACAAAACCCCCTAAATAAGCCACTGATCGAACAAACTCTCAAATAGTTAGTCATCATGATAGTCACATTACCAACAATTAGCAACTAGAGTAAGACTTTTTTGCAATCAAATCACATATAGTAACCTGCTTGAAAATTAAACATTTGCAAAAAACAGAGGAGGGGATAAAACATAATTACCCAACCATATTAAAAAAACAATACAAAAAACCGCTTGAAGAGAGATTTGAACACAGGATCTAAAGGTTGAAATGCTCAATGCTTACCAGTGGACTACAGATTCAATTTGTTTATGGGTTCACTGAAAATGTATATATGGGTTCACTTTCATATTTTATTAAGGCATTCTACGTAAAATCCGAAACTAGTGAGTTTCCATGAACCCATACCATTGTATGTAGATCCGCCCATGATAATAGCATGGCTTAACTTTTCGTTTGCATGTAGACAATTTGGCTTCGACTACCACAATAAATGTTAACACATAGACTCATTACGCATAACAACAGGGTTGGCTTGTGGGCCAGCAAAACATGACAAAGACTTTAGGTCCATACTTTATTAGGGTGTCCAAATTCAAAAAGAAAACATTAAATGTATATATTATAATGCACAAAGTAAACTCAAAATTATGTATTGGTCGGGTGGAAAACATATATTGTGGTTCGTTGTAGGTTATGAGTTCTAGAATGGTTCTAACAATTTCCCACGGTTATTTCTTATGGAATTGAAGATTGTCACTTTCTTTTTCGCTTTCTACGGTTTCACCACTAGTAGTGTTTGAAATCTCACATCTAAAGCCTTGAGGCATTTCATCAATCACCTTAGGGCCATGCTCAGTTTTTTTTTTTTTTTTTTTGCATCGAGAAGAAAGCGTGATACAAAACTTGTTCCAGCATCACCAACATGACTAAATTTGTGTTGGAAAACCCAAGAACTCACCTCCAAATCAGACACCACACTTTGACTTGTGGCCTTATCTGATACTCTTATGTCACGTTATTGTTGCTGCTTCACTTTTCCTGCCATAGTTTGTCCACCTTTGACTTCATGTTCCCGAAAATTTTAGCCATGAGATCATGCTAACAACATTTTGATATCTAGGTTTTAAACTTTTGAGATGTTCATGGATTGAACTTGTCATTCCGTACACACGAGGTTTAATGATACCCAGCATTGTTCCTTTCACCACTGCTTTTGCCAAAGTATTGTGGCGTGGTGTATAGAATTTTTTCATGTAACATAAGAATATAATTTAACTGATTTTTATTTTCATTCTCTCACAAGTAACATGCATTTTTTTTACTTTGATCGTCAAAGTTGAATATGAACATTTTCACCGATTGCATACGACCAAACACAATTCTGTATTAGCTGACGGGATCCCACCGCAGACAGAGTCCTTGTCTGAATCGTTGTCATCGAAATGGATGAGACCAGAGCCGTCACTCATGGTGGTCGAAATGGGATGTAAATTGCACTTAAGTCTATATTTATTTATAATTTTTCAAGTGTTAGAAACTAAAAGGAATAGTTTTTGATGGAAATGAGTTAGAATATAAGAATCATCGACAACCAAATTCTCGAAGTTACTCATTTATTTGAGCGTGATGTTTTATGTTTATGTTGAGACCATTTATTGTGTTTTAAGACAAATATGGTATGATTTGTAAGAATTGGTTGATTTTTATTATTCCGCAAAAAGTTTTAATTTACTTTGATATTTACAACTGTGTTTACGAGTAAATCCAACACCCAATTGTAGGGCACCCGGGCTCGGGACACCACCACCGTCCACCACCACCATCCATCACCCACCGTCCGCTGCCACCACCACCACCACCCACTGTTTGCCACCACCACCGTCCACCCCCAATGTCCGCCACCCACCACCACCACCGTCTACCACCCATCGTTCGCCACCACCACCGTCTACCACCGTCCATTACCACAAATGTCCACAACCCACCACCACCGCCACCACCACCCACCAATACCACACTATCACCATCTAGCACCACCAGCACCGACTGTTGGAATTATGGACCGGTTCGGGTAAGTCAATACGGCCAACCGGGTTATGACCCGTGAGAGTTACACCGTGAGGTAACGAACTATTAACCCGCTTAAGTTAGTTAACCGGGTTAGACACTTTAATGAGATAAAAATTACGTGGAGTGGCCTTTGGAGTAAGAATGGGACTTGTTGGCCCATTAGGTTTATAACTAATGAGATTAGTTAAACCTAATAGGTGGCTATATAAATATATGATGTTTTAATAACCTGAAAACTAATCCTAACAAGTCCATCTCATCCTTCCTCCATCCAACAGCCGGCCACCTGCTTCACCGTCGCCATCACTGCCGGCGCCTGACCAGCCACCGCCGCTTGTCCGCCACCGCCTGCCGGTGCCACCGCTTGTCCGTAGCCTGCCGCCGCCTACAGCTGCTGCCATACACCACCACCGCTGTCGTTGCCGTCATACACCGCCACCGTTGGTCGTTGATCTCGTTGTGTCACCCAGCTCGGTTCGTTAGCCTTCAGTGTCTCAACCGGTTATTTATTAAACGAGGTAAACTTAAATATATTGTTAGTTTATAATTATATATTTAATGTTTTGACTCATACTCGTATTTTCTGTAACCGGATCCTGTCGGGTTTAGTTTTCGGTGCTGATTAATTATATATTCCGTTGCGTATAATTATTAATTAATATGATTAATTATTATTTGTCATGTTTATTGAACCGGATTTAATAAACAAAATTTTAACTGATCACCACTGAAACCCAACAGTGGTATCAGAGCCTTGGTTACAACATACGAGTCGAATCCGGTATTTTTACCGGTTCTACATCATAAACTTCAAGGAATGCTCAAGACGGCTGAGATGAATATTCCCGCTAAAAACGATCAAGTTCTTATGGTTCGATCTGCTGGTGTCGTCAAACCTAAACCTAAGAACCGGGGTCATAACGGTAAAGGCAAGAAGAAGGTTACTATTGCTGCCAGGTCTGCCACCAACACTAAAAAAGGTGTTGCAAAGGTACCACCGCCGCCTCCTGAGGAACGCCAGTGCTACAAGTGCAACAAAATGGGACACTGGAAAAGTAACTGTCCCAACAAAATGCGACACTGGAAACGTAACTGTCCCAGCGCCAGTGCTAAAGGTATTTCTATTTACGTTATTGAACTTTTCACTGACTCTAGCAACACGTGGGTATTTGATACCGGATGTGGTTACCACATCGTTAATGTCTTGCAGGAGCCTGAAAACTGGAAGAAACTGAAACAAGGCAGCATGGAACTCATCGTTGGTGATGGGAAGAGAGTCTCAGTTCTTGCAACTGGCACATATCGTTTTGCTTGTCCGTCTGGCCTTGTAGCTACTTTGGATAACTTTTTGTTTGCACTTGGTTTGACCAGAAACATTATTTCAGTTTCTTTACTATTTGAACAAGGATTTAAGTACGTTTTCAATAGTATTGCTATTTCTGCCTACTTGAATGATATTTTTATTTTGAGACTAAACCTCGAAATGATATTTATGAGGTTGATGTTCAAATAAACAATAATGTATATAATCTTTCTAAACGTATCAGATCTAGCATCAATGATACATTTCTATGGCATTGCCGACTTGGCCACATAAGCAAGGCACGAGTTAAGAGACTCCAATCCGAAGGGATTCTTGAATCCACAGAACCGGACTCTTTTGATGACTGCGAATCCTGCTTAGCTGGTAAACTCGCCAAAAGCTCCTTCACTCATAAGAATGAACGAGCAAAGGATCTGCTGGGAATCATCCATACTGATGTATGCGGTCCTTAAAGAACCATGTCTAGGAATCATGAAAGATACTTCGTTTCTTTTATTGACGATTACAGTCGATATGCCTATGTGTATCTCATGAAACACAAGAATGAAACCTTTGAAAAGTTCAAAGAGTTTCAAAACGAAGTGGAAAACCAACTCGGGAAAACTATTAAAATGCTTCGATCGGATCGAGGCGGAGAGTATCTCAGCTCAGAATTCATACATCATCTAAAAGAGCGTGGAATTGTTTCACAGCTCACTCCACCCGGCACACCCCAACACAATGGCGTGAGCGAGAGGAGAAATCAAACCTTGCTAAACATGGTCCGATCGATGATGTGTAAAACTAACTTGCCTCACTCCTTTTGGAGCTTTGCCATTTTGACCGCCGCTCGCATTGTCAATCTGGCTCCAACTAAAAAGGTAGCAAAACCCCGTATGAGATATGGCATGGGCGAAAACCCAATTTGTCTTTCCTTAGATTATGGGGATGTGATGCTTATGTCACTAGTGATTCTGACGATAAGCTCGATCCTCGCGGCGTAAAAGTTTTTTTCGTCGGATACTATAACCAAAGCGGATATTTCTTCCATCCTAATATAAATGTGATTTCTATCAAAGGGGCCACTTTCTCGAGAAGGAAATTCTCAATCGAGGAACTGGAGATAATATTTTCGATCTTGAAGAAATTCAAGAACTACAAACTACCGCTGAGGAAGTTGCGTCTGATCAACAAGTTGTTGTTGCTGATACATCGGACATGAACACAAGCGTTCGCAAAAGTAATAGGACTCGCGTACCAAACTTTAAATACCTATGGCGCCTAGATGGCCCCGGGTCCTCTTAGTAGCCGAGTCAAGCAATGAACCTACTAATTACAAATCTGCTATCTTAGATCCGGAATTTGAAAATGGCAAGATGCCATGAACGCCGATGTGCAATCTATGCGTGATAATCAAGTTTGGAACTTGATTGAGCTACCTCCCGAGTGTAGGGCAGTAGGGAGTAAGTGGATTTTCAAGAAGAAAACTGACATGCATGGAAATGTACAGACTTATAAAGCACGGCCAGTCGCGAAAGGTTTTACTCAAACTCAGGGTATTGACTATGATGAAACCTTCTCGCCCGTTACTATGATTAAGTCGATAAGGATATTACTTGCCATAGCCGCGTACTATGACTATGAGATATGGCAAATGGATGTCAAAACTGCTTTTCTTAATGGACATCTTTCTGAAGATGTCTATATGGTTCAGCCTAAAGGTTTTGTCGATCCTAAATATCCTAACATGATGTGCAAACTGAATAAGTCCATTTATGGACTTAAACAGACATCTCACAGTTGGAATCTTCATTTGATGAGAAAATCAAAGAGTTTGGTTTTACCAAAAATGAAGATGAGCCTTGTGTTTACAGAAAGGCTAGTGGGAGCACTATATCATTCCTCATCCTGTATATGGATGATATACTGATCATTGGAAACAACATCCCTATGCTTAAGGAAGTTAAGAACTGGTTGGGCTCTTGTTTTGCAATGAAAGATCTTGGTGAAGCTGCTTGTATTCTATGAATTAAGATCTACCGAGATAGGTCTAAGCGGCTTCTAGGTCTGAGTCAAAGTATGTACATAGACAAAGTAATGGCACGCTTCTCTATGGATAACTCCAAGAAAGGAGCTCTCCCCATGGCTAAAGGAACCGTGTTGAACAAATCGCAATCTCCGGCAACGGACATTGAAACTAAGCACATGCAAGCGATTCCATATGCTTCAGCGATTGGCTCTATAATGTATGCTATGTTATCTACTAGACCTGACGTCTCGTATGCACTAAGCATGACTAGTCGTTTTCAGCAGAACCCTAGCATTGCCCACTGGACTACTGTGAAGAACATTCTGAGGTACCTGAAAAGGACGAAAGACATGTTCTTAGTGTTTAGAGGAGTGGAAGAAGAGCTCACTGTAAGGTGTTACGCTGATGCTAGCTTCTAGACTGACCGAGACGATTCTCGCTCACAATCTTCTTGGATGAAGAAATTCATAGCTCACCTCGATCTGGTTCCAAGCTTTCGGAAACCGATCGACGTAATCCGTGATAACACAGGATCCATTGCTCAAGCCAAAGAGCTCAGATCTCATCACAGGGCCAAGCACATTCTAAGTAAGTTCCACTATATACGAGATATACTGGAACGAGGAGACATCATAATAAGCAAAGAAGACACAGATTAGCTAGTAGTTTGTTTTGATTTAGTATTTGGATGTGTGAACATCTCAAACAGTTATACTTTTAAGTTCTCTTTTGATTTAATGGTTAAATGCAAATGTTGAATAATATAACCGTGTTCGGTTTTAATACGTTTAATCCGTGAATATTGTATTCTAAATTATCCGTAGTCGGTCAGACTCGTGGGAACGACTCTGAATTAAGACTATTCTGACTTTGGACTCAAGGAGTTGATTTCCAAACTCAGAGACCTCATTATGAATGACGTTGGATGTAACTCGCATCAAATCATCTTCATGGATCTTAGTCATAAGATGTTTTGATACTGGTATACTCATTTAGTATCCTTAGACCTCAGATACATATTAGAACTTTCGTTTACTAAAGGTTATTCTTTGATCAGTGTCAACCGCAATTGCCAGCTATAAAGGCATTGGTTAGGAATGATCTGAAGTTTAGTGGGAGTTGTATGTATTCAAGATGGGATTCTATACTCTTACATGATATGTAACAGTTAGACATCTTGGCGCCCTCGTTGATTCAAACTGGTAAAGTGTGAAGCCTCACCCAAACTAACTGTGTTTGATTGGACCACTTTGATTCTTGATCGAGAACTATAATGATTGAACGCCATATGAGATTGAACCTGATCCATGTCTCATTGTTCAATTGATGTCTTATACAGAAAGGATAGATGACAACGATTACCATAAATTCGTTATCTTGCAACAGTGTATTCCAAGATTATTTTGGTTAATAAATTTAAAATGTTATAACCTGTTGGGGGCAGCTATGTGTAGCTAGAGCACCGCTGGCTGTCAGTATTGAGTAACTTAACCAGAAACCGTCCAAGTGGGAGACTGTTAGAATTATGGACCGGTTCGGGTAAGTCAATACGGTCAACCGGGTTATGACCCGTGAGAGTTACGTTGTGAGGTAACGAACTATTAACCCGCTTAAGTTAGTTAACCGGGTTAGACACTTTAATACGATAAAAATTACATGGAGCGGGCTTTGGAGTAAGAATTGGACTTGTTTGCCCATTAGGTTTATAACTAATGAGATTAGTTAAACCTAATAGGAGGCTATATAAATATATGATGTTTTAATAACCTAACAACTAATCCTAACAAGTTCATCTCATCCTTCTTCCATCCAACAGCCGGCCACCTACTTCACCGCCGCTATCACTGCCGGCGCCTGACCAGCCACCGCCGCCTATCCGCCACCGCCTGCCGGTGCCACCGCTTGTCCGCAGCCTGCCGCCGCTCGTCCGCTGCCGCTTACAGCCGTTGCCATACACCACGACCGCTACCGTTGCCGTCGTGCACCGCCACCGTTGGTCGTTGATCTCGTTGTGTCACCCAGCTCGGTTCATTAGCCTTCAGTGTCTCAACCGGTTATTTATTAACCGAGGTAAACTTAAATATATTGTTAGTTTATAATTATATATTTAATGTTTTAACTCGTACTCGTATTCTCTGTAACCGGATCCTGTCGGGTTTAGTTTTCGGTGTTGATTAATTATATATTCCATTGCGTATAATTATTAATTAATATGATTACTTATTATTTATCACGTTTATTGAACCGGATTTAATAAACAAAATTTTAACTGATCACCACTGAAACCCAACACACCACCCACTGTTTGCCACCACCACCGTCCACCCCCAATGTCCGCCACCCACCACCACCACCGTCTACCACCCATCGTTCGCCACCACCACCGTCTACCACCGTCCATCACCACCAATGTCCACCACCCACCACCACCGCCACCACCACCCACCAATACCACACTATCACCATCTAGCACCACCACCACCACCCACTACCACAGTCTGTATACCACTACTAGTTTATTTTAGAAATTTACAAACGTCAAAAAATAAACAGTCTTCTTCTTGCAGACTGCAGAGGTTTGGTGCACCTCTTCTTCTACAAATGTCTGCAAATATGGTCCGCAGACTGCAGATGTTTTACCTCTGGAAAAACAAACAGCACCTAAGAGTTTAAGCACCTAAGAGTTTAAGTGCTTTGATAAGATGGCCTGATAAGGATCTCGGGTTTGGGCTTCAGTTAGAGGATAATGAGCCCAAGAGAGGCAAGTCTGTAGGGCTGTTCACGAGCTGAGCCGAACCGAGCGAAGGCTTGCTCATTGCTTGGCTCGTTTACAATTGAACCGAACCGAACGGCTGAAATTCGAACCGAGCGAAAAACGTAACGAGCTAAAATCGAACCGAGCATTTTTCGATCGAACATCGAGCGATTTCGAGTATTTTTTATTTATTTTTCGCTTTGAAATTTTCAATAAGAAACAAGTTTGAAGGCTGTAAATAATAGATTTTGTAAACAAATTAGTAGTTTTTAGACAAACGTATAATAGGTTGTAAATTTTTAGAAGAAAAAAGTTTAAAATGTGATATAATGAACATGTAAACAAACTTTTAGTATTCTGAAAACTTGAATCGAACTAATAAAACTATAAAATTGACGGAATATGAAAAATTTAAAAGGATTTAAAAAATTGTATACTTATATTTTATGTGTTTTGTCTATATATTTCTATATTTGTTCATATATAATTATATATAAAGTAAATTAAAAATATTCAAGCTGAACCGAATCAAGCAGACCTTTGCTCGTTGCTTGGCTCGTTTACAAACCGAACCGAGCAGAGCGGCTCGTTTACAATCGAGCGAAAAAACGAGCGAACATTTTCCGAGCAAATTACGAGCGAGCGGCGAGCGAATTCGAGCGTCGAGCGGTTTGGACGGCCCTAAGTCTGAGCCTGCCACCAATGGCTGATGAAGGAGGTTTGGGCCAGCAATGTGCTGGGCCGCTTGTGGTTAAGTGTTGGGTCGGTTGAATTTAAGTGCTGGGCCGAGTAGGTTATTCCCTACAACAATTTGATGATGTGTATTTAAGTGTCTATTCGTGTTCATCTTTATACCAAAAATGTTAGTTTAAGCAGTCAATATTGCTAGCGCGCAGAAGCACGTCGATATTTATAAAATGTTTTCAAAAACATGTTTGTTGTCCACATTTTGACACAATGCTAAGTTAAATCACGCATCCACAATTTGTGGTTTACACTTGGCAAAATGATTAGTTATTTGTGTGGACAAAAGCCAAAGATGCGGAAGCAACACTCGTACAAATCAAGTGTTTTTTTTATCACAACTCGTTCTATAAATTAGCGCGAGTCTCACCTTTTTCAGTTGTGCACACACATGCACCATGCATGACATGCTATAGATTTAGTCGACCTACTAGGAAAGATAAGCATAAGACATGATGTTGATGGACTTAAGCTTAAACTTAATTAAATATATCTTTTTTATAAAAAAAAAATGTTTACAAAAGGATATGTATCAACTCCAGAGATGTGAAGCTACAATGGTTTCATGTGCGTATGACATGTAACAAAAGTTGGTGAATTCGTCTTGATATGCCATGTTAGATGAATGTAGTTATTCTCTTATATTTTCAATTTGTACCATCTTTGTTACTTTGTAGATAGTAATTGAATCTCCCCGTCATCACCATACTGCTGCCATCCCTTGTCGTTTATTTTTAACGAGCTGAAATGATGAGCTTTAGCTCGTCTAGTAAAAATATATATATATATATATATATAATGTTTGGATCAAATACAAATGAAATTAACGTGCTAAACGTGAGAATCAAATAGAGTAACTATATATACAAGTAGAGTAATTACGTAATTACTCTATGATGTAATTAATAATTACTCTACTTGTATATATAGTTACTCTACTTGATTATCATGTTTAACACGTTAATTTAATTTGTACGTTAACTTTCCCCTATATATATATATATCCAGCTCGTTTAGTTTTTCTTTTTAATTTTGTACCTTTTTTTCCTGTATAATGATTATATTAAAATGATAAACCATATTACTAAAATAATATTGGGGCGTAGTGAAATGTTTAGTTTTGGGTTATAATTTATTTATATTGAAATTTGAATTTTAATTTAAAGGAGCCAAACACGTGAGCTAACGAGCAAAGCTTATCTTAGCTAGGGCTAGGCTTAGTTGTTTATAAACCCAACCAACTTCAAGCGAGGCTCAACACACCAACTTTTTGAGCAACCCCTCTTGGATTCTTTTAAGTTTGTTGTGTATTCTAGTTGAAACACACATGATGCTTCAATTCTGCCAAACTTTGTCCATGTATTATGTATATCAACTTTAAAATGTTTTATCATCAAAATAATAATATGACTTGACTTTTAGTTTCCGCGTACAACAATCTAGTTTGGGCTAAACAGAAAATATTAACACATAGATTCATAACAGGAGCATATGGCCCATCACTACAGTTTTAGGCATTCATTTCTCTTATAAATATATAATGATGAAATCAAAAGGTAAATATGAAGGATCTTTCATTGAAGTTACGTAGAGAAAGAAGACAAATATTTGATAAATATGTATCTATAGGCCGGGCCTCAAGCTCATTGGGCGTAATATATGTTCTGTGTATATTTGTTGACATTATAATTTGTAAATAATATTTCATTGATTACCTTTTGAAAAATAAAAATCATATCTTGATTATGTCGAAGCATGAAATGAATCTGACCTGATCCATAACGATGTTTCCACGGATTTTCGAGATGAACGAACCACGTCTTGATCTTCTTCTCCGGTTGCTTGAGACCTGCAATGGTTTTTCGGGGGTGTGGAGGTGACTGCTAAGAAATCCTAAGGATCTCTTGTTTACAGACACAAAAAAGTGGTGGTGGCTCTTATTGAGCATCACCCTTTAATAAGGAGGTGGAGACCTCCTTATATAGAGAGCCTCATGGCCACCATCATGGTACCCTAATGGGCCTAACCCAGTTAGGGTTACCTCCACAAAACCCTCTCAGCCCAATAACATTGTATTAGTCCATATAATAAAATAAGCCAAACATAATAAATTTAGGGTCGTAAAACCGGGTTTAGTACCATACCCCTACAGATTACAATGTAGACTTGAAGCTAGGGAGGTCCATTCTTGCTATAGAAAATAGAGTTTTGATTCAAGGATAATCCAAACTTTATACTATTTGTTAAACTCACATTTTGACAGTCAATATATACTTAAAATGACTTTTGACAAATTTCTTTTAAAATGTTACCGAAAACATGAAATCTACAAGTAGTTTCAGTAGTATATTTCTAGCAGTACAACTAGTTTAGTTTTATCATTTTTGTACACTGAAAGATAATCTTATTGAAGATATGAAATCTTTTCTAAAGGACTCGTATTAACCAGAAAGCTTTAATCATTCCTCTTTTGTTCTAAGTTTTTTATTTACTTATTTTTTTTATTTGTAATAACGATTACTTTACGACTTCTACATATTTATTGCGTTATCGTGTTGACGAGTTCTACAAATTTATTGCGTTATTGTATTGTATGTATTTTATTATTTACAATATTATGTTGCAAGTTCAGTGTTGGATTCAAATTAGTCAAAATGAAGCTAAGGTTGCACGATATAATACTGAATAGTTAATTCCGTCATGATATCACTTCATCACAAATATCTATGAATCTGTCAAAGCTAACTTATGTTTGGTGTATTGAAAAAACACATTTTAATGGCTGATAGAGTCTCTTAATAATTAAGTTTTAAAAACATGTTTAATGATTCAGAGGTTACCTCTTAATCAGCCAGGCATCTTAATAGTTAGTGCAAGATTGCCAAACAGCCCCTAGCAATGTACCGGATCATTCACAAGTTTATAAAATAAGCTTTCATATCTTAAATATATATAAACGAAACCTCCCTACATTCTCTCAAGCTACCAGGTTGCTTTGTTTGTAAATGAAGGCTTCCCATGCATTTGACCCGAATTCACAGGTATGGGTCTCACCAAACGGTCGTTAAACAGGTTATAACATCTTATTAAATTAAATTAATCTCACCAAATATTTGATATGAAAATGTTATAAAATAGAGATATACTAAAAATTAGTATCTATTTTTTTAGATACATTATTTATAATTAAAAAACAATTTTATAGTAAACATAATAAGCGGGTCATATGTCTCATCAAATAACTTTTAAACCGGGTTATAATATCTCATTTAATTGTGAAACCCTTTCATCATTAAATCTCAAATATATTATTAACTGTCTTAAATTAAATAAAATTAAAATCCAAAATATATATAAATATCAGAAAAGAATAATATAAAACAACCCCGTAATACTGGGATAAAAGCTAGTACAAAATATATTTAACCAAGGGTGAATCTTATATGGTGGTCCGGGGTTTTCGTCAACTTTCGCCGGTGTACTTAACCAAATGATTTGTACAACTACATGGAAAACAAACAATTGATCCAACTACTAAAATCCACCGGAGTTGAAAAACTTTAAACACAATAGAAACGCGTGGCATTTTATTTAAAACACGGTTTGGCATTCTTTATAATAATAATAATAATAATAATAATAATAATAATAATAATTAAAAAAAGCATTAATAGGAAAAATAAAAGGAAAAGATGAAAATGGTGGAAGAACGAGGCACACCATTCCAATTTCCATGAAGTTATGGAAATGTCACCCACCCAACAATTCATATAGTCAATTTTTAACACATCTACCTATTAATCAGTCTTCCATTATCGTTGACCGAAGTCAACCGATGATTATCGACTTTACAACATGTAAATTAACAATTTTTATTTGTTAATACGCCCCCCTAAAACTAATAAATATTGAAGCAATTACAATACACATTGGTAACATGACCAAGAAAACCTTAGTACATAATTAAGTGAAAGATAAACCCAGAAACTCTCGAAAACTAAAACTATGTATGCTTCTTTTCACTCTCATACCCGTTTTATATGTCTACATGACAAATGATCTTTATGACCATCTCTTTTATTTCTCTTATAGGTAAGCATCTTTGGACTCAACGTTCTGTTGTAGATGCTCTGATAAACACTAAGGGCATGTTTGGGATTGAGTTTGAAAAATACTTATTGGCTTTTACAAAAATCCATTTTAAAAAGCCATGACTTGGGACTTTTAGAAAACTGCTTTTTAATCTTTTAAAAAAAGCTAAAATAGGAAAGATTTTTGTGATTGTCAAACACATTTTAATTTATTGGCTTTTTAAAAACAACAATAAGCCAATAAGCATTTTTCAAACTCAATCCCAAACATGCTCTAAATATGAAATAATCATGCATTAATAAACTTAAATAAAAAATCTCTCAATATCATGGCATTTTGATTTCTTATATTAAAATTATATCACTTTAGTCAAATAACTATATTCCTAGTTTTACTTTTCCACCACAAAATTTCTTTTGCTTACAATGTTTCTCATGACACATATTTGTGTGATAGTGGTTATAACTTTTTATATATGAAACATGGGAAGGAAAAAGTCTTGACGCGCAATGTACATCCAGAAAAAATAGTTTCTAGTTGTTAAACCGATATGTCATCTTTTCAAAATAAAGAAATAAAAATTACTAGTACGTACCCTAAGAAAACGAACTAAACAAGCATTTTTATTTTATAAATGACTAAATGAATTTTATCCCGGTTACGTTTTTTCTGAAATTTTTTTCGTTTTGAATAGGTATTTTCATACCGTTTTCACTTTATTTACTATGCATTTAAATTATTATATTTGTATTTGGTTTTTTAACTTTTTGAGGGATTTGCCTGGAAACTCTTCCTCGATTTCGGGTGATTTTGACACACGATTTCTTTCTCAGTCATTTTGACATTACTTTCACCCTGGTTAATGATGTTAGTTACAGTGGGGGCTGACACATGTTTAATGGGCCGTATCATTTGGGTCTGGCCCAGTAACAATCCCCGCTTTATGACAAACAAGGGGCCCACCTGGCGATTCTAACGTGGTGGATGGACGAGTCATAAATCATCATGATTCCTTATAAATAGAGTCAATTCAAAACATCAAACAAAACGCCTCGTATTTAGGGATATTTATCATTTCGATTTTCAAGCCATTCAATTAATTGTTAATTGTTTTATAAAAAAATTAAGTCAATATCGTAACAAACCAAAACCGAATACCGTGACTAAGAGCGTTATCAGCTTATTCCTTATATTTTTGTGAGAAAGTTTTGTAAATTATATGATATAGTTATGAATGGTTGTAAGTAGGGAAAAGAGAAAATGTTATATGGGAAAGTTAAATTTGGGGTTTCACTGTTCACACCGTATAAATTTTTAATATTTTTTGAAATTGATTGTTAGTGAAGGAGAGAGAAAAAATAATGATAAAGGTATAAAAAGTATTATTTAATTAAACAGAAAATAAAAAATATTGTGCTTTTTAGTTTAATTATATGATATATATATATATATATATATATATATGGTAGGAATGAGGTGGGAATGCTTTAAAAAGTCTAACCGAATCCAAATCTAAATCCAAATTGGAATTCGAATCCAATTCTCAATTTATTATATCATTAATACCATGTAGTTTACTCCGAATATGAACCAAAACATGCTAAGCCCCGAACAAAAAGGGAAAAAATAAATACAAAGTTACATCAACATAAGACGTCCTCCTTGATTAGCTCAACGGATTTAAAGTAGGAGAATTTAAAGCTATCAAAAATAGCTTTATTTATCGTTTTCCATAAATTCTTCGTCACCATAACCCCAACCGTAAGTCTGTAACCACCTTATTTTTCCTGTTTTTGTGGCGTTGTCATGCCCATAGTCAAGTATTTGTCTAACCGTCACCATATTATAAGGAGTTGGAATTAAGGGTATGTTTTGTGGGTATAAAATGGGAGAAGAAATGAAATGGACAAGAGAATGAAATGGATCATTATTTTTCATTTGTTATGTTTGTTTAACCTACGTGAATAAAATGAATTATTACTTTATGTTGTTTGGTATAAAAAAAAAGGTATGAATGAAATAGAATTAATAAAAATAATCATATCTCAAAATACTAGTTTGGCTTTTAATGTTGGTGTTGTTGAGAATGTATGGTGAATAAGGAATGAAATAAAAAAAATAAAAGAAAAGAGAGATGAGAAAAAATGATTTTGATAGAATTAAATTCCATCTGAACTCGTATGTTGGCAATATCACGGACTTCCCAATTGTTTCGGTCGGTGGCGAGAGAGATTGGTATAAAATCAAGTCACACAATCGAGAGTCCATTTTCATTATCCAACCACCCTCACACACACCACCTACACCTACATGTACCCTAAATCACCATTTGCATGATTTTACTCTCAATGGCAGTTGAAGCTTCACACAGGTAGGTACATTTTCACAATCTATTATCTGATTCGTTCTGCATTTCTACTGTGTTAATAATAATAATAATAATATGTTAATCAACAAACTGTGATTTTGCAGCAGAGAAATGATGTACCAAAGCGATGAAATCAGATTTCAAAATCAAACGGATGAAAATCTTCCGGTGTACGGATCCGCCATGTTTCCGGTGAATGCTTTCAATTCCAGAAAACGATCACGTGATTCTTCCTTCTCGTTCTGCTATCCAAACGCTCCGGTTATGAATCCGAACGCGTTCGGCTTTCTCACCGAAGATATTATCGGTTCGCAGATCTATCAACAGCAGTTCGAGATCGATCGATTCATTAGTCATCATGTAAGTAACATATACTTACATTTTCATGTACGATTTTACATGTCTATTGAACTTGTTACAAATTACAGAATGAGAAGGTGAAAACAGAGATGGAAGAGACACGAAAGCAAAACTCGATGAGCTTGATAACATTGTACGAAGGATTAATGAACAAATTTAAAACAAAAGAAGACGAAATCATGAAAATCAGACTAGTGAACCAATCGCTAGAGGAGAAAGTGAAATCAATGACAATAGAGAATCAAATATGGCGAGAATTGGCTCAAACAAACGAGGCAACCGCCAACGCGTTACGTAACAACCTGCAGCAAGTACTAGAACAGGCTCACCTTCAACAGCAACAGCAGCGTGTTGATATCGCCGATGACGCTGAGTCGCACTGCGGCGGCGGCGGAGGAGAGAGGCGGTGCCGGAGGTGTGGGAAGGAGGAGTCAAGCGTGCTGTTGCTTCCGTGCAGGCATCTCTGCGTGTGTAGGCTGTGTGTGTCCGCCATTAGCAGTTGTCCAGTCTGCAACTGTACAAAGTCTGCCGGCGTACAGGTTAACATGAGTTAGTTTTGACAGCTCATTAATGTCTTTGGAGAAAACAAATGTAATTAAATCTTTTTCTTTTTAAAAAAACGGAAGAATGAATTGTTTATTTATTTATAGTCAATTGTCACGGCTTTTCATGAATCAAGGCAGGAGCGTATTTTGTGGCATTATTACGTATCTCGCACGGAGTGTCTCTCTTTTTGATGCTTGCTGTTTTACTATGAGGAAAAAAGTTAGGGGAAGGAGACCACGATAGTTGAGTGGGGTATATTATATTATATTATATTATATTATATTATATTATATTATATGATTTGTACTTTTTTTTGATTGGATGGATGTGCGCATATCGTGGAGATATGTTAAGATCACATGTAGGATGAGGTGTAGGGTAGAGAAGAGTGGGAAGTCCGAGGAGGTGGCGTGTTGTAAGATAGGAGAGGCGGTGGCGGATTCATGGGAGATTTGTGAGAACGTTGGTTTTGTGACATACTGACATGTTAGTGAACTTCGGTCTTGACGTTGTTAAAAATTAATACTCTAATCGTATAGAGCAATGCATTGACGTTAAATAGAGAGGCGACAATTTGAACAGGGAGATAACATTTAGGATTGAGGTTTATCTGTGCAACTCGTCCAAGTAGGAGGGTGGGAAGTTTTGTGAGAAGGGATGATAGAGAGCGGCCCAGTGATCTAAAGATTGAATATTTTTATATGAATTATATTCTATACTTGTTAAGTTTATACTTTATAAGTTTTATTAATCTGAAATTTTGTTAATAAAGGTATGCATGTGTGGTTGGAGACAAACAAGGCATAGTTATTTAGTTTGATATCGTGTCATTCATGCTTAACAAAGATGAAAACAAATTGGATTTGGATAGTAGGTCTTTTGATCTCATTGGTTGTGATTGTGAGTTGTGACATATATGTTACCTAATAGAATAAGTTTCTTTGTCATTTCTAATTATTATGATTTTGTACATATATGTTTATAATATTTAAGAAACTTGATTATTATTTAATGAAACAATTAATTTAATGATAGTAACAACTTCAATTTTGTAACATTTCTGGGGTTAGTGACACAATACTTATGACTGACAAGTCAAACACGATTAAAAGCAATGGAGCCAAGACCAAGTAGACAATTGCAAGGCATGACAGGAATAGTCGAATAGATAAAAGGTTAATGACAATTAAGTTCCAAACAAGAAGATAAAGAATTTGGCAATCAATAATCAGTTGACGAAAAAGCTCTTCGTATTATTCGGTGAAAGGTTATTTGAAGAGGTTGTTGAAGTATGGTATCAAGGGAGATAACCAAGAAATGTATCCATTTGCAAGGTAAAAGTGCTGTATCCGGAGGCATGCATGAAATTGGAGTTGTGAACACTTCGGAAAGCCACATTCAACTTAGTCAAAGAGTGATAAAGTCTAATCCTCCCCATTGGTTGATTAAGTGACTTGTTGACAATCCAAGACCATGATTGGACACCCTAAAGTCATTGATATAGAAGGGGGGATACAATTTTGCTATCTAAGAGTGAGAAAAGGTGCAAAAGTCTTGTGTATTATCAAAGCTTTAGGTAATAGAGCTTTTTGGTGATACTTGGAAGGCATTTCTTGCCTATATATCAACAAATACATCATACATTATATATTACACTATAGAAGTAGTTCTTGTAGTTCTTTTGATCTTGGCATCACGTGGTTTAGTCTAGCAACTTCGTGAAGCTTTCATCTTCTATAAACATCTCCTACTTCTCTTTGAAGATTGTAACTTCTTTTATATTGATCATTGGTAGGATCTAGAGATTCAGGAGTTTAACCATTGTGACGATATTTGGATTCTCCTCTGACCATGGATCTCTTTCTATGGTTTCTTTGCTCTTTTCGCCGTTTGTGGATCACTCGAAAAAATCTAACAATTTGCAATAAGTGGGTGGGGGTTGGGGGGGGGGGGGGGGGTATGCTTGATAACATAAATTTTTTATATAATTCATTTATTAAGTTCAATTTACTCTGCATTCGTCTACCAAAGAATTGAGAGTCAGTCAAACTTCTTCCCATGTAAAACAGGATTTTGTACCAACTAAACCTATAAGCCAATAGAGTGTTTTGCCTTTGGGATGTCGAAGGAGAAATGTAGTCAATGCTTTCATAGATGCCATACAACCATCTCTCTTTTTATTCTACTTTTTTATGTATGGAAAATGATTTGGGCAACAATTCGAGTATGTTAACGATACATTTCCAAAGGAGTTGCAAACGGATATGTTAGAGCTATAGAGTAATCCTTGTTTAATCCGGAAATTAAATTCTTCATAGGGTAAACTGAATCTTGTTGAATTGATTTTATTGCGTTATAGTAAAGACCGAATTGATTTTATTCCATTCGAGAAAGTTACAATATATATAGATAAACTAGACGGGTGGACTCGACA